>NC_136059.1:2048519507-2049719507 GCF_964261635.1 Lissotriton helveticus
TGTGGATGTTGAAGTCATTAAAGTCCATAGATGAACGCACTGTCTTAACTTCTGCTCTGTATGAGCCCCTAGACTCTGGATGAGCCTCCACTAGCGTTGCAGTTTTGATCAGCTCCGTTGCTCCACAGTCGAGGTAGGTAACATCCCATCTCATGGCCCCCGTCTTAAACAGGAAGGTGCACCCTTGCGGCTGGGATGCCGCTATGTATTAATGCTCCTGGGTCTGCCACCAAATGAAGGAGCACTCAAGCAACAGAGAAGGTTTGACCCGTAACCTTTATTGTTAGGTACAAACTGCTCACGCAGGTGGGCGGGATATGCAGAAACTTCGAATCACCTGGCGCGTTTCAATTGCTATCTTCCTCAGAGGCTTCCACCGAAATTTGCGTGCCACACCCCCAACTGCTCTCTGATTGGGCATTCCACTCCCCTGAGCATTGTGGATGTTGAAGTCATTAAAGTCCATAGATGAACGCACTGTCTTAACTGCTGCTCTGTATGAGCCCCTAGAGTCTGGAGGAGCCTCCACTAGCGTTGCAGTATTGATCCAGCTCCGTTGCTCCACAGTCGAGGTAGGTAACATCCCATCTCATGGCCCCCGTCTTAAACAGGATGGTGCACCTTCGCGGCTGGGCTGCCGCTATGTATTAATGCTCCTGGGTCCGCCACCAAATGAAGGAGCACTCAAGCAACAGAGAAGGTTTTACCCATAACCTTTATTGTTAGGTACAAACTGCACACGCAGGTGGGTGGGATATGCAGAAACTTCGAATCACCTGACGCGTTTCAATTGCTATCTTCCTCAGAGGCTTCCACCGAAGTTTGCGTGCCACACCCCCAACTGCTCTCTGATTGGGCATTCCACGCCACTGAGCATTGTGGATGTTGAAGTCATTAAAGTCCATAGATGAACGCACTGTCTTAACTGCTGCTCTGTATGAGCCCCTAGACTCTGGATGAGCCTCCACTAGCATTGCAGTTTTGATCCAGCTCCGTTGCTCAACAGTCGAGGTAGGTAACATCCCATCTCATGGCCCCCGTCTTAAACAGGATGGTGCACCCTCGCGGCTGGGCTGCCGCTATGTATTAATGCTCCTGGGTCCGCCACCAAATGAAGGAGCACTCAAGCAACAGAGAAGGTTTGACCCGTAACCTTTATTGTTAGGTACAAACTGCACACGCAGGTGGGCGGGATATGCAGAAACTTCGAATCACCTGACGCGTTTCAATTGCTATCTTCCTCAGAGGCTTCCACCGAAGTTTGCGTGCCACACCCCCAACTGCTCTCTGATTGGGCATTCCACGCCCCTGAGCATTGTGGATGTTGAAGTCATTAAAGTCCATAGATGAACGCACTTTCTTAACTGCTGCTCTGTATGAGCCCCTAGACTCTGGATGAGCCTCCACTAGTGTTGCAGTTTTGATCCAGCTCCGTTGCTCCACAGTCGAGGTAGGTAACATCCCATCTCATGGCCCCCGTCTTAAACAGGATGGTGCACCCTCGCGGCTGGGCTGCTGTAATGCTCCAGGGTCCGCCACCAAATGAAGGAGCACTCAAGCAACAGAGAAGGTTTGACCCGTAACCTTTATTGTTAGGTACAAACTGCACACGCAGGTGGGCGGGATATGCAAAAAATTAGAATCACCTGACGCGTTTCAATTGCTATCTTCCTCAGAAGCCTCCACCGAAGTTTGCGTGCCACACCCCCAACTGCTCTCTGATTGGGCATTCCACGCCCCTGGGCATTGTGGATGTTAAAGTCATTAAAGTCCATAGATGAACGCACTGTCTTAACTGCTGCTCTGTATGAGCCCCTAGACTCTGGATGAGCCTCCAATAGCGTTGCAGTTTTGATCCAGCTCCGTTGCTCCACAGTCGAGGTAGGTAAGATCCCATCTCATGGCCCCTGTCTTAAACAGGATGGTGCACCCTCGCGGCTGGGCTGCCACTATGTATTAATGCTCCTGGGTCCGCCACCAAATGAAGGAGCACTCAAGCAACAGAGAAGGTTTGACCCGTAACCTTTATCGTTAGGTACAAACTGCACACGCAGGTGGGCGGGATATGCAGAAACTTCGAATCACCTGACGCGTTTCAATTGCTATCTTCCTCAGAGGCTTCCACCGAAGTTTGCGTGCCACACCCCCAACTGCTCTCTGATTGGGCATTCCACGCCCCTGAGCATTGTGGATGTTGAAGTCATTAAAGTCCATAGATGAACGCACTGTCTTAACTGATGCTCTGTATGAGCCCCTAGACTCTGGATGAGCCTTCACTAGCGATACAGTTTTGATCCAGCTCCGTTGCTCCACAGTTGAGGTAGGTAACATCCCATCTCATGGCCCCCGTCTTAAACAGGATGGTGCACCCTCACGGCTGGGCTGCCGCTATGTATTAATGCTTCTGGGTCCGCCACCAAATGAAGGAGCACTCAAGCAACAGAGAAGGTTTGACCCGTAACCTTTATTGTTAGGTACAAACTGCACACGCAGGTGGGTGGGATATGCAGAAACTTCGAATCACCTGACGCGTTTCAATTGCTATCTTCCTCAGAGGCTTCCACCGACGTTTGCGTGCCACACCCCCAACTACTCTCTGATTGGGCATTCCACGCCCCTGAGCATTGTGGATGTTGAAGTCATTAAAGTCCATAGATGAACGTACTGTCTTAACTGCTGCTCTGTATGAGCCCCTAGACTCTGGATGAGCCTCCACTAGCGTTGCAGTTTTGATCAGCTCCGTTGCTCCACAGTCGAGGTAGGTAACATCCCATCTCATGGCCCCCGTCTTAAACAAGATGGTGCACCCTCGTGGCTGGGCTGCTGCTATGTATTAATGCTCCTGGGTCCGCCACCAAATGAAGGAGCACTCAAGCAACAGAGAAGGTTTGACCCGTAACCTTTATTGTTAGGTACAAACTGCACACGCAGGTGGGTGGGATATGCAGAAACTTCGAATCACCTGACGCGTTTCAATTGCTATCTTCCTCAGAGGCTTCCACCGAAATTTGCGTGCCACACAACCAACTGCTCTCTGATTGGGCATTCCACGCCCCTGAGCATTGTGGATGTTGAAGTCATTAAAGTCCATAGATGAACGCATTGTCTTAACTGCTGCTCTGTATGAGCCCCTAGACTCTGGATGAGACTCCACTAGCGTTGCAGTTTTGATCCAGCTCCGTTGCTCCACAGTCGAGGTAGGTAACATCCCATCTCATGGCCCCCGTCTTAAACAGGATGGTGCACCCTCGCGGCTGGGCTGCCGCTATGTATTAATGCTCCTGGGTCCGCCACCAAATGAAGGAGCACTCAAGCAACAGAGAAGGTATGACCCGTAACCTTTATTGTTAGGTACAAACTGCACACGCAGGTGGGCTTGATATGCAGAAACTTCGAATCACCTGACGCGTTTCAATTGCTATCTTCCTCAGAGGCTTCCACCGAAGTTTGCGTGCCACACCCCCAACTGCTCACTGATTGGGCATTCCACGCCCCTGAGCATTGTGGATGTTGAAGTCATTAAAGTCCATAGATGAACGCACTGCCTTAACTGCTGCTCTGTATGAGACCCTAGACTCTGGATGAGCCTTCACTAGCGTTGCAGTTTTGATCCAGCTCCGTTGCTCCACAGTCGAGGTAGGTAACATCCCATCTCATGGCCCCCGTCTTAAACAGGATGGTGCACCCTCGCGGCTGGGCTGCCGCTATGTATTAATGCTTCTGGGTCCGCCACCAAATGAAGGAGCACTCAAGCAACAGAGAAGGTTTGACCCGTAACCTTTATTGTTAGGTACAAACTGCACACGCAGGTGGGTGGGATATGCAGAAACTTCGAATCACCTGACACGTTTCAATTGCTATCTTCCTCAGAGGCTTCCACCGACGTTTGCGTGCCACACCCCCAACTACTCTCTGATTGGGCATTCCACGCCCCTGAGCATTGTGGATGTTGAAGTCATTAAAGTCCATAGATGAACGCACTGTCTTAACTGCTGCTCTGTATGAGCCCCTAGACTCTGGATGAGCCTCCACTAGCGTTGCAGTTTTGATCAGCTCCGTTGCTCCACAGTCGAGGTAGGTAACATCCCATCTCATGGCCCCCGTCTTAAACAGGATGGTGCACCCTCGTGGCTGGGCTGCTGCTATGTATTAATGCTCCTGGGTCCGCCACCAAATGAAGGAGCACTCAAGCAACAGAGAAGGTTTGACCCGTAACCTTTATTGTTAGGTACAAACTGCACACGCAGGTGGGCGGGATATGCAGAAACTTCGAATCACCTGACGCGTTTCAATTGCTATCTTCCTCAGAGGCTTCCACCGAAGTTTGCGTGCCACACCCCCAACTGCTCTCTGATTGGGCATTCCACGCCCCTGAGCATTGTGGATGTTGAAGTCATTAAAGTCCATAGATGAACGCACTGTCTTAACTGCTGCTCTGTATGAGCCCCTAGACTCTGGATGAGCCTCCACTAGTGTTGCAGTTTTGATCCAGCTCCGTTGCTCCACAGTCGAGGTAGGTAACATCCCATCTCATGGCCCCTGTCTTAAACAGGATGGTGCACCCTCGCGGCTGGGCTGCCGCTATGTATTAATGCTCCTGGCTCCGCCACCAAATGAAGGAGCACTCAAGCAACAGAGAAGGTCTGACCCGTAACCTTTATTGTTAGGTACAAACTGCACACGCAGGTGGGCAGGATATGCAGAAACTTCGAATCACCTGACACGTTTCAATTGCTATCTTCCTCAGAGGCTTCCACCGAAGTTTGCGTGCCACACCCCCAACTGCTCTCTGATTGGGCATTCCACGCCCCTGAGCATTGTGGATGTTGAAGTTATTAAAGTCCATAGATGAACGCACTGTCTTAACTGCTGCTCTGTATGAGCCCCTAGACTCTGGATGAGCCTCCACTAGCGTTGCAGTTTTGATCCAGCTCCGTTGCTCCACAGTCGAGGTAGGTAACATCCCATCTCATGGCCCCCATCTTAAACAGGAAGGTGCACCCTTGCGGCTGGGATGCCGCTATGTATTAATGCTCCTGGGTCTGCCACCAAATGAAGGAGCACTCAAGCAACAGAGAAGGTTTGACCCGTAACCTTTATTGTTAGGTACAAACTGCTCACGCAGGTGGGCGGGATATACAGAAACTTCGAATCACCTGGCGCGTTTCAATTGCTATCTTCCTCAGAGGCTTCCACCGAAATTTGCGTGCCACACCCCCAACTGCTCTCTGATTGGGCATTCCACTCCCCTGAGCATTGTGGATGTTGAAGTCATTAAAGTCCATAGATGAACGCACTGTCTTAACTGCTGCTCTGTATGAGCCCCTAGAGTCTGGAGGAGCCTCCACTAGCGTTGCAGTATTGATCCAGCTCCGTTGCTCCACAGTCGAGGTAGGTAACATCCCATCTCATGGCCCCCGTCTTAAACAGGATGGTGCACCTTCGCGGCTGGGCTGCCGCTATGTATTAATGCTCCTGGGTCCGCCACCAAATGAAGGAGCACTCAAGCAACAGAGAAGGTTTTACCCATAACCTTTATTGTTAGGTACAAACTGCACACGCAGGTGGGTGAGATATGCAGAAACTTCGAATCACCTGACGCGTTTCAATTGCTATCTTCCTCAGAGGCTTCCACCGAAGTTTGCGTGCCACACCCCCAACTGCTCTCTGATTGGGCATTCCACGCCACTGAGCATTGTGGATGTTGAAGTCATTAAAGTCCATAGATGAACGCACTGTCTTAACTGCTGCTCTGTATGAGCCCCTAGACTCTGGATGAGCCTCCACTAGCATTGCAGTTTTGATCCAGCTCCGTTGCTCAACAGTCGAGGTAGGTAACATCCCATCTCATGGCCCCCGTCTTAAACAGGATGGTGCACCCTCGCGGCTGGGCTGCCGCTATGTATTAATGCTCCTGGGTCCGCCACCAAATGAAGGAGCACTCAAGCAACAGAGAAGGTTTGACCCGTAACCTTTATTGTTAGGTACAAACTGCACACGCAGGTGGGCGGGATATGCAGAAACTTCGAATCACCTGACGCGTTTCAATTGCTATCTTCCTCAGAGGCTTCCACCGAAGTTTGCGTGCCACACCCCCAACTGCTCTCTGATTGGGCATTCCACGCCCCTGAGCATTGTGGATGTTGAAGTCATTAAAGTCCATAGATGAACGCACTTTCTTAACTGCTGCTCTGTATGAGCCCCTAGACTCTGGATGAGCCTCCACTAGTGTTGCAGTTTTGATCCAGCTCCGTTGCTCCACAGTCGAGGTAGGTAACATCCCATCTCATGGCCCCCGTCTTAAACAGGATGGTGCACCCTCGCGGCTGGGCTGCTGTAATGCTCCAGGGTCCGCCACCAAATGAAGGAGCACTCAAGCAACAGAGAAGGTTTGACCCGTAACCTTTATTGTTAGGTACAAACTGCACACGCAGGTGGGCGGGATATGCAAAAAATTAGAATCACCTGACGCGTTTCAATTGCTATCTTCCTCAGAAGCCTCCACCGAAGTTTGCGTGCCACACCCCCAACTGCTCTCTGATTGGGCATTCCACGCCCCTGGGCATTGTGGATGTTAAAGTCATTAAAGTCCATAGATGAACGCACTGTCTTAACTGCTGCTCTGTATGAGCCCCTAGACTCTGGATGAGCCTCCACTAGCGTTACAGTTTTGATCCAGCTCCTTTGCTCCACAGTCGAGGTAGGTAACATCCCATCTCATGGCCCCCGTCTTAAACAGGATGGTGCACCCTCGCGGCTGGGCTGCCGCTATGTATTAATGCTCCTGGGTCCGCCACCAAATGAAGGAGCACTCAAGCAACAGAGAAGGTTTGACCCGTAACCTTTATTGTTAGGTACAAACTGCACACGCAGGTGGGCGGGATATGCAAAAACTTCGAATCACCTGACGCGTTTCAATTGCTATCTTCCTCAGAGGCTTCCACCGAAGTTTGCGTGCCACACCCCCAACTACTCTCTGATTGGGCATTCCACGCCCCTGAGCATTGTGGATGTTGAAGTCATTAAAGTCCATACATGAACGCACTGTCTTAACTGCTGCTCTGTATGAGCCCCTAGACTCTGGATGAGCCTCCACTAGCGTTGCAGTTTTGATCCAGCTCCGTTGCTACACAGTCGAGGTAGGTAACATCCCATCTCATTGCCCCCGTCTTAAACCGGATGGTGCACCCTCGCGGCTGGGCTGCTGCTATGTATTAATGCTCCTGGGTCCGCCACCAAATGAAGGAGCACTCAAGCAACAGCGAAGGTTTGACCCGTAACCTTTATTGTTAGGTACAAACTGCACACGCAGGTGGGTGGGATATGCAGAAACTTCGAATCACCTGACGCGTTTCAATTGCTATCTTCCTCAGAGGTTTCCACCGAAGTTTGCGTGCCACACCCCCAACTGCTCTCTGATTGGGCATTCCACGCCCCTGAGCATTGTGGATGTTGAAGTCATTAAAGTCCATAGATGAACGCACTTTCTTAACTGCTGCTCTGTATGAGCCCCTAGACTCTGGATGAGACTCCACTAGCGTTGCAGTTTTGATCCAGCTCCGTTGCTCCACAGTCGAGGTAGGTAACATCCCATCCCATGGCCCCCGTCTTAAACAGGATGGTGCACCCTCGCGGCTGGGCTGCCGCTATGTATTAATGCTCCTGGGTCCGCCACCAAATGAAGGAGCACTCAAGCAACAGAGAAGGTTTGACCCGTAACCTTTATTGTTAGGTACAAACTGCACACGCAGGTGGGCGGGATATGCAGAAACTTCGAATCACCTGATGCATTTCAATTGCTATCTTCCTCAGAGGCTTCCACCGAAGTTTGCGTGCCACACCCCCAACTGCTCTCTGATTGGGCATTCCACACCCCTGAGCATTGTGGATGTTGAAGTCATTAAAGTCCATTGATGAACGCACTGTCTTAACTGCTGCTCTGTATGACCCCCTAGACTCTGGATGAGCCTCCAATAGCGTTGCAGTTTTGATCCAGCTCCGTTGCTCCACAGTCGAGGTAGGTAACATCCCATCTCATGGCCCCCGTCTTAAACAGGATGGTGCACCCTCGCGGCTGGGCTGCCGCTATGTATTAATGCTCCTGGGTCCGCCACCAAATGAAGGAGCACTCAAGCAACAGAGAAGGTTTGACCCGTAACCTTTATTGTTAGGTACAAACTGCACACGCAGGTGGGCGGGATATGCAGAAACTTCGAATCACCTGATGCGTTTCAATTGCTATCTTCCTCAGAGACTTCCACCGAAGTTTGCGTGCCACACCCCCAACTGCTTTCTGATTGGGCATTCCACACCCCTGAGCATTGTGGATGTTGAAGTCATTAAAGTCCATAGATGAACGCACTGTCTTAACTGCTGCTCTGTATGACCCCCTAGACTCTGGATGAGCCTCCAATAGCGTTGCAGTTTTGATCCAGCTCCGTTGCTCCACAGTCGAGGTAGGTAACATCCCATCTCATGGCCCCCGTCTTAAACAGGATGGTGCACCCTCGCGGCTGGGCTGCCGCTATGTATTAATGCTCCTGGGTCCGCCACCAAATGAAGGAGCACTCAAGCAACAGAGAAGGTTTGACCCGTAACCTTTATTGTTACGTCCAAACTGCCCACGCAGGTGGGCGAGATATGCAGAAACTTCGAATCACCTGACGCGTTTCAATTGCTATCTCCCTCAGAGGCTTCCACCGAAGTTTGCGTGCCACACCCCCAACTGCTCTCTGATTGGGCATTCCACGCCCCTGAGCATTGTGGATGTTGAAGTCATTAAAGTCCATAGATGAACGCACTGCCTTAACTGCTGCTCTGTATGAGCCCCTAGACTCTGGATGAGCCTCCACTAGCATTGCAGTTTTGATCCAGCTCCGTTACTCCACAGTCGAGGTAGGTAACATCCCATCTCATGGCCCCCGTCTTAAACAGGATGGTGCACCCTCGCGGCTGGGCTGCCGCTATGTATTAATGCTCCTGGGTCCGCCACCAAATGAAGGACCACTCAAGCAACAGAGAAGGTTTGACCCGTAACCTTTATTGTTAGGTACAAACTGCACACGCAGGTGGGCGGGATATGCAGAAACTTCGAATCACCTGACGCGTTTCAATTGCTATCTTCCTCAGAGGCTTCCACCGAAGTTTGCGTGCCACACCCCCAACTGCTCTCTGATTAGGCATTCCACGCCCTTGAGCATTGTGGATGTTGAAGTCATTAAAGTCCATAGATGGACGCACTGTTTTAACTGCTGCTCTGTATGAGCCCCTAGACTCTGGATGAGCCTCCACTAGCGTTGCAGTTTTGATCCAGCTCCGTTGCTCCACAGTCGAAGTAGGTAACATCCCATCTCATGGCCCCCGTCTTAAACAGGATGGTGCACCCTCGCGGCTGGGCTGACGCTATGTATTAATGCTCCTGGGTCCGCCACCAAATGAAGGTGCACTCAAGCAACAGAGAAGGTTTGACCCGTAACCTTTATTGTTAGGTACAAACTGCACACGCAGGTGGGCAGGATATGCAGAAACTTCGAATCACCTGACGCGTTTCAATTGCTATCTTCCTCAGAGGCTTCCACCAAAGTTTGCGTGCCACACCCCCAACTGCTCTCTGATTGGGCATTCCACGCCCCTGAGCATTGTGGATGTTGAAGTCATTAAAGTCCATAGATGAACGCACTGTCTTAACTGCTGCTCTGTATGAGCCCCTAGACTCTGGATGAGCCTCCACTAGCGTTGCAGTTTTGATCTAGCTCCGTTGCTCCACAGTCGAGGTAGGTAACATCCCATCTCATGGCCCCCGTCTTACACAGGATGGTGAACCCTCGCGGCTGGGCTGCCGCTATGTATTAATGCTCCTGGGTACGCCACCAAATGAAGGAGCACTCAAGCAACAGAGAAGGTTTTACCCATAACCTTTATTGTTAGGTACAAACTGCACAGGCAGGTGGGTGGGATATGCAGAAACTTCGAATCACCTGACGCCTTTCAATTGCTATCTTCCTCAGAGGCTTCCACCGAAGTTTGCGTGCCACACCCCCAACTGCTCTCTGATTGGGCATTCCACGCCCCTGAGCATTGTGGATGTTGAAGTCATTAAAGTCCATAGATGAACGCACTGTCTTAACTGCTGCTCTGTATGAGCCCCTAGACTCTGGATGAGCCTCCACTAGCATTGCAGTTTTGATCCAGCTCCGTTGCTCAACAGTCGAGGTAGGTAACATCCCATCTCATGGCCCCCGTCTTAAACAGGATGGTGCACCCTCGCGGCTGGGCTGCCGCTATGTATTAATGCTCCTGGGTCCGCCACCAAATGAAGGAGCACTCAAGCAACAGAGAAGGTTTGACCCGTAACCTTTATTGTTAGGTACAAACTGCACACGCAGGTGGGCGGGATATGCAGAAACTTCGAATCACCTGACGCGTTTCAGTTGCTATCTTCCTCAGAGGCTTTACCGAAGTTTGCGTGCCACACCCCCAACTGCTCTCTGATTGGGCATTCCACGCCCCTGAGCATTGTGGATGTTGAAGTCATTACAGTCCATAGATGAACGCACTTTCTTAACTGCTGCTCTGTATGAGCCCCTAGACTCTGGATGAGCCTCCACTAGCGTTGCAGTTTTGATCCAGCTCCGTTGCTCCAGAGTCGAGGTAGGTAACATCCCATCTCATGGCCCCCGTCTTAAACAGGATGGTGCACCCTCGCGGCTGGGCTGCTGCTATGTATTAATGCTCCAGGGTCCGCCACCAAATGAAGGAGCACTCAAGCAACAGAGAAGGTTTGACCCGTAACCTTTATTGTTAGGTACAAACTGCACACGCAGGTGGGCGGGATATGCAAAAAATTAGAATCACCTGACGCGTTTCAATTGCTATCTTCCTCAGAAGCCTCCACCGAAGTTTGCGTGCCACACCCCCAACTGCTCTCTGATTGGGCATTCCACGCCGCTGGGCATTGTGGATGTTGAAGTCATTAAAGTCCATAGATGAACGCACTGTCTTAACTGTTGCTCTGTATGAGCCCCTAGACTCTGGATGAGCCTCCACTAGCGTTGCTGTTTTGATCCAGCTCCTTTGCTCCACAGTCGAGGTAGGTAACATCCCATCTCATGGCCCCCATCTTAAACAGGATGGTGCACCCTCGCGGCTGGGCTGCCGCTATGTTTTTTTATGCTCCTGGGTCCGCCACCAAATGAAGGAGCACTCAAGCAACAGAGAAGGTTTGACCCGTAACCTTTATTGTTAGGTACAAACTGCACACGCAGGTGGGCGGGATATGCAGAAACTTCGAATCACCTGACGCGTTTCAATTGCTATCTTCCTCAGAGGCTTCCACCGAAGTTTGCGTGCCACACCCCCAACTACTCTCTGATTGGGCATTCCACGCCCCTGAGCATTGTGGATGGTGAAGTCATTAAAGTCCATACATGAACGCACTGTCTTAACTGCTGCTCTGTATGAGCCCCTAGACTCTGGATGAGCCTCCACTAGCGTTGCAGTTTTGATCAGCTCCGTTGCTCCACAGTCGAGGTAGGTAACATCCCATCTCATGGCCCCCATCTTAAACAGGATGGTGCACCCTCGCGGCTGGGCTGCCGCTATGTATTAATGCTCCTGGGTCCGCCACCAAATGAAGGAGCACTCAAGCAACAGAGAAGGTTTGACCCGTAACCTTTATTGTTAGGTACAAACTGCACACGCAGGTGGGCGGGATATGCAGAAACTTCGAATCACCTGACGCGTTTCAATTGCTATCTTCCTCAGAGGCTTCCACCGAAGTTTGCGTGCCACACCCCCAACTGCTCTCTGATTGGGCATTCCACGCCAGTGAGCATTGTGGATGTTGAAGTCATTAAAGTCCATAGATGAACGCACTGTCTTAACTGCTGCTATGTATGAGCCCCTAGACTCTGGATGAACCTCCACTAGCGTTGCAGTTTTGATCCAGCTCCGTTGCTCCACAGTCGAGGTAGGTAACATCCCATCTCATGGCCCCCGTCTTAAACAGGATGGTGCACCCTCGCGGCTGGGCTGGCGCTATGTATTAATGCTCCTGGGTCCGCCACCAAATGAAGGAGCACTCAAGCAACAGAGTAGGTTTGACCCGTAACCTTTATTGTTAGGTACAAACTGCTCACGCAGGTGCGTGGGATATGCAGAAACTTCGAATCACCTGACGCGTTTCAATTGCTATCTTCCTCAGAGGTTTCCACCGAAGTTTGCGTGCCACACCCCCAACTGCTCTCTGATTGGGCATTCCACGCCCCTGAGCATTGTGGATGTTGAAGTCATTAAAGTCCATAGATTAACGCACTGTCTTAACTGCTGCTCTGTATGACCCCCTAGACTCTGGATGAGCCTCCAATAGCGTTGCAGTTTTGATCCAGCTCCGTTGCTCCACAGTCGAGGTAGGTAACATCCCATCTCATATCCCCCGTCTTAAACAGTATGGTGCACCCTCGCGGCTGGGCTGCCGCTATGTATTAATGCTCCTGGGTCCGCCACCAAATGAAGGAGCACTCAAGCAACAGAGAAGGTTTGACCCGTAACCTTTATTGTTACGTACAAACTGCACACGCAGGTGGGCGGGATATGCAGAAACTTCGAATCACCTGACGCGTTTCAATTGCTATCTTCCTCAGAGGCTTCCACCGAAGTTTGCGTGCCACACCCCCAACTGCTCTCTGATTGGGCATTCCACGCCCCTGAGCATTGTGGATGTTGAAGTCATTAAAGTCCATAGATGAATGCACTGCCTTAACTGCTGCTCTGTATGAGCCCCTAGACTCCGGATGAGCCTCCACTAGCGTTGCAGTTTTGATCCAGCTCCGTTGCTCCACAGTCGAGGTAGGTAACATCCCATCTCATGGCCCCCGTCTTAAACAGGATGGTGCACCCTCGCGGCTGGGCTTCCGCTATGTATTAATGCTCCTGGGTCTGCCACCAAATGAAGGAGCACTCAAGCAACAGAGAAGGTTTGACCCGTAACCTTTATTGTTAGGTACAAACTGCACACGCAGGTGGGCGGGATATGCAGAAAATTCGAATCACCTGATGCGTTTCAATTGCTATCTTCCTCAGAGGCTTCCACCGAAGTTTGCGTGCCACACCCCCAACTGCTCTCTGATTGGGCATTCCACACCCCTGAGCATTGTGGATGTTGAAGTCATTAAAGTCCATAGATGAACGCACTATCTTCACTGCTGCTCTGTATGAGCCCCTAGACTCTGGATCAGCCTCCACTAGCATTGCAGTTTTGATCCAGCTCCGTTGCTCCACAGTCGAGGTAGGTAACATCCCATCTCATGGCCCCCGTCTTAAACAGGATGGTGCACCCTCGCGGCTGGGCTGCCGCTATGTATTAATGCTCCTGGGTCCGCCACCAAATGAAGGAGCACTCAAGCAACAGAGAAGGTTTGACCCGTAACCTTTATTGTTACGTACAAACTGCACACGCAGGTGGGCGGGATTGCAGCAACTTCGAATCACCTGACGCGTTTCAATTGCTATCTTCCTCAGAGGCTTCCACCAAAGTTTGCGTGCCACACCCCCAACTGCTCTCTGATTGGGCATTCCACGCCCCTGAGCATTGTGGATGTTGAAGTCAGATGAACGCACTGTCTTAACTGCTGCTCTGTATGAGCCCCTAGACTCTGGATGAGCCTCTACTAGCATTGCAGTTTTGATCCAGCTCCGTTGCTCAACAGTCGAGGTAGGTAACATCCCATCTCATGGCCCCCGTCTTAAACAGGATGGTGCACCCTCGCGGCTGGGCTGCCGCTATGTATTAATGCTCCTGGGTCCGCCACCAAATGAAGGAGCACTCAAGCAACAGAGAAGGTTTGACCCGTAACCTTTATTGTTAGGTACAAACTGCACACGCAGGTGGGCGGGATATGCAGAAACTTCGAATCACCTGACGCGTTTCAATTGCTATCTTCCTCAGAGGCTTCCACCGAAGTTTGCGTGCCACACCCCCAACTGCTCTCTGATTGGGCATTCCACGCCCCTGAGCATTGTGGATGTTGAAGCCATTAAAGTCCATAGATGAACGCACTTTCTTAACTGCTGCTCTGTATGAGCCCCTAGACTCTGGATGAGCCTCCACTAGTGTTGCAGTTTTGATCCAGCTCCGTTGCTCCACAGTCGAGGTAGGTAACATCCCATCTCATGGCCCCCGTCTTAAACAGGATGGTGCACCCTCGCGGCTGGGCTGCTGCTATGTATTAATGCTCCAGGGTCCGCCACCAAATGAAGGAGCACTCAAGCAACAGAGAAGGTTTGACCCGTAACCTTTATTGTTAGGTACAAACTGCACACGCAGGTGGGCGGGATATGCAGAAACTTCGAATCACCTGACGCGTTTCAATTGCTATCTTCCTTAGAGGCTTCCACCGAAGTTTGCGTGCCACACCCCCAACTGCTCTCTGATTGGGCATTCCACGCCCCTGAGCATTGTGGATGTTGAAGTCATTAAAGTCCATAGATGAACGCACTGTCTTAACTGCTGCTCTGTATGAGCCCCTAGACTCTGGATGAGACTCCACTAGTGTTGCAGTTTTGATCCAGCTCCGTTGCTCCACAGTCGAGGTAGGTAACATCCCATCTCATGGCCCCCGTCTTAAACAGGATGGTGCACCCTCGCGGCTGGGCTGCCGCTATGTTTTTTTATGCTCCTGGGTCCGCCACCAAATGAAGGAGCACTCAAGCAACAGAGAAGGTTTGACCCGTAACCTTTATTGTTAGGTACAAACTGCACACGCAGGTGGGCGGGATATGCAGAAACTTCGAATCACCTGACGCGTTTCAATTGCTATCTTCCTCAGAGGCTTCCACCGAAGTTTGCGTGCCACACCCCCAACTGCTCTCTGATTGGGCATTCCACGCCCCTGAGCATTGTGGATGTTGAAGTCATTAAAGTCCATAGATGAACGCACTGTCTTAACTGCTGCTCTGTATGAGCCCCTAGACTCTGGATGAGCCTCCACTAGCATTGCAGTTTTGATCCAACTCCGTTGCTCAACAGTCGAGGTAGGTAACATCCCATTTGATGGCCCCCGTCTTAAACAGGATGGTGCACCCTCACGGCTGGGCTGCCGCTATGTATTAATGCTCCTGGGTCCGCCACCAAATGAAGGAGCACTCAAGCAACAGAGAAGGTTTGACCCGTAACCTTTATTGTTAGGTACAAACTGCACACGCAGGTGGGCGGGATATGCAGAAACTTCGAATCACCTGACGCGTTTCAATTGCTATCTTCCTCAGCGGCTTCCACCGAAGTTTGCGTGCCACACCCCCAACTGCTCTCTGATTGGGCATTCCACGCCCCTGAGCATTGTGGATGTTGAAGTCATTAAAGTCCATAGATGAACGCACTTTCTTAACTGCTGCTCTGTATGAGCCCCTAGACTCTGGATGAGCCTCCACTAGCGTTGCAGTTTTGATCCAGCTCCGTTGCTCCACAGTCGAGGTAGGTAACATCCCATCTCATGGCCCCCGTCTTAAACAGGATGGTGCACCCTCGCGGCTTGTCTGCTGCTATGTATTAATGCTCCAGGGTCCGCCACCAAATGAAGGAGCACTCAAGCAACAGAGAAGGTTTGACCCGTAACCTTTATTGTTAGGTACAAACTGCACACGCAGGTGGGCGGGATATGCAAAAAATTAGAATCACCTGATGCGTTTCAATTGCTATCTTCCTCAGAAGCCTCCACCGAAGTTTGCGTGCCACACCCCCAACTGCTCTCTGATTGGGCATTCCACGCCGCTGGGCATTGTGGATGTTGAAGTCATTAAAGTCCATAGATGAACGCACTGTCTTAACTGCTGCTCTGTATGAGCCCCTAGACTCTGGATGAGCCTCCACTAGCGTTGCAGTTTTGATCCAGCTCCTTTGCTCCACAGTCGAGGTAGGTAACATCCCATCTCATGGCCCCCGTCTTAAACAGGATGGTGCACCCTCGCGGCTGGGCTGCCGCTATGTTTTTTTATGCTACTGGGTCCGCCACCAAATGAAGGAGCACTCAAGCAACAGAGAAGGTTTGACCCGTAACCTTTATTGTTAGGTACAAACTGCACACGCAGGTGGGCGGGATATGCAGAAACTTCGAATCACCTGACGCGTTTCAATTGCTATCTTCCTCAGGGGCTTCCACCGAAGTTTGCGTGCCACACCCCCAACTACTCTCTGATTGGGCATTCCACGCCCCTGAGCATTGTGGATGGTGAAGTCATTAAAGTCCATACATGAACGCACTGTCTTAACTGCTGCTCTGTATGAGCCCCTAGACTCTGGATGAGCCTCCACTAGCGTTGCAGTTTTGATCAGCTCCGTTGCTCCACAGTCGAGGTAGGTACCATCCCATCTCATGGCCCCCATCTTAAACTGGATGGTGCACCCTCGCGGCTGGGCTGCCGCTATGTATTAATGCTCCTGGGTCCGCCACCAAATGAAGGAGCACTCAAGCAACAGAGAAGGTTTGACCCGTAACCTTTATTGTTAGGTACAAACTGCACACGCAGGTGGGCGGGATTGCAGCAACTTCGAATCACCTGACGCGTTTCAATTGCTATCTTCCTCAGAGGCTTCCACCGAAGTTTGCGTGCCACACCCCCAACTGCTCTCTGATTGGGCATTCCACGCCCCTGAGCATTGTGGATGTTGAAGTCATTAAAGTCCATAGATGAACGCACTGTCTTAACTGCTGCTCTGTATGAGCCCCTAGACTCTGGATGAGCCTCCACTAGCATTGCAGTTTTGATCCAACTCCGTTGCTCAACAGTCGAGGTAGGTAACATCCCATTTGATGGCCCCCGTCTTAAACAGGATGGTGCACCCTCACGGCTGGGCTGCCGCTATGTATTAATGCTCCTGGGTCCGCCACCAAATGAAGGAGCACTCAAGCAACAGAGAAGGTTTGACCCGTAACCTTTATTGTTAGGTACAAACTGCACACGCAGGTGGGCGGGATATGCAGAAACTTCGAATCACCTGACGCGTTTCAATTGCTATCTTCCTCAGCGGCTTCCACCGAAGTTTGCGTGCCACACCCCCAACTGCTCTCTGATTGGGCATTCCACGCCCCTGAGCATTGTGGATGTTGAAGTCATTAAAGTCCATAGATGAACGCACTTTCTTAACTGCTGCTCTGTATGAGCCCCTAGACTCTGGATGAGCCTCCACTAGCGTTGCAGTTTTGATCCAGCTCCGTTGCTCCACAGTCGAGGTAGGTAACATCCCATCTCATGGCCCCCGTCTTAAACAGGATGGTGCACCCTCGCGGCTTGTCTGCTGCTATGTATTAATGCTCCAGGGTCCGCCACCAAATGAAGGAGCACTCAAGCAACAGAGAAGGTTTGACCCGTAACCTTTATTGTTAGGTACAAACTGCACACGCAGGTGGGCGGGATATGCAAAAAATTAGAATCACCTGATGCGTTTCAATTGCTATCTTCCTCAGAAGCCTCCACCGAAGTTTGCGTGCCACACCCCCAACTGCTCTCTGATTGGGCATTCCACGCCGCTGGGCATTGTGGATGTTGAAGTCATTAAAGTCCATAGATGAACGCACTGTCTTAACTGCTGCTCTGTATGAGCCCCTAGACTCTGGATGAGCCTCCACTAGCGTTGCAGTTTTGATCCAGCTCCTTTGCTCCACAGTCGAGGTAGGTAACATCCCATCTCATGGCCCCCGTCTTAAACAGGATGGTGCACCCTCGCGGCTGGGCTGCCGCTATGTTTTTTTATGCTACTGGGTCCGCCACCAAATGAAGGAGCACTCAAGCAACAGAGAAGGTTTGACCCGTAACCTTTATTGTTAGGTACAAACTGCACACGCAGGTGGGCGGGATATGCAGAAACTTCGAATCACATGACGCGTTTCAATTGCTATCTTCCTCAGAGGCTTCCACCGAAGTTTGCGTGCCACACCCCCAACTACTCTCTGATTGGGCATTCCACGCCCCTGAGCATTGTGGATGGTGAAGTCATTAAAGTCCATACATGAACGCACTGTCTTAACTGCTGCTCTGTATGAGCCCCTAGACTCTGGATGAGCCTCCACTAGCGTTGCAGTTTTGATCAGCTCCGTTGCTCCACAGTCGAGGTAGGTAACATCCCATCTCATGGCCCCCATCTTAAACTGGATGGTGCACCCTCGCGGCTGGGCTGCCGCTATGTATTAATGCTCCTGGGTCCGCCACCAAATGAAGGAGCACTCAAGCAACAGAGAAGGTTTGACCCGTAACCTTTATTGTTAGGTACAAACTGCACACGCAGGTGGGCGGGATATGCAGAAACTTCGAATCACCTGACACGTTTCAATTGCTATCTTCCTCAGAGGCTTCCACCGAAGTTTGCGTGCCACACCCCCAACTGCTCTCTGATTGGGCATTCCACGCCAGTGAGCATTGTGGATGTTGAAGTCATTAAAGTCCATAGATGAACGCACTGTCTTAACTGCTGCTCTGTATGAGCCCCTAGACTCTGGATGAGCCTCCACTAGCGTTGCAGTTTTGATCCAGCTCCTTTGCTCCACAGTCGAGGTAGGTAACATCCCATCTCATGGCCCCCGTCTTAAACAGGATGGTGCACCCTCGCGGCTGGGCTGCCGCTATGTATTATTGCTCCTGGGTCCGCCACCAAATAAAGGAGCACTCAAGCAACAGAGAAGGTTTGACCCGTAACCTTTATTGTTACGTACAAACTGCACACGCAGGTGGGCGGGATTGCAGCAACTTCGAATCACCTGACGCGTTTCAATTGCTATCTTCCTCAGAGGCTTCCACCGAAGTTTGCGTGCCACACCCCCAACTGCTCTCTGATTGGGCATTCCACGCCAGTGAGCATTGTGGATGTTGAAGTCATTAAAGTCCATAGATGAACGCACTGTCTTAACTGCTGCTCTGTATGAGCCCCTAGACTCTGGATGAGCCTCCACTAGCGTTGCAGTTTTGATCCAGCTCCTTTGCTCCACAGTCGAGGTAGGTAACATCCCATCTCATGGCCCCCGTCTTAAACAGGATGGTGCACCCTCGCGGCTGGGCTGCCGCTATGTATTAATGCTCCTGGGTCCGCCACCAAATGAAGGAGCACTCAAGCAACAGAGAAGGTTTGACCCATAACCTTTATTGTTAGGTACAAACTGCACACGCAGGTGGGCGGGATATGCAAAAACTTTGAATCACCTGACGCATTTTAATTGCTATCTTCCTCAGAGGCTTCCACCGAAGTTTGCGTGCCACACCCCCAACTACTCTCTGATTGGGCATTCCACGCCGCTGGGCATTGTGGATGTTGAAGTCATTAAAGTCCATAGATGAACGCACTGTCTTAACTGCTGCTCTGTATGAGCCCCTAGACTCTGGATGAGCCTCCACTAGCGTTGCAGTTTTGATCCAGCTCCGTTGCTACACAGTCGAGGTAGGTAACATCCCATCTCATTGCCCCCGTCTTAAACAGGATGGTGCACACTCGCGGCTGAGCTGCCGCTATGTATTAATGCTCCTGGGTCCGCCACCAAATGAAGGAGCACTCAAGCAACAGAGAAGGTTTGACCCGTAACCTTTATTGTTAGGTACAAACTGCACACGCAGGTGGGCGGGATATGCAGAAACTTCGAATCAACTGACGCGTTTCAATTGCTATCTTCCTCAGAGGCTTCCACCGAAGTTTGAGTGCCACACCCCCAACTGCTCTCTGATTGGGCATTCCACGCCCCTGAGCATTGTGGATGTTGAAGTCAGATGAACGCACTGTCTTAACTGCTGCTCTGTATGAGCCCCTAGACTCTGGATGAGCCTCCACTAGCATTGCAGTTTTGATCCAGCTCCGTTGCTCAACAGTCGAGGTAGGTAACATCCCATCTCATGGCCCCCGTCTTAAACAGGATGGTGCACCCTCGCGGCTGGGCTGCCGCTATGTATTAATGCTCCTGGGTCCGCCACCAAATGAAGGAGCACTCAAGCAACAGAGAAGGTTTGACCCGTAACCTTTATTGTTAGGTACAAACTGCACACGCAGGTGGGCGGGATATGCAGAAACTTCGAATCACCTGACGCGTTTCAATTGCTATCTTCCTCAGAGGCTTCCACCGAAGTTTGTGTGCCACACCCCCAACTGCTCTCTGATTGGGCATTCCACGCCCCTGAGCATTGTGGATGTTGAAGTCATTAAAGTCCATAGATGAACGCACTTTCTTAACTGCTGCTCTGTATGAGCCCCTAGACTCTGGATGAGCCTCCACTAGTGTTGCAGTTTTGATCCAGCTCCGTTGCTCCACAGTCGAGGTAGGTAACATCCCATCTCATGGCCCCCGTCTTAAACAGGATGGTGCACCCTCGCGGCTGGGCTGCCGCTATGTATTAATGCTCCAGGGTCCGCCACCAAATGAAGGAGCACTCAAGCAACAGAGAAGGTTTGACCCGTAACCTTTATTGTTAGGTACAAACTGCACACGCAGGTGGGCGGGATATGCAGAAACTTCGAATCACCTGACGCGTTTCAATTGCTATCTTCCTTATAGGCTTCCACCGAAGTTTGCGTGCCACACCCCCAACTGCTCTCTGATTGGGCATTCCACGCCCCTGAGCATTGTGGATGTTGAAGTCATTAAAGTCCATAGATGAACGCACTGTCTTAACTGCTGCTCTGTATGAGCCCCTAGACTCTGGATGAGACTCCACTAGCGTTGCAGTTTTGATCCAGCTCCGTTTGCTCCACAGTCGAGGTAGGTAACATCCCATCTCATGGCCCCCGTCTTAAACAGGATGGTGCACCCTCGCGGCTGGGCTGCCGCTATGTATTAATGCTCCTGGGTCCGCCACCAAATGAAGGAGCACTCAAGCAACAGAGAAGGTTTGACCCAGATTATTATTTTTTTTTTGGGAGCTTTATATAGTGCGAACTAGAACCGAACCGAATCAGTTATCAGAGCGCTTTACATAGCACCAGTTACGTTACATGAGGACACACTTTCATTTTTTTAGGCACAGGGAGATTAAGTGATTTGCCCAGAATCACAGGGGGTTTTTGGCGTCGTTACCGAGACTTGAACCCAGATCCCCAGGTCCGAGGTCGAGCGCCTTAGCCGTTAGGCCAACCCCTGTTACGTACAAACTGCACACACAGGTGGGCGGGATTGCAGCAACTTCGAATCACCTGACGCGTTTCAATTGCTATCTTCCTCAGAGGCTTCCACCGAAGTTTGCGTGCCACACCCCCAACTGCTCTCTGATTGGGCATTCCACGCCCCTGAGCATTGTGGATGTTGAAGTCATTAAAGTCCATAGATGAACGCACTGTCTTAACTGCTGCTCTGTATGAGCCCCTAGACTCTGGATGAGCCTCCACTAGCATTGCAGTTTTGATCCAGCTCCGTTGCTCAACAGTCGAGGTAGGTAACATCCCATCTCATGGCCCCCGTCTTAAACAGGATGGTGCACCCTCGCGGCTGGGCTGCCGCTATGTATTAATGCTCCTGGGTCCGCCACCAAATGAAGGAGCACTCAAGCAACAGAGAAGGTTTGACCCGTAACCTTTATTGTTAGGTACAAACTGCACACGCAGGTGGGCGGGATATGCAGAAACTTCGAATCACCTGACGCGTTTCAATTGCTATCTTCCTCAGAGGCTTCCACCGAAGTTTGCGTGCCACACCCCCAACTGCTCTCTGATTGGGCATTCCACGCCCCTGAGCATTGTGGATGTTGAAGTAATTAAAGTCCATAGATGAACGCACTTTCTTAACTGCTGCTCTGTATGAGCCCCTAGACTCTGGATGAGCCTCCACTAGCGTTGCAGTTTTGATCCAGCTCCGTTGCTCCACAGTCGAGGTAGGTAACATCCCATCTCATGGCCCCCGTCTTAAACAGGATGGTGCACCCTCGCGGCTGGGCTGCTGCTATGTATTAATGCTCCAGGGTCCGCCACCAAATGAAGGAGCACTCAAGCAACAGAGAAGGTTTGAACCGTAACCTTTATTGTTAGGTACAAACTGCACACGCAGGTGGGCGGGATATGCAAAAAATTAGAATCACCTGACGCGTTTCAATTGCTATCTTCCTCAGAAGCCTCCACCGAAGTTTGCGTGCCACACCCCCAACTACTCTCTGATTGGGCATTCCACGCCCCTGAGCATTGTGGATGGTGAAGTCATTAAAGTCCATACATGAACGCACTGTCTTAACTGCTGCTCTGTATGAGCCCCTAGACTCTGGATGAGCCTCCACTAGCGTTGCAGTTTTGATCAGCTCCGTTGCTCCACAGTCGAGGTAGGTAACATCCCATCTCATGGCCCCCATCTTAAACAGGATGGTGCACCCTCGCGGCTGGGCTGCCGCTATGTATTAATGCTCCTGGGTCCGCCACCAAATGAAGGAGCACTCAAGCAACAGAGAAGGTTTGACCCGTCACCTTTATTGTTAGGTACAAACTGCACACGCAGGTGGGCGGGATATGCAGAAACTTCGAATCACCTGACGCGTTTCAATTGCTATCTTCCTCAGAGGCTTCCACCGAAGTTTGCGTGCCACACCCCCAACTGCTCTCTGATTGGGCATTCCACGCCAGTGAGCATTGTGGATGTTGAAGTCATTAAAGTCCATAGATGAACGCACTGTCTTAACTGCTGCTATGTATGAGCCCCTAGACTCTGGATGAGCCTCCACTAGCGTTGCAGTTTTGATCCAGCTCCGTTGCTCCACAGTCGAGGTAGGTAACATCCCATCTCATGGCCCCCGTCTTAAACAGGATGGTGCACCCTCGCGGCTGGGCTGCTGCTATGTATTAATGCTCCTGGGTCCGCCACCAAATGAAGGAGCACTCAAGCAACAGCGAAGGTTTGACCCGTAACCTTTATTGTTAGGTACAAACTGCTCACGCAGGTGGGTGGGATATGCAGAAACTTCGAATCACCTGACGCGTTTCAATTGCTATCTTCCTCAGAGGTTTCCACCGAAGTTTGCGTGCCACACCCCCAACTGCTCTCTGATTGGGCATTCCACGCCCCTGAGCATTGTGGATGTTGAAGTCATTAAAGTCCATAGATGAACGCACTGTCTTAACTGCTGCTCTGTATGACCCCCTAGACTCTGGATGAGCCTCCAATAGCGTTGCAGTTTTGATCCAGCTCCGTTGCTCCACAGTCGAGGTAGGTAACATCCCATCTCATGGCCCCCGTCTTAAACAGGATAGTGCACCCTCGCGGCTGGGCTGCCGCTATGTATTAATGCTCCTGGGTCCGCCACCAAATGAAGGAGCACTCAAGCAACAGAGAAGGTTTGACCCGTAACCTTTATTGTTACGTACAAACTGCACACGCAGGTGGGCGGGATATGCAGAAACTTCGAATGACCTGACGCGTTTCAATTGCTATCTTCCTCAGAGGCTTCCACCGAAGTTTGCGTGCCACACCCCCAACTGCTCTCTGATTGGGCATTCCACGCCCCTGAGAATTGTGGATGTTGAAGTCATTAAAGTCCATAGATGAACGCACTGCCTTAACTGCTGCTCTGTATGAGCCCCTAGACTCCGGATGAGCCTCCACTAGCGTTGCAGTTTTGATCCAGCTCCGTTGCTCCACAGTCGAGGTAGGTAACATCCCATCTCATGGCCCCCGTCTTAAACAGGATGGTGCACCCTCGCGGCTGGGCTGCCGCTATGTATTAATGCTCCTGGGTCCGCCACCAAATGAAGGAGCACTCAAGCAACAGAGAAGGTTTGACCCGTAACCTTTATTGTTAGGTACAAACTGCACACGCAGGTGGGCGGGATATGCAGAAACTTCGAATCACCTGATGCGTTTCAATTGCTATCTTCCTCAGAGGCTTCCACCGAAGTTTGCGTGCCACATCCCCAACTGCTCTCTGATTGGGCATTCCACACCCCTGAGCATTGTGGATGTTGAAGTCATTAAAGTCCATAGATGAACGCACGGTCTTCACTGCTGCTCTGTATGAGCCCCTAGACTCTGGATCAGCCTCCACTAGCGTTGCAGTTTTGATCCAGCTCCGTTGCTCCACAGTCGAGGTAGGTAACATCCCATCTCATGGCCCCCGTCTTAAACAGGATGGTGCACCCTCGCGGCTGGGCTGCCGCTATGTATTAATGCTCCTGGGTCCGCCACCAAATGAAGGAGCACTCAAGCAACAGAGAAGGTTTGACCCGTAACCTTTATTGTTACGTACAAACTGCACACGCAGGTGGGCGGGATTGCAGCAACTTCAAATCACCTGACGCGTTTCAATTGCTATCTTCCTCAGAGGCTTCCACCAAAGTTTGCGTGCCACACCCCCAACTGCTCTCTGATTGGGCATTCCACGCCCCTGAGCATTGTGGATGTTGAAGTCAGATGAACGCACTGTCTTAACTGCTGCTCTGTATGAGCCCCTAGACTCTGGATGAGCCTCCACTAGCATTGCAGTTTTGATCCAGCTCCGTTGCTCAACAGTCGAGGTAGGTAACATCCCATCTCATGGCCCCTGTCTTAAACAGGATGGTGCACCCTCGCGGCTGGGCTGCCGCTATGTATTAATGCTCCTGGGTCCGCCACCAAATGAAGGAGCACTCAAGCAACAGAGAAGGTTTGACCCGTAACCTTTATTGTTAGGTACAAACTGCACACGCAGGTGGCCGGGATATGCAGAAACTTCGAATCACCTGACGCGTTTCAATTGCTATCTTCCTCAGAGGCTTCCACCGAAGTTTGCGTGCACACCCCCAACTGCTCTCTGATTGGGCATTCCACGCCCCTGATCATTGTGGATGTTGAAGCCATTAAAGTCCATAGATGAACGCACTTTCTTAACTGCTGCTCTGTATGAGCCCCTAGACTCTGGATGAGCCTCCACTAGTGTTGCAGTTTTGATCCAGCTCCGTTGCTCCACAGTCGAGGTAGGTAACATCCCATCTCATGGCCCCCGTCTTAAACAGGATGGTGCACCCTCGCGGCTGGGCTGCTGCTATGTATTAATGCTCCAGGGTCCGCCACCAAATGAAGGAGCACTCAAGCAACAGAGAAGGTTTGACCCGTAACCTTTATTGTTAGGTACAAACTGCACACGCAGGTGGGCGGGATATGCAGAAACTTCGAATCACCTGACGCGTTTCAATTGCTATCTTCCTTAGAGGCTTCCACCGAAGTTTGCGTGCCACACCCCCAACTGCTCTCTGATTGGGCATTCCACGCCCCTGAGCATTGTGGATGTTGAAGTCATTAAAGTCCATAGATGAACGCACTGTCTTAACTGCTGCTCTGTATGAGCCCCTAGACTCTGGATGAGACTCCACTAGCGTTGCAGTTTTGATCCAGCTCCATTGCTCCACAGTCGAGGTAGGTAACATCCCATCTCATGGCCCCCGTCTTAAACAGGATGGTGCACCCTCGCGGCTGGGCTGGCGCTATGTATTAATGCTTCTGGGTCCGCCACCAAATGAAGGAGCACTCAAGCAACAGAGTAGGTTTGACCCGTAACCTTTATTGTTAGGTACAAACTGCACACGCAGGTGGGCGGGATATGCATAAACTTCGAATCACCTGACACGTTTCAATTGCTATCTTCCTCAGAGGCTTCCACCGAAGTTTGCGTGCCACACCCCCAACTGCTCTCTGAATGGGCATTCCACGCCTCTGAGCATTGTGGATGTTGAAGTCATTAAAGTCCATAGATGAACGCACTGTCTTAAATGCTGCTCTGTATGAGCCCCTAGACTCTGGATGAGCCTCCACTAGCGTTGCAGTTTTGATCAGCTCCGTTGCTCCACAGTTGAGGTAGGTAACATCCCATCTCATGGCCCCCGTCTTAAACAGGATGGTGCACCCTCGCGGCTGGGCTGCTGCTATGTATTAATGCTCCTGGGTCCGCCACCAAATGAAGGAGCACTCAAGCAACAGCGAAGGTTTGACCCGTAACCTTTATTGTTAGGTACAAACTGCTCACGCAGGTGGGTGGGATATGCAGAAACTTCGAATCACCTGACGCGTTTCAATTGCTATCTTCCTCAGAGGTTTCCACCGAAGTTTGCGTGCCACACCCCCAACTGCTCTCTGATTGGGCATTCCACGCCCCTGAGCATTGTGGATGTTGAAGTCATTAAAGTCCATAGATGAACGCACTGTCTTAACTGCTGCTCTGTATGACCCCCTAGACTCTGGATGAGCCTCCAATAGCGTTGCAGTTTTGATCCAGCTCCGTTGCTCCACAGTCGAGGTAGGTAACATCCCATCTCATGGCCCCCGTCTTAAACAGGATGGTGCACCCTCGCGGCTGGGCTGCCGCTATGTATTAATGCTCCTGGGTCCGCCACCAAATGAAGGAGCACTCAAGCAACAGAGAAGGTTTGACCCGTAACCTTTATTGTTACGTACAAACTGCACACGCAGGTGGGCGGGATATGCAGAAACTTCGAATCACCTGACGCGTTTCAATTGCTATCTTCCTCAGAGGCTTCCACCGAAGTTTGCGTGCCACACCCCCAACTGCTCTCTGATTGGGCATTCCACGCCCCTGAGCATTGTGGATGTTGAAGTCAGATGAACGCACTGTCTTAACTGCTGCTCTGTATGAGCCCCTAGACTCTGGATGAGCCTCCACTAGCATTGCAGTTTTGATCCAGCTCCGTTGCTCAACAGTCGAGGTAGGTAACATCCCATCTCATGGCCCCCGTCTTAAACAGGATGGTGCACCCTCGCGGCTGGGCTGCCGCTATGTATTAATGCTCCTGGGTCCGCCACCAAATGAAGGAGCACTCAAGCAACAGAGAAGGTTTGACCCGTAACCTTTGTTGTTAGGTACAAACTGCACACGCAGGTGGGCGGGATATGCAGAAACTTCGAATCACCTGACGCGTTTCAATTGCTATCTTCCTCAGAGGCTTCCACCGAAGTTTGCGTGCCACACCCCCAACTGCTCTCTGATTGGGCATTCCACGCCCCTGAGCATTGTGGATGTTGAAGCCATTAAAGTCCATAGATGAACGCACTTTCTTAACTGCTGCTCTGTATGAGCCCCTAGACTCTGGATGAGCCTCCACTAGTGTTGCAGTTTTGATCCAGCTCCGTTGCTCCACAGTCGAGGTAGGTAACATCCCATCTCATGGCCCCCGTCTTAAACAGGATGGTGCACCCTCGCGGCTGGGCTGCTGCTATGTATTAATGCTCCAGGGTCCGCCACCAAATGAAGGAGCACTCAAGCAACAGAGAAGGTTTGACCCGTAACCTTTATTGTTAGGTACAAACTGCACACGCAGGTGGGCGGGATATGCAGAAACTTCGAATCACCTGACGCGTTTCAATTGCTATCTTCCTTAGAGGCTTCCACCGAAGTTTGCGTGCCACACCCCCAACTGCTCTCTGATTGGGCATTCCACGCCCCTGAGCATTGTGGATGTTGAAGTCATTAAAGTCCATAGATGAACGCACTGTCTTAACTGCTGCTCTGTATGAGCCCCTAGACTCTGGATGAGACTCCACTAGTGTTGCAGTTTTGATCCAGCTCCGTTGCTCCACAGTCGAGGTAGGTAACATCCCATCTCATGGCCCCCGTCTTAAACAGGATGGTGCACCCTCGCGGCTGGGCTGCCGCTATGTATTAATGCTCCTGGGTCCGCCACCAAATGAAGGAGCACTCAAGCAACAGAGAAGGTTTGACCCGTAACCTTTTTTTTTTTTTTTTTTGGGAGTTTTATATAGCGCGAATCAGTTATCAGAGCGCTTTACATAGCACCAGTTACGTTACATGAGGACACACTTTCATTTTTTTAGGCACGGGGAGATTAAGTGATTTGCCCAGAATCACAGGGGGTTTTTGGCGTCGTTACCGAGACTTGAACCCAGATCCCCAGGTCCGAGGTCGAGCGCCTTAGCCGTTAGGCCAACCCCTGTTACGTACAAACTGCACACGCAGGTGGGCGGGATTGCAGCAACTTCGAATCACCTGACGCGTTTCAATTGCTATCTTCCTCAGAGGCTTCCACCGAAGTTTGCGTGCCACACCCCCAACTGCTCTCTGATTGGGCATTCCACGCCGCTGGGCATTGTGGATGTTGAAGTCATTAAAGTCCATAGATGAACGCACTGTCTTAACTGTTGCTCTGTATGAGCCCCTAGACTCTGGATGAGCCTCCACTAGCGTTGCTGTTTTGATCCAGCTCCTTTGCTCCACAGTCGAGGTAGGTAACATCCCATCTCATGGCCCCCGTCTTAAACAGGATGGTGCACCCTCGCGGCTGGGCTGCCGCTATGTATTAATGCTCCTGGGTCCGCCACCAAATGAAGGAGCACTCAAGCAACAGAGAAGGTTTGACCCGTAACCTTTATTGTTAGGTACAAACTGCACACGCAGGTGGGCGGGATATGCAGAAACTTCGAATCACCTGACGCATTTCAATTGCTATCTTCCTCATAGGCTTCCACCGTAGTTTGCGTGCCACACCCCCAACTACTCTCTGATTGGGCATTCCACGCCCCTGAGCATTGTGGATGTTGAAGTCATTAAAGTCCATAGATGAACGCACTGCCTTAACTGCTGCTCTGTATGAGCCCCTAGACTCCGGATGAGCCTCCACTAGCGTTGCAGTTTGGATCCAGGTCCGTTGCTCCACAGTCGAGGTAGGTAACATCCAATCTCATGGCCCCCGTCTTAAACAGGATGGTGCACCCTCGCGGCTGGGCTGCCGCTATGTATTAATGCTCCTGGGTCCGCCACCAAATGAAGGAGCACTCAAGCAACAGAGAAGGTTTGACCCGTAACCTTTATTGTTAGGTACAAACTGCACACGCAGGTGGGCGGGATATGCAGAAACTTCGAATCACCTGATGCGTTTCAATTGCTATCTTCCTCAGAGGCTTCCACCGAAGTTTGCGTGCCACACCCCCAACAAGCTCTCTGATTGGGCATTCCACACTCCTGAGCATTGTGGATGTTGAAGTCATTAAAGTCCATAGATGAACGCACTGTCTTCACTGCTGCTCTGTATGAGCCCCTAGACTCTGGATCAGCCTCCACTAGCGTTGCAGTTTTGATCCAGCTCCGTTGCTCCACAGTCGAGGTAGGTAACATCCCATCTCATGGCCCCCGTCTTAAACAGGATGGTGCACCCTCGCGGCTGGGCTGCCGCTATGTATTAATGCTCCTGGGTCCGCCACCAAATGAAGGAGCACTCAAGCAACAGAGAAGGTTTGATCCGTAACCTTTACTGTTATGTACAAACTGCACACGCAGGTGGGTGGGATTGCAGCAACTTCGAATCACCTGACGCGTTTCAATTGCTATCTTCCTCAGAGGCTTCCACCGAAGTTTGCGTGCCACACCCCCAACTGCTCCCTGATTGGGCATTCCACGCCCCTGAGCATTGTGGATGTTAAAGCCATTAAAGTCCATAGATGAACGCACTTTCTTAACTGCTGCTCTGTATGAGCCCCTAGACTCTGGATGAGCCTCCACTAGTGTTGCAGTTTTGATCCAGCTCCGTTGCTCCACAGTCGAGGTAGGTAACATCCCATCTCATGGCCCCCGTCTTAAACAGGATGGTGCACCCTCGCGGCTGGGCTGCTGCTATGTATTAATGCTCCAGGGTCCGCCACCAAATGAAGGAGCACTCAAGCAACAGAGAAGGTTTGACCCGTAACCTTTATTGTTAGGTACAAACTGCACACGCAGGTGGGCGGGATATGCAGAAACTTCGAATCACCTGACGCGTTTCAATTGCTATCTTCCTTAGAGGCTTCCACCGAAGTTTGCGTGCCACACCCCCAACTGCTCTCTGATTGGGCATTCCACGCCCCTGAGCATTGTGGATGTTGAAGTCATTAAAGTCCATAGATGAACGTACTGTCTTAACTGCTGCTCTGTATGAGCCCCTAGACTCTGGATGAGACTCCACTAGCGTTGCAGTTTTGATCCAGCTCCGTTGCTCCACAGTCGAGGTAGGTAACATCCCATCTCATGGCCCCCGTCTTAAACAGGATGGTGCACCCTCGCGGCTGGGCTGCCGCTATGTATTAATGCTCCTGGGTCCGCCACCAAATGAAGGAGCACTCAAGCAACAGAGAAGGTTTGACCCGTAACCTTTTTTTTTTTTTTTTTTGGGAGTTTTATATAGCGCGAATCAGATATCAGAGCGCTTTACATAGCACCAGTTACGTTACATGAGGACACACTTTCATTTTTTTAGGCACGGGGAGATTAAGTGATTTGCCCAGAATCACAGGGGGTTTTTGGCGTCGTTACCGAGACTTGAACCCAGATCCCCAGGTCCGAGGTCGAGCGCCTTAGCCGTTAGGCCAACCCCTGTTACGTACAAACTGCACACGCAGGTGGGCGGGATTGCAGCAACTTCGAATCACCTGACGCGTTTCAATTGCTATCTTCCTCAGAGGCTTCCACCGAAGTTTGCGTGCCACACCCCCAACTGCTCTCTGATTGGGCATTCCACGCCGCTGGGCATTGTGGATGTTGAAGTCATTAAAGTCCATAGATGAACGCACTGTCTTAACTGTTGCTCTGTATGAGCCCCTAGACTCTGGATGAGCCTCCACTAGCGTTGCTGTTTTGATCCAGCTCCTTTGCTCCACAGTCGAGGTAGGTAACATCCCATCTCATGGCCCCCGTCTTAAACAGGATGGTGCACCCTCGCGGCTGGGCTGCCGCTATGTTTTTTTATGCTCCTGGGTCCGCCACCAAATGAAGGAGCACTCAAGCAACAGAGAAGGTTTGACCCGTAACCTTTATTGTTAGGTACAAACTGCACACGCAGGTGGGCGGGATATGCAGAAACTTTGAATCACCTGACGCGTTTCAATTGCTATCTTCCTCAGAGGCTTCCACCGAAGTTTGCGTGCCACACCCCCAACTACTCTCTGATTGGGCATTCCACGCCCCTGAGCATTGTGGATGGTGAAGTCATTAAAGTCCATACATGAACGCACTGTCTTAACTGCTGCTCTGTATGAGCCCCTAGACTCTGGATGAGCCTCCACTAGCGTTGCAGTTTTGATCAGCTCCGTTGCTCCACAGTCGAGGTAGGTAACATCCCATCTCATGGCCCCCATCTTAAACAGGATGGTGCACCCTCGCGGCTGGGCTGCCGCTATGTATTAATGCTCCTGGGTCCGCCACCAAATGAAGGAGCACTCAAGCAACAGAGAAGGTTTGACCCGTCACCTTTATTGTTAGGTACAAACTGCACACGCAGGTGGGCGGGATATGCAGAAACTTCGAATCACCTGACGCGTTTCAATTGCTATCTTCCTCAGAGGCTTCCACCGAAGTTTGCGTGCCACACCCCCAACTGCTCTCTGATTGGGCATTCCACGCCAGTGAGCATTGTGGATGTTGAAGTCATTAAAGTCCATAGATGAACGCACTGTCTTAACTGCTGCTATGTATGAGCCCCTAGACTCTGGATGAGCCTCCACTAGCGTTGCAGTTTTGATCCAGCTCCGTTGCTCCACAGTCGAGGTAGGTAACATCCCATCTCATGGCCCCCGTCTTAAACAGGATGGTGCACCCTCGCGGCTGGGCTGGCGCTATGTAATAATGCTTCTGGGTCCGCCACCAAATGAAGGAGCACTCAAGCAACAGAGTAGGTTTGACCCGTAACCTTTATTGTTAGGTACAAACTGCACACGCAGGTGGGCGGGATATGCATAAACTTCGAATCACCTGACACGTTTCAATTGCTATCTTCCTCAGAGGCTTCCACCGAAGTTTGCGTGCCACACCCCCAACTGCTCTCTGATTGGGCATTCCACGCCTCTGAGCATTGTGGATGTTGAAGTCATTAAAGTCCATAGATGAACGCACTGTCTTAAATGCTGCTCTGTATGAGCCCCTAGACTCTGGATGAGCCTCCACTAGCGTTGCAGTTTTGATCAGCTCCGTTGCTCCACAGTCGAGGTCGGTAACATCCCATCTCATGGCCCCCGTCTTAAACAGGATGGTGCACCCTCGCGGCTGGGCTGCTGCTATGTATTAATGCTCCTGGGTCCGCCACCAAATGAAGGAGCACTCAAGCAACAGCGAAGGTTTGACCCGTAACCTTTATTGTTAGGTACAAACTGCTCACGCAGGTGGGTGGGATATGCAGAAACTTCGAATCACCTGACGCGTTTCAATTGCTATCTTCCTCAGAGGTTTCCACCGAAGTTTGCGTGCCACACCCCCAACTGCTCTCTGATTGGGCATTCCACGCCCCTGAGCATTGTGGATGTTGAAGTCATTAAAGTCCATAGATGAACGCACTGTCTTAACTGCTGCTCTGTATGACCCCCTAGACTCTGGATGAGCCTCCAATAGCGTTGCAGTTTTGATCCAGCTCCGTTGCTCCACAGTCGAGGTAGGTAACATCCCATCTCATGGCCCCCGTCTTAAACAGGATGGTGCACCCTCGCGGCTGGGCTGCCGCTATGTATTAATGCTCCTGGGTCCGCCACCAAATGAAGGAGCACTCAAGCAACAGAGAAGGTTTGACCCGTAACCTTTATTGTTACGTACAAACTGCACACGCAGGTGGGCGGGATATGCAGAAACTTCGAATGACCTGACGCGTTTCAATTGCTATATTCCTTAGAGGCTTCCACCGAAGTTTGCGTGCCACACCCCCAACTGCTCTCTGATTGGGCATTCCACGCCCCTGAGCATTGTGGATGTTGAAGTCATTAAAGTCCATAGATGAACGCACTGTCTTAACTGCTGCTCTGTATGAGCCCCTAGACTCTGGATGAGACTCCACTAGCGTTGCAGTTTTGATCCAGCTCCGTTGCTCCACAGTCGAGGTAGGTAACATCCCATCTCATGGCCCCCGTCTTAAACAGGATGGTGCACCCTCGCGGCTGGGCTGCCGCTATGTATTAATGCTCCTGGGTCCGCCACCAAATGAAGGAGCACTCAAGCAACAGAGAAGGTTTGACCCGTAACCTTTTTTTTTTTTTTTTTGGGAGTTTTATATAGCGCGAATCAGATATCAGAGCGCTTTACATAGCACCAGTTACGTTACATGAGGACACACTTTCATTTTTTTAGGCACGGGGAGATTAAGTGATTTGCCCAGAATCACAGGGGGTTTTTGGCGTCGTTACCGAGACTTGAACCCAGATCCCCAGGTCTGAGGTCGAGCGCCTTAGCCGTTAGGCCAACCCCTGTTACGTACAAACTGCACACGCAGGTGGGCGGGATTGCAGCAACTTCGAATCACCTGACGCGTTTCAATTGCTATCTTCCTCAGAGGCTTCCACCGAAGTTTGCGTGCCACACCCCCAACTGCTCTCTGATTGGGCATTCCACGCCGCTGGGCATTGTGGATGTTGAAGTCATTAAAGTCCATAGATGAACGCACTGTCTTAACTGTTGCTCTGTATGAGCCCCTAGACTCTGGATGAGCCTCCACTAGCGTTGCTGTTTTGATCCAGCTCCTTTGCTCCACAGTCGAGGTAGGTAACATCCCATCTCATGGCCCCCGTCTTAAACAGGATGGTGCACCCTCGCGGCTGGGCTGCCGCTATCTTTTTTTATGCTCCTGGGTCCGCCACCAAATGAAGGAGGACTCAAGCAACAGAGAAGGTTTGACCCGTAACCTTTATTGTTAGGTACAAACTGCACACGCAGGTGGGCGGGATATGCAGAAATTTGAATCACCTGACGCGTTTCAATTGCTATCTTCCTCAGAGGCTTCCACCGAAGTTTGCGTGCCACACCCCCAACTACTCTCTGATTGGGCATTCCACGCCCCTGAGCATTGTGGATGGTGAAGTCATTAAAGTCCATACATGAACGCACTGTCTTAACTGCTGCTCTGTATGAGCCCCTAGACTCTGGATGAGCCTCCACTAGCGTTGCAGTTTTGATCAGCTCCGTTGCTCCACAGTCGAGGTAGGTAACATCCCATCTCATGGCCCCCATCTTAAACAGGATGGTGCACCCTCGCGGCTGGGCTGCCGCTATATATTAATGCTCCTGGGTCCGCCACCAAATGAAGGAGCACTCAAGCAACAGAGAAGGTTTGACCCGTCACCTTTATTGTTAGGTACAAACTGCACACGCAGGTGGGCGGGATATGCAGAAACTTCGAATCACCTGACGCGTTTCAATTGCTATCTTCCTCAGAGGCTTCCACCGAAGTTTGCGTGCCACACCCCCAACTGCTCTCTGATTGGGCATTCCACGCCAGTGAGCATTGTGGATGTTGAAGTCATTAAAGTCCATAGATGAACGCACTGTCTTAACTGCTGCTATGTATGAGCCCCTAGACTCTGGATGAGCCTCCACTAGCGTTGCAGTTTTGATCCAGCTCCGTTGCTCCACAGTCGAGGTAGGTAACATCCCATCTCATGGCCCCCGTCTTAAACAGGATGGTGCACCCTCGCGGCTGGGCTGGCGCTATGTATTAATGCTTCTGGGTCCGCCACCAAATGAAGGAGCACTCAAGCAACAGAGTAGGTTTGACCCGTAACCTTTATTGTTAGGTACAAACTGCACACGCAGGTGGGCGGGATATGCATAAACTTCTAATCACCTGACACGTTTCAATTGCTATCTTCCTCAGAGGCTTCCACCGAAGTTTGCGTGCCACACCCCCAACTGCTCTCTGATTGGGCATTCCACGCCTCTGAGCATTGTGGATGTTGAAGTCATTAAAGTCCATAGATGAACGCACTGTCTTAACTGCTGCTCTGTATGACCCCCTAGACTCTGGATGAGCCTCCAATAGCGTTGCAGTTTTGATCCAGCTCCGTTGCTCCACAGTCGAGGTAGGTAACATCCCATCTCATGGCCCCCGTCTTAAACAGGATGGTGCACCCTCGCGGCTGGGCTGCCGCTATGTATTAATGCTCCTGGGTCCGCCACCAAATGAAGGAGCACTCAAGCAACAGAGAAGGTTTGACCCGTAACCTTTATTGTTACGTACAAACTGCACACGCAGGTGGGCGGGATATGCAGAAACTTCGAATGACCTGACGCGTTTCAATTGCTATCTTCCTCAGAGGCTTCCACCGAAATTTGCGTGCCACACCCCCAACTGCTCTCTGATTGGGCATTCCACGCCCCTGAGAATTGTGGATGTTGAAGTCATTAAAGTCCATAGATGAACGCACTGCCTTAACTGCTGCTCTGTATGAGCCCCTAGACTCCGGATGAGCCTCCACTAGCGTTGCAGTTTTGATCCAGCTCCGTTGCTCCACAGTCGAGGTAGGTAACATCCCATCTCATGGCCCCCGTCTTAAACAGGATGGTGCACCCTCGCGGCTGGGCTGCCGCTATGTATTAATGCTCCTGGGTCCGCCACCAAATGAAGGAGCACTCAAGCAACAGAGAAGGTTTGACCCGTAACCTTTATTGTTAGGTACAAACTGCACACGCAGGTGGGCGGGATATGCAGAAACTTCGAATCACCTGATGCGTTTCAATTGCTATCTTCCTCAGAGGCTTCCACCGAAGTTTGCGTGCCACACCCCCAACTGCTCTCTGATTGGGCATTCCACACCCCTGAGCATTGTGGATGTTGAAGTCATTAAAGTCCATAGATGAACGCACGGTCTTCACTGCTGCTCTGTATGAGCCCCTAGACTCTGGATCAGCCTCCACTAGCGTTGCAGTTTTGATCCAGCTCCGTTGCTCCACAGTCGAGGTAGGTAACATCCCATCTCATGGCCCCCGTCTTAAACAGGATGGTGCACCCTCGCGGCTGGGCTGCCGCTATGTATTAATGCTCCTGGGTCCGCCACCAAATGAAGGAGCACTCAAGCAACAGAGAAGGTTTGACCCGTAACCTTTATTGTTACGTACAAACTGCACACGCAGGTGGGCGGGATTGCAGCAACTTCAATTCACCTGACGCGTTTCAATTGCTATCTTCCTCAGAGGCTTCCACCAAAGTTTGCGTGCCACACCCCCAACTGCTCTCTGATTGGGCATTCCACGCCCCTGAGCATTGTGGATGTTGAAGTCAGATGAACGCACTGTCTTAACTGCTGCTCTGTATTAGCCCCTAGACTCTGGATGAGCCTCCACTAGCATTGCAGTTTTGATCCAGCTCCGTTGCTCAACAGTCGAGGTAGGTAACATCCCATCTCATGGCCCCTGTCTTAAACAGGATGGTGCACCCTCGCGGCTGGGCTGCCGCTATGTATTAATGCTCCTGGGTCCGCCACCAAATGAAGGAGCACTCAAGCAACAGAGAAGGTTTGACCCGTAACCTTTATTGTTAGGTACAAACTGCACACGCAGGTGGCCGGGATATGCAGAAACTTCGAATCACCTGACGCGTTTCAATTGCTATCTTCCTCAGAGGCTTCCACCGAAGTTTGCGTGCCACACCCCCAACTGCTCTCTGATTGGGCATTCCACGCCCCTGATCATTGTGGATGTTGAAGCCATTAAAGTCCATAGATGAACGCACTTTCTTAACTGCTGCTCTGTATGAGCCCCTAGACTCTGGATGAGCCTCCACTAGTGTTGCAGTTTTGATCCAGCTCCGTTGCTCCACAGTCGAGGTAGGTAACATCCCATCTCATGGCCCCCGTCTTAAACAGGATGGTGCACCCTCGCGGCTGGGCTGCTGCTATGTATTAATGCTCCAGGGTCCGCCACCAAATGAAGGAGCACTCAAGCAACAGAGAAGGTTTGACCCGTAACCTTTATTGTTAGGTACAAACTGCACACGCAGGTGGGCGGGATATGCAGAAACTTCGAATCACCTGACGCGTTTCAATTGCTATCTTCCTTAGAGGCTTCCACCGAAGTTTGCGTGCCACACCCCCAACTGCTCTCTGATTGGGCATTCCACGCCCCTGAGCATTGTGGATGTTGAAGTCATTAAAGTCCATAGATGAACGCACTGTCTTAACTGCTGCTCTGTATGAGCCCCTAGACTCTGGATGAGACTCCACTAGCGTTGCAGTTTTGATCCAGCTCCGTTGCTCCACAGTCGAGGTAGGTAACATCCCATCTCATGGCCCCCGTCTTAAACAGGATGGTGCACCCTCGCGGCTGGGCTGCCGCTATGTATTAATGCTCCTGGGTCCGCCACCAAATGAAGGAGCACTCAAGCAACAGAGAAGGTTTGACCCGTAACCTTTTTTTTTTTTTTTTTGGGGAGTTTTATATAGCGCGAATCAGTTATCAGAGCGCTTTACATAGCACCAGTTACGTTACATGAGGACACACTTTCATTTTTTTAGGCACGGGGAGATTAAGTGATTTGCCCAGAATCACAGGTGGTTTTTGGCGTCGTTACCGAGACTTGAACCCAGATCCCCAGGTCCGAGGTCGAGCGCCTTAGCCGTTAGGCCAACCCCTGTTACGTACAAACTGCACACGCAGGTGGGCGGGATTGCAGCAACTTCGAATCACCTGACGCGTTTCAATTGCTATCTTCCTCAGAGGCTTCCACCGAAGTTTGCGTGCCACACCCCCAACTGCTCTCTGATTGGGCATTCCACGCCCCTGAGCATTGTGGATGTTGAAGTCATTAAAGTCCATAGATGAACGCACTGTCTTAACTGCTGCTCTGTATGAGCCCCTAGACTCTGGATGAGCCTCCACTAGCATTGCAGTTTTGATCCAACTCCGTTGCTCAACAGTCGAGGTAGGTAACATCCCATTTGATGGCCCCCGTCTTAAACAGGATGGTGCACCCTCGCGGCTGGGCTGCCGCTATGTATTAATGCTCCTGGGTCCGCCACCAAATGAAGGAGCACTCAAGCAACAGAGAAGGTTTGACCCGTAACCTTTATTGTTAGGTACAAACTGCACACGCAGGTGGGCGGGATATGCAGAAACTTCGAATCACCTGACGCGTTTCAATTGCTATCTTCCTCAGCGGCTTCCACCGAAGTTTGCGTGCCACACCCCCAACTGCTCTCTGATTGGGCATTCCACGCCCCTGAGCATTGTGGATGTTGAAGTCATTAAAGTCCATAGATGAACGCACTTTCTTAACTGCTGCTCTGTATGAGCCCCTAGACTCTGGATGAGCCTCCACTAGCGTTGCAGTTTTGATCCAGCTCCGTTGCTCCACAGTCAAGGTAGGTAACATCCCATCTCATGGCCCCCGTCTTAAACAGGATGGTGCACCCTCGCGGCTGGGCTGCTGCTATTTATTAATGCTCCAGGGTCCGCCACCAAAGGAAGGAGCACTCAAGCAACAGAGAAGGTTTGACCCGTAACCTTTATTGTTAGGTACAAACTGCACACGCAGGTGGGCGGGATATGCAAAAAATTAGAATCACCTGATGCGTTTCAATTGCTATCTTCCTCAGAAGCCTCCACCGAAGTTTGCGTGCCACACCCCCAACTGCTCTCTGATTGGGCATTCCACGCCGCTGGGCATTGTGGATGTTGAAGTCATTAAAGTCCATAGATGAACGCACTGTCTTAACTGCTGCTCTGTATGAGCCCCTAGACTCTGGATGAGCCTCCACTAGCGTTGCAGTTTTGATCCAGCTCCTTTGCTCCACAGTCGAGGTAGGTAACATCCCATCTCATGGCCCCCGTCTTAAACAGGATGGTGCACCCTCGCGGCTGGGCTGCCGCTGTGTCTTTTTATGCTCCTGGGTCCGCCACCAAATGAAGGAGCACTCAAGCAACAGAGAAGGTTTGACCCGTAACCTTTATTGTTAGGTACAAACTGCACACGCAGGTGGGCGGGATATGCAGAAACTTCGAATCACCTGACGCGTTTCAATTGCTATCTTCCTCAGAGGCTTCCACCGAAGTTTGCGTGCCACACCCCCAACTACTCTCTGATTGGGCATTCCACGCCCCTGAGCATTGTGGATGGTGAAGTCATTAAAGTCCATACATGAACGCACTGTCTTAACTGCTGCTCTGTATGAGCCCCTAGACTCTGGATGAGCCTCCACTAGCGTTGCAGTTTTGATCAGCTCCGTTGCTCCACAGTCGAGGTAGGTAACATCCCATCTCATGGCCCCCATCTTAAACAGGATGGTGCACCCTCGCGGCTGGGCTGCCGCTATGTATTAATGCTCCTGGGTCCGCCACCAAATGAAGGAGCACTCAAGCAACAGAGAAGGTTTGACCCGTAACCTTTATTGTTAGGTACAAACTGCACACGCAGGTGGGCGGGATATGCAGAAACTTCGAATCACCTGACACGTTTCAATTGCTATCTTCCTCAGAGGTTTCCACCGAAGTTTGCGTGCCACACCCCCAACTGCTCTCTGATTGGGCATTCCACGGCAGTGAGCATTGTGGATGTTGAAGTCATTAAAGTCCATAGATGAACGCACTGTCTTAACTGCTGCTCTGTATGAGCCCCTAGACTCTGGATGAGCCTCCACTAGCGTTGCAGTTTTGATCCAGCTCCTTTGCTCCACAGTCGAGGTAGGTAACATCCCATCTCATGGCCCCCGTCTTAAACAGGATGGTGCACCCTCGCGGCTGGGCTGCCGCTATGTATTAATGCTCCTGGGTCCGCCACCAAATAAAGGAGCACTCAAGCAACAGAGAAGGTTTGACCCGTAACCTTTATTGTTACGTACAAACTGCACACGCAGGTGGGCGGGATTGCAGCAACTTCGAATCACCTGACGCGTTTCAATTGCTATCTTCCTCAGAGGCTTCCACCAAAGTTTGCGTGCCACACCCCCAACTGCTTTCTGATTGGGCATTCCACGCCCCTGAGCATTGTGGATGTTGAAGTCAGATGAACGCACTGTCTTAACTGATGCTCTGTATGAGCCCCTAGACTCTGGATGAGCCTCCACTAGTGTTGCAGTTTTGATCAGCTCCGTTGCTCAACAGTCGAGGTAGGTAACATCCAATCTCATGGCCCCCATCTTAAACAGGATGGTGCACCCTCGCGGCTGGGCTGCCGCTATGTATTAATGCTCCTGGGTCCGCCAACAAATGAAGGAGCACTCAAGCAACAGAGAAGGTTTGACCCGTAACCTTTATTGTTAGGTACAAACTGCACACGCAGGTGGGCGGGATATGCAGAAACTTCGAATCACCTGACACGTTTCAATTGCTATCTTCCTCAGAGGCTTCCACCGAAGTTTGCGTGCCACACCCCCAACTGCTCTCTGATTGGGCATTCCACGCCAGTGAGCATTGTGGATGTTGAAGTCATTAAAGTCCATACATGAACGCACTGTCTTAACTGCTGCTCTGTATGAGCCCCTAGACTCTGGATGAGCCTCCACTAGCGTTGCAGTTTTGATCAGCTCCGTTGCTCCACAGTCGAGGTAGGTAACATCCCATCTCATGGCCCCCATCTTAAACAGGATGGTGCACCCTCGCGGCTGGGCTGCCGCTATGTATTAATGCTCCTGGGTCCGCCACCAAATGAAGGAGCACTCAAGCAACAGAGAAGGTTTGACCCGTAACCTTTATTGTTAGGTACAAACTGCACACGCAGGTGGGCGGGATATGCAGAAACTTCGAATCACCTGACACGTTTCAATTGCTATCTTCCTCAGAGGTTTCCACCGAAGTTTGCGTGCCACACCCCCAACTGCTCTCTGATTGGGGATTCCACGCCAGTGAGCATTGTGGATGTTGAAGTCATTAAAGTCCATAGATGAACGCACTGTCTTAACTGCTGCTCTGTATGAGCCCCTAGACTCTGGATGAGCCTACACTAGCGTTGCAGTTTTGATCCAGCTCCTTTGCTCCACAGTCGAGGTAGGTAACATCCCATCTCATGGCCCCCGTCTTAAACAGGATGGTGCACCCTCGCGGCTGGGCTGCCGCTATGTATTAATGCTCCTGGGTCCGCCACCAAATAAAGGAGCACTCAAGCAACAGAGAAGGTTTGACCCGTAACCTTTATTGTTACGTACAAACTGCACACGCAGGTGGGCGGGATTGCAGCAACTTCGAATCACCTGACGCGTTTCAATTGCTATCTTCCTCATAGGCTTCCACCAAAGTTTGCGTGCCACACCCCCAACTGCTTTCTGATTGGGCATTCCACGCCCCTGAGCATTGTGGATGTTGAAGTCAGATGAACGCACTGTCTTAACTGATGCTCTGTATGAGCCCCTAGACTCTGGATGAGCCTCCACTAGTGTTGCAGTTTTGATCAGCTCCGTTGCTCAACAGTCGAGGTAGGTAACATCCAATCTCATGGCCCCCATCTTAAACAGGATGGTGCACCCTCGCGGCTGGGCTGCCGCTATGTATTAATGCTCCTGGGTCCGCCAACAAATGAAGGAGCACTCAAGCAACAGAGAAGGTTTGACCCGTAACCTTTATTGTTAGGTACAAACTGCACACGCAGGTGGGCGGGATATGCAGAAACTTCGAATCACCTGACACGTTTCAATTGCTATCTTCCTCAGAGGCTTCCACCGAAGTTTGCGTGCCACACCCCCAACTGCTCTCTGATTGGGCATTCCACGCCAGTGAGCATTGTGGATGTTGAAGTCATTAAAGTCCATAGATGAACGCACTGTCTTAACTGCTGCTCTGTATGAGCCCCTAGACTCTGGATGAGCCTCCACTAGCGTTGCAGTTTTGATCCAGCTCCTTTGCTCCACAGTCGAGGTAGGTAACATCCCATCTCATGGCCCCCGTCTTAAACAGGATGGTGCACCCTCGCGGCTGGGCTGCCGCTATGTATTAATGCTCCTGGGTCCGCCACCAAATGAAGGAGCACTCAAGCAACAGAGAAGGTTTGACCCGTAACCTTTATTGTTAGGTACAAACTGCACACGCAGGTGGGCTGGATATGCAAAAACTTCGAATCACCTGACGCGTTTCAATTGCTATCTTCCTCAGAGGTTTCCACCGAAGTTTGCGTGCCACACCCCCAACTACTCTCTGATTGGGCATTCCACGCCGCTGGGCATTGTGGATGTTGAAGTCATTAAAGTCCATAGATGAACGCACTGTCTTAACTGCTGCTCTGTATGAGCCCCTAGACTCTGGATGAGCCTCCACTAGCGTTGCAGTTTTGATCCAGCTCCGTTGCTACACAGTCGAGGTAGGTAACATCCCATCTCATTGCCCCCGTCTTAAACAGGATGGTGCACACTCGCGGCTGAGCTGCCGCTATGTATTAATGCTCCTGAGTCCGCCACCAAATGAAGGAGCACTCAAGCAACAGAGAAGGTTTGACCCGTAACCTTTATTGTTAGGTACAAACTGCACACGCAGGTGGGCGGGATATGCAGAAACTTCGAATCAACTGACGCGTTTCAATTGCTATCTTCCTCAGAGGCTTCCACCGAAGTTTGCGTGCCACACCCCCAACTACTCTCTGATTGGGCATTCCACGCCGCTGGGCATTGTGGATGTTGAAGTCATTAAAGTCCATAGATGAACGCACTGTCTTAACTGCTGCTCTGTATGAGCCCCTAGACTCTGGATGAGCCTCCACTAGCGTTGCAGTTTTGATCCAGCTCCGTTGCTCCACAGTCGAGGTAGGTAACATCCCATCTCATGGCCCCCGTCTTAAACAGGATGGTGCACCCTCGCGGCTGGGCTGCCGCTATGTATTAATGCTTCTGGGTACGCCACCAAATAAAGGAGCACTCAAGCAACAGAGAAGGTTTGACCCGTAACCTTTATTGTTACGTACAAACTGCACACGCAGGTGGGCGGGATTGCAGCAACTTCGAATCACCTGATGCATTTCAATTGCTATCTTCCTCAGAGGCTTCCACCAAAGTTTGCGTGCCACACCCCCAACTGCTCTCTGATTGGGCATTCCACGCCCCTGAGCATTGTGGATGTTGAAGTCATTAAAGTCCATAGATGAACGCACTGTCTTAACTGCTGCTCTGTATGAGCCCCTAGACTCTGGATGAGCCTCCACTAGCATTGCAGTTTTGATCCAGCTCCGTTGCTCAACAGTCGAGGTAGGTAACATCCCATCTCATGGCCCCCGTCTTAAACAGGATGGTGCACCCTCGCGGCTGGGCTGCCGCTATATATTAATGCTCCTGGGTCCGCCACCAAATGAAGGAGCACTCAAGCAACAGAGAAGGTTTGACCCGTAACCTTTATTGTTAGGTACAAACTGCACACGCAGGTGGGCGGGATATGCAGAAACTTCGAATCACCTGACGCGTTTCAATTGCTATCTTCCTCAGAGGCTTCCACCGAAGTTTGCGTGCCACACCCCCAACTGCTCTCTGATTGGGCATTCCACGCCCCTGAGCATTGTGGATGTTGAAGTCATTAAAGTCCATAGATGAACGCACTTTCTTAACTGCTGCTCTGTATGAGCCCCTAGACTCTGGATGAGCCTCCACTAGTGTTGCAGTTTTGATCCAGCTCCGTTGCTCCACAGTCGAGGTAGGTAACATCCCATCTCATGGCCCCCGTCTTAAACAGGATGGTGCACCCTCGCGGCTGGGCTGCCGCTATGTATTAATGCTCCAGGGTCCGCCACCAAATGAAGGAGCACTCAAGCAACAGAGAAGGTTTGACCCGTAACCTTTATTGTTAGGTACAAACTGCACACGCAGGTGGGCGGGATATGCAGAAACTTCGAATCACCTGACGCGTTTCAATTGCTATCTTCCTTAGAGGCTTCCACCGAAGTTTGCGTGCCACACCCCCAACTGCTCTCTGATTGGGCATTCCACGCCCCTGAGCATTGTGGATGTTGAAGTCATTAAAGTCCATAGATGAACGCACTGTCTTAACTGCTGCTCTGTATGAGCCCCTAGACTCTGGATGAGACTCCACTAGCGTTGCAGTTTTGATCCAGCTCCGTTGCTCCACAGTCGAGGTAGGTAACATCCCATCTCATGGCCCCCGTCTTAAACAGGATGGTGCACCCTCGCGGCTGGGCTGCCGCTATGTATTAATGCTCCTGGGTCCGCCACCAAATGAAGGAGCACTCAAGCAACAGAGAAGGTTTGACCCAGATTATTATTATTTTTTTGGGAGTTTTATATAGCGCGAACTAGAACCGAACCGAATCAGTTATCAGAGCGCTTTACATAGCACCAGTTACGTTACATGAGGACACACTTTCATTTTTTTAGGCACAGGGAGATTAAGTGATTTGCCCAGAATCACAGGGGGTTTTTGGCGTCGTTACCGAGACTTGAACCCAGATCCCCAGGTCCGAGGTCGAGCGCCTTAGCCGTTAGGCCAACCCCTGTTACGTACAAACTGCACACGCAGGTGGGCGGGATTGCAGCAACTTCGAATCACCTGACGCGTTTCAATTGCTATCTTCCTCAGAGGCTTCCACCGAAGTTTGCGTGCCACACCCCCAACTGCTCTCTGATTGGGCATTGCACGCCCCTGAGCATTGTGGATGTTGAAGTCATTAAAGTCCATAGATGAACGCACTGTCTTAACTGCTGCTCTGTATGAGCCCCTAGACTCTGGATGAGCCTCCACTAGCATTGCAGTTTTGATCCAGCTCCGTTGCTCCACAGTCGAGGTAGGTAACATCCCATCTCATGGCCCCCGTCTTAAACAGGATGGTGCACCCTCGCGGCTGGGCTGCTGCTATGTATTAATGCTCCAGGGTCCGCCACCAAATGAAGGAGCACTCAAGCAACAGAGAAGGTTTGAACCGTAACCTTTATTGTTAGGTACAAACTGCACACGCAGGTGGGCGGGATATGCAAAAAATTAGAATCACCTGACGCGTTTCAATTGCTATCTTCCTCAGAAGCCTCCACCGAAGTTTGCGTGCCACACCCCCAACTGCTCTCTGATTGGGCATTCCACGCCGCTGGGCATTGTGGATGTTGAAGTCATTAAAGTCCATAGATGAACGCACTGTCCTAACTGCTGCTCTGTATGAGCCCCTAGACTCTGGATGAGCCTCCACTAGCGTTGCAGTTTTGATCAGCTCCGTTGCTCCACAGTCGAGGTAGGTAACATCCCATCTCATGGCCCCCATCTTAAACAGGATGGTGCACCCTCGCGGCTGGGCTGCTGCTATGTATTAATGCTCCTGGGTCCGCCACCAAATGAAGGAGCACTCAAGCAACAGAGAAGGTTTGACCCGTAACCTTTATTGTTAGGTACAAACTGCACACGCAGGTGGGCGGGATATGCAGAAACTTCGAATCACCTGACGCGTTTCAATTGCTATCTTCCTCAGAGGCTTCCACCGAAGTTTGCGTGCCACACCCCCAACTGCTCTCTGATTGGGCATTCCACGCCAGTGAGCATTGTGGATGTTGAAGTCATTAAAGTCCATAGATGAACGCACTGTCTTAACTGCTGCTCTGTATGAGCCCCTAGACTCTGGATGAGCCTCCACTAGCATTGCAGTTTTGATCCAGCTCCGTTGCTCAACAGTCGAGGTAGGTAACATCCCATCTCATGGCCCCCGTCTTAAACAGGATGGTGCACCCTCGCGGCTGGGCTGCCGCTATGTATTAATGCTCCTGGGTCCGCCACCAAATGAAGGAGCACTCAAGCAACAGAGAAGGTTTGACCCGTAACCTTTATTGTTAGGTACAAACTGCACACGCAGGTGGGCGGGATATGCAAAAACTTCGAATCACCTGACGCGTTTCAATTGCTATCTTCCTCAGAGGCTTCCACCGAAGTTTGCGTGCCACACCCCCAACTGCTCTCTGATTGGGCATTCCACGCCCCTGAGCATTGTGGATGTTGAAGTCATTAAAGTCCATAGATGAACGCACTGTCTTAACTGCTGCTCTGTATGAGCCCCTAGACTCTGGATGAGACTCCACTAGCGTTGCAGTTTTGATCCAGCTCCGTTGCTCCACAGTCGAGGTAGGTAACATCCCATCTCATGGCCCCCGTCTTAAACAGGATGGTGCACCCTCGCGGCTGGGCTGCCGCTATGTATTAATGCTCCTGGGTCCGCCACCAAATGAAGGAGCACTCAAGCAACAGAGAAGGTTTGACCCAGATTATTATTATTTTTTTGGGAGTTTTATATAGCGCGAACTAGAACCGAACCGAATCAGTTATCAGAGCGCTTTACATAGCACCAGTTACGTTACATGAGGACACACTTTCATTTTTTTAGGCACAGGGAGATTAAGTGATTTGCCCAGAATCACAGGGGGTTTTTGGCGTCGTTACCGAGACTTGAACCCAGATCCCCAGGTCCGAGGTCGAGCGCCTTAGCCGTTAGGCCAACCCCTGTTACGTACAAACTGCACACGCAGGTGGGCGGGATTGCAGCAACTTCGAATCACCTGACGCGTTTCAATTGCTATCTTCCTCAGAGGCTTCCACCGAAGTTTGCGTGCCACACCCCCAACTGCTCTCTGATTGGGCATTCCACGCCCCTGAGCATTGTGGATGTTGAAGTCATTAAAGTCCATAGATGAACGCACTGTCTTAACTGCTGCTCTGTATGAGCCCCTAGACTCTGGATGAGCCTCCACTAGCATTGCAGTTTTGATCCAGCTCCGTTGCTCAACAGTCGAGGTAGGTAACATCCCATCTCATGGCCCCCGTCTTAAACAGGATGGTGCACCCTCGCGGCTGGGCTGCCGCTATGTATTAATGCTCCTGGGTCCGCCACCAAATGAAGGAGCACTCAAGCAACAGAGAAGGTTTGACCCGTAACCTTTATTGTTAGGTACAAACTGCACACGCAGGTGGGCGGGATATGCAGAAACTTCGAATCACCTGACGCGTTTCAATTGCTATCTTCCTCAGAGGCTTCCACCGAAGTTTGCGTGCCACACCCCCAACTGCTCTCTGATTGGGCATTCCACGCCCCTGAGCATTGTGGATGTTGAAGTAATTAAAGTCCATAGATGAACGCACTTTCTTAACTGCTGCTCTGTATGAGCCCCTAGACTCTGGATGAGCCTCCACTAGCGTTGCAGTTTTGATCCAGCTCCGTTGCTCCACAGTCGAGGTAGGTAACATCCCATCTCATGGCCCCCGTCTTAAACAGGATGGTGCACCCTCGCGGCTGGGCTGCTGCTATGTATTAATGCTCCAGGGTCCGCCACCAAATGAAGGAGCACTCAAGCAACAGAGAAGGTTTGAACCGTAACCTTTATTGTTAGGTACAAACTGCACACGCAGGTGGGCGGGATATGCAAAAAATTAGAATCACCTGACGCGTTTCAATTGCTATCTTCCTCAGAAGCCTCCACCGAAGTTTGCGTGCCACACCCCCAACTGCTCTCTGATTGGGCATTCCACGCCGCTGGGCATTGTGGATGTTGAAGTCATTAAAGTCCATAGATGAACGCACTGTCCTAACTGCTGCTCTGTATGAGCCCCTAGACTCTGGATGAGCCTCCACTAGCGTTGCAGTTTTGATCAGCTCCGTTGCTCCACAGTCGAGGTAGGTAACATCCCATCTCATGGCCCCCATCTTAAACAGGATGGTGCACCCTCGCGGCTGGGCTGCCGCTATGTATTAATGCTCCTGGGTCCGCCACCAAATGAAGGAGCACTCAAGCAACAGAGAAGGTTTGACCCGTAACCTTTATTGTTAGGTACAAACTGCACACGCAGGTGGGCGGGATATGCAGAAACTTCGAATCACCTGACGCGTTTCAATTGCTATCTTCCTCAGAGGCTTCCACCGAAGTTTGCGTGCCACACCCCCAACTGCTCTCTGATTGGGCATTCCACGCCAGTGAGCATTGTGGATGTTGAAGTCATTAAAGTCCATAGATGAACGCACTGTCTTAACTGCTGCTCTGTATGAGCCCCTAGACTCTGGATGAGCCTCCACTAGCATTGCAGTTTTGATCCAGCTCCGTTGCTCAACAGTCGAGGTAGGTAACATCCCATCTCATGGCCCCCGTCTTAAACAGGATGGTGCACCCTCGCGGCTGGGCTGCCGCTATGTATTAATGCTCCTGGGTCCGCCACCAAATGAAGGAGCACTCAAGCAACAGAGAAGGTTTGACCCGTAACCTTTATTGTTAGGTACAAACTGCACACGCAGGTGGGCGGGATATGCAGAAACTTCGAATCACCTGACGCGTTTCAATTGCTATCTTCCTCAGAGGCTTCCACCGAAGTTTGCGTGCCACACCCCCAACTGCTCTCTGATTGGGCATTCCACGCCCCTGAGCATTGTGGATGTTGAAGTAATTAAAGTCCATAGATGAACGCACTTTCTTAACTGCTGCTCTGTATGAGCCCCTAGACTCTGGATGAGCCTCCACTAGCGTTGCAGTTTTGATCCAGCTCCGTTGCTCCACAGTCGAGGTAGGTAACATCCCATCTCATGGCCCCCGTCTTAAACAGGATGGTGCACCCTCGCGGCTGGGCTGCTGCTATGTATTAATGCTCCAGGGTCCGCCACCAAATGAAGGAGCACTCAAGCAACAGAGAAGGTTTGAACCGTAACCTTTATTGTTAGGTACAAACTGCACACGCAGGTGGGCGGGATATGCAAAAAATTAGAATCACCTGACGCGTTTCAATTGCTATCTTCCTCAGAAGCCTCCACCGAAGTGTGCGTGCCACACCCCCAACTGCTCTCTGATTGGGCATTCCACGCCGCTGGGCATTGTGGATGTTGAAGTCATTAAAGTCCATAGATGAACGCACTGTCCTAACTGCTGCTCTGTATGAGCCCCTAGACTCTGGATGAGCCTCCACTAGCGTTGCAGTTTTGATCCAGCTCCTTTGCTCCACAGTCGAGGTAGGTAACATCCCATCTCATGGCCCCCGTCTTAAACAGGATGGTGCACCCTCGCGGCTGGGCTGCCGCTATGTATTAATGCTCCTGGGTCCGCCACCAAATAAAGGAGCACTCAAGCAACAGAGAAGGTTTGACCCGTAACCTTTATTGTTACGTACAAACTGCACACGCAGGTGGGCGGGATTGCAGCAACTTCGAATCACCTGACGCGTTTCAATTGCTATCTTCCTCAGAGGCTTCCACCAAAGTTTGCGTGCCACACCCCCAACTGCTCTCTGATTGGGCATTCCACGCCCCTGAGCATTGTGGATGTTGAAGTCAGATGAACGCACTGTCTTAACTGCTGCTCTGTATGAGCCCCTAGACTCTGGATGAGCCTCCACTAGTGTTGCAGTTTTGATCAGCTCCGTTGCTCAACAGTCGAGGTAGGTAACATCCCATCTCATGGCCCCCATCTTAAACAGGATTGTGCACCCTCGCGGCTGGGCTGCCGCTATGTATTAATGGTTCTGGGTCCGCCACCAAATGAAGGAGCACTCAAGCAACAGAGAAGGTTTGACCCGTAACCTTTATTGTTAGGTACAAACTGCACACGCAGGTGGGCGGGATATGCAGAAACTTCGAATCACCTGACACGTTTCAATTGCTATCTTCCTCAGAGGCTTCCACCGAAGTTTGCGTGCCACACCCCCAACTGCTCTCTGATTGGGCATTCCACGCCAGTGAGCATTGTGGATGTTGAAGTCATTAAAGTCCATAGATGAACGCACTGTCTTAACTGCTGCTCTGTATGAGCCCCTAGACTCTGGATGAGCCTCCACTAGCGTTGCAGTTTTGATCCAGCTCCTTTGCTCCACAGTCGAGGTAGGTAACATCCCATCTCATGGCCCCCGTCTTAAACAGGATGGTGCACCCTCGCGGCTGGGCTGCCGCTATGTATTAATGCTCCTGGGTCCGCCACCAAATGAAGGAGCACTCAAGCAACAGAGAAGGTTTGACCCGTAACCTTTATTGTTAGGTACAAACTGCACACGCAGGTGGGCTGGATATGCAAAAACTTCGAATCACCTGACGCGTTTCAATTGCTATCTTCCTCAGAGGCTTCCACCGAAGTTTGCGTGCCACACCCCCAACTACTCTCTGATTGGGCATTCCACGCCGCTGGGCATTGTGGATGTTGAAGTCATTAAAGTCCATAGATGAACGCACTGTCTTAACTGCTGCTCTGTATGAGCCCCTAGACTCTGGATGAGCCTCCACTAGCGTTGCAGTTTTGATCCAGCTCCGTTGCTACACAGTCGAGGTAGGTAACATCCCATCTCATTGCCCCCGTCTTAAACAGGATGGTGCACACTCGCGGCTGAGCTGCCGCTATGTATTAATGCTCCTGGGTCCGCCACCAAATGAAGGAGCACTCAAGCAACAGAGAAGGTTTGACCCGTAACCTTTATTGTTAGGTACAAACTGCACACGCAGGTGGGCGGGATATGCAGAAACTTCGAATCAACTGACGCGTTTCAATTGCTATCTTCCTCAGAGGCTTCCACCGAAGTTTGCGTGCCACACCCCCAACTGCTCTCTGATTGGGCATTCCACACCCCTGAGCATTGTGGATGTTGAAGTCATTAAAGTCCATAGATGAACGCACTGTCTTAACTGCTGCTCTGTATGAGCCCCTAGACTCTGGATGAGCCTCCACTAGCGTTGCAGTTTTGATCCAGCTCCGTTGCTCCACAGTCGAGGTAGGTAACATCCCATCTCATGGCCCCCGTCTTAAACAGGATGGTGCACCCTCGCGGCTGGGCTGCCGCTATGTATTAATGCTCCTGGGTACGCCACCAAATAAAGGAGCACTCAAGCAACAGAGAAGGTTTGACCCGTAACCTTTATTGTTACGTACAAACTGCACACGCAGGTGGGCGGGATTGCAGCAACTTCGAATCACCTGATGCGTTTCAATTGCTATCTTCCTCAGAGGCTTCCACCAAAGTTTGCGTGCCACACCCCCAACTGCTCTCTGATTGGGCATTCCACGCCCCTGAGCATTGTGGATGTTGAAGTCATTAAAGTCCATAGATGAACGCACTGTCTTAACTGCTGCTCTGTATGAGCCCCTAGACTCTGGATGAGCCTCCACTAGCATTGCAGTTTTGATCCAGCTCAGTTGCTCAACAGTCGAGGTAGGTAACATCCCATCTCATGGCCCCCGTCTTAAACAGGATGGTGCACCCTCGCGGCTGGGCTGCCGCTATATATTAATGCTCCTGGGTCCGCCACCAAATGAAGGAGCACTCAAGCAACAGAGAAGGTTTGACCCGTAACCTTTATTGTTAGGTACAAACTGCACACGCAGGTGGGCGGGATATGCAGAAACTTCGAATCACCTGACGCGTTTCAATTGCTATCTTCCTCAGAGGCTTCCACCGAAGTTTGCGTGCCACACCCCCAACTGCTCTCTGATTGGGCATTCCACACCCCTGAGCATTGTGGATGTTGAAGTCATTAAAGTCCATAGATGAACGCACTGTCTTAACTGCTGCTCTGTATGAGCCCCTAGACTCTGGATGAGCCTCCACTAGCGTTGCAGTTTTGATCCAGCTCCGTTGCTCCACAGTCGAGGTAGGTAACATCCCATCTCATGGCCCCCGTCTTAAACAGGATGGTGCACCCTCGCGGCTGGGCTGCCGCTATGTATTAATGCTCCTGGGTACGCCACCAAATAAAGGAGCACTCAAGCAACAGAGAAGGTTTGACCCGTAACCTTTATTGTTACGTACAAACTGCACACGCAGGTGGGCGGGATTGCAGCAACTTCGAATCACCTGATGCGTTTCAATTGCTATCTTCCTCAGAGGCTTCCACCAAAGTTTGCGTGCCACACCCCCAACTGCTCTCTGATTGGGCATTCCACGCCCCTGAGCATTGTGGATGTTGAAGTCATTAAAGTCCATAGATGAACGCACTGTCTTAACTGCTGCTCTGTATGAGCCCCTAGACTCTGGATGAGCCTCCACTAGCATTGCAGTTTTGATCCAGCTCCGTTGCTCAACAGTCGAGGTAGGTAACATCCCATCTCATGGCCCCCGTCTTAAACAGGATGGTGCACCCTCGCGGCTGGGCTGCCGCTATATATTAATGCTCCCGGGTCCGCCACCAAATGAAGGAGCACTCAAGCAACAGAGAAGGTTTGACCCGTAACCTTTATTGTTAGGTACAAACTGCACACGCAGGTGGGCGGGATATGCAGAAACTTCGAATCACCTGACGCGTTTCAATTGCTATCTTCCTCAGAGGCTTCCACCGAAGTTTGCGTGCCACACCCCCAACTGCTCTCTGATTGGGCATTCCACGCCCCTGAGCATTGTGGATGTTGAAGTCATTAAAGTCCATAGATGAACGCACTTTCTTAACTGCTGCTCTGTATGAGCCCCTAGACTCTGGATGAGCCTCCACTAGTGTTGCAGTTTTGATCCAGCTCCGTTGCTCCACAGTCGAGGTAGGTAACATCCCATCTCATGGCCCCCGTCTTAAACAGGATGGTGCACCCTCGCGGCTGGGCTGCCGCTATGTATTAATGCTCCAGGGTCCGCCACCAAATGAAGGAGCACTCAAGCAACAGAGAAGGTTTGACCCGTAACCTTTATTGTTAGGTACAAACTGCACACGCAGGTGGGCGGGATATGCAGAAACTTCGAATCACCTGACGCGTTTCAATTGCTATCTTCCTTAGAGGCTTCCACCGAAGTTTGCGTGCCACACCCCCAACTGCTCTCTGATTGGGCATTCCACGCCCCTGAGCATTGTGGATGTTGAAGTCATTAAAGTCCATAGATGAACGCACTGTCTTAACTGCTGCTCTGTATGAGCCCCTAGACTCTGGATGAGACTCCACTAGCGTTGCAGTTTTGATCCAGCTCCGTTGCTCCACAGTCGAGGTAGGTAACATCCCATCTCATGGCCCCCGTCTTAAACAGGATGGTGCACCCTCGCGGCTGGGCTGCCGCTATGTATTAATGCTCCTGGGTCCGCCACCAAATGAAGGAGCACTCAAGCAACAGAGAAGGTTTGACCCAGATTATTATTATTTTTTGGGGAGTTTTATATAGCGCGAACTAGAACCGAACCGAATCAGTTATCAGAGCGCTTTACATAGCACCAGTTACGTTACATGAGGACACACTTTCATTTTTTTTAGGCACAGGGAGATTAAGTGATTTGCCCAGAATCACAGGGGGTTTTTGGCGTCGTTACCGAGACTTGAACCCAGATCCCCAGGTCCGAGGTCGAGCGCCTTAGCCGTTAGGCCAACCCCTGTTACGTACAAACTGCACACGCAGGTGGGCGGGATTGCAGCAACTTCGAATCACCTGACGCGTTTCAATTGCTATCTTCCTCAGAGGCTTCCACCGAAGTTTGCGTGCCACACCCCCAACTGCTCTCTGATTGGGCATTCCACGCCCCTGAGCATTGTGGATGTTGAAGTCATTAAAGTCCATAGATGAACGCACTGTCTTAACTGCTGCTCTGTATGAGCCCCTAGACTCTGGATGAGCCTCCACTAGCATTGCAGTTTTGATCCAGCTCCGTTGCTCAACAGTCGAGGTAGGTAACATCCCATCTCATGGCCCCCGTCTTAAACAGGATGGTGCACCCTCGCGGCTGGGCTGCCGCTATGTATTAATGCTCCTGGGTCCGCCACCAAATGAAGGAGCACTCAAGCAACAGAGAAGGTTTGACCCGTAACCTTTATTGTTAGGTACAAACTGCACACGCAGGTGGGCGGGATATGCAAAAAATTAGAATCACCTGACGCGTTTCAATTGCTATCTTCCTCAGAAGCCTCCACCGAAGTTTGCGTGCCACACCCCCAACTGCTCTCTGATTGGGCATTCCACGCCGCTGGGCATTGTGGATGTTGAAGTCATTAAAGTCCATAGATGAACGCACTGTCCTAACTGCTGCTCTGTATGAGCCCCTAGACTCTGGATGAGCCTCCACTAGCGTTGCAGTTTTGATCAGCTCCGTTGCTCCACAGTCGAGGTAGGTAACATCCCATCTCATGGCCCCCATCTTAAACAGGATGGTGCACCCTCGCGGCTGGGCTGCCGCTATGTATTAATGCTCCTGGGTCCGCCACCAAATGAAGGAGCACTCAAGCAACAGAGAAGGTTTGACCCGTAACCTTTATTGTTAGGTACAAACTGCACACGCAGGTGGGCGGGATATGCAGAAACTTCGAATCACCTGACGCGTTTCAATTGCTATCTTCCTCAGAGGCTTCCACCGAAGTTTGCGTGCCACACCCCCAACTGCTCTCTGATTGGGCATTTCACGCCAGTGAGCATTGTGGATGTTGAAGTCATTAAAGTCCATAGATGAACGCACTGTCTTAACTGCTGCTCTGTATGAGCCCCTAGACTCTGGATGAGCCTCCACTAGCATTGCAGTTTTGATCCAGCTCCGTTGCTCAACAGTCGAGGTAGGTAACATCCCATCTCATGGCCCCCGTCTTAAACAGGATGGTGCACCCTCGCGGCTGGGCTGCCGCTATGTATTAATGCTCCTGGGTCCGCCACCAAATGAAGGAGCACTCAAGCAACAGAGAAGGTTTGACCCGTAACCTTTATTGTTAGGTACAAACTGCACACGCAGGTGGGCGGGATATGCAGAAACTTCGAATCACCTGACGCGTTTCAATTGCTATCTTCCTCAGAGGCTTCCACCGAAGTTTGCGTGCCACACCCCCAACTGCTCTCTGATTGGGCATTCCACGCCCCTGAGCATTGTGGATGTTGAAGTAATTAAAGTCCATAGATGAACGCACTTTCTTAACTGCTGCTCTGTATGAGCCCCTAGACTCTGGATGAGCCTCCACTAGCGTTGCAGTTTTGATCCAGCTCCGTTGCTCCACAGTCGAGGTAGGTAACATCCCATCTCATGGCCCCCGTCTTAAACAGGATGGTGCACCCTCGCGGCTGGGCTGCTGCTATGTATTAATGCTCCAGGGTCCGCCACCAAATGAAGGAGCACTCAAGCAACAGAGAAGGTTTGAACCGTAACCTTTATTGTTAGGTACAAACTGCACACGCAGGTGGGCGGGATATGCAAAAAATTAGAATCACCTGACGCGTTTCAATTGCTATCTTCCTCAGAAGCCTCCACCGAAGTGTGCGTGCCACACCCCCAACTGCTCTCTGATTGGGCATTCCACGCCGCTGGGCATTGTGGATGTTGAAGTCATTAAAGTCCATAGATGAACGCACTGTCCTAACTGCTGCTCTGTATGAGCCCCTAGACTCTGGATGAGCCTCCACTAGCGTTGCAGTTTTGATCAGCTCCGTTGCTCCACAGTCGAGGTAGGTAACATCCCATCTCATGGCCCCCATCTTAAACAGGATGGTGCACCCTCGCGGCTGGGCTGCCGCTATGTATTAATGCTCCTGGGTCCGCCACCAAATGAAGGAGCACTCAAGCAACAGAGAAGGTTTGACCCGTAACCTTTATTGTTAGGTACAAACTGCACACGCAGGTGGGCGGGATATGCAGAAACTTCGAATCACCTGACGCGTTTCAATTGCTATCTTCCTCAGAGGCTTCCACCGAAGTTTGCGTGCCACACCCACAACTGCTCTCTGATTGGGCATTCCACGCCAGTGAGCATTGTGGATGTTGAAGTCATTAAAGTCCATAGATGAACGCACTGTCTTAACTGCTGCTCTGTATGAGCCCCTAGACTCTGGATGAGCCTCCACTAGCGTTGCAGTTTTGATCCAGCTCCTTTGCTCCACAGTCGAGGTAGGTAACATCCCATCTCATGGCCCCCGTCTTAAACAGGATGGTGCACCCTCGCGGCTGGGCTGCCGCTATGTATTAATGCTCCTGGGTCCGCCACCAAATAAAGGAGCACTCAAGCAACAGAGAAGGTTTGACCCGTAACCTTTATTGTTACGTACAAACTGCACACGCAGGTGGGCGGGATTGCAGCAACTTCGAATCACCTGACGCGTTTCAATTGCTATCTTCCTCAGAGGCTTCCACCAAAGTTTGCGTGCCACACCCCCAACTGCTCTCTGATTGGGCATTCCACGCCCCTGAGCATTGTGGATGTTGAAGTCAGATGAACGCACTGTCTTAACTGCTGCTCTGTATGAGCCCCTAGACTCTGGATGAGCCTCCACTAGTGTTGCAGTTTTGATCAGCTCCGTTGCTCAACAGTCGAGGTAGGTAACATCCCATCTCATGGCCCCCATCTTAAACAGGATTGTGCACCCTCGCGGCTGGGCTGCCGCTATGTATTAATGCTCCTGGGTCCGCCACCAAATGAAGGAGCACTCAAGCAACAGAGAAGGTTTGACCCGTAACCTTTATTGTTAGGTACAAACTGCACACGCAGGTGGGCGGGATATGCAGAAACTTCGAATCACCTGACACGTTTCAATTGCTATCTTCCTCAGAGGCTTCCACCGAAGTTTGCGTGCCACACCCCCAACTGCTCTCTGATTGGGCATTCCACGCCAGTGAGCATTGTGGATGTTGAAGTCATTAAAGTCCATAGATGAACGCACTGTCTTAACTGCTGCTCTGTATGAGCCCCTAGACTCTGGATGAGCCTCCACTAGCGTTGCAGTTTTGATCCAGCTCCTTTGCTCCACAGTCGAGGTAGGTAACATCCCATCTCATGGCCCCCGTCTTAAACAGGATGGTGCACCCTCGCGGCTGGGCTGCCGCTATGTATTAATGCTCCTGGGTCCGCCACCAAATGAAGGAGCACTCAAGCAACAGAGAAGGTTTGACCCGTAACCTTTATTGTTAGGTACAAACTGCACACGCAGGTGGGCTGGATATGCAAAAACTTCGAATCACCTGACGCGTTTCAATTGCTATCTTCCTCAGAGGCTTCCACCGAAGTTTGCGTGCCACACCCCCAACTACTCTCTGATTGGGCATTCCACGCCGCTGGGCATTGTGGATGTTGAAGTCATTAAAGTCCATAGATGAACGCACTGTCTTAACTGCTGCTCTGTATGAGCCCCTAGACTCTGGATGAGCCTCCACTAGCGTTGCAGTTTTGATCCAGCTCCGTTGCTACACAGTCGAGGTAGGTAACATCCCATCTCATTGCCCCCGTCTTAAACAGGATGGTGCACACTCGCGGCTGAGCTGCCGCTATGTATTAATGCTCCTGGGTCCGCCACCAAATGAAGGAGCACTCAAGCAACAGAGAAGGTTTGACCCGTAACCTTTATTGTTAGGTACAAACTGCACACGCAGGTGGGCGGGATATGCAGAAACTTCGAATCAACTGACGCGTTTCAATTGCTATCTTCCTCAGAGGCTTCCACCGAAGTTTGCGTGCCACACCCCCAACTGCTCTCTGATTGGGCATTCCACACCCCTGAGCATTGTGGATGTTGAAGTCATTAAAGTCCATAGATGAACGCACTGTCTTAACTGCTGCTCTGTATGAGCCCCTAGACTCTGGATGAGCCTCCACTAGCGTTGCAGTTTTGATCCAGCTCCGTTGCTCCACAGTCGAGGTAGGTAACATCCCATCTCATGGCCCCCGTCTTAAACAGGATGGTGCACCCTCGCGGCTGGGCTGCCGCTATGTATTAATGCTCCTGGGTACGCCACCAAATAAAGGAGCACTCAAGCAACAGAGAAGGTTTGACCCGTAACCTTTATTGTTACGTACAAACTGCACACGCAGGTGGGCGGGATTGCAGCAACTTCGAATCACCTGATGCGTTTCAATTGCTATCTTCCTCAGAGGCTTCCACCAAAGTTTGCGTGCCACACCCCCAACTGCTCTCTGATTGGGCATTCCACGCCCCTGAGCATTGTGGATGTTGAAGTCATTAAAGTCCATAGATGAACGCACTGTCTTAACTGCTGCTCTGTATGAGCCCCTAGACTCTGGATGAGCCTCCACTAGCATTGCAGTTTTGATCCAGCTCCGTTGCTCAACAGTCGAGGTAGGTAACATCCCATCTCATGGCCCCCGTCTTAAACAGGATGGTGCACCCTCGCGGCTGGGCTGCCGCTATATATTAATGCTCCTGGGTCCGCCACCAAATGAAGGAGCACTCAAGCAACAGAGAAGGTTTGACCCGTAACCTTTATTGTTAGGTACAAACTGCACACGCAGGTGGGCGGGATATGCAGAAACTTCGAATCACCTGACGCGTTTCAATTGCTATCTTCCTCAGAGGCTTCCACCGAAGTTTGCGTGCCACACCCCCAACTGCTCTCTGATTGGGCATTCCACGCCCCTGAGCATTGTGGATGTTGAAGTCATTAAAGTCCATAGATGAACGCACTGTCTTAACTGCTGCTCTGTATGAGCCCCTAGACTCTGGATGAGACTCCACTAGCGTTGCAGTTTTGATCCAGCTCCGTTGCTCCACAGTCGAGGTAGGTAACATCCCATCTCATGGCCCCCGTCTTAAACAGGATGGTGCACCCTCGCGGCTGGGCTGCCGCTATGTATTAATGCTCCTGGGTCCGCCACCAAATGAAGGAGCACTCAAGCAACAGAGAAGGTTTGACCCAGATTATTATTATTTTTTTGGGAGTTTTATATAGCGCGAACTAGAACCGAACCGAATCAGTTATCAGAGCGCTTTACATAGCACCAGTTACGTTACATGAGGACACACTTTCATTTTTTTAGGCACAGGGAGATTAAGTGATTTGCCCAGAATCACAGGGGGTTTTTGGCGTCGTTTCCGAGACTTGAACCCAGATCCCCAGGTCCGAGGTCGAGCGCCTTAGCCGTTAGGCCAACCCCTGTTACGTACAAACTGCACACGCAGGTGGGCGGGATTGCAGCAACTTCGAATCACCTGACGCGTTTCAATTGCTATCTTCCTCAGAGGCTTCCACCGAAGTTTGCGTGCCACACCCCCAACTGCTCTCTGATTGGGCATTCCACGCCCCTGAGCATTGTGGATGTTGAAGTCATTAAAGTCCATAGATGAACGCACTGTCTTAACTGCTGCTCTGTATGAGCCCCTAGACTCTGGATGAGCCTCCACTAGCATTGCAGTTTTGATCCAGCTCCGTTGCTCAACAGTCGAGGTAGGTAACATCCCATCTCATGGCCCCCGTCTTAAACAGGATGGTGCACCCTCGCGGCTGGGCTGCCGCTATGTATTAATGCTCCTGGGTCCGCCACCAAATGAAGGAGCACTCAAGCAACAGAGAAGGTTTGACCCGTAACCTTTATTGTTAGGTACAAACTGCACACGCAGGTGGGCGGGATATGCAGAAACTTCGAATCACCTGACGCGTTTCAATTGCTATCTTCCTCAGAGGCTTCCACCGAAGTTTGCGTGCCACACCCCCAACTGCTCTCTGATTGGGCATTCCACGCCCCTGAGCATTGTGGATGTTGAAGTAATTAAAGTCCATAGATGAACGCACTTTCTTAACTGCTGCTCTGTATGAGCCCCTAGACTCTGGATGAGCCTCCACTAGCGTTGCAGTTTTGATCCAGCTCCGTTGCTCCACAGTCGAGGTAGGTAACATCCCATCTCATGGCCCCCGTCTTAAACAGGATGGTGCACCCTCGCGGCTGGGCTGCTGCTATGTATTAATGCTCCTGGGTCCGCCACCAAATGAAGGAGCACTCAAGCAACAGAGAAGGTTTGAACTGTAACCTTTATTGTTAGGTACAAACTGCACACGCAGGTGGGCGGGATATGCAAAAAATTAGAATCACCTGACGCGTTTCAATTGCTATCTTCCTGAGAAGCCTCCACCGAAGTTTGCGTGCCACACCCCCAACTGCTCTCTGATTGGGCATTCCACGCCGCTGGGCATTGTGGATGTTGAAGTCATTAAAGTCCATAGATGAACGCACTGTCCTAACTGCTGCTCTGTATGAGCCCCTAGACTCTGGATGAGCCTCCACTAGCGTTGCAGTTTTGATCAGCTCCGTTGCTCCACAGTCGAGGTAGGTAACATCCCATCTCATGGCCCCCATCTTAAACAGGATGGTGCACCCTCGCGGCTGGGCTGCCGCTATGTATTAATGCTCCTGGGTCCGCCACCAAATGAAGGAGCACTCAAGCAACAGAGAAGGTTTGACCCGTAACCTTTATTGTTAGGTACAAACTGCACACGCAGGTGGGCGGGATATGCAGAAACTTCGAATCACCTGACGCGTTTCAATTGCTATCTTCCTCAGAGGCTTCCACCGAAGTTTGCGTGCCACACCCCCAACTGCTCTCTGATTGGGCATTCCACGCCAGTGAGCATTGTGGATGTTGAAGTCATTAAAGTCCATAGATGAACGCACTGTCTTAACTGCTGCTCTGTATGAGCCCCTAGACTCTGGATGAGCCTCCACTAGCGTTGCAGTTTTGATCCAGCTCCTTTGCTCCACAGTCGAGGTAGGTAACATCCCATCTCATGGCCCCCGTCTTAAACAGGATGGTGCACCCTCGCGGCTGGGCTGCCGCTATGTATTAATGCTCCTGGGTCCGCCACCAAATGAAGGAGCACTCAAGCAACAGAGAAGGTTTGACCCGTAACCTTTATTGTTAGGTACAAACTGCACACGCAGGTGGGCGGGATATGCAAAAACTTCGAATCACCTGATACGTTTCAATTGCTATCTTCCTCAGAGGGTTCCACCGAAGTTTGCGTGCCACACCCCCAACTACTCTCTGATTGGGCATTCCACGCCCCTGAGCATTGTGGATGTTGAAGTCATTAAAGTCCGTACATGAACGCACTGTCTTAACTGCTGCTCTGTATGAGCCCCTAGACTCTGGATGAGCCTCCACTAGCGTTGCAGTTTTGATCCAGCTCCGTTGCTACACAGTCGAGGTAGGTAACATCCCATCTCATTGCCCCCATCTTAAACAGGATGGTGCACCCTCGCGGCTGAGCTGCCGCTATGTATTAATGCTCCTGGGTCCGCCACCAAATGAAGGAGCACTCAAGCAACAGAGAAGGTTTGACCCGTAACCTTTATTGTTAGGTACAAACTGCACACGCAGGTGGGCGGGATATGCAGAAACTTCGAATCACCTGACGCGTTTCAATTGCTATCTTCCTCAGAGGCTTCCACCGAAGTTTGCGTGCCACACCCCCAACTGCTCTCTGATTGGGCATTCCACGCCAGTGAGCATTGTGGATGTTGAAGTCATTAAAGTCCATAGATGAACGCACTGCCTTAACTGCTGCTCTGTATGAGCCCCTAGACTCTGGATGAGCCTCCACTAGCGTTGCAGTTTTGATCCAGCTCCGTTGCTCCACAGTCGAGGTAGGTAACATCCCATCTCATGGCCCCCGTCTTAAACAGGATGGTGCACCCTCGCGGCTGGGCTGCCGCTATGTATTAATGCTCCTGGGTCCGCCACCAAATGAAGGAGCACTCAAACAACAGAGAAGGTTTGACCCACAACCTTTATTGTTAGGTACAAACTGCACACGCAGGTGGGCGGGATATGCAGAAACTTCGAATCACCTGACGCGTTTCAATTGCTATCTTCCTCAGAGGCTTCCACCGAAGTTTGCGTGCCACACCCCCAACTGCTCTCTGATTGGGCATTCCACGCCAGTGAGCATTGTGGATGTTGAAGTCATTAAAGTCCATAGATGAACGCACTGTCTTAACTGCTGCTCTGTATGAGCCCCTAGACTCTGGATGAGCCTCCACTAGCGTTGCAGTTTTGATCCAGCTTCTTTGCTCCACAGTCGAGGTAGGTAACATCCCATCTCATGGCCCCCGTCTTAAACAGGATGGTGCACCCTCGCGGCTGGGCTGCCGCTATGTATTAATGCTCCTGGGTCCGCCACCAAATGAAGGAGCACTCAAGCAACAGAGAAGGTTTGACCCGTAACCTTTATTGTTAGGTACAAACTGCACACGCAGGTGGGCGGGATATGCAAAAACTTCGAATCACCTGACGCGTTTCAATTGCTATCTTCCTCAGAGGCTTCCACCGAAGTTTGCGTGCCACACCCCCAACTACTCTCTGATTGGGCATTCCACGCCCCTGAGCATTGTGGATGTTGAAGTCATTAAAGTCCATACATGAACGCACTGTCTTAACTGCTGCTCTGTATGAGCCCCTAGACTCTGGATGAGCCTCCACTAGCGTTGCAGTTTTGATCCAGCTCCGTTGCTACACAGTCGAGGTAGGTAACATCCCATCTCATTGCCCCCATCTTAAACAGGATGGTGCACCCTCGCGGCTGAGCTGCCGCTATGTATTAATGCTCCTGGGTCCGCCACCAAATGAAGGAGCACTCAAGCAACAGAGAAGGTTTGACCCGTAACCTTTATTGTTAGGTACAAACTGCACACGCAGGTGGGCGGGATATGCAGAAACTTCGAATCACCTGACGCGTTTCAATTGCTATCTTCCTCAGAGGCTTCCACCGAAGTTTGCGTGCCACACCCCCAACTGCTCTCTGATTGGGCATTCCACGCCAGTGAGCATTGTGGATGTTGAAGTCATTAAAGTCCATAGATGAACGCACTGTCTTAACTGCTGCTCTGTATGAGCCCCTAGACTCTGGATGAGCCTCCACTAGCGTTGCAGTTTTGATCCAGCTCCGTTGCTCCACAGTCGAGGTAGGTAACATCCCATCTCATGGCCCCCGTCTTAAACAGGATGGTGCACCCTCGCGGCTGGGCTGCCGCTATGTATTAATGCTTCTGGGTCCGCCACCAAATGAAGGAGCACTCAAGCAACAGAGTAGGTTTGACCCGTAACCTTTATTGTTAGGTACAAACTGCACACGCAGGTGGGCGGGATATGCATAAACTTCGAATCACCTGACACGTTTCAATTGCTATCTTCCTCAGAGGCTTCCACCGAAGTTTGCGTGCCACACCCCCAACTGCTCTCTGATTGGGCATTCCACGCCCCTGAGCATTGTGGATGTTGAAGTCATTAAAGTCCATAGATGAACGCACTGTCTTAACTGCTGCTCTGTATGACCCCCTAGACTCTGGATGAGCCTCCAATAGCGTTGCAGTTTTGATCCAGCTCCGTTGCTCCACAGTCGAGGTAGGTAACATCCCATCTCATGGCCCCCGTCTTAAACAGGATGGTGCACCCTCGCGGCTGGGCTGCCGCTATGTATTAATGCTCTTGGGTCCGCCACCAAATGAAGGAGCACTCAAGCAACAGAGAAGGTTTGACCCGTAACCTTTATTGTTGGGTACAAACTGCACACGCAGGTGGGCGGGATATGCAGAAACTTCGAATCACCTGATGCGTTTCAATTGCTATCTTCCTCAGAGGCTTCCACCGAAGTTTGCGTGCCACACCCCCAACTGCTATCTGATTGGGCATTCCACACCCCTGAGCATTGTGGATGTTGAAGTCATTAAAGTCCATAGATGAACGCACTGTGTTAACTGCTGCTCTGTATGACCCCCTAGACTCTGGATGAGCCTCCAATAGCGTTGCAGTTTTGATCCAGCTCCGTTGCTCCACAGTCGAGGTAGGTAACATCCCATCTCATGGCCCCCGTCTTAAACAGGATGGTGCACCCTCGCGGCTGGGCTGCCGCTATGTATTAATGCTCCTGGGTCCGCCACCAAATGAAGGAGCACTCAAGCAACAGAGAAGGTTTGACCCGTAACCTTTATTGTTAGGTACAAACTGCACACGCAGGTGGGCGGGATATGCAGAAACTTCGAATCACCTGATGCGTTTCAATTGCTATCTTCCTCAGAGACTTCCACCGAAGTTTGCGTGCCACACCCCTAACTGCTCTCTGATTGGGCATTCCACACCCCTGAGCATTGTGGATGTTGAAGTCATTAAAGTCCATAGATGAACGCACTGTCTTAACTGCTGCTCTGTATGACCCCCTAGACTCTGGATGAGCCTCCAATAGCGTTGCAGTTTTGATCCAGCTCCGTTGCTCCACAGTCGAGGTAGGTAACATCCCATCTCAGTGCCCCCGTCTTAAACAGGATGGTGCACCCTCGCGGCTGGGCTGCCGCTATGTATTAATGCTCATGGGTCCGCCACCAAATGAAGGAGCTCTCAAGCAACAGAGAAGGTTTGACCCGTAACCTTTATTGTTACGTACAAACTGCACACGCAGGTGGGCGGGATATGCAGAAACTTCGAATCACCTGACGCGTTTCAATTGCTATCTCCCTCAGAGGCTTCCACCGAAGTTTGCGTGCCACACCCCCAACTGCTCTCTGATTGGGCATTCCACGCCCCTGAGCATTGTGGATGTTGAAAACATTAAAGTCCATAGATGAACGCACTGCCTTAACTGCTGCTCTGTATGAGCCCCTAGACTCTGGATGAGCCTCCACTAGCGTTGCAGTTTTGATCCAGCTCCGTTACTCCACAGTCGAGGTAGGTAACATCCCATCTCATGGCCCCCGTCTTAAACAGGATGGTGCACCCTCGCGGCTGGGCTGCCGCTATGTATTAATGCTCCTGGGTCCACCACCAAATGAAGGACCACTCAAGCAACAGTGAAGGTTTGACCCGTAACCTTTATTGTTAGGTACAAACTGCACACGCAGGTGGGCGGGATATACAGAAACTTCGAATCACCTGACGCGTTTCAATTGCTATCTTCCTCAGAGGCTTCCACCGAAGTTTGCGTGCCACACCCCCAACTGCTCTCTGATTGGGCATTCCACGCCCTTGAGCATTGTGGATGTTGAAGTCATTAAAGTCCATAGATGGACGCACTGTCTTAACTGCTGCTCTGTATGAGCCCCTAGACTCTGGATGAGCTTCCACTAGCGTTGCAGTTTTGATCCAGCTCCGTTGCTCCACAGTCGAAGTAGGTAACATCCCATCTCATGGCCCCCATCTTAAACAGGATGGTGCACCCTCGCGGCTGGGCTGCCGCTATGTATTAATGCTCCTGGGTCCGCCACCAAATGAAGGAGCACTCAAGCAACAGAGAAGGTTTGACCCGTAACCTTTATTGTTACGTACAAACTGCACACGCAGGTGGGCGGGATATGCAGAAACTTCGAATCACCTGACGCGTTTCAATTGCTATCTCCCTCAGAGGCTTCCACCAAAGTTTGCGTGCCACACCCCCAACTGCTCTCTGATTGGGCATTCCACGCCCCTGAGCATTGTGGATGTTGAAGTCATTAAAGTCCATAGATGAACGCACTGCCTTAACTGCTGCTCTGTATGAGCCCCTAGACTCTGGATGAGCCTCCACTAGCGTTGCAGTTTTGATCCAGCTCCGTTACTCCACAGTCGAGGTAGGTAACATCCCATCTCATGGCCCCCGTCTTAAACAGGATGGTGCACCCTCGCGGCTGGGCTGCCGCTATGTATTAATGCTCCTGGGTCCGCCACCAAATGAAGGACCACTCAAGCAACAGAGAAGGTTTGACCCGTAACCTTTATTGTTAGGTACAAACTGCACACGCAGGTGGGCGGGATATGCAGAAACTTCGAATCACCTGACGCGTTTCAATTGCTATCTTCCTCAGAGGCTTCCACCGAAGTTTGCGTGCCACACCCCCAACTGCTCTCTGATTGGGCATTCCACGCCCTTGAGCATTGTGGATGTTGAAGTCATTAAAGTCCATAGATGGACGCACTGTCTTAACTGCTGCTCTGTATGAGCCCCTAGACTCTGGATGAGCCTCCACTAGCGTTGCAGTTTTGATCCAGCTCCGTTGCTCCACAGTCGAAGTAGGTAACATCCCATCTCATGGCCCCCGTCTTAAACAGGATGGTGCACCCTCGCGGCTGGGCTGACGCTATGTATTAATGCTCCTGGGTCCGCCACCAAATGAAGGAGCACTCAAGCAACAGAGAAGGTTTGACCCGTAACCTTTATTGTTAGGTACAAACTGCACACGCAGGTGGGCAGGATATGCAGAAACTTCGAATCACCTGATGCGTTTCAATTGCTATCTTCCTCAGAGGCTTCCACCGAAGTTTGCGTGCCACACCCCCAACTGCTCTCTGATTGGGCATTCCACGCCCCTGAGCATTGTGGATGTTGAAGTCATTAAAGTCCATAGATGAACTCACTGTCTTAACTGCTGCTCTGTATGAGCCCCTAGACTCTGGATGAGCCTCCACTAGCGTTGCAGTTTTGATCCAGCTCCGTTGCTCCACAGTCGAGGTAGGTAACATCCCATCTCATGGCCCCCGTCTTAAACAGGATGGTGCACCCTCGCGGCTGGGCTGCCGCTATGTATTAATGCTCCTGGGTCCGCCACCAAATGAAGGAGCACTCAAGCAACAGAGAAGGTTTGACCCGTAACCTTTATTGTTAGGTACAAACTGCACACGCAGGTGGGCGGGATATGCAGAAACTTCGAATCACCTGACGCGTTTCAATTGCTATCTTCCTCAGAGGCTTCCACCGAAGTTTGCGTGCCACACCCCCAACTGCTCTCTGATTGGGCATTCCACGCCCTTGAGCATTGTGGATGTTGAAGTCATTAAAGTCCATAGATGGACGCACTGTCTTAACTGCTGCTCTGTATGAGCCCCTAGACTCTGGATGAGCCTCCACTAGCGTTGCAGTTTTGATCCAGCTCCGTTGCTCCACAGTCGAAGTAGGTAACATCCCATCTCATGGCCCCCGTCTTAAACAGGATGGTGCACCCTCGCGGCTGGGCTGACGCTATGTATTAATGCTCCTGGGTCCGCCACCAAATGAAGGAGCACTCAAGCAACAGAGAAGGTTTGACCCGTAACCTTTATTGTTAGGTACAAACTGCACACGCAGGTGGGCGGGATATGCAGAAACTTCGAATCACCTGACGCGTTTCAATTGCTATCTTCCTCAGAGGCTTCCACCGAAGTTTGCGTGCCACACCCCCAACTGCTCTCTGATTGGGCATTCCACGCCAGTGAGCATTGTGGATGTTGAAGTCATTAAAGTCCATAGATGAACGCACTGTCTTAACTGCTGCTCTGTATGAGCCCCTAGACTCTGGATGAGCCTCCACTAGCGTTGCAGTTTTGATCCAGCTCCGTTGCTCCACAGTCGAGGTAGGTAACATCCCATCTCATGGCCCCCGTCTTAAACAGGATGGTGCACCCTCGCGGCTGGGCTGCCGCTATGTATTAATGCTTCTGGGTCCGCCACCAAATGAAGGAGCACTCAAGCAACAGAGTAGGTTTGACCCGTAACCTTTATTGTTAGGTACAAACTGCACACGCAGGTGGGCGGGATATGCATAAACTTCGAATCACCTGACACGTTTCAATTGCTATCTTCCTCAGAGGCTTCCACCGAAGTTTGCGTGCCACACCCCCAACTGCTCTCTGATTGGGCATTCCACGCCCCTGAGCATTGTGGATGTTGAAGTCATTAAAGTCCATAGATGAACGCACTGTCTTAACTGCTGCTCTGTATGACCCCCTAGACTCTGGATGAGCCTCCAATAGCGTTGCAGTTTTGATCCAGCTCCGTTGCTCCACAGTCGAGGTAGGTAACATCCCATCTCATGGCCCCCGTCTTAAACAGGATGGTGCACCCTCGCGGCTGGGCTGCCGCTATGTATTAATGCTCCTGGGTCCGCCACCAAATGAAGGAGCACTCAAGCAACAGAGAAGGTTTGACCCGTAACCTTTATTGTTGGGTACAAACTGCACACGCAGGTGGGCGGGATATGCAGAAACTTCGAATCACCTGATGCGTTTCAATTGCTATCTTCCTCAGAGGCTTCCACCGAAGTTTGCGTGCCACACCCCCAACTGCTATCTGATTGGGCATTCCACACCCCTGAGCATTGTGGATGTTGAAGTCATTAAAGTCCATAGATGAACGCACTGTGTTAACTGCTGCTCTGTATGACCCCCTAGACTCTGGATGAGCCTCCAATAGCGTTGCAGTTTTGATCCAGCTCCGTTGCTCCACAGTCGAGGTAGGTAACATCCCATCTCATGGCCCCCGTCTTAAACAGGATGGTGCACCCTCGCGGCTGGGCTGCCGCTATGTATTAATGCTCCTGGGTCCGCCACCAAATGAAGGAGCACTCAAGCAACAGAGAAGGTTTGACCCGTAACCTTTATTGTTAGGTACAAACTGCACACGCAGGTGGGCGGGATATGCAGAAACTTCGAATCACCTGATGCGTTTCAATTGCTATCTTCCTCAGAGACTTCCACCGAAGTTTGCGTGCCACACCCCTAACTGCTCTCTGATTGGGCATTCCACACCCCTGAGCATTGTGGATGTTGAAGTCATTAAAGTCCATAGATGAACGCACTGTCTTAACTGCTGCTCTGTATGACCCCCTAGACTCTGGATGAGCCTCCAATAGCGTTGCAGTTTTGATCCAGCTCCGTTGCTCCACAGTCGAGGTAGGTAACATCCCATCTCAGTGCCCCCGTCTTAAACAGGATGGTGCACCCTCGCGGCTGGGCTGCCGCTATGTATTAATGCTCATGGGTCCGCCACCAAATGAAGGAGCTCTCAAGCAACAGAGAAGGTTTGACCCGTAACCTTTATTGTTACGTACAAACTGCACACGCAGGTGGGCGGGATATGCAGAAACTTCGAATCACCTGACGCGTTTCAATTGCTATCTCCCTCAGAGGCTTCCACCGAAGTTTGCGTGCCACACCCCCAACTGCTCTCTGATTGGGCATTCCACGCCCCTGAGCATTGTGGATGTTGAAAACATTAAAGTCCATAGATGAACGCACTGCCTTAACTGCTGCTCTGTATGAGCCCCTAGACTCTGGATGAGCCTCCACTAGCGTTGCAGTTTTGATCCAGCTCCGTTACTCCACAGTCGAGGTAGGTAACATCCCATCTCATGGCCCCCGTCTTAAACAGGATGGTGCACCCTCGCGGCTGGGCTGCCGCTATGTATTAATGCTCCTGGGTCCACCACCAAATGAAGGACCACTCAAGCAACAGAGAAGGTTTGACCCGTAACCTTTATTGTTAGGTACAAACTGCACACGCAGGTGGGCGGGATATACAGAAACTTCGAATCAACTGACGCGTTTCAATTGCTATCTTCCTCAGAGGCTTCCACCGAAGTTTGCGTGCCACACCCCCAACTGCTCTCTGATTGGGCATTCCACGCCCTTGAGCATTGTGGATGTTGAAGTCATTAAAGTCCATAGATGGACGCACTGTCTTAACTGCTGCTCTGTATGAGCCCCTAGACTCTGGATGAGCTTCCACTAGCGTTGCAGTTTTGATCCAGCTCCGTTGCTCCACAGTCGAAGTAGGTAACATCCCATCTCATGGCCCCCATCTTAAACAGGATGGTGCACCCTCGCGGCTGGGCTGCCGCTATGTATTAATGCTCCTGGGTCCGCCACCAAATGAAGGAGCACTCAAGCAACAGAGAAGGTTTGACCCGTAACCTTTATTGTTACGTACAAACTGCACACGCAGGTGGGCGGGATATGCAGAAACTTCGAATCACCTGACGCGTTTCAATTGCTATCTCCCTCAGAGGCTTCCACCAAAGTTTGCGTGCCACACCCCCAACTGCTCTCTGATTGGGCATTCCACGCCCCTGAGCATTGTGGATGTTGAAGTCATTAAAGTCCATAGATGAACGCACTGCCTTAACTGCTGCTCTGTATGAGCCCCTAGACTCTGGATGAGCCTCCACTAGCGTTGCAGTTTTGATCCAGCTCCGTTACTCCACAGTTGAGGTAGGTAACATCCCATCTCATGGCCCCCGTCTTAAACAGGATGGTGCACCCTCGCGGCTGGGCTGCCGCTATGTATTAATGCTCCTGGGTCCGCCACCAAATGAAGGACCACTCAAGCAACAGAGAAGGTTTGACCCGTAACCTTTATTGTTAGGTACAAACTGCACACGCAGGTGGGCGGGATATGCAGAAACTTCGAATCACCTGACGCGTTTCAATTGCTATCTTCCTCAGAGGCTTCCACCGAAGTTTGCGTGCCACACCCCCAACTGCTCTCTGATTGGGCATTCCACGCCCTTGAGCATTGTGGATTTTGAAGTCATTAAAGTCCATAGATGGACGCACTGTCTTAACTGCTGCTCTGTATGAGCCCCTAGACTCTGGATGAGCCTCCACTAGCGTTGCAGTTTTGATCCAGCTCCGTTGCTCCACAGTCGAAGTAGGTAACATCCCATCTCATGGCCCCCGTCTTAAACAGGATGGTGCACCCTCGCGGCTGGGCTGACGCTATGTATTAATGCTCCTGGGTCCGCCACCAAATGAAGGAGCACTCAAGCAACAGAGAAGGTTTGACCAGTAACCTTTATTGTTAGGTACAAACTGCACACGCAGGTGGGCAGGATATGCAGAAACTTCGAATCACCTGACGCGTTTCAATTGCTATCTTCCTCAGAGGCTTCCACCGAAGTTTGCGTGCCACACCCCCAACTGCTCTCTGATTGGGCATTCCACGCCCCTGAGCATTGTGGATGTTGAAGTCATTAAAGTCCATAGATGAACTCACTGTCTTAACTGCTGCTCTGTATGAGCCCCTAGACTCTGGATGAGCCTCCACTAGCGTTGCAGTTTTGATCCAGCTCCGTTGCTCCACAGTCGAGGTAGGTAACATCCCATCTCATGGCCCCCGTCTTAAACAGGATGGTGCACCCTCGCGGCTGGGCTGCCGCTATGTATTAATGCTCCTGGGTCCGCCACCAAATGAAGGAGCACTCAAGCAACAGAGAAGGTTTGACCCGTAACCTTTATTGTTAGGTACAAACTGCACACGCAGGTGGGCGGGATATGCAGAAACTTCGAATCACCTGACGCGTTTCAATTGCTATCTTCCTCAGAGGCTTCCACCGAAGTTTGCGTGCCACACCCCCAACTGCTCTCTGATTGGGCATTCCACGCCCTTGAGCATTGTGGATGTTGAAGTCATTAAAGTCCATAGATGGACGCACTGTCTTAACTGCTGCTCTGTATGAGCCCCTAGACTCTGGATGAGCCTCCACTAGCGTTGCAGTTTTGATCCAGCTCCGTTGCTCCACAGTCGAAGTAGGTAACATCCCATCTCATGGCCCCCGTCTTAAACAGGATGGTGCACCCTCGCGGCTGGGCTGACGCTATGTATTAATGCTCCTGGGTCCGCCACCAAATGAAGGAGCACTCAAGCATCAGAGAAGGTTTGACCCGTAACCTTTATTGTTAGGTACAAACTGCACACGCAGGTGGGCAGGATATGCAGAAACTTCGAATCACCTGACGCGTTTCAATTGCTATCTTCCTCAGAGGCTTCCACCGAAGTTTGCGTGCCACACCGCCAACTGCTCTCTGATTGGGCATTCCACGCCCCTGAGCATTGTGGATGTTGAAGTCATTAAAGTCCATAGATGAACGCACTGTCTTAACTGCTGCTCTGTATGAGCCCCTAGACTCTGGATGAGACTCCACTAGCGTTGCAGTTTTGATCCAGCTCCGTTGCTCCACAGTCGAGGTAGGTAACATCCCATCTCATGGCCCCCGTCTTAAACAGGATGGTGCACCCTCGCGGCTGGGCTGCCGCTATGTATTAATGCTCCTGGGTACGCCACCAAATGAAGGAGCACTCAAGCAACAGAGAAGGTTTTACCCATAACCTTTATTGTTAGGTACAAACTGCACAGGCAGGTGGGTGGGATATGCAGAAACTTCGAATCACCTGACGCGTTTCAATTGCTATCTTCCTCAGAGGCTTCCACCGAAGTTTGCGTGCCACACCCCCAACTGCTCTCTGATTGGGCATTCCACGCCCCTGAGCATTGTGGATGTTGAAGTCATTAAAGTCCATAGATGAACGCACTGTCTTAACTGCTGCTCTGTATGAGCCCCTAGACTCTGGATGAGACTCCACTAGCGTTGCAGTTTTGATCCAGCTCCGTTGCTCCACAGTCGAGGTAGGTAACATCCCATCTCATGGCCCCCGTCTTAAACAGGATGGTGCACCCTCGCGGCTGGGCTGCCGCTATGTATTAATGCTCCTGGGTCCGCCACCAAATGAAGGAGCACTCAAGCAACAGAGAAGGTTTGACCCGTAACCTTTTTTTTTTTTTTTTTTTTTGGGAGTTTTATATAGCGCGAACTAGAACCGAACCGAATCAGTTATCAGAGCGCTTTACATAGCACCAGTTATGTTACATGAGGACACACTTTCATTTTTTTAGGCACAGGGAGATTAAGTGATTTGCCCAGAATCACAGGGGGTTTTTGGCGTCGTTACCGAGACTTGAACCCAGATCCCCAGGTCCGAGGTCGAGCGCCTTAGCCGTTAGGCCAACCCCTGTTACGTACAAACTGCACACGCAGGTGGGCGGGATTGCAGCAACTTCGAATCACCTGCCGCGTTTCAATTGCTATCTTCCTCAGAGGCTTCCACCGAAGTTTGCGTGCCACACCCCCAACTGCTCTCTGATTGGGCATTCCACGCCCCTGAGCATTGTGGATGTTGAAGTCATTAAAGTCCATAGATGAACGCACTGTCTTAACTGCTGCTCTGTATGAGCCCCTAGACTCTGGATGAGCCTCCACTAGCATTGCAGTTTTGATCCAGCTCCGTTGCTCAACAGTCGAGGTAGGTAACATCCCATCTCATGGCCCCCGTCTTAAACAGGATGGTGCACCCTCGCGGCTGGGCTGCCGCTATGTATTAATGCTCCTGGGTCCGCCACCAAATGAAGGAGCACTCAAGCAACAGAGAAGGTTTGACCCGTAACCTTTATTGTTAGGTACAAACTGCACACGCAGGTGGGCGGAATATGCAGAAACTTCGAATCACCTGACGCGTTTCAATTGCTATCTTCCTCAGAGGCTTCCACCGAAGTTTGCGTGCCACACCCCCAACTGCTCTCTGATTGGGCATTCCACGCCCCTGAGCATTGTGGATGTTGAAGTAATTAAAGTCCATAGATGAACGCACTTTCTTAACTGCTGCTCTGTATGAGCCCCTAGACTCTGGATGAGCCTCCACTAGCGTTGCAGTTTTGATCCAGCTCCGTTGCTCCACAGTCGAGGTAGGTAACATCCCATCTCATGGCCCCCGTCTTAAACAGGATGGTGCACCCTCGCGGCTGGGCTGCTGCTATGTATTAATGCTCCAGGGTCCGCCACCAAATGAAGGAGCACTCAAGCAACAGAGAAGGTTTGAACCGTAACCTTTATTGTTAGGTACAAACTGCACACGCAGGTGGGCGGGATATGCAAAAAATTAGAATCACCTGACGCGTTTCAATTGCTATCTTCCTCAGAAGCCTCCACCGAAGTTTGCGTGCCACACCCCCAACTGCTCTCTGATTGGGCATTCCACGCCGCTGGGCATTGTGGATGTTGAAGTCATTAAAGTCCATAGATGAACGCACTGTCCTAACTGCTGCTCTGTATGAGCCCCTAGACTCTGGATGAGCCTCCACTAGCGTTGCAGTTTTGATCCAGCTCCTTTGCTCCACAGTCGTGGTAGGTAACATCCCATCTCATAGCCCCCGTCTTAAACAGGATGGTGCACCCTCGCGGCTGGGCTGCCGCTATGTTTTTTTATGCTCCTGGGTCCGCCACCAAATGAAGGAGCACTCAAGCAACAGAGAAGGTTTGACCCGTAACCTTTATTGTTAGGTACAAACTGCACACGCAGGTGGGCGGGATATGCAGAAACTTCGAATCACCTGACGCGTTTCAATTGCTATCTTCCTCAGAGGCTTCCACCGAAGTTTGCGTGCCACACCCCCAACTACTCTCTGATTGGGAATTCCACGCCCCTGAGCATTGTGGATGGTGAAGTCATTAAAGTCCATACATGAACGCACTGTCTTAACTGCTGCTCTGTATGAGCCCCTAGACTCTGGATGAGCCTCCACTAGCGTTGCAGTTTTGATCAGCTCCGTTGCTCCACAGTCGAGGTAGGTAACATCCCATCTCATGGCCCCCATCTTAAACAGGATGGTGCACCCTCGCGGCTGGGCTGCCGCTATGTATTAATGCTCCTGGGTCCGCCACCAAATGAAGGAGCACTCAAGCAACAGAGAAGGTTTGACCCGTAACCTTTATTGTTAGGTACAAACTGCACACGCAGGTGGGCGGGATATGCAGAAACTTCGAATCACCTGACGCGTTTCAATTGCTATCTTCCTCAGAGGCTTCCACCGAAGTTTGCGTGCCACACCCCCAACTGCTCTCTGATTGGGCATTCCACGCCAGTGAGCATTGTGGATGTTGAAGTCATTAAAGTCCATAGATGAACGCACTGTCTTAACTGCTGCTCTGTATGAGCCCCTAGACTCTGGATGAGCCTCCACTAGCGTTGCAGTTTTGATCCAGCTCCTTTGCTCCACAGTCGAGGTAGGTAACATCCCATCTCATGGCCCCCGTCTTAAACAGGATGGTGCACCCTCGCGGCTGGGCTGCCGCTATGTATTAATGCTCCTGGGTCCGCCACCAAATGAAGGAGCACTCAAGCAACAGAGAAGGTTTGACCCGTAACCTTTATTGTTAGGTACAAACTGCACACGCAGGTGGGCGGGATATGCAAAAACTTCGAATCACCTGACGCGTTTCAATTGCTATCTTCCTCAGAGGCTTCCACCGAAGTTTGCGTGCCACACCCCCAACTACTCTCTGATTGGGCATTCCATGCCCCTGAGCATTGTGGATGTTGAAGTCATTAAAGTCCATACATGAACGCACTGTCTTAACTGCTGCTCTGTATGAGCCCCTAGGCTCTGGATGAGCCTCCACTAGCGTTGCAGTTTTGATCCAGCTCCGTTGCTACACAGTCGAGGTAGGTAACATCCCATCTCATTGCCCCCATCTTAAACAGGATGGTGCACCCTCGCGGCTGAGTTGCCGCTATGTATTAATGCTCCTGGGTCCGCCACCAAATGAAGGAGCACTCAAGCAACAGAGAAGGTTTTACCCGTAACCTTTATTGTTAGGTACAAACTGCACACGCAGGTGGGCGGGATATGCAGAAACTTCGAATCACCTGACGCGTTTCAATTGCTATCTTCCTCAGAGGCTTCCACCGAAGTTTGCGTGCCACACCCCCAACTGCTCTCTGATTGGGCATTCCACGCCAGTGAGCATTGTGGATGTTGAAGTCATTAAAGTCCATAGATGAACGCACTGTCTTAACTGCTGCTCTGTATGAGCCCCTAGACTCTGGATGAGCCTCCACTAGCGTTGCAGTTTTGATCCAGCTCCGTTGCTCCACAGTCGAGGTAGGTAACATCCCATCTCATGGCCCCCGTCTTAAACAGGATGGTGCACCCTCGCGGCTGGGCTGCCGCTATGTATTAATGCTTCTGGGTCCGCCACCAAATGAAGGAGCACTCAAGCAACAGAGTAGGTTTGACCCGTAACCTTTATTGTTAGGTACAAACTGCACACGCAGGTGGGCGGGATATGCATAAACTTCGAATCACCTGACACGTTTCAATTGCTATCTTCCTCAGAGGCTTCCACCGAAGTTTGCGTGCCACACCCCCAACTGCTCTCTGATTGGGCATTCCACGCCCCTGAGCATTGTGGATGTTTGTTAGACGGACCGGGAGGGTCGGCCGAGGATAAGGGGAGAGGTCTCCGGGGAGAGCCGTCTCCAGAGAGTCGTACAGACAAGTAACTTCCCCCCCACAGACGGACACCACACAAGGATAAAGTTCAACGATACTTTATAGGGAATTCTTCAAGTACGGTAGAATGGTACAAGGAGGTCTGGACTCAGGGGTCCCCTCTATTCTGGTCTCTGTTTGGGAAGAGGGTAGCGGGACAGTCTTGTTACTAAAAAAATGGCAATAGCTCTCAATCCTCGAGCTCGGGGGTGTAGATGAACGGGCCGCGGCGGAGCCAGCAGGTCCCGAGATGGATGAAGGAAGACGACGGTCCGCGGCAGAGCCAGCAGGTCCCGATGAAGGTGGTGGTTACAACGGTCCGCGGCCACGCCAGCAGGTCCCGACGACGATGAAGGATAGGGTGGTTCCCAAAGCCGCGGCAGCGCCAGCAGGCAAGACGAAGGTGCACAAGACAGAGCTACGGCAGCGCCAGTAGTCCGTCAAGGATGAGTTCTTCTTTGCGTCTCTCGACTCCAAGATACAACTCCCGTCCTGCTCTGGAGCTGCCCCAGTTATAGGGCTGGTGTGCTTTGATGTCCGGACCCTCGCACTTGGAGGTCGGGAGGTCCGGGATGAGGGGGTTCAGACACCCAGCAGGGGGGGTGGAGCCAGCGCCCGGGGAGGCGATGGGCGAGCGGTACTTGGCGGGGGAGAGCCATCGACACCTCTTGCTCCCATTGACTGACCAAGTAGCCCGCTCACCTCCTGGGTGGATGTTGGTGCCGGAATGTCTGAGGCCTGGCCAGGCCCAGGGTTGAGGTCGATCGGGGGCCAGGCGGCCTCGTGGTGGAGTGTCCAAGATGGCGCCCAGGATGGGCGCGCAGGCCGGTAGTGGGTCGGCCTACGCGGTCAACAGGTTCGAGTGTAGGGGTCCCTGCGGGGACGGTGGACGTGCAATGGTGGTGTGTGGTACTTGCGTGGCTGGTTCGGGCCTGGTTGGGCCGGGGGAGAGCGGCCCTTCATGTGGCCTGTCCAACATGCGTCCCCCCCAGCTGAAGGCGGGGAGAGTTACCCATTCTCTTGGGGACTCTTCTCGTCGAGGCGGAAGAACCGGGACAGGCCATCTGCGTTGGCGTGATCTGGCCCAGGCCGATGTTCAACTGTGAAGTCCATCCCTTGTAGGGAGATGGACCAGCGTAGTAACTTCGGGTTTTCCCCCCGCATCTGCATCAGCCACTGCAGGGGTCGGTGGTCGGTCTGTACCCGAAAGGGTGTGCCAAAAAGGTAGGGCCGGAGCTTCTTGAGGGCCCATACCACCGCGAAGGCCTCCCTCTCTATGGTGCTCCAGCGTTGTTCCCGTGGTAGGAGTCGCCGGCTGATGAAGGCCACCGGCTGATCACGGCCTTCGGTGTTCACTTGAGACAGGACTGCCCCAATGCCATGGTCGGAGGCATCCGTCTGGACGATGAACTCCCGGCTGTAGTCGGGGGCCTGGAGCACAGGGGCGGAGCACATGGCGGCTTTCAATTGTTCAAATGCAGCTTGACACTCTGGGGTCCAGTTGACTTTCTGGGGCTGATTTTTTGACGTGAGCTCTGAGAGGGGCCTCACGATAGTACCATAGTCTTTCACGAACCTTCGGTAATAGCCCGTGAGGCCCAGGAAGGCTCGTACCTCGGTCTGGGTAAGGGGGGGCTGCCAGGACTGGATGGCGGCAATTTTTAGCTGCAGAGGGGCCACCAGGCCGCTTCCCACCTGGTGCCCGAGGTAGGTTACAGACCCTTGCCCAATTTGACATTTGCTGGCCTTGATCGTGAGGCCAGCTTGCTGAAGGGCGTGCAGCACTGCTCGGAGGTGGTGGAGGTGCTCGGACCACTGGTTGCTGTATACAGCGATGTCGTCTAGGTAGGCGGCGCTGAATCCTTCGAGCCCCGCCAGGACCTGATTGACGAGCCGTTGGAAGGTTGCTGGGGCATTCTTCATGCCGAAGGGCATGACTGTGAAATGGTAATGGCCATCGGGAGTGGAAAAGGCAGAACGTTCTTGTGCCCGGGGTGTGAGGCCGATTTGCCAGTAGCCCGCCGTCAGGTCGAAGATACTGAGGTAGCGGGCAGCTCCCATGCGGTCGATTAGTTCATCTGCCCGGGGGATGGGATGTGCGTCTGTCCTGGTGACCGCATTCAAGCCCCGGTAGTCGACGCAGAACCGGAGTTCTGGTGTGGTGCCGGGGGCGGCTGCTTTGGGGACCAGTACTACCGGGCTGGCCCAGGGGCTGTCTGAGGGCTCGATGACCCCGAGCGTGAGCATTTTGGCTACTTCCTCCTGGATGCAGGCCCGTACCCGATCTGGCACGCGGTAGGCCCGGTGGCGGATAGGGGGGCTGTCCCCCGTGTCCACATCGTGCGTACACCAGGAAGTGACACCTGGGGTGAGGGAGAACAGGCTGGCGAATTGTGACAGGAGAACTTGGCACTCCTGGTGTTGCTCTCGGGTGAGGGCCTCTGAGAGTCGGACCCCCTCTACGGAACCGTCTTTCTCCCGCGTTCGGAGGAGGTCCGGGAGGGGCTCGGAGTCCTCTTCAGCCCCATTGTCTGTGGCCATCAGGAGGCTGAGTTCTGTCCGTACAAAGTGCGGTTTCAGTCTGTTAGCGTGGAGGACCCGGAGGGGGTTCCGGGAAGATTCCAAGTCGATGAGATAGGTAGCCGGACCCTTGCGCTCGACCACTTTGAAGGGCCCTGTCCACTTGTCTTGTAGGGCGCAAGGTTCGGTGGGGGACATCACCCATACCTGTTGCCCAGGTTCAAATTCGATGGAGGAGGCATTCCGGTCATACCACCTTTTCATGTCCTCTTGACTGGCCTCTAGGTTGGCTTTTGCTAGTTCTCGGAATCGCCGGGTCTGGTTGCGGAGTGTTAGGAGGTAGCGGAAAACATCTGGTGGGTTCTTTAGAGGGGGCATCTCCCAGCCTTCCTTAACTAGGCTGAGCGGCCCGCGCACGGGGTGTCCATATAGCAGTTCAAATGGGCTGAAGCCCAGGGACTTCTGGGGAACCTCTCGATATGCGAAGAGGAGGCACGGCAGCAGCACATCCCACTGGCGACGGAGGGGCTCTTCCAACCCCCCGATCATCCCTTTGAGCGTGCGGTTGAACCGCTCAACGAGGCCGTTTCCTTGAGGGTGATAGGGGGTCGTGAACCGGTAGGTAACCCCGCACTGTTGCCAGAGAGATTTCATATATTTCGAAATAAAGTTCGTGCCTCTGTCACTGACGACCTCCCGGGGGAAGCCTACCCGGGAGAAGATCCCCATCAGAGCCCGGCCGACTACCGGGGCTGTCACAGTCCGCAGGGGAACAGCCTCCGGGTAGCGGGTGGCGTGGTCCACTAGCACCAGGATGAATCGATGGCCTTGTTTTGTGCGCGGGTCCAGGGGCCCTACGATATCGATTCCGACCCTCTCGAACGGGGTGGTGACCACGGGAAAAGGTTGCAGGGGGGCTTTCAGTTTGCGGCCGCTCTTCCCACTGGCTTGGCACGTGGGGCAAGATCGGCAATGCTGGTGTACATTGTCCCTCATTTTGGGCCAGAAGAAGTGGGTCACCAGGCGGCTATAGGTTTTGTCTTGACCCAAGTGTCCTGCCAGGGGGACATCGTGGGCCAGGTTTAGCAGAAAGTCTCTAAAACGGAGGGGTACCACTAGGACTCGGCTGGCCCCCAGCTCCGCGATTCTTTGCTCACTGTACAGCAGATCATTGTCCCAGTAGACCCAGTGAGTTCCGGAGGTATCCCCTGCGCTTTGGGCTAGTGCTTGCTGGCGGAGTCCCTCGAGGGAGGGACAGGTCTTTTGTTCTTGGCGAAATTGTTCTTGCGTGGGCCCCCCCTCTTGAGGCCACTGGTCGAGGTTAGCGAGGTCTGGAGGTTGAGCTGGTTCGGGGGGGACGTCACGGTCGGTGGTTTCGGCGGGGGCGACCGGAGGCGGTGGCGCCGGCCATTCGAGTTCCTCTGGGCGGGTGTTGGCACGGGCGGTCATGGACCGGGTGGTGACGCACGCCCAGTCCGGGACGCCCAGCATCCCCAGGTGTTCTTTTCGTTCGACTGCTGCCCAAGGAGAGCTTTCCAGGTCATTACCCAGGAGGCAGTCTACGGGGGCATCATCTCGGACCGTCACCTTCAACATGCCGGAGACCCCTCCCCATTCGAAGGGGACGCAGGCCATCCGACACAGACTTTCTGAGTTATCGGCTGAACGTACAGGGCAGAGAATGTTTGGTAAGTATTGTTCGGGGGTCACCAGGTGACAGCGGACGGCTGTTACACTGGCCCCAGTGTCACGAAGGGCTTCAGCCCGGCGTCCATTGATGCCCACCCATTGGCTGTACTTCTGGGTATTAGCGGGTAGGGGGACCCGCGGGACCATGTCTCTCCCCCCTAGGCAGGCGAGAGCCATGGCGGCTGGCTCCCATTCTTGGTGTTCCTGTTCATATTCTTCTTGTTCCTCTGAGATCTGTTCCTCCCCCAGAGCAGCAGCGGCTACTTGGCGGGGTCTTGGGCTCTGGTACTGGGGGCAGTTTGGGTCGTTTGCATAGTGTCCGACTCGTTGGCATCGATGGCAGGTAACATTGGCTCGATGTCCCGGTCGCGCTGGGGTGCTGCCCCGGTTGGCCGGGGGGGTGGGGCTGGTAGTGGGGGTGACCGGAGCGTTGCTTCTTCCGCGTCCTTGGCCTCCACCTCCTCGGGGACGGTGCTGACCATTGTTGTTCCGGTTCTGTTCGGAGGACCCATTTCGACTCACTCTGGTGATCTCCCACCGGTCTGCTTCGGCTGCGAGCTGCCGGGGATCCGTTAACTTGCTGTCGAGGAGGTGCTGGCGAAGTTCAATGAAGCAATTGTTCGACAGATGCTCCCATACCATAAGATTGAACAGTTGTTCGTAGGTTGTGACCTTGCTTCCTTTGATCCAGCCCTCGAAGGCTCGGCTAAAGTAATTGACATAGTCCACCCAAGTTGTACCTGGGATGCGGGTGCAGTCTCGGAACCTCTGACGGTACATCTCGGGTGTGAGGCCATAGCGGGTGAGGAGTGCGGCTTTCATATGGTCATAGGAGGTCATCTGGTGGTCCGGGAGTTGCAGCAGGGCGTCGCGGCCCTCATTGAGGAATCTCCCCCACAGACCGGCCCCCCAATCGCTTCTATCGATCCGGTGTGCAGTCATAGCGATTTCATAGGCCTTAAACCATTGCTGGATGTCGTCCTCTCGGAAGTATTCTCGAACGACATCCTTGGGGATGTGTACCTTCTTCTCTGTTGCCCCTGGAGTGTGGGGTTGCTCGGGCACCCCTGCTTCTTTATTCTGTTTGCGTAGGTCGATTTCAGCTAATTTCCGCTCATGTTCATATGCCAGTTTCTTTTCCTCGAGCTCCCTTTGTCTCTGTTTCTCCTCTCTTTCTTCTCGGAGACGCAGGTGCTCTAAGTTGATTTTCTGTTCGGCCAACTTTAGTTCAACGTCCATTTTGAGCCGGGCCATTTCCAGCTCGTGTAGTCGGGTTCTTTCTCGTTCCTGGATCTCGTCTGGCGAGAGACCCGTTCTTCGTTCTTCAGGGGCCATGGGGGTTTGTGCTGCGATGTCTTGATCGGGGGTTCCGGCAGCCCCGGTTTCTGCCCAAGATTCCAGGGCCTGCTTAAAGTCATCTTTGGTATTTAGTCCGGTGGTAGCGATACCTAATTCGATACAGAACTGTTTAAGTTCACGATGGCTGTACTCGTCCAATTTCTCCATCTGGAATTTCTCCGTTGATCCGCTGTCTTTAGTTGACATCGTGATTCGCCGTGGGGTGAGCTACTCTCTGTACGGTTTATGCGGTGATTCGGATCCCGTCGCTGGCCACCAATGTTAGACGGACCGGGAGGGTCGGCCGAGGATAAGGGGAGAGGTCTCCGGGGAGAGCCGTCTCCAGAGAGTCGTACAGACAAGTAACTTCCCCCCCACAGACGGACACCACACAAGGATAAAGTTCAACGATACTTTATAGGGAATTCTTCAAGTACGGTAGAATGGTACAAGGAGGTCTGGACTCAGGGGTCCCCTCTATTCTGGTCTCTGTTTGGGAAGAGGGTAGCGGGACAGTCTTGTTACTAAAAAAATGGCAATAGCTCTCAATCCTCGAGCTCGGGGGTGTAGATGAACGGGCCGCGGCGGAGCCAGCAGGTCCCGAGATGGATGAAGGAAGACGACGGTCCGCGGCAGAGCCAGCAGGTCCCGATGAAGGTGGTGGTTACAACGGTCCGCGGCCACGCCAGCAGGTCCCGACGACGATGAAGGATAGGGTGGTTCCCAAAGCCGCGGCAGCGCCAGCAGGCAAGACGAAGGTGCACAAGACAGAGCTACGGCAGCGCCAGTAGTCCGTCAAGGATGAGTTCTTCTTTGCGTCTCTCGACTCCAAGATACAACTCCCGTCCTGCTCTGGAGCTGCCCCAGTTATAGGGCTGGTGTGCTTTGATGTCCGGACCCTCGCACTTGGAGGTCGGGAGGTCCGGGATGAGGGGGTTCAGACACCCAGCAGGGGGGTGGAGCCAGCGCCCGGGGAGGCGATGGGCGAGCGGTACTTGGCGGGGGAGAGCCATCGACACCTCTTGCTCCCATTGACTGACCAAGTAGCCCGCTCACCTCCTGGGTGGATGTTGGTGCCGGAATGTCTGAGGCCTGGCCAGGCCCAGGGTTGAGGTCGATCGGGGGCCAGGCGGCCTCGTGGTGGAGTGTCCAAGATGGCGCCCAGGATGGGCGCGCAGGCCGGTAGTGGGTCGGCCTACGCGGTCAACAGGTTCGAGTGTAGGGGTCCCTGCGGGGACGGTGGACATGCAATGGTGGTGTGTGGTACTTGCGTGGCTGGTTCGGGCCTGGTTGGGCCGGGGGAGAGCGGCCCTTCATGTGGCCTGTCCAACAATGTTGAAGTCATTAAAGTCCATAGATGAACGCACTGTCTTAACTGCTGCTCTGTATGACCCCCTAGACTCTGGATGAGCCTCCAATAGCGTTGCAGTTTTGATCCAGCTCCGTTGCTCCACAGTCGAGGTAGGTAACATCCCATCTCATGGCCCCCGTCTTAAACAGGATGGTGCACCCTCGCGGCTGGGCTGCCGCTATGTATTAATGCTCCTGGGTCCGCCACCAAATGAAGGAGCACTCAAGCAACAGAGAAGGTTTGACCCGTAACCTTTATTGTTAGGTACAAACTGCACACGCAGGTGGGCGGGATATGCAGAAACTTCGAATCACCTGATGCGTTTCAATTGCTATCTTCCTCAGAGACTTCCACCGAAGTTTGCGTGCCACACCCCCAACTGCTCTCTGATTGGGCATTCCACACCCCTGAGCATTGTGGATGTTGAAGTCATTAAAGTCCATAGATGAACGCACTGTCTTAACTGCTGCTCTGTATGACCCCCTAGACTCTGGATGAGCCTCCAATAGCGTTGCAGCTTTGATCCAGCTCCGTTGCTCCACAGTCGAGGTAGGTAACATCCCATCTCAGTGCCCCCGTCTTAAACAGGATGGTGCACCCTCGCGGCTGGGCTGCCGCTATGTATTAATGCTCATGGGTCCGCCACCAAATGAAGGAGCTCTCAAGCAACAGAGAAGGTTTGACCCGTAACCTTTATTGTTACGTACAAACTGCACACGCAGGTGGGCGGGATATGCAGAAACTTCTAATCACCTGACGCGTTTCAATTGCTATCTCCCTCAGAGGCTTCCACCGAAGTTTGCGTGCCACACCCCCAACTGCTCTCTGATTGGGCATTCCACGCCCCTGAGCATTGTGGATGTTGAAAACATTAAAGTCCATAGATGAACGCACTGCCTTAACTGCTGCTCTGTATGAGCCCCTAGACTCTGGATGAGCCTCCACTAGCGTTGCAGTTTTGATCCAGCTCCGTTACTCCACAGTCGAGGTAGGTAACATCCCATCTCATGGCCCCCGTCTTAAACAGGATGGTGCACCCTCGCGGCTGGGCTGCCGCTATGTATTAATGCTCCTGGGTCCACCACCAAATGAAGGACCACTCAAGCAACAGAGAAGGTTTGACCCGTAACCTTTATTGTTAGGTACAAACTGCACACGCAGGTGGGCGGGATATACAGAAACTTCGAATCACCTGACGCGTTTCAATTGCTATCTTCCTCAGAGGCTTCCACCGAAGTTTGCGTGCCACACCCCCAACTGCTCTCTGATTGGGCATTCCACGCCCTTGAGCATTGTGGATGTTGAAGTCATTAAAGTCCATAGATGGACGCACTGTCTTAACTGCTGCTCTGTATGAGCCCCTAGACTCTGGATGAGCTTCCACTAGCGTTGCAGTTTTGATCCAGCTCCGTTGCTCCACAGTCGAAGTAGGTAACATCCCATCTCATGGCCCCCATCTTAAACAGGATGGTGCACCCTCGCGGCTGGGCTGCCGCTATGTATTAATGCTCCTGGGTCCGCCACCAAATGAAGGAGCACTCAAGCAACAGAGAAGGTTTGACCCGTAACCTTTATTGTTACGTACAAACTGCACACGCAGGTGGGCGGGATATGCAGAAACTTCGAATCACCTGACGCGTTTCAATTGCTATCTCCCTCAGAGGCTTCCACCAAAGTTTGCGTGCCACACCCCCAACTGCTCTCTGATTGGGCATTCCACGCCCCTGAGCATTGTGGATGTTGAAGTCATTAAAGTCCATAGATGAACGCACTGCCTTAACTGCTGCTCTGTATGAGCCCCTAGACTCTGGATGAGCCTCCACTAGCGTTGCAGTTTTGATCCAGCTCCGTTACTCCACAGTCGAGGTAGGTAACATCCCATCTCATGGCCCCCGTCTTAAACAGGATGGTGCACCCTCGCGGCTGGGCTGCCGCTATGTATTAATGCTCCTGGGTCCGCCACCAAATGAAGGACCACTCAAGCAACAGAGAAGGTTTGACCCGTAACCTTTATTGTTAGGTACAAACTGCACACGCAGGTGGGCGGGATATGCAGAAACTTCGAATCACCTGACGCGTTTCAATTGCTATCTTCCTCAGAGGCTTCCACCGAAGTTTGCGTGCCACACCCCCAACTGCTCTCTGATTGGGCATTCCACGCCCTTGAGCATTTTGGATGTTGAAGTCATTAAAGTCCATAGATGGACGCACTGTCTTAACTGCTGCTCTGTATGAGCCCCTAGACTCTGGATGAGCCTCCACTAGCGTTGCAGTTTTGATCCAGCTCCGTTGCTCCACAGTCGAAGTAGGTAACATCCCATCTCATGGCCCCCGTCTTAAACAGGATGGTGCACCCTCGCGGCTGGGCTGACGCTATGTATTAATGCTCCTGGGTCCGCCACCAAATGAAGGAGCACTCAAGCAACAGAGAAGGTTTGACCCGTAACCTTTATTGTTAGGTACAAACTGCACACGCAGGTGGGCAGGATATGCAGAAACTTCGAATCACCTGACGCGTTTCAATTGCTATCTCCCTCAGAGGCTTCCACCGAAGTTTGCGTGCCACACCCCCAACTGCTCTCTGATTGGGCATTCCACGCCCCTGAGCATTGTGGATGTTGAAAACATTAAAGTCCATAGATGAACGCACTGCCTTAACTGCTGCTCTGTATGAGCCCCTAGACTCTGGATGAGCCTCCACTAGCGTTGCAGTTTTGATCCAGCTCCGTTACTCCACAGTCGAGGTAGGTAACATCCCATCTCATGGCCCCCGTCTTAAACAGGATGGTGCACCCTCGCGGCTGGGCTGCCGCTATGTATTAATGCTCCTGGGTCCACCACCAAATGAAGGACCACTCAAGCAACAGAGAAGGTTTGACCCGTAACCTTTATTGTTAGGTACAAACTGCACACGCAGGTGGGCGGGATATACAGAAACTTCGAATCACCTGACGCGTTTCAATTGCTATCTTCCTCAGAGGCTTCCACCGAAGTTTGCGTGCCACACCCCCAACTGCTCTCTGATTGGGCATTCCACGCCCTTGAGCATTGTGGATGTTGAAGTCATTAAAGTCCATAGATGGACGCACTGTCTTAACTGCTGCTCTGTATGAGCCCCTAGACTCTGGATGAGCTTCCACTAGCGTTGCAGTTTTGATCCAGCTCCGTTGCTCCACAGTCGAAGTAGGTAACATCCCATCTCATGGCCCCCATCTTAAACAGGATGGTGCACCCTCGCGGCTGGGCTGCCGCTATGTATTAATGCTCCTGGGTCCGCCACCAAATGAAGGAGCACTCAAGCAACAGAGAAGGTTTGACCCGTAACCTTTATTGTTACGTACAAACTGCACACGCAGGTGGGCGGGATATGCAGAAACTTCGAATCACCTGACGCGTTTCAATTGCTATCTCCCTCAGAGGCTTCCACCAAAGTTTGCGTGCCACACCCCCAACTGCTCTCTGATTGGGCATTCCACGCCCCTGAGCATTGTGGATGTTGAAGTCATTAAAGTCCATAGATGAACGCACTGCCTTAACTGCTGCTCTGTATGAGCCCCTAGACTCTGGATGAGCCTCCACTAGCGTTGCAGTTTTGATCCAGCTCCGTTACTCCACAGTCGAGGTAGGTAACATCCCATCTCATGGCCCCCGTCTTAAACAGGATGGTGCACCCTCGCGGCTGGGCTGCCGCTATGTATTAATGCTCCTGGGTCCGCCACCAAATGAAGGACCACTCAAGCAACAGAGAAGGTTTGACCCGTAACCTTTATTGTTAGGTACAAACTGCACACGCAGGTGGGCGGGATATGCAGAAACTTCGAATCACCTGACGCGTTTCAATTGCTATCTTCCTCAGAGGCTTCCACCGAAGTTTGCGTGCCACACCCCCAACTGCTCTCTGATTGGGCATTCCACGCCCTTGAGCATTTTGGATGTTGAAGTCATTAAAGTCCATAGATGGACGCACTGTCTTAACTGCTGCTCTGTATGAGCCCCTAGACTCTGGATGAGCCTCCACTAGCGTTGCAGTTTTGATCCAGCTCCGTTGCTCCACAGTCGAAGTAGGTAACATCCCATCTCATGGCCCCCGTCTTAAACAGGATGGTGCACCCTCGCGGCTGGGCTGACGCTATGTATTAATGCTCCTGGGTCCGCCACCAAATGAAGGAGCACTCAAGCAACAGAGAAGGTTTGACCCGTAACCTTTATTGTTAGGTACAAACTGCACACGCAGGTGGGCAGGATATGCAGAAACTTCGAATCACCTGACGCGTTTCAATTGCTATCTTCCTCAGAGGCTTCCACCGAAGTTTGCGTGCCACACCCCCAACTGCTCTCTGATTGGGCATTCCACGCCCCTGAGCATTGTGGATGTTGAAGTCATTAAAGTCCATAGATGAACGCACTGTCTTAACTGCTGCTCTGTATGAGCCCCTTGACTCTGGATGAGCCTCCACTAGCGTTGCAGTTTTGATCCAGCTCCGTTGCTCCACAGTCGAGGTAGGTAACATCCCATCTCATGGCCCCCGTCTTAAACAGGATGGTGCACCCTCGCGGCTGGGCTGCCGCTATGTATTAATGCTCCTGGGTCCGCCACCAAATGAAGGAGCACTCAAGCAACAGAGAAGGTTTGACCCGTAACCTTTATTGTTAGGTACAAACTGCACACGCAGGTGGGCGGGATATGCAGAAACTTTGAATCACCTGACGCGTTTCAATTGCTATCTTCCTCAGAGGCTTCCACCGAAGTTTGCGTGCCACACCCCCAACTGCTCTCTGATTGGGCATTCCACGCCCTTGAGCATTGTGGATGTTGAAGTCCTTAAAGTCCATAGATGGACGCACTGTCTTAACTGCTGCTCTGTATGAGCCCCTAGACTCTGGATGAGCCTCCACTAGCGTTGCAGTTTTGATCCAGCTCCGTTGCTCCACAGTCGAAGTAGGTAACATCCCATCTCATGGCCCCCGTCTTAAACAGGATGGTGCACCCTTGCGGCTGGGCTGACGCTATGTATTAATGCTCCTGGGTCCGCCACCAAATGAAGGAGCACTCAAGCAACAGAGAAGGTTTGACCCGTAACCTTTATTGTTAGGTACAAACTGCACACGCAGGTGGGCAGGATATGCAGAAACTTCGAATCACCTGACGCGTTTCAATTGCTATCTTCCTCAGAGGCTTCCACCGAAGTTTGCGTGCCACACCCCCAACTGCTCTCTGATTGGGCATTCCACGCCCCTGAGCATTGTGGATGTTGAAGTCATTAAAGTCCATAGATGAACGCACTGTCTTAACTGCTGCTCTGTATGAGCCCCTAGACTCTGGATGAGACTCCACTAGCGTTGCAGTTTTGATCCAGCTCCGTTGCTCCACAGTCGAGGTAGGTAACATCCCATCTCATGGCCCCCGTCTTAAACAGGATGGTGCACCCTCGCGGCTGGGCTGCCGCTATGTATTAATGCTCCTGGGTACGCCACCAAATGAAGGAGCACTCAAGCAACAGAGAAGGTTTTACCCATAACCTTTATTGTTAGGTACAAACTGCACAGGCAGGTGGGTGGGATATGCAGAAACTTCGAATCACCTGACGCGTTTCAATTGCTATCTTCCTCAGAGGCTTCCACCGAAGTTTGCGTGCCACACCCCCAACTGCTCTCTGATTGGGCATTCCACGCCCCTGAGCATTGTGGATGTTGAAGTCATTAAAGTCCATAGATGAACGCACTGTCTTAACTGCTGCTCTGTATGAGCCCCTAGACTCTGGATGAGACTCCACTAGCGTTGCAGTTTTGATCAGCTCCGTTGCTCCACAGTCGAGGTAGGTAACATCCCATCTCATGGCCCCCGTCTTAAACAGGATGGTGCACCCTCGTGGCTGGGCTGCTGCTATGTATTAATGCTCCTGGGTCCGCCACCAAATGAAGGAGCACTCAAGCAACAGAGAAGGTTTGACCCGTAACCTTTATTGTTAGGTACAAACTGCACACGCAGGTGGGCGGGATATGCAGAAACTTCGAATCACCTGACGCGTTTCAATTGCTATCTCCCTCAGAGGCTTCCACCAAAGTTTGCGTGCCACACCCCCAACTGCTCTCTGATTGGGCATTCCACGCCCCTGAGCATTGTGGATGTTGAAGTCATTAAAGTCCATAGATGAACGCACTGCCTTAACTGCTGCTCTGTATGAGCCCCTAGACTCTGGATGAGCCTCCACTAGCGTTGCAGTTTTGATCCAGCTCCGTTACTCCACAGTCGAGGTAGGTAACATCCCATCTCATGGCCCCCGTCTTAAACAGGATGGTGCACCCTCGCGGCTGGGCTGCCGCTATGTATTAATGCTCCTGGGTCCGCCACCAAATGAAGGACCACTCAAGCAACAGAGAAGGTTTGACCCGTAACCTTTATTGTTAGGTACAAACTGCACACGCAGGTGGGCGGGATATGCAGAAACTTCGAATCACCTGACGCGTTTCAATTGCTATCTTCCTCAGAGGCTTCCACCGAAGTTTGCGTGCCACACCCCCAACTGCTCTCTGATTGGGCATTCCACGCCCTTGAGCATTTTGGATGTTGAAGTCATTAAAGTCCATAGATGGACGCACTGTCTTAACTGCTGCTCTGTATGAGCCCCTAGACTCTGGATGAGCCTCCACTAGCGTTGCAGTTTTGATCCAGCTCCGTTGCTCCACAGTCGAAGTAGGTAACATCCCATCTCATGGCCCCCGTCTTAAACAGGATGGTGCACCCTCGCGGCTGGGCTGACGCTATGTATTAATGCTCCTGGGTCCGCCACCAAATGAAGGAGCACTCAAGCAACAGAGAAGGTTTGACCCGTAACCTTTATTGTTAGGTACAAACTGCACACGCAGGTGGGCAGGATATGCAGAAACTTCGAATCACCTGACGCGTTTCAATTGCTATCTTCCTCAGAGGCTTCCACCGAAGTTTGCGTGCCACACCCCCAACTGCTCTCTGATTGGGCATTCCACGCCCCTGAGCATTGTGGATGTTGAAGTCATTAAAGTCCATAGATGAACGCACTGTCTTAACTGCTGCTCTGTATGAGCCCCTTGACTCTGGATGAGCCTCCACTAGCGTTGCAGTTTTGATCCAGCTCCGTTGCTCCACAGTCGAGGTAGGTAACATCCCATCTCATGGCCCCCGTCTTAAACAGGATGGTGCACCCTCGCGGCTGGGCTGCCGCTATGTATTAATGCTCCTGGGTCCGCCACCAAATGAAGGAGCACTCAAGCAACAGAGAAGGTTTGACCCGTAACCTTTATTGTTAGGTACAAACTGCACACGCAGGTGGGCGGGATATGCAGAAACTTTGAATCACCTGACGCGTTTCAATTGCTATCTTCCTCAGAGGCTTCCACCGAAGTTTGCGTGCCACACCCCCAACTGCTCTCTGATTGGGCATTCCACGCCCTTGAGCATTGTGGATGTTGAAGTCCTTAAAGTCCATAGATGGACGCACTGTCTTAACTGCTGCTCTGTATGAGCCCCTAGACTCTGGATGAGCCTCCACTAGCGTTGCAGTTTTGATCCAGCTCCGTTGCTCCACAGTCGAAGTAGGTAACATCCCATCTCATGGCCCCCGTCTTAAACAGGATGGTGCACCCTTGCGGCTGGGCTGACGCTATGTATTAATGCTCCTGGGTCCGCCACCAAATGAAGGAGCACTCAAGCAACAGAGAAGGTTTGACCCGTAACCTTTATTGTTAGGTACAAACTGCACACGCAGGTGGGCAGGATATGCAGAAACTTCGAATCACCTGACGCGTTTCAATTGCTATCTTCCTCAGAGGCTTCCACCGAAGTTTGCGTGCCACACCCCCAACTGCTCTCTGATTGGGCATTCCACGCCCCTGAGCATTGTGGATGTTGAAGTCATTAAAGTCCATAGATGAACGCACTGTCTTACTGCTGCTCTGTATGAGCCCCTAGACTCTGGATGAGACTCCACTAGCGTTGCAGTTTTGATCCAGCTCCGTTGCTCCACAGTCGAGGTAGGTAACATCCCATCTCATGGCCCCCGTCTTAAACAGGATGGTGCACCCTCGCGGCTGGGCTGCCGCTATGTATTAATGCTCCTGGGTACGCCACCAAATGAAGGAGCACTCAAGCAACAGAGAAGGTTTTACCCATAACCTTTATTGTTAGGTACAAACTGCACAGGCAGGTGGGTGGGATATGCAGAAACTTCGAATCACCTGACGCGTTTCAATTGCTATCTTCCTCAGAGGCTTCCACCGAAGTTTGCGTGCCACACCCCCAACTGCTCTCTGATTGGGCATTCCACGCCCCTGAGCATTGTGGATGTTGAAGTCATTAAAGTCCATAGATGAACGCACTGTCTTAACTGCTGCTCTGTATGAGCCCCTAGACTCTGGATGAGACTCCACTAGCGTTGCAGTTTTGATCCAGCTCCGTTGCTCCACAGTCGAGGTAGGTAACATCCCATCTCATGGCCCCTGTCTTAAACAGGATGGTGCACCCTCGTGGCTGGGCTGCCGCTATGTATTAATGCTCCTGGGTCCGCCACCAAATGAAGGAGCACTCAAGCAACAGAAAAGGTTTGACCCGTAACCTGTTTTTTTTTTTTTTTTTTGGGAGTTTTATATAGCGCGAACTAGAACAGAACCGAACCGAATCAGTTATCAGAGCGCTTTACATAGCACCAGTTACGTTACATGAGGACACACTTTCATTTTTTTAGGCACGGGGAGATTAAGTGATTTGCCCAGAATCACAGGGGGTTTTTGGCGTCGTTACCGAGACTTGAACCCAGATCCCCAGGTCCGAGGTCGAGCGCCTTAGCCGTTAGGCCAACCCCTGTTACGTACAAACTGCACACGCAGGTGGGCGGGATTGCAGCAACTTCGAATCACCTGACGCGTTTCAATTGCTATCTTCCTCAGAGGCTTCCACCGAAGTTTGCGTGCCACACCCCCAACTGCTCTCTGATTGGGCATTCCACACCCCTGAGCATTGTGGATGTTGAAGTCATTAAAGTCCATAGATGAACGCACTGTCTTAACTGCTGCTCTGTATGAGCCCCTAGACTCTGGATGAGCCTCCACTAGCATTGCAGTTTTGATCCAGCTCCGTTGCTCAACAGTCGAGGTAGGTAACATCCCATCTCATGGCCCCCGTCTTAAACAGGATGGTGCACCCTCGCGGCTGGGCTGCCGCTATGTATTAATGCTCCTGGGTCCGCCACCAAATGAAGGAGCACTGAAGCAACAGAGAAGGTTTGACCCGTAACCTTTATTGTTAGGTACAAACTGCACACGCAGGTGGGCGGGATATGCAGAAACTTCGAATCACCTGACGCGTTTCAATTGCTATCTTCCTCAGAGGCTTCCACCGAAGTTTGCGTGCCACACCCCCAACTGCCCTCTGATTGGGCATTCCACGCCCCTGAGCATTGTGGATGTTGAAGTCATTAAAGTCCATAGATGAACTCACTTTCTTAACTGCTGTTCTGTATGAGCCCCTAGACTCTGGATGAGCCTCCACTAGCGTTGCAGTTTTGATCCAGCTCTGTTGCTCCACAGTCGAGGTAGGTAACATCCCATCTCATGGCCCCCGTCTTAAACAGGATGGTGCACCCTCGCGGCTGGGCTGCTGCTATGTATTAATGCTCCAGGGTCCGCCACCAAATGAAGGAGCACTCAAGCAACAGAGAAGGTTTTACCCATAACCTTTATTGTTAGGTACAAACTGCACACGCAGGTGGGCGGGATATGCAGAAACTTCGAATCACCTGACGCGTTTCAATTGCTATCTTCCTCAGAGGCTTCCACCGAAGTTTGCGTGCCACACCCCCAACTACTCTCTGATTGGGCATTCCACGCCCCTGAGCATTGTGGATGGTGAAGTCATTAAAGTCCATACATGAACGCACTGTCTTAACTGCTGCTCTGTATGAGCCCCTAGACTCTGGATGAGCCTCCACTAGCGTTGCAGTTTTGATCAGCTCCGTTGCTCCACAGTCGAGGTAGGTAACATCCCATCTCATGGCCCCCATCTTAAACAGGATGGTGCACCCTCGCGGCTGGGCTGCCGCTATGTATTAATGCTCCTGGGTCCGCCACCAAATGAAGGAGCACTCAAGCAACAGAGAAGGTTTGACCCGTAACCTTTATTGTTAGGTACAAACTGCACACGCAGGTGGGCGGGATATGCAGAAACTTCGAATCACCTGACGCGTTTCAATTGCTATCTTCCTCAGAGGCTTCCACCGAAGTTTGCGTGCCACACCCCCAACTACTCTCTGATTGGGCATTCCACGCCCCTGAGCATTGTGGATGGTGAAGTCATTAAAGTCCATACATGAACGCACTGTCTTAACTGCTGCTCTGTATGAGCCCCTAGACTCTGGATGAGCCTCCACTAGCGTTGCAGTTTTGATCAGCTCCGTTGCTCCACAGTCGAGGTAGGTAACATCCCATCTCATGGCCCCCATCTTAAACAGGATGGTGCACCCTCGCGGCTGGGCTGCCGCTATGTATTAATGCTCCTGGGTCCGCCACCAAATGAAGGAGCACTCAAGCAACAGAGAAGGTTTGACCCGTAACCTTTATTGTTAGGTACAAACTGCACACGCAGGTGGGCGGGATATGCAGAAACTTCGAATCACCTGACGCGTTTCAATTGCTATCTTCCTCAGAGGCTTCCACCGAAGTTTGCGTGCCCACACCCCCAACTGCTCTCTGATTGGGCATTCCACGCCAGTGAGCATTGTGGATGTTGAAGTCATTAAAGTCCATAGATGAACGCACTGTCTTAACTGCTGCTATGTATGAGCCCCTAGACTCTGGATGAGCCTCCACTAGCGTTGCAGTTTTGATCCAGCTCCGTTGCTCCACAGTCGAGGTAGGTAACATCCCATCTCATGGCCCCCGTCTTAAACAGGATGGTGCACCCTCGCGGCTGGGCTGGCGCTATGTATTAATGCTTCTGGGTCCGCCACCAAATGAAGGAGCACTCAAGCAACAGAGTAGGTTTGACCCGTAACCTTTATTGTTAGGTACAAACTGCACACGCAGGTGGGCGGGATATGCATAAACTTCGAATCACCTGACACGTTTCAATTGCTATCTTCCTCAGAGGCTTCCACCGAAGTTTGCGTGCCACACCCCCAACTGTTCTCTGATTGGGCATTCCACGCCTCTGAGCATTGTGGATGTTGAAGTCATTAAAGTCCATAGATGAACGCACTGTCTTAAATGCTGCTCTGTATGAGCCCCTAGACTTTGGATGAGCCTCCACTAGCGTTGCAGTTTTGATCAGCTCCGTTGCTCCACAGTCGAGGTAGGTAACATCCCATCTCATGGCCCCCGTCTTAAACAGGATGGTGCACCCTCGCGGCTGGGCTGCTGCTATGTATTAATGCTCCTGGGTCCGCCACCAAATGAAGGAGCACTCAAGCAACAGCGAAGGTTTGACCCGTAACCTTTATTGTTAGGTACAAACTGCTCACGCAGGTGGGTGGGATATGCAGAAACTTCGAATCACCTGACGCGTTTCAATTGCTATCTTCCTCAGAGGTTTCCACCGAAGTTTGCGTGCCACACCCCCAACTGCTCTCTGATTGGGCATTCCACGCCCCTGAGCATTGTGGATGTTGAAGTCATTAAAGTCCATAGATGAACGCACTGTCTTAACTGCTGCTCTGTATGACCCCCTAGACTCTGGATGAGCCTCCAATAGCGTTGCAGTTTTGATCCAGCTCCGTTGCTCCACAGTCGAGGTAGGTAACATCCCATCTCATGGCCCCCGTCTTAAACAGGATGGTGCACCCTCGCGGCTGGGCTGCCGCTATGTATTAATGCTCCTGGGTCCGCCACCAAATGAAGGAGCACTCAAGCAACAGAGAAGGTTTGACCCGTAACCTTTATTGTTAGGTACAAACTGCACACGCAGGTGGGCGGGATATGCAGAAACTTCGAATCACCTGACGCGTTTCAATTGCTATCTTCCTCAGAGGCTTCCACCGAAGTTTGCGTGCCACACCCCCAACTGCTCTCTGATTGGGCATTCCACGCCCCTGAGCATTGTGGATGTTGAAGTCATTAAAGTCCATAGATGAATGCACTGCCTTAACTGCTGCTCTGTATGAGCCCCTAGACTCCGGATGGGCCTCCACTAGCGTTGCAGTTTTGATCCAGCTCCGTTGCTCCACAGTCGAGGTAGGTAACATCCCATCTCATGGCCCCCGTCTTAAACAGGATGGTGCACCCTCGCGGCTGGGCTGCCGCTATGTATTAATGCTCCTGGGTCCGCCACCCAATGAAGGAGCACTCAAGCAACAGAGAAGGTTTGACCCGTAACCTTTTTTTTTTTTTTTTTGAGGAGTTTTATATAGCGCGAATCAGATATCAGAGCGCTTTACATAGCACCAGTTACGTTACATGAGGACACACTTTCATTTTTTTAGGCACGGGGAGATTAAGTGATTTGCCCAGAATCACAGGGGGTTTTTGGCGTCGTTACCGAGACTTGAACCCAGATCCCCAGGTCCGAGGTCGAGCGCCTTAGCCGTTAGGCCAACCCCTGTTACGTACAAACTGCACACGCAGGTGGGCGGGATTGCAGCAACTTCGAATCACCTGACGCGTTTCAATTGCTATCTTCCTCAGAGGCTTCCACCGAAGTTTGCGTGCCACACCCCCAACTGCTCTCTGATTGGGCATTCCACGCCGCTGGGCATTGTGGATGTTGAAGTCATTAAAGTCCATAGATGAACGCACTGTCTTAACTGTTGCTCTGTGTGAGCCCCTAGACTCTGGATGAGCCTCCACTAGCGTTGCTGTTTTGATCCAGCTCCTTTGCTCCACAGTCGAGGTAGGTAACATCCCATCTCATGGCCCCCGTCTTAAACAGGATGGTGCACCCTCGCGGCTGGGCTGCCGCTATGTTTTTTTATGCTCCTGGGTCCGCCACCAAATGAAGGAGCACTCAAGCAACAGAGAAGGTTTGACCCGTAACCTTTATTGTTAGGTACAAACTGCACACGCAGGTGGGCGGGATATGCAGAAACTTTGAATCACCTGACGCGTTTCAATTGCTATCTTCCTCAGAGGCTTCCACCGAAGTTTGCGTGCCACACCCCCAACTACTCTCTGATTGGGCATTCCACGCCCCTGAGCATTGTGGATGGTGAAGTCATTAAAGTCCATACATGAACGCACTGTCTTAACTGCTGCTCTGTATGAGCCCCTAGACTCTGGATGAGCCTCCACTAGCGTTGCAGTTTTGATCAGCTCCGTTGCTCCACAGTCGAGGTAGGTAACATCCCATCTCATGGCCCCCATCTTAAACAGGATGGTGCACCCTCGCGGCTGGGCTGCCGCTATGTATTAATGCTCCTGGGTCCGCCACCAAATGAAGGAGCACTCAAGCAACAGAGAAGGTTTGACCCGTCACCTTTATTGTTAGGTACAAACTGCACACGCAGGTGGGCGGGATATGCAGAAACTTCGAATCACCTGACGCGTTTCAATTGCTATCTTCCTCAGAGGCTTCCACCGAAGTTTGCGTGCCACACCCCCAACTGCTCTCTGATTGGGCATTCCACGCCAGTGAGCATTGTGGATGTTGAAGTCATTAAAGTCCATAGATGAACGCACTGTCTTAACTGCTGCTATGTATGAGCCCCTAGACTCTGGATGAGCCTCCACTAGCGTTGCAGTTTTGATCCAGCTCCGTTGCTCCACAGTCGAGGTAGGTAACATCCCATCTCATGGCCCCCGTCTTAAACAGGATGGTGCACCCTCGCGGCTGGGCTGCTGCTATGTATTAATGCTCCTGGGTCCGCCACCAAATGAAGGAGCACTCAAGCAACAGCGAAGGTTTGACCCGTAACCTTTATTGTTAGGTACAAACTGCTCACGCAGGTGGGTGGGATATGCAGAAACTTCGAATCACCTGACGCGTTTCAATTGCTATCTTCCTCAGAGGTTTCCACCGAAGTTTGCGTGCCACACCCCCAACTGCTCTCTGATTGGGCATTCCACGCCCCTGAGCATTGTGGATGTTGAAGTCATTAAAGTCCATAGATGAACGCACTGTCTTAACTGCTGCTCTGTATGACCCCCTAGACTCTGGATGAGCCTCCAATAGCGTTGCAGTTTTGATCCAGCTCCGTTGCTCCACAGTCGAGGTAGGTAACATCCCATCTCATGGCCCCCGTCTTAAACAGGATGGTGCACCCTCGCGGCTGGGCTGCCGCTATGTATTAATGCTCCTGGGTCCGCCACCAAATGAAGGAGCACTCAAGCAACAGAGAAGGTTTGACCCGTAACCTTTATTGTTACGTACAAACTGCACACGCAGGTGGGCGGGATATGCAGAAACTTCGAATGACCTGACGCGTTTCAATTGCTATCTTCCTCAGAGGCTTCCACCGAAGTTTGCGTGCCACACCCCCAACTGCTCTCTGATTGGGCATTCCACGCCCCTGAGAATTGTGGATGTTGAAGTCATTAAAGTCCATAGATGAACGCACTGCCTTAACTGCTGCTCTGTATGAGCCCCTAGACTCCGGATGAGCCTCCACTAGCGTTGCAGTTTTGATCCAGCTCCGTTGCTCCACAGTCGAGGTAGGTAACATCCCATCTCATGGCCCCCGTCTTAAACAGGATGGTGCACCCTCGCGGCTGGGCTGCCGCTATGTATTAATGCTCCTGGGTCCGCCACCAAATGAAGGAGCACTCAAGCAACAGAGAAGGTTTGACCCGTAACCTTTATTGTTAGGTACAAACTGCACACGCAGGTGGGCGGGATATGCAGAAACTTCGAATCACCTGATGCGTTTCAATTGCTATCTTCCTCAGAGGCTTCCACCGAAGTTTGCGTGCCACACCCCCAACTGCTCTCTGATTGGGCATTCCACACCCCTGAGCATTGTGGATGTTGAAGTCATTAAAGTCCATAGATGAACGCACGGTCTTCACTGCTGCTCTGTATGAGCCCCTAGACTCTGGATCAGCCTCCACTAGCGTTGCAGTTTTGATCCAGCTCCGTTGCTCCACAGTCGAGGTAGGTAACATCCCATCTCATGGCCCCCGTCTTAAACAGGATGGTGCACCCTCGCGGCTGGGCTGCCGCTATGTATTAATGCTCCTGGGTCCGCCACCAAATGAAGGAGCACTCAAGCAACAGAGAAGGTTTGACCCGTAACCTTTATTGTTACGTACAAACTGCACACGCAGGTGGGCGGGATTGCAGCAACTTCAAATCACCTGACGCGTTTCAATTGCTATCTTCCTCAGAGGCTTCCACCAAAGTTTGCGTGCCACACCCCCAACTGCTCTCTGATTGGGCATTCCACGCCCCTGAGCATTGTGGATGTTGAAGTCAGATGAACGCACTGTCTTAACTGCTGCTCTGTATGAGCCCCTAGACTCTGGATGAGCCTCCACTAGCATTGCAGTTTTGATCCAGCTCCGTTGCTCAACAGTCGAGGTAGGTAACATCCCATCTCATGGCCCCTGTCTTAAACAGGATGGTGCACCCTCGCGGCTGGGCTGCCGCTATGTATTAATGCTCCTGGGTCCGCCACCAAATGAAGGAGCACTCAAGCAACAGAGAAGGTTTGACCCGTAACCTTTATTGTTAGGTACAAACTGCACACGCAGGTGGCCGGGATATGCAGAAACTTCGAATCACCTGACGCGTTTCAATTGCTATCTTCCTCAGAGGCTTCCACCGAAGTTTGCGTGCCACACCCCCAACTGCTCTCTGATTGGGCATTCCACGCCCCTGATCATTGTGGATGTTGAAGCCATTAAAGTCCATAGATGAACGCACTTTCTTAACTGCTGCTCTGTATGAGCCCCTAGACTCTGGATGAGCCTCCACTAGTGTTGCAGTTTTGATCCAGCTCCGTTGCTCCACAGTCGAGGTAGGTAACATCCCATCTCATGGCCCCCGTCTTAAACAGGATGGTGCACCCTCGCGGCTGGGCTGCTGCTATGTATTAATGCTCCAGGGTCCGCCACCAAATGAAGGAGCACTCAAGCAACAGAGAAGGTTTGACCCGTAACCTTTATTGTTAGGTACAAACTGCACACGCAGGTGGGCGGGATATGCAGAAACTTCGAATCACCTGACGCGTTTCAATTGCTATCTTCCTTAGAGGCTTCCACCGAAGTTTGCGTGCCACACCCCCAACTGCTCTCTGATTGGGCATTCCACGCCCCTGAGCATTGTGGATGTTGAAGTCATTAAAGTCCATAGATGAACGCACTGTCTTAACTGCTGCTCTGTATGAGCCCCTAGACTCTGGATGAGACTCCACTAGCGTTGCAGTTTTGATCCAGCTCCGTTGCTCCACAGTCGAGGTAGGTAACATCCCATCTCATGGCCCCCGTCTTAAACAGGATGGTGCACCCTCGCGGCTGGGCTGGCGCTATGTATTAATGCTTCTGGGTCCGCCACCAAATGAAGGAGCACTCAAGCAACAGAGTAGGTTTGACCCGTAACCTTTATTGTTAGGTACAAACTGCACACGCAGGTGGGCGGGATATGCATAAACTTCGAATCACCTGACACGTTTCAATTGCTATCTTCCTCAGAGGCTTCCACCGAAGTTTGCGTGCCACACCCCCAACTGCTCTCTGAATGGGCATTCCACGCCTCTGAGCATTGTGGATGTTGAAGTCATTAAAGTCCATAGATGAACGCACTGTCTTAACTGCTGCTCTGTATGACCCCCTAGACTCTGGATGAGCCTCCAATAGCGTTGCAGTTTTGATCCAGCTCCGTTGCTCCACAGTCGAGGTAGGTAACATCCCATCTCATGGCCCCCGTCTTAAACAGGATGGTGCACCCTCGCGGCTGGGCTGCCGCTATGTATTAATGCTCCTGGGTCCGCCACCAAATGAAGGAGCACTCAAGCAACAGAGAAGGTTTGACCCGTAACCTTTATTGTTACGTACAAACTGCACACGCAGGTGGGCGGGATATGCAGAAACTTCGAATCACCTGACGCGTTTCAATTGCTATCTTCCTCAGAGGCTTCCACCGAAGTTTGCGTGCCACACCCCCAACTGCTCTCTGATTGGGCATTCCACGCCCCTGAGCATTGTGGATGTTGAAGTCATTAAAGTCCATAGATGAATGCACTGCCTTAACTGCTGCTCTGTATGAGCCCCTAGACTCCGGATGAGCCTCCACTAGCGTTGCAGTTTTGATCCAGCTCCGTTGCTCCACAGTCGAGGTAGGTAACATCCCATCTCATGGCCCCCGTCTTAAACAGGATGGTGCACCCTCGCGGCTGGGCTGCCGCTATGTATTAATGCTCCTGGGTCCGCCACCAAATGAAGGAGCACTCAAGCAACAGAGAAGGTTTGACCCGTAACCTTTATTGTTAGGTACAAACTGCACACGCAGGTGGGCGGGATATGCAGAAAATTCGAATCACCTGATGCGTTTCAATTGCTATCTTCCTCAGAGGCTTCCACCGAAGTTTGCGTGCCACACCCCCAACTGCTCTCTGATTGGGCATTCCACACCCCTGAGCATTGTGGATGTTGAAGTCATTAAAGTCCATAGATGAACGCACTATCTTCACTGCTGCTCTGTATGAGCCCCTAGACTCTGGATCAGCCTCCACTAGCATTGCAGTTTTGATCCAGCTCCGTTGCTCCACAGTCGAGGTAGGTAACATCCCATCTCATGGCCCCCATCTTAAACAGGATGGTGCACCCTCGCGGCTGGGCTGCCGCTATGTATTAATGCTCCTGGGTCCGCCACCAAATGAAGGAGCACTCAAGCAACAGAGAAGGTTTGACCCGTAACCTTTATTGTTACGTACAAACTGCACACGCAGGTGGGCGGGATTGCAGCAACTTCGAATCACCTGACGCGTTTCAATTGCTATCTTCCTCAGAGGCTTCCACCAAAGTTTGCGTGCCACACCCCCAACTGCTCTCTGATTGGGCATTCCACGCCCCTGAGCATTGTGGATGTTGAAGTCAGATGAACGCACTGTCTTAACTGCTGCTCTGTATGAGCCCCTAGACTCTGGATGAGCCTCCACTAGCATTGCAGTTTTGATCCAGCTCCGTTGCTCAACAGTCGAGGTAGGTAACATCCCATCTCATGGCCCCCGTCTTAAACAGGATGGTGCACCCTCGCGGCTGGGCTGCCGCTATGTATTAATGCTCCTGGGTCCGCCACCAAATGAAGGAGCACTCAAGCAACAGAGAAGGTTTGACCCGTAACCTTTGTTGTTAGGTACAAACTGCACACGCAGGTGGGCGGGATATGCAGAAACTTCGAATCACCTGACGCGTTTCAATTGCTATCTTCCTCAGAGGCTTCCACCGAAGTTTGCGTGCCACACCCCCAACTGCTCTCTGATTGGGCATTCCACGCCCCTGAGCATTGTGGATGTTGAAGCCATTAAAGTCCATAGATGAACGCACTTTCTTAACTGCTGCTCTGTATGAGCCCCTAGACTCTGGATGAGCCTCCACTAGTGTTGCAGTTTTGATCCAGCTCCGTTGCTCCACAGTCGAGGTAGGTAACATCCCATCTCATGGCCCCCGTCTTAAACAGGATGGTGCACCCTCGCGGCTGGGCTGCTGCTATGTATTAATGCTCCAGGGTCCGCCACCAAATGAAGGAGCACTCAAGCAACAGAGAAGGTTTGACCCGTAACCTTTATTGTTAGGTACAAACTGCACACGCAGGTGGGCGGGATATGCAGAAACTTCGAATCACCTGACGCGTTTCAATTGCTATCTTCCTTAGAGGCTTCCACCGAAGTTTGCGTGCCACACCCCCAACTGCTCTCTGATTGGGCATTCCACGCCCCTGAGCATTGTGGATGTTGAAGTCATTAAAGTCCATAGATGAACGCACTGTCTTAACTGCTGCTCTGTATGAGCCCCTAGACTCTGGATGAGACTCCACTAGTGTTGCAGTTTTGATCCAGCTCCGTTGCTCCACAGTCGAGGTAGGTAACATCCCATCTCATGGCCCCCGTCTTAAACAGGATGGTGCACCCTCGCGGCTGGGCTGCCGCTATGTATTAATGCTCCTGGGTCCGCCACCAAATGAAGGAGCACTCAAGCAACAGAGAAGGTTTGACCCGTAACCTTTTTTTTTTTTTTTTTGGGAGTTTTATATAGCGCGAATCAGTTATCAGAGCGCTTTACATAGCACCAGTTACGTTACATGAGGACACACTTTCATTTTTTTAGGCACGGGGAGATTAAGTGATTTGCCCAGAATCACAGGGGGTTTTTGGCGTCGTTACCGAGACTTGAACCCAGATCCCCAGGTCCGAGGTCGAGCGCCTTAGCCGTTAGGCCAACCCCTGTTACGTACAAACTGCACACGCAGGTGGGCGGGATTGCAGCAACTTCGAATCACCTGACGCGTTTCAATTGCTATCTTCCTCAGAGGCTTCCACTGAAGTTTGCGTGCCACACCCCCAACTGCTCTCTGATTGGGCATTCCACGCCGCTGGGCATTGTGGATGTTGAAGTCATTAAAGTCCATAGATGAACGCACTGTCTTAACTGTTGCTCTGTATGAGCCCCTAGACTCTGGATGAGCCTCCACTAGCGTTGCTGTTTTGATCCAGCTCCTTTGCTCCACAGTCGAGGTAGGTAACATCCCATCTCATGGCCCCCGTCTTAAACAGGATGGTGCACCCTCGCGGCTGGGCTGCCGCTATGTATTAATGCTCCTGGGTCCGCCACCAAATGAAGGAGCACTCAAGCAACAGAGAAGGTTTGACCCGTAACCTTTATTGTTAGGTACAAACTGCACACGCAGGTGGGCGGGATATGCAGAAACTTCGAATCACCTGACGCATTTCAATTGCTATCTTCCTCAGAGGCTTCCACCGAAGTTTGCGTGCCACACCCCCAACTACTCTCTGATTGGGCATTCCACGCCCCTGAGCATTGTGGATGTTGAAGTCATTAAAGTCCATAGATGAACGCACTGCCTTAACTGCTGCTCTGTATGAGCCCCTAGACTCCGGATGAGCCTCCACTAGCGTTGCAGTTTGGATCCAGGTCCGTTGCTCCACAGTCGAGGTAGGTAACATCCAATCTCATGGCCCCCGTCTTAAACAGGATGGTGCACCCTCGCGGCTGGGCTGCCGCTATGTATTAATGCTCCTGGGTCCGCCACCAAATGAAGGAGCACTCAAGCAACAGAGAAGGTTTGACCCGTAACCTTTATTGTTAGGTACAAACTGCACACGCAGGTGGGCGGGATATGCAGAAACTTCGAATCACCTGATGCGTTTCAATTGCTATCTTCCTCAGAGGCTTCCACCGAAGTTTGCGTGCCACACCCCCAACAAGCTCTCTGATTGGGCATTCCACACTCCTGAGCATTGTGGATGTTGAAGTCATTAAAGTCCATAGATGAACGCACTGTCTTCACTGCTGCTCTGTATGAGCCCCTAGACTCTGGATCAGCCTCCACTAGCGTTGCAGTTTTGATCCAGCTCCGTTGCTCCACAGTCGAGGTAGGTAACATCCCATCTCATGGCCCCCGTCTTAAACAGGATGGTGCACCCTCGCGGCTGGGCTGCCGCTATGTATTAATGCTCCTGGGTCCGCCACCAAATGAAGGAGCACTCAAGCAACAGAGAAGGTTTGATCCGTAACCTTTACTGTTACGTACAAACTGCACACGCAGGTGGGTGGGATTGCAGCAACTTCGAATCACCTGACGCGTTTCAATTGCTATCTTCCTCAGAGGCTTCCACCGAAGTTTGCGTGCCACACCCCCAACTGCTCCCTGATTGGGCATTCCACGCCCCTGAGCATTGTGGATGTTAAAGCCATTAAAGTCCATAGATGAACGCACTTTCTTAACTGCTGCTCTGTATGAGCCCCTAGACTCTGGATGAGCCTCCACTAGTGTTGCAGTTTTGATCCAGCTCCGTTGCTCCACAGTCGAGGTAGGTAACATCCCATCTCATGGCCCCCGTCTTAAACAGGATGGTGCACCCTCGCGGCTGGGCTGCTGCTATGTATTAATGCTCCAGGGTCCGCCACCAAATGAAGGAGCACTCAAGCAACAGAGAAGGTTTGACCCATAACCTTTATTGTTAGGTACAAACTGCACACGCAGGTGGGCGGGATATGCAGAAACTTCGAATCACCTGACGCGTTTCAATTGCTATCTTCCTTAGAGGCTTCCACCGAAGTTTGCGTGCCACACCCCCAACTGCTCTCTGATTGGGCATTCCACGCCCCTGAGCATTGTGGATGTTGAAGTCATTAAAGTCCATAGATGAACGTACTGTCTTAACTGCTGCTCTGTATGAGCCCCTAGACTCTGGATGAGACTCCACTAGCGTTGCAGTTTTGATCCAGCTCCGTTGCTCCACAGTCGAGGTAGGTAACATCCCATCTCATGGCCCCCGTCTTAAACAGGATGGTGCACCCTCGCGGCTGGGCTGCCGCTATGTATTAATGCTCCTGGGTCCGCCACCAAATGAAGGAGCACTCAAGCAACAGAGAAGGTTTGACCCGTAACCTTTTTTTTTTTTTTTTTTGGGAGTTTTATATAGCGCGAATCAGATATCAGAGCGCTTTACATAGCACCAGTTACGTTACATGAGGACACACTTTCATTTTTTTAGGCACGGGGAGATTAAGTGATTTGCCCAGAATCACAGGGGGTTTTTGGCGTCGTTACCGAGACTTGAACCCAGATCCCCAGGTCCGAGGTCGAGCGCCTTAGCCGTTAGGCCAACCCCTGTTACGTACAAACTGCACACGCAGGTGGGCGGGATTGCAGCAACTTCGAATCACCTGACGCGTTTCAATTGCTATCTTCCTCAGAGGCTTCCACCGAAGTTTGCGTGCCACACCCCCAACTGCTCTCTGATTGGGCATTCCACGCCGCTGGGCATTGTGGATGTTGAAGTCATTAAAGTCCATAGATGAACGCACTGTCTTAACTGTTGCTCTGTATGAGCCCCTAGACTCTGGATGAGCCTCCACTAGCGTTGCTGTTTTGATCCAGCTCCTTTGCTCCACAGTCGAGGTAGGTAACATCCCATCTCATGGCCCCCGTCTTAAACAGGATGGTGCACCCTCGCGGCTGGGCTGCCGCTATGTTTTTTTATGCTCCTGGGTCCGCCACCAAATGAAGGAGCACTCAAGCAACAGAGAAGGTTTGACCCGTAACCTTTATTGTTAGGTACAAACTGCACACGCAGGTGGGCGGGATATGCAGAAACTTTGAATCACCTGACGCGTTTCAATTGCTATCTTCCTCAGAGGCTTCCACCGAAGTTTGCGTGCCACACCCCCAACTACTCTCTGATTGGGCATTCCACGCCCCTGAGCATTGTGGATGGTGAAGTCATTAAAGTCCATACATGAACGCACTGTCTTAACTGCTGCTCTGTATGAGCCCCTAGACTCTGGATGAGCCTCCACTAGCGTTGCAGTTTTGATCAGCTCCGTTGCTCCACAGTCGAGGTAGGTAACATCTCATCTCATGGCCCCCATCTTAAACAGGATGGTGCACCCTCGCGGCTGGGCTGCCGCTATGTATTAATGCTCCTGGGTCCGCCACCAAATGAAGGAGCACTCAAGCAACAGAGAAGGTTTGACCCGTCACCTTTATTGTTAGGTACAAACTGCACACGCAGGTGGGCGGGATATGCAGAAACTTCGAATCACCTGACGCGTTTCAATTGCTATCTTCCTCAGAGGCTTCCACCGAAGTTTGCGTGCCACACCCCCAACTGCTCTCTGATTGGGCATTCCACGCCAGTGAGCATTGTGGATGTTGAAGTCATTAAAGTCCATAGATGAACGCACTGTCTTAACTGCTGCTATGTATGAGCCCCTAGACTCTGGATGAGCCTCCACTAGCGTTGCAGTTTTGATCCAGCTCCGTTGCTCCACAGTCGAGGTAGGTAACATCCCATCTCATGGCCCCCGTCTTAAACAGGATGGTGCACCCTCGCGGCTGGGCTGGCGCTATGTAATAATGCTTCTGGGTCCGCCACCAAATGAAGGAGCACTCAAGCAACAGAGTAGGTTTGACCCGTAACCTTTATTGTTAGGTACAAACTGCACACGCAGGTGGGCGGGATATGCATAAACTTCGAATCACCTGACACGTTTCAATTGCTATCTTCCTCAGAGGCTTCCACCGAAGTTTGCGTGCCACACCCCCAACTGCTCTCTGATTGGGCATTCCACGCCTCTGAGCATTGTGGATGTTGAAGTCATTAAAGTCCATAGATGAACGCACTGTCTTAAATGCTGCTCTGTATGAGCCCCTAGACTCTGGATGAGCCTCCACTAGCGTTGCAGTTTTGATCAGCTCCGTTGCTCCACAGTCGAGGTCGGTAACATCCCATCTCATGGCCCCCGTCTTAAACAGGATGGTGCACCCTCGCGGCTGGGCTGCTGCTATGTATTAATGCTCCTGGGTCCGCCACCAAATGAAGGAGCACTCAAGCAACAGCGAAGGTTTGACCCGTAACCTTTATTGTTAGGTACAAACTGCTCACGCAGGTGGGTGGGATATGCAGAAACTTCGAATCACCTGACGCGTTTCAATTGCTATCTTCCTCAGAGGTTTCCACCGAAGTTTGCGTGCCACACCCCCAACTGCTCTCTGATTGGGCATTCCACGCCCCTGAGCATTGTGGATGTTGAAGTCATTAAAGTCCATAGATGAACGCACTGTCTTAACTGCTGCTCTGTATGACCCCCTAGACTCTGGATGAGCCTCCAATAGCGTTGCAGTTTTGATCCAGCTCCGTTGCTCCACAGTCGAGGTAGGTAACATCCCATCTCATGGCCCCCGTCTTAAACAGGATGGTGCACCCTCGCGGCTGGGCTGCCGCTATGTATTAATGCTCCTGGGTCCGCCACCAAATGAAGGAGCACTCAAGCAACAGAGAAGGTTTGACCCGTAACCTTTATTGGTACGTACAAACTGCACACGCAGGTGGGCGGGATATGCAGAAACTTCGAATGACCTGACCCGTTTCAATTGCTATCTTCCTTAGAGGCTTCCACCGAAGTTTGCGTGCCACACCCCCAACTGCTCTCTGATTGGGCATTCCACGCCCCTGAGCATTGTGGATGTTGAAGTCATTAAAGTCCATAGATGAACGCACTGTCTTAACTGCTGCTCTGTATGAGCCCCTAGACTCTGGATGAGACTCCACTAGCGTTGCAGTTTTGATCCAGCTCCGTTGCTCCACAGTCGAGGTAGGTAACATCCCATCTCATGGCCCCCGTCTTAAACAGGATGGTGCACCCTCGCGGCTGGGCTGCCGCTATGTATTAATGCTCCTGGGTCCGCCACCAAATGAAGGAGCACTCAAGCAACAGAGAAGGTTTGACCCGTAACCTTTTTTTTTTTTTTTTTGGGAGTTTTATATAGCGCGAATCAGATATCAGAGCGCTTTACATAGCACCAGTTACGTTACATGAGGACACACTTTCATTTTTTTAGGCACGGGGAGATTAAGTGATTTGCCCAGAATCACAGGGGGTTTTTGGCGTCGTTACCGAGACTTGAACCCAGATCCCCAGGTCTGAGGTCGAGCGCCTTAGCCGTTAGGCCAACCCCTGTTACGTACAAACTGCACACGCAGGTGGGCGGGATTGCAGCAACTTCGAATCACCTGACGCGTTTCAATTGCTATCTTCCTCAGAGGCTTCCACCGAAGTTTGCGTGCCACACCCCCAACTGCTCTCTGATTGGGCATTCCACGCCGCTGGGCATTGTGGATGTTGAAGTCATTAAAGTCCATAGATGAACGCACTGTCTTAACTGTTGCTCTGTATGAGCCCCTAGACTCTGGATGAGCCTCCACTAGCGTTGCTGTTTTGATCCAGCTCCTTTGCTCCACAGTCGAGGTAGGTAACATCCCATCTCATGGCCCCCGTCTTAAACAGGATGGTGCACCCTCGCGGCTGGGCTGCCGCTATCTTTTTTTATGCTCCTGGGTCCGCCACCAAATGAAGGAGGACTCAAGCAACAGAGAAGGTTTGACCCGTAACCTTTATTGTTAGGTACAAACTGCACACGCAGGTGGGCGGGATATGCAGAAATTTGAATCACCTGACGCGTTTCAATTGCTATCTTCCTCAGAGGCTTCCACCGAAGTTTGCGTGCCACACCCCCAACTACTCTCTGATTGGGCATTCCACGCCCCTGAGCATTGTGGATGGTGAAGTCATTAAAGTCCATACATGAACGCACTGTCTTAACTGCTGCTCTGTATGAGCCCCTAGACTCTGGATGAGCCTCCACTAGCGTTGCAGTTTTGATCAGCTCCGTTGCTCCACAGTCGAGGTAGGTAACATCCCATCTCATGGCCCCCATCTTAAACAGGATGGTGCACCCTCGCGGCTGGGCTGCCGCTATATATTAATGCTCCTGGGTCCGCCACCAAATGAAGGAGCACTCAAGCAACAGAGAAGGTTTGACCCGTCACCTTTATTGTTAGGTACAAACTGCACACGCAGGTGGGCGGGATATGCAGAAACTTCGAATCACCTGACGCGTTTCAATTGCTATCTTCCTCAGAGGCTTCCACCGAAGTTTGCGTGCCACACCCCCAACTGCTCTCTGATTGGGCATTCCACGCCAGTGAGCATTGTGGATGTTGAAGTCATTAAAGTCCATAGATGAACGCACTGTCTTAACTGCTGCTATGTATGAGCCCCTAGACTCTGGATGAGCCTCCACTAGCGTTGCAGTTTTGATCCAGCTCCGTTGCTCCACAGTCGAGGTAGGTAACATCCCATCTCATGGCCCCCGTCTTAAACAGGATGGTGCACCCTCGCGGCTGGGCTGGCGCTATGTATTAATGCTTCTGGGTCCGCCACCAAATGAAGGAGCACTCAAGCAACAGAGTAGGTTTGACCCGTAACCTTTATTGTTAGGTACAAACTGCACACGCAGGTGGGCGGGATATGCATAAACTTCGAATCACCTGACACGTTTCAATTGCTATCTTCCTCAGAGGCTTCCACCGAAGTTTGCGTGCCACACCCCCAACTGCTCTCTGATTGGGCATTCCACGCCTCTGAGCATTGTGGATGTTGAAGTCATTAAAGTCCATAGATGAACGCACTGTCTTAACTGCTGCTCTGTATGACCCCCTAGACTCTGGATGAGCCTCCAATAGCGTTGCAGTTTTGATCCAGCTCCGTTGCTCCACAGTCGAGGTAGGTAACATCCCATCTCATGGCCCCCGTCTTAAACAGGATGGTGCACCCTCGCGGCTGGGCTGCCGCTATGTATTAATGCTCCTGGGTCCGCCACCAAATGAAGGAGCACTCAAGCAACAGAGAAGGTTTGACCCGTAACCTTTATTGTTACGTACAAACTGCACACGCAGGTGGGCGGGATATGCAGAAACTTCGAATGACCTGACGCGTTTCAATTGCTATCTTCCTCAGAGGCTTCCACCGAAGTTTGCGTGCCACACCCCCAACTGCTCTCTGATTGGGCATTCCACGCCCCTGAGAATTGTGGATGTTGAAGTCATTAAAGTCCATAGATGAACGCACTGCCTTAACTGCTGCTCTGTATGAGCCCCTAGACTCCGGATGAGCCTCCACTAGCGTTGCAGTTTTGATCCAGCTCCGTTGCTCCACAGTCGAGGTAGGTAACATCCCATCTCATGGCCCCCGTCTTAAACAGGATGGTGCACCCTCGCGGCTGGGCTGCCGCTATGTATTAATGCTCCTGGGTCCGCCACCAAATGAAGGAGCACTCAAGCAACAGAGAAGGTTTGACCCGTAACCTTTATTGTTAGGTACAAACTGCACACGCAGGTGGGCGGGATATGCAGAAACTTCGAATCACCTGATGCGTTTCAATTGCTATCTTCCTCAGAGGCTTCCACCGAAGTTTGCGTGCCACACCCCCAACTGCTCTCTGATTGGGCATTCCACACCCCTGAGCATTGTGGATGTTGAAGTCATTAAAGTCCATAGATGAACGCACGGTCTTCACTGCTGCTCTGTATGAGCCCCTAGACTCTGGATCAGCCTCCACTAGCGTTGCAGTTTTGATCCAGCTCCGTTGCTCCATAGTCGAGGTAGGTAACATCCCATCTCATGGCCCCCGTCTTAAACAGGATGGTGCACCCTCGCGGCTGGGCTGCCGCTATGTATTAATGCTCCTGGGTCCGCCACCAAATGAAGGAGCACTCAAGCAACAGAGAAGGTTTGACCCGTAACCTTTATTGTTACGTACAAACTGCACACGCAGGTGGGCGGGATTGCAGCAACTTCAATTCACCTGACGCGTTTCAATTGCTATCTTCCTCAGAGGCTTCCACCAAAGTTTGCGTGCCACACCCCCAACTGCTCTCTGATTGGGCATTCCACGCCCCTGAGCATTGTGGATGTTGAAGTCAGATGAACGCACTGTCTTAACTGCTGCTCTGTATTAGCCCCTAGACTCTGGATGAGCCTCCACTAGCATTGCAGTTTTGATCCAGCTCCGTTGCTCAACAGTCGAGGTAGGTAACATCCCATCTCATGGCCCCTGTCTTAAACAGGATGGTGCACCCTCGCGGCTGGGCTGCCGCTATGTATTAATGCTCCTGGGTCCGCCACCAAATGAAGGAGCACTCAAGCAACAGAGAAGGTTTGACCCGTAACCTTTATTGTTAGGTACAAACTGCACACGCAGGTGGCCGGGATATGCAGAAACTTCGAATCACCTGACGCGTTTCAATTGCTATCTTCCTCAGAGGCTTCCACCGAAGTTTGCGTGCCACACCCCCAACTGCTCTCTGATTGGGCATTCCACGCCCCTGATCATTGTGGATGTTGAAGCCATTAAAGTCCATAGATGAACGCACTTTCTTAACTACTGCTCTGTATGAGCCCCTAGACTCTGGATGAGCCTCCACTAGTGTTGCAGTTTTGATCCAGCTCCGTTGCTCCACAGTCGAGGTAGGTAACATCCCATCTCATGGCCCCCGTCTTAAACAGGATGGTGCACCCTCGCGGCTGGGCTGCTGCTATGTATTAATGCTCCAGGGTCCGCCACCAAATGAAGGAGCACTCAAGCAACAGAGAAGGTTTGACCCGTAACCTTTATTGTTAGGTACAAACTGCACACGCAGGTGGGCGGGATATGCAGAAACTTCGAATCACCTGACGCGTTTCAATTGCTATCTTCCTTAGAGGCTTCCACCGAAGTTTGCGTGCCACACCCCCAACTGCTCTCTGATTGGGCATTCCACGCCCCTGAGCATTGTGGATGTTGAAGTCATTAAAGTCCATAGATGAACGCACTGTCTTAACTGCTGCTCTGTATGAGCCCCTAGACTCTGGATGAGACTCCACTAGCGTTGCAGTTTTGATCCAGCTCCGTTGCTCCACAGTCGAGGTAGGTAACATCCCATCTCATGGCCCCCGTCTTAAACAGGATGGTGCACCCTCGCGGCTGGGCTGCCGCTATGTATTAATGCTCCTGGGTCCGCCACCAAATGAAGGAGCACTCAAGCAACAGAGAAGGTTTGACCCGTAACCTTTTTTTTTTTTTTTTTGGGGAGTTTTATATAGCGCGAATCAGTTATCAGAGCGCTTTACATAGCACCAGTTACGTTACATGAGGACACACTTTCATTTTTTTAGGCACGGGGAGATTAAGTGATTTGCCCAGAATCACAGGTGGTTTTTGGCGTCGTTACCGAGACTTGAACCCAGATCCCCAGGTCCGAGGTCGAGCGCCTTAGCCGTTAGGCCAACCCCTGTTACGTACAAACTGCACACGCAGGTGGGCGGGATTGCAGCAACTTCGAATCACCTGACGCGTTTCAATTGCTATCTTCCTCAGAGGCTTCCACCGAAGTTTGCGTGCCACACCCCCAACTGCTCTCTGATTGGGCATTCCACGCCCCTGAGCATTGTGGATGTTGAAGTCATTAAAGTCCATAGATGAACGCACTTTCTTAACTGCTGCTCTGTATGAGCCCCTAGACTCTGGATGAGCCTCCACTAGCGTTGCAGTTTTGATCCAGCTCCGTTGCTCCACAGTCAAGGTAGGTAACATCCCATCTCATGGCCCCCGTCTTAAACAGGATGGTGCACCCTCGCGGCTGGGCTGCTGCTATTTATTAATGCTCCAGGGTCCGCCACCAAAGGAAGGAGCACTCAAGCAACAGAGAAGGTTTGACCCGTAACCTTTATTGTTAGGTACAAACTGCACACGCAGGTGGGCGGGATATGCAAAAAATTAGAATCACCTGATGCGTTTCAATTGCTATCTTCCTCAGAAGCCTCCACCGAAGTTTGCGTGCCACACCCCAACTGCTCTCTGATTGGGCATTCCACGCCGCTGGGCATTGTGGATGTTGAAGTCATTAAAGTCCATAGATGAACGCACTGTCTTAACTGCTGCTCTGTATGAGCCCCTAGACTCTGGATGAGCCTCCACTAGCGTTGCAGTTTTGATCCAGCTCCTTTGCTCCACAGTCGAGGTAGGTAACATCCCATCTCATGGCCCCCGTCTTAAACAGGATGGTGCACCCTCGCGGCTGGGCTGCCGCTGTGTCTTTTTATGCTCCTGGGTCCGCCACCAAATGAAGGAGCACTCAAGCAACAGAGAAGGTTTGACCCGTAACCTTTATTGTTAGGTACAAACTGCACACGCAGGTGGGCGGGATATGCAGAAACTTCGAATCACCTGACGCGTTTCAATTGCTATCTTCCTCAGAGGCTTCCACCGAAGTTTGCGTGCCACACCCCCAACTACTCTCTGATTGGGCATTCCACGCCCCTGAGCATTGTGGATGGTGAAGTCATTAAAGTCCATACATGAACGCACTGTCTTAACTGCTGCTCTGTATGAGCCCCTAGACTCTGGATGAGCCTCCACTAGCGTTGCAGTTTTGATCAGCTCCGTTGCTCCACAGTCGAGGTAGGTAACATCCCATCTCATGGCCCCCATCTTAAACAGGATGGTGCACCCTCGCGGCTGGGCTGCCGCTATGTATTAATGCTCCTGGGTCCGCCACCAAATGAAGGAGCACTCAAGCAACAGAGAAGGTTTGACCCGTAACCTTTATTGTTAGGTACAAACTGCACACGCAGGTGGGCGGGATATGCAGAAACTTCGAATCACCTGACACGTTTCAATTGCTATCTTCCTCAGAGGTTTCCACCGAAGTTTGCGTGCCACACCCCCAACTGCTCTCTGATTGGGCATTCCACGCCAGTGAGCATTGTGGATGTTGAAGTCATTAAAGTCCATAGATGAACGCACTGTCTTAACTGCTGCTCTGTATGAGCCCCTAGACTCTGGATGAGCCTCCACTAGCGTTGCAGTTTTGATCCAGCTCCTTTGCTCCACAGTCGAGGTAGGTAACATCCCATCTCATGGCCCCCGTCTTAAACAGGATGGTGCACCCTCGCGGCTGGGCTGCCGCTATGTATTAATGCTCCTGGGTCCGCCACCAAATAAAGGAGCACTCAAGCAACAGAGAAGGTTTGACCCGTAACCTTTATTTTACGTACAAACTGCACACGCAGGTGGGCGGGATTGCAGCAACTTCGAATCACCTGACGCGTTTCAATTGCTATCTTCCTCAGAGGCTTCCACCAAAGTTTGCGTGCCACACCCCCAACTGCTTTCTGATTGGGCATTCCACGCCCCTGAGCATTGTGGATGTTGAAGTCAGATGAACGCACTGTCTTAACTGATGCTCTGTATGAGCCCCTAGACTCTGGATGAGCCTCCACTAGTGTTGCAGTTTTGATCAGCTCCGTTGCTCAACAGTCGAGGTAGGTAACATCCAATCTCATGGCCCCCATCTTAAACAGGATGGTGCACCCTCGCGGCTGGGCTGCCGCTATGTATTAATGCTCCTGGGTCCGCCAACAAATGAAGGAGCACTCAAGCAACAGAGAAGGTTTGACCCGTAACCTTTATTGTTAGGTACAAACTGCACACGCAGGTGGGCGGGATATGCAGAAACTTCGAATCACCTGACACGTTTCAATTGCTATCTTCCTCAGAGGCTTCCACCGAAGTTTGCGTGCCACACCCCCAACTGCTCTCTGATTGGGCATTCCACGCCAGTGAGCATTGTGGATGTTGAAGTCATTAAAGTCCATAGATGAACGCACTGTCTTAACTGCTGCTCTGTATGAGCCCCTAGACTCTGGATGAGCCTCCACTAGCGTTGCAGTTTTGATCCAGCTCCTTTGCTCCACAGTCGAGGTAGGTAACATCCCATCTCATGGCCCCCGTCTTAAACAGGATGGTGCACCCTCGCGGCTGGGCTGCCGCTATGTATTAATGCTCCTGGGTCCGCCACCAAATGAAGGAGCACTCAAGCAACAGAGAAGGTTTGACCCGTAACCTTTATTGTTAGGTACAAACTGCACACGCAGGTGGGCTGGATATGCAAAAACTTCGAATCACCTGACGCGTTTCAATTGCTATCTTCCTCAGAGGTTTCCACCGAAGTTTGCGTGCCACACCCCCAACTACTCTCTGATTGGGCATTCCACGCCGCTGGGCATTGTGGATGTTGAAGTCATTAAAGTCCATAGATGAACGCACTGTCTTAACTGCTGCTCTGTATGAGCCCCTAGACTCTGGATGAGCCTCCACTAGCGTTGCAGTTTTGATCCAGCTCCGTTGCTACACAGTCGAGGTAGGTAACATCCCATCTCATTGCCCCCGTCTTAAACAGGATGGTGCACACTCGCGGCTGAGCTGCCGCTATGTATTAATGCTCCTGAGTCCGCCACCAAATGAAGGAGCACTCAAGCAACAGAGAAGGTTTGACCCGTAACCTTTATTGTTAGGTACAAACTGCACACGCAGGTGGGCGGGATATGCAGAAACTTCGAATCAACTGACGCGTTTCAATTGCTATCTTCCTCAGAGGCTTCCACCGAAGTTTGCGTGCCACACCCCCAACTGCTCTCTGATTGGGCATTCCACGCCAGTGAGCATTGTGGATGTTGAAGTCATTAAAGTCCATAGATGAACGCACTGTCTTAACTGCTGCTCTGTATGAGCCCCTAGACTCTGGATGAGCCTCCACTAGCGTTGCAGTTTTGATCCAGCTCCGTTGCTCCACAGTCGAGGTAGGTAACATCCCATCTCATGGCCCCCGTCTTAAACAGGATGGTGCACCCTCGCGGCTGGGCTGCCGCTATGTATTAATGCTTCTGGGTCCGCCACCAAATGAAGGAGCACTCAAGCAACAGAGTAGGTTTGACCCGTAACCTTTATTGTTAGGTACAAACTGCACACGCAGGTGGGCGGGATATGCAGAAACTTCGAATCACCTGATGCGTTTCAATTGCTATCTTCCTCAGAGGCTTCCACCGAAGTTTGCGTGCCACACCCCCAACTGCTCTCTGATTGGGCATTCCACACCCCTGAGCATTGTGGATGTTGAAGTCATTAAAGTCCATAGATGAACGCACTGTCTTAACTGCTGCTCTGTATGAGCCCCTAGACTCTGGATGAGCCTCCACTAGCGTTGCAGTTTTGATCCAGCTCCGTTGCTCCACAGTCGAGGTAGGTAACATCCCATCTCATGGCCCCCGTCTTAAACAGGATGGTGCACCCTCGCGGCTGGGCTGCCGCTATGTATTAATGCTCCTGGGTACGCCACCAAATAAAGGAGCACTCAAGCAACAGAGAAGGTTTGACCCGTAACCTTTATTGTTACGTACAAACTGCACACGCAGGTGGGCGGGATTGCAGCAACTTCGAATCACCTGATGCGTTTCAATTGCTATCTTCCTCAGAGGCTTCCACCAAAGTTTGCGTGCCACACCCCCAACTGCTCTCTGATTGGGCATTCCACGCCCCTGAGCATTGTGGATGTTGAAGTCATTAAAGTCCATAGATGAACGCACTGTCTTAACTGCTGCTCTGTATGAGCCCCTAGACTCTGGATGAGCCTCCACTAGCATTGCAGTTTTGATCCAGCTCCGTTGCTCAACAGTCGAGGTAGGTAACATCCCATCTCATGGCCCCCGTCTTAAACAGGATGGTGCACCCTCGCGGCTGGGCTGCCGCTATATATTAATGCTCCTGGGTCCGCCACCAAATGAAGGAGCACTCAAGCAACAGAGAAGGTTTGACCCGTAACCTTTATTGTTAGGTACAAACTGCACACGCAGGTGGGCGGGATATGCAGAAACTTCGAATCACCTGACGCGTTTCAATTGCTATCTTCCTCAGAGGCTTCCACCGAAGTTTGCGTGCCACACCCCCAACTGCTCTCTGATTGGGCATTCCACGCCCCTGAGCATTGTGGATGTTGAAGTCATTAAAGTCCATAGATGAACGCACTTTCTTAACTGCTGCTCTGTATGAGCCCCTAGACTCTGGATGAGCCTCCACTAGTGTTGCAGTTTTGATCCAGCTCCGTTGCTCCACAGTCGAGGTAGGTAACATCCCATCTCATGGCCCCCGTCTTAAACAGGATGGTGCACCCTCGCGGCTGGGCTGCCGCTATGTATTAATGCTCCAGGGTCCGCCACCAAATGAAGGAGCACTCAAGCAACAGAGAAGGTTTGACCCGTAACCTTTATTGTTAGGTACAAACTGCACACGCAGGTGGGCGGGATATGCAGAAACTTCGAATCACCTGACGCGTTTCAATTGCTATCTTCCTTAGAGGCTTCCACCGAAGTTTGCGTGCCACACCCCCAACTGCTCTCTGATTGGGCATTCCACGCCCCTGAGCATTGTGGATGTTGAAGTCATTAAAGTCCATAGATGAACGCACTGTCTTAACTGCTGCTCTGTATGAGCCCCTAGACTCTGGATGAGACTCCACTAGCGTTGCAGTTTTGATCCAGCTCCGTTGCTCCACAGTCGAGGTAGGTAACATCCCATCTCATGGCCCCCGTCTTAAACAGGATGGTGCACCCTCGCGGCTGGGCTGCCGCTATGTATTAATGCTCCTGGGTCCGCCACCAAATGAAGGAGCACTCAAGCAACAGAGAAGGTTTGACCCAGATTATTATTATTTTTTTGGGAGTTTTATATAGCGCGAACTAGAACCGAACCGAATCAGTTATCAGAGCGCTTTACATAGCACCAGTTACGTTACATGAGGACACACTTTCATTTTTTTAGGCATAGGGAGATTAAGTGATTTGCCCAGAATCACAGGGGGTTTTTGGCGTCGTTACCGAGACTTGAACCCAGATCCCCAGGTCCGAGGTCGAGCGCCTTAGCCGTTAGGCCAACCCCTGTTACGTACAAACTGCACACGCAGGTGGGCGGGATTGCAGCAACTTCGAATCACCTGACGCGTTTCAATTGCTATCTTCCTCAGAGGCTTCCACCGAAGTTTGCGTGCCACACCCCCAACTGCTCTCTGATTGGGCATTCCACGCCCCTGAGCATTGTGGATGTTGAAGTCATTAAAGTCCATAGATGAACGCACTGTCTTAACTGCTGCTCTGTATGAGCCCCTAGACTCTGGATGAGCCTCCACTAGCATTGCAGTTTTGATCCAGCTCCGTTGCTCAACAGTCGAGGTAGGTAACATCCCATCTCATGGCCCCCGTCTTAAACAGGATGGTGCACCCTCGCGGCTGGGCTGCCGCTATGTATTAATGCTCCTGGGTCCGCCACCAAATGAAGGAGCACTCAAGCAACAGAGAAGGTTTGACCCGTAACCTTTATTGTTAGGTACAAACTGCACACGCAGGTGGGCGGGATATGCAGAAACTTCGAATCACCTGACGCGTTTCAATTGCTATCTTCCTCAGAGGCTTCCACCGAAGTTTGCGTGCCACACCCCCAACTGCTCTCTGATTGGGCATTCCACGCCCCTGAGCATTGTGGATGTTGAAGTAATTAAAGTCCATAGATGAACGCACTTTCTTAACTGCTGCTCTGTATGAGCCCCTAGACTCTGGATGAGCCTCCACTAGCGTTGCAGTTTTGATCCAGCTCCGTTGCTCCACAGTCGAGGTAGGTAACATCCCATCTCATGGCCCCCGTCTTAAACAGGATGGTGCACCCTCGCGGCTGGGCTGCTGCTATGTATTAATGCTCCAGGGTCCGCCACCAAATGAAGGAGCACTCAAGCAACAGAGAAGGTTTGAACCGTAACCTTTATTGTTAGGTACAAACTGCGCACGCAGGTGGGCGGGATATGCAAAAAATTAGAATCACCTGACGCGTTTCAATTGCTATCTTCCTCAGAAGCCTCCACCGAAGTTTGCGTGCCACACCCCCAACTGCTCTCTGATTGGGCATTCCACGCCGCTGGGCATTGTGGATGTTGAAGTCATTAAAGTCCATAGATGAACGCACTGTCCTAACTGCTGCTCTGTATGAGCCCCTAGACTCTGGATGAGCCTCCACTAGCGTTGCAGTTTTGATCAGCTCCGTTGCTCCACAGTCGAGGTAGGTAACATCCCATCTCATGGCCCCCATCTTAAACAGGATGGTGCACCCTCGCGGCTGGGCTGCCGCTATGTATTAATGCTCCTGGGTCCGCCACCAAATGAAGGAGCACTCAAGCAACAGAGAAGGTTTGACCCGTAACCTTTATTGTTAGGTACAAACTGCACACGCAGGTGGGCGGGATATGCAGAAACTTCGAATCACCTGACGCGTTTCAATTGCTATCTTCCTCAGAGGCTTCCACCGAAGTTTGCGTGCCACACCCCCAACTGCTCTCTGATTGGGCATTCCACGCCCCTGAGCATTGTGGATGTTGAAGTAATTAAAGTCCATAGATGAACGCACTTTCTTAACTGCTGCTCTGTATGAGCCCCTAGACTCTGGATGAGCCTCCACTAGCGTTGCAGTTTTGATCCAGCTCCGTTGCTCCACAGTCGAGGTAGGTAACATCCCATCTCATGGCCCCCGTCTTAAACAGGATGGTGCACCCTCGCGGCTGGGCTGCTGCTATGTATTAATGCTCCAGGGTCCGCCACCAAATGAAGGAGCACTCAAGCAACAGAGAAGGTTTGAACCGTAACCTTTATTGTTAGGTACAAACTGCACACGCAGGTGGGCGGGATATGCAAAAAATTAGAATCACCTGACGCGTTTCAATTGCTATCTTCCTCAGAAGCCTCCACCGAAGTGTGCGTGCCACACCCCCAACTGCTCTCTGATTGGGCATTCCACGCCGCTGGGCATTGTGGATGTTGAAGTCATTAAAGTCCATAGATGAACGCACTGTCCTAACTGCTGCTCTGTATGAGCCCCTAGACTCTGGATGAGCCTCCACTAGCGTTGCAGTTTTGATCAGCTCCGTTGCTCCACAGTCGAGGTAGGTAACATCCCATCTCATGGCCCCCATCTTAAACAGGATGGTGCACCCTCGCGGCTGGGCTGCCGCTATGTATTAATGCTCCTGGGTCCGCCACCAAATGAAGGAGCACTCAAGCAACAGAGAAGGTTTGACCCGTAACCTTTATTGTTAGGTACAAACTGCACACGCAGGTGGGCGGGATATGCAGAAACTTCGAATCACCTGACGCGTTTCAATTGCTATCTTCCTCAGAGGCTTCCACCGAAGTTTGCGTGCCACACCCCCAACTGCTCTCTGATTGGGCATTCCACGCCAGTGAGCATTGTGGATGTTGAAGTCATTAAAGTCCATAGATGAACGCACTGTCTTAACTGCTGCTCTGTATGAGCCCCTAGACTCTGGATGAGCCTCCACTAGCGTTGCAGTTTTGATCCAGCTCCTTTGCTCCACAGTCGAGGTAGGTAACATCCCATCTCATGGCCCCCGTCTTAAACAGGATGGTGCACCCTCGCGGCTGGGCTGCCGCTATGTATTAATGCTCCTGGGTCCGCCACCAAATAAAGGAGCACTCAAGCAACAGAGAAGGTTTGACCCGTAACCTTTATTGTTACGTACAAACTGCACACGCAGGTGGGCGGGATTGCAGCAACTTCGAATCACCTGACGCGTTTCAATTGCTATCTTCCTCAGAGGCTTCCACCAAAGTTTGCGTGCCACACCCCCAACTGCTCTCTGATTGGGCATTCCACGCCCCTGAGCATTGTGGATGTTGAAGTCAGATGAACGCACTGTCTTAACTGCTGCTCTGTATGAGCCCCTAGACTCTGGATGAGCCTCCACTAGTGTTGCAGTTTTGATCAGCTCCGTTGCTCAACAGTCGAGGTAGGTAACATCCCATCTCATGGCCCCCATCTTAAACAGGATTGTGCACCCTCGCGGCTGGGCTGCCGCTATGTATTAATGCTCCTGGGTCCGCCACCAAATGAAGGAGCACTCAAGCAACAGAGAAGGTTTGACCCGTAACCTTTATTGTTAGGTACAAACTGCACACGCAGGTGGGCGGGATATGCAGAAACTTCGAATCACCTGACACGTTTCAATTGCTATCTTCCTCAGAGGCTTCCACCGAAGTTTGCGTGCCACACCCCCAACTGCTCTCTGATTGGGCATTCCACGCCAGTGAGCATTGTGGATGTTGAAGTCATTAAAGTCCATAGATGAACGCACTGTCTTAACTGCTGCTCTGTATGAGCCCCTAGACTCTGGATGAGCCTCCACTAGCGTTGCAGTTTTGATCCAGCTCCTTTGCTCCACAGTCGAGGTAGGTAACATCCCATCTCATGGCCCCCGTCTTAAACAGGATGGTGCACCCTCGCGGCTGGGCTGCCGCTATGTATTAATGCTCCTGGGTCCGCCACCAAATGAAGGAGCACTCAAGCAACAGAGAAGGTTTGACCCGTAACCTTTATTGTTAGGTACAAACTGCACACGCAGGTGGGCTGGATATGCAAAAACTTCGAATCACCTGACGCGTTTCAATTGCTATCTTCCTCAGAGGCTTCCACCGAAGTTTGCGTGCCACACCCCCAACTACTCTCTGATTGGGCATTCCACGCCGCTGGGCATTGTGGATGTTGAAGTCATTAAAGTCCATAGATGAACGCACTGTCTTAACTGCTGCTCTGTATGAGCCCCTAGACTCTGGATGAGCCTCCACTAGCGTTGCAGTTTTGATCCAGCTCCGTTGCTACACAGTCGAGGTAGGTAACATCCCATCTCATTGCCCCCGTCTTAAACAGGATGGTGCACACTCGCGGCTGAGCTGCCGCTATGTATTAATGCTCCTGGGTCCGCCACCAAATGAAGGAGCACTCAAGCAACAGAGAAGGTTTGACCCGTAACCTTTATTGTTAGGTACAAACTGCACACGCAGGTGGGCGGGATATGCAGAAACTTCGAATCAACTGACGCGTTTCAATTGCTATCTTCCTCAGAGGCTTCCACCGAAGTTTGCGTGCCACACCCCCAACTGCTCTCTGATTGGGCATTCCACACCCCTGAGCATTGTGGATGTTGAAGTCATTAAAGTCCATAGATGAACGCACTGTCTTAACTGCTGCTCTGTATGAGCCCCTAGACTCTGGATGAGCCTCCACTAGCGTTGCAGTTTTGATCCAGCTCCGTTGCTCCACAGTCGAGGTAGGTAACATCCCATCTCATGGCCCCCGTCTTAAACAGGATGGTGCACCCTCGCGGCTGGGCTGCCGCTATGTATTAATGCTCCTGGGTACGCCACCAAATAAAGGAGCACTCAAGCAACAGAGAAGGTTTGACCCGTAACCTTTATTGTTACGTACAAACTGCACACGCAGGTGGGCGGGATTGCAGCAACTTCGAATCACCTGATGCGTTTCAATTGCTATCTTCCTCAGAGGCTTCCACCAAAGTTTGCGTGCCACACCCCCAACTGCTCTCTGATTGGGCATTCCACGCCCCTGAGCATTGTGGATGTTGAAGTCATTAAAGTCCATAGATGAACGCACTGTCTTAACTGCTGCTCTGTATGAGCCCCTAGACTCTGGATGAGCCTCCACTAGCATTGCAGTTTTGATCCAGCTCCGTTGCTCAACAGTCGAGGTAGGTAACATCCCATCTCATGGCCCCCGTCTTAAACAGGATGGTGCACCCTCGCGGCTGGGCTGCCGCTATATATTAATGCTCCTGGGTCCGCCACCAAATGAAGGAGCACTCAAGCAACAGAGAAGGTTTGACCCGTAACCTTTATTGTTAGGTACAAACTGCACACGCAGGTGGGCGGGATATGCAGAAACTTCGAATCACCTGACGCGTTTCAATTGCTATCTTCCTCAGAGGCTTCCACCGAAGTTTGCGTGCCACACCCCCAACTGCTCTCTGATTGGGCATTCCACACCCCTGAGCATTGTGGATGTTGAAGTCATTAAAGTCCATAGATGAACGCACTGTCTTAACTGCTGCTCTGTATGAGCCCCTAGACTCTGGATGAGCCTCCACTAGCGTTGCAGTTTTGATCCAGCTCCGTTGCTCCACAGTCGAGGTAGGTAACATCCCATCTCATGGCCCCCGTCTTAAACAGGATGGTGCACCCTCGCGGCTGGGCTGCCGCTATGTATTAATGCTCCTGGGTACGCCACCAAATAAAGGAGCACTCAAGCAACAGAGAAGGTTTGACCCGTAACCTTTATTGTTACGTACAAACTGCACACGCAGGTGGGCGGGATTGCAGCAACTTCGAATCACCTGATGCGTTTCAATTGCTATCTTCCTCAGAGGCTTCCACCAAAGTTTGCGTGCCACACCCCCAACTGCTCTCTGATTGGGCATTCCACGCCCCTGAGCATTGTGGATGTTGAAGTCATTAAAGTCCATAGATGAACGCACTGTCTTAACTGCTGCTCTGTATGAGCCCCTAGACTCTGGATGAGCCTCCACTAGCATTGCAGTTTTGATCCAGCTCCGTTGCTCAACAGTCGAGGTAGGTAACATCCCATCTCATGGCCCCCGTCTTAAACAGGATGGTGCACCCTCGCGGCTGGGCTGCCGCTATATATTAATGCTCCTGGGTCCGCCACCAAATGAAGGAGCACTCAAGCAACAGAGAAGGTTTGACCCGTAACCTTTATTGTTAGGTACAAACTGCACACGCAGGTGGGCGGGATATGCAGAAACTTCGAATCACCTGACGCGTTTCAATTGCTATCTTCCTCAGAGGCTTCCACCGAAGTTTGCGTGCCACACCCCCAACTGCTCTCTGATTGGGCATTCCACGCCCCTGAGCATTGTGGATGTTGAAGTCATTAAAGTCCATAGATGAACGCACTTTCTTAACTGCTGCTCTGTATGAGCCCCTAGACTCTGGATGAGCCTCCACTAGTGTTGCAGTTTTGATCCAGCTCCGTTGCTCCACAGTCGAGGTAGGTAACATCCCATCTCATGGCCCCCGTCTTAAACAGGATGGTGCACCCTCGCGGCTGGGCTGCCGCTATGTATTAATGCTCCAGGGTCCGCCACCAAATGAAGGAGCACTCAAGCAACAGAGAAGGTTTGACCCGTAACCTTTATTGTTAGGTACAAACTGCACACGCAGGTGGGCGGGATATGCAGAAACTTCGAATCACCTGACGCGTTTCAATTGCTATCTTCCTTAGAGGCTTCCACCGAAGTTTGCGTGCCACACCCCCAACTGCTCTCTGATTGGGCATTCCACGCCCCTGAGCATTGTGGATGTTGAAGTCATTAAAGTCCATAGATGAACGCACTGTCTTAACTGCTGCTCTGTATGAGCCCCTAGACTCTGGATGAGACTCCACTAGCGTTGCAGTTTTGATCCAGCTCCGTTGCTCCACAGTCGAGGTAGGTAACATCCCATCTCATGGCCCCCGTCTTAAACAGGATGGTGCACCCTCGCGGCTGGGCTGCCGCTATGTATTAATGCTCCTGGGTCCGCCACCAAATGAAGGAGCACTCAAGCAACAGAGAAGGTTTGACCCAGATTATTATTATTTTTTTGGGAGTTTTATATAGCGCGAACTAGAACCGAACCGAATCAGTTATCAGAGCGCTTTACATAGCACCAGTTACGTTACATGAGGACACACTTTCATTTTTTTAGGCACAGGGAGATTAAGTGATTTGCCCAGAATCACAGGGGGTTTTTGGCGTCGTTACCGAGACTTGAACCCAGATCCCCAGGTCCGAGGTCGAGCGCCTTAGCCGTTAGGCCAACCCCTGTTACGTACAAACTGCACACGCAGGTGGGCGGGATTGCAGCAACTTCGAATCACCTGACGCGTTTCAATTGCTATCTTCCTCAGAGGCTTCCACCGAAGTTTGCGTGCCACACCCCCAACTGCTCTCTGATTGGGCATTCCACGCCCCTGAGCATTGTGGATGTTGAAGTCATTAAAGTCCATAGATGAACGCACTGTCTTAACTGCTGCTCTGTATGAGCCCCTAGACTCTGGATGAGCCTCCACTAGCATTGCAGTTTTGATCCAGCTCCGTTGCTCAACAGTCGAGGTAGGTAACATCCCATCTCATGGCCCCCGTCTTAAACAGGATGGTGCACCCTCGCGGCTGGGCTGCCGCTATGTATTAATGCTCCTGGGTCCGCCACCAAATGAAGGAGCACTCAAGCAACAGAGAAGGTTTGACCCGTAACCTTTATTGTTAGGTACAAACTGCACACGCAGGTGGGCGGGATATGCAGAAACTTCGAATCACCTGACGCGTTTCAATTGCTATCTTCCTCAGAGGCTTCCACCGAAGTTTGCGTGCCACACCCCCAACTGCTCTCTGATTGGGCATTCCACGCCCCTGAGCATTGTGGATGTTGAAGTAATTAAAGTCCATAGATGAACGCACTTTCTTAACTGCTGCTCTGTATGAGCCCCTAGACTCTGGATGAGCCTCCACTAGCGTTGCAGTTTTGATCCAGCTCCGTTGCTCCACAGTCGAGGTAGGTAACATCCCATCTCATGGCCCCCGTCTTAAACAGGATGGTGCACCCTCGCGGCTGGGCTGCTGCTATGTATTAATGCTCCAGGGTCCGCCACCAAATGAAGGAGCACTCAAGCAACAGAGAAGGTTTGAACCGTAACCTTTATTGTTAGGTACAAACTGCACACGCAGGTGGGCGGGATATGCAAAAAATTAGAATCACCTGACGCGTTTCAATTGCTATCTTCCTCAGAAGCCTCCACCGAAGTTTGCGTGCCACACCCCCAACTGCTCTCTGATTGGGCATTCCACGCCGCTGGGCATTGTGGATGTTGAAGTCATTAAAGTCCATAGATGAACGCACTGTCCTAACTGCTGCTCTGTATGAGCCCCTAGACTCTGGATGAGCCTCCACTAGCGTTGCAGTTTTGATCAGCTCCGTTGCTCCACAGTCGAGGTAGGTAACATCCCATCTCATGGCCCCCATCTTAAACAGGATGGTGCACCCTCGCGGCTGGGCTGCCGCTATGTATTAATGCTCCTGGGTCCGCCACCAAATGAAGGAGCACTCAAGCAACAGAGAAGGTTTGACCCGTAACCTTTATTGTTAGGTACAAACTGCACACGCAGGTGGGCGGGATATGCAGAAACTTCGAATCACCTGACGCGTTTCAATTGCTATCTTCCTCAGAGGCTTCCACCGAAGTTTGCGTGCCACACCCCCAACTGCTCTCTGATTGGGCATTCCACGCCAGTGAGCATTGTGGATGTTGAAGTCATTAAAGTCCATAGATGAACGCACTGTCTTAACTGCTGCTCTGTATGAGCCCCTAGACTCTGGATGAGCCTCCACTAGCATTGCAGTTTTGATCCAGCTCCGTTGCTCAACAGTCGAGGTAGGTAACATCCCATCTCATGGCCCCCGTCTTAAACAGGATGGTGCACCCTCGCGGCTGGGCTGCCGCTATGTATTAATGCTCCTGGGTCCGCCACCAAATGAAGGAGCACTCAAGCAACAGAGAAGGTTTGACCCGTAACCTTTATTGTTAGGTACAAACTGCACACGCAGGTGGGCGGGATATGCAGAAACTTCGAATCACCTGACGCGTTTCAATTGCTATCTTCCTCAGAGGCTTCCACCGAAGTTTGCGTGCCACACCCCCAACTGCTCTCTGATTGGGCATTCCACGCCCCTGAGCATTGTGGATGTTGAAGTAATTAAAGTCCATAGATGAACGCACTTTCTTAACTGCTGCTCTGTATGAGCCCCTAGACTCTGGATGAGCCTCCACTAGCGTTGCAGTTTTGATCCAGCTCCGTTGCTCCACAGTCGAGGTAGGTAACATCCCATCTCATGGCCCCCGTCTTAAACAGGATGGTGCACCCTCGCGGCTGGGCTGCTGCTATGTATTAATGCTCCAGGGTCCGCCACCAAATGAAGGAGCACTCAAGCAACAGAGAAGGTTTGAACCGTAACCTTTATTGTTAGGTACAAACTGCACACGCAGGTGGGCGGGATATGTAAAAAATTAGAATCACCTGACGCGTTTCAATTGCTATCTTCCTCAGAAGCCTCCACCGAAGTGTGCGTGCCACACCCCCAACTGCTCTCTGATTGGGCATTCCACGCCGCTGGGCATTGTGGATGTTGAAGTCATTAAAGTCCATAGATGAACGCACTGTCCTAACTGCTGCTCTGTATGAGCCCCTAGACTCTGGATGAGCCTCCACTAGCGTTGCAGTTTTGATCAGCTCCGTTGCTCCACAGTCGAGGTAGGTAACATCCCATCTCATGGCCCCCATCTTAAACAGGATGGTGCACCCTCGCGGCTGGGCTGCCGCTATGTATTAATGCTCCTGGGTCCGCCACCAAATGAAGGAGCACTCAAGCAACAGAGAAGGTTTGACCCGTAACCTTTATTGTTAGGTACAAACTGCACACGCAGGTGGGCGGGATATGCAGAAACTTCGAATCACCTGACGCGTTTCAATTGCTATCTTCCTCAGAGGCTTCCACCGAAGTTTGCGTGCCACACCCCCAACTGCTCTCTGATTGGGCATTCCACGCCAGTGAGCATTGTGGATGTTGAACTCATTAAAGTCCATAGATGAACGCACTGTCTTAACTGCTGCTCTGTATGAGCCCCTAGACTCTGGATGAGCCTCCACTAGCGTTGCAGTTTTGATCCAGCTCCTTTGCTCCACAGTCGAGGTAGGTAACATCCCATCTCATGGCCCCCGTCTTAAACAGGATGGTGCACCCTCGCGGCTGGGCTGCCGCTATGTATTAATGCTCCTGGGTCCGCCACCAAATAAAGGAGCACTCAAGCAACAGAGAAGGTTTGACCCGTAACCTTTATTGTTACGTACAAACTGCACACGCAGGTGGGCGGGATTGCAGCAACTTCGAATCACCTGACGCGTTTCAATTGCTATCTTCCTCAGAGGCTTCCACCAAAGTTTGCGTGCCACACCCCCAACTGCTCTCTGATTGGGCATTCCACGCCCCTGAGCATTGTGGATGTTGAAGTCAGATGAACGCACTGTCTTAACTGCTGCTCTGTATGAGCCCCTAGACTCTGGATGAGCCTCCACTAGTGTTGCAGTTTTGATCAGCTCCGTTGCTCAACAGTCGAGGTAGGTAACATCCCATCTCATGGCCCCCATCTTAAACAGGATTGTGCACCCTCGCGGCTGGGCTGCCGCTATGTATTAATGCTCCTGGGTCCGCCACCAAATGAAGGAGCACTCAAGCAACAGAGAAGGTTTGACCCGTAACCTTTATTGTTAGGTACAAACTGCACACGCAGGTGGGCGGGATATGCAGAAACTTCGAATCACCTGACACGTTTCAATTGCTATCTTCCTCAGAGGCTTCCACCGAAGTTTGCGTGCCACACCCCCAACTGCTCTCTGATTGGGCATTCCACGCCAGTGAGCATTGTGGATGTTGAAGTCATTAAAGTCCATAGATGAACGCACTGTCTTAACTGCTGCTCTGTATGAGCCCCTAGACTCTGGATGAGCCTCCACTAGCGTTGCAGTTTTGATCCAGCTCCTTTGCTCCACAGTCGAGGTAGGTAACATCCCATCTCATGGCCCCCGTCTTAAACAGGATGGTGCACCCTCGCGGCTGGGCTGCCGCTATGTATTAATGCTCCTGGGTCCGCCACCAAATGAAGGAGCACTCAAGCAACAGAGAAGGTTTGACCCGTAACCTTTATTGTTAGGTACAAACTGCACACGCAGGTGGGCTGGATATGCAAAAATTTCGAATCACCTGACGCGTTTCAATTGCTATCTTCCTCAGAGGCTTCCACCGAAGTTTGCGTGCCACACCCCCAACTACTCTCTGATTGGGCATTCCACGCCGCTGGGCATTGTGGATGTTGAAGTCATTAAAGTCCATAGATGAACGCACTGTCTTAACTGCTGCTCTGTATGAGCCCCTAGACTCTGGATGAGCCTCCACTAGCGTTGCAGTTTTGATCCAGCTCCGTTGCTACACAGTCGAGGTAGGTAACATCCCATCTCATTGCCCCCGTCTTAAACAGGATGGTGCACACTCGCGGCTGAGCTGCCGCTATGTATTAATGCTCCTGGGTCCGCCACCAAATGAAGGAGCACTCAAGCAACAGAGAAGGTTTGACCCGTAACCTTTATTGTTAGGTACAAACTGCACACGCAGGTGGGCGGGATATGCAGAAACTTCGAATCAACTGACGCGTTTCAATTGCTATCTTCCTCAGAGGCTTCCACCGAAGTTTGCGTGCCACACCCCCAACTGCTCTCGGATTGGGCATTCCACACCCCTGAGCATTGTGGATGTTGAAGTCATTAAAGTCCATAGATGAACGCACTGTCTTAACTGCTGCTCTGTATGAGCCCCTAGACTCTGGATGAGCCTCCACTAGCGTTGCAGTTTTGATCCAGCTCCGTTGCTCCACAGTCGAGGTAGGTAACATCCCATCTCATGGCCCCCGTCTTAAACAGGATGGTGCACCCTCGCGGCTGGGCTGCCGCTATGTATTAATGCTCCTGGGTACGCCACCAAATAAAGGAGCACTCAAGCAACAGAGAAGGTTTGACCCGTAACCTTTATTGTTACGTACAAACTGCACACGCAGGTGGGCGGGATTGCAGCAACTTCGAATCACCTGATGCGTTTCAATTGCTATCTTCCTCAGAGGCTTCCACCAAAGTTTGCGTGCCACACCCCCAACTGCTCTCTGATTGGGCATTCCACGCCCCTGAGCATTGTGGATGTTGAAGTCATTAAAGTCCATAGATGAACGCACTGTCTTAACTGCTGCTCTGTATGAGCCCCTAGACTCTGGATGAGCCTCCACTAGCATTGCAGTTTTGATCCAGCTCCGTTGCTCAACAGTCGAGGTAGGTAACATCCCATCTCATGGCCCCCGTCTTAAACAGGATGGTGCACCCTCGCGGCTGGGCTGCCGCTATATATTAATGCTCCTGGGTCCGCCACCAAATGAAGGAGCACTCAAGCAACAGAGAAGGTTTGACCCGTAACCTTTATTGTTAGGTACAAACTGCACACGCAGGTGGGCGGGATATGCAGAAACTTCGAATCACCTGACGCGTTTCAATTGCTATCTTCCTCAGAGGCTTCCACCGAAGTTTGCGTGCCACACCCCCAACTGCTCTCTGATTGGGCATTCCACGCCCCTGAGCATTGTGGATGTTGAAGTCATTAAAGTCCATAGATGAACGCACTTTCTTAACTGCTGCTCTGTATGAGCCCCTAGACTCTGGATGAGCCTCCACTAGTGTTGCAGTTTTGATCCAGCTCCGTTGCTCCACAGTCGAGGTAGGTAACATCCCATCTCATGGCCCCCGTCTTAAACAGGATGGTGCACCCTCGCGGCTGGGCTGCCGCTATGTATTAATGCTCCAGGGTCCGCCACCAAATGAAGGAGCACTCAAGCAACAGAGAAGGTTTGACCCGTAACCTTTATTGTTAGGTACAAACTGCACACGCAGGTGGGCGGGATATGCAGAAACTTCGAATCACCTGACGCGTTTCAATTGCTATCTTCCTTAGAGGCTTCCACCGAAGTTTGCGTGCCACACCCCCAACTGCTCTCTGATTGGGCATTCCACGCCCCTGAGCATTGTGGATGTTGAAGTCATTAAAGTCCATAGATGAACGCACTGTCTTAACTGCTGCTCTGTATGAGCCCCTAGACTCTGGATGAGACTCCACTAGCGTTGCAGTTTTGATCCAGCTCCGTTGCTCCACAGTCGAGGTAGGTAACATCCCATCTCATGGCCCCCGTCTTAAACAGGATGGTGCACCCTCGCGGCTGGGCTGCCGCTATGTATTAATGCTCCTGGGTCCGCCACCAAATGAAGGAGCACTCAAGCAACAGAGAAGGTTTGACCCAGATTATTATTATTTTTTTGGGAGTTTTATATAGCGCGAACTAGAACCGAACCGAATCAGTTATCAGAGCGCTTTACATAGCACCAGTTACGTTACATGAGGACACACTTTCATTTTTTTAGGCACAGGGAGATTAAGTGATTTGCCCAGAATCACAGGGGGTTTTTGGCGTCGTTTCCGAGACTTGAACCCAGATCCCCAGGTCCGAGGTCGAGCGCCTTAGCCGTTAGACCAACCCCTGTTACGTACAAACTGCACACGCAGGTGGGCGGGATTGCAGCAACTTCGAATCACCTGACGCGTTTCAATTGCTATCTTCCTCAGAGGCTTCCACCGAAGTTTGCGTGCCACACCCCCAACTGCTCTCTGATTGGGCATTCCACGCCCCTGAGCATTGTGGATGTTGAAGTCATTAAAGTCCATAGATGAACGCACTGTCTTAACTGCTGCTCTGTATGAGCCCCTAGACTCTGGATGAGCCTCCACTAGCATTGCAGTTTTGATCCAGCTCCGTTGCTCAACAGTCGAGGTAGGTAACATCCCATCTCATGGCCCCCGTCTTAAACAGGATGGTGCACCCTCGCGGCTGGGCTGCCGCTATGTATTAATGCTCCTGGGTCCGCCACCAAATGAAGGAGCACTCAAGCAACAGAGAAGGTTTGACCCGTAACCTTTATTGTTAGGTACAAACTGCACACGCAGGTGGGCGGGATATGCAGAAACTTCGAATCACCTGACGCGTTTCAATTGCTATCTTCCTCAGAGGCTTCCACCGAAGTTTGCGTGCCACACCCCCAACTGCTCTCTGATTGGGCATTCCACGCCCCTGAGCATTGTGGATGTTGAAGTAATTAAAGTCCATAGATGAACGCACTTTCTTAACTGCTGCTCTGTATGAGCCCCTAGACTCTGGATGAGCCTCCACTAGCGTTGCAGTTTTGATCCAGCTCCGTTGCTCCACAGTCGAGGTAGGTAACATCCCATCTCATGGCCCCCGTCTTAAACAGGATGGTGCACCCTCGCGGCTGGGCTGCTGCTATGTATTAATGCTCCAGGGTCCGCCACCAAATGAAGGAGCACTCAAGCAACAGAGAAGGTTTGAACTGTAACCTTTATTGTTAGGTACAAACTGCACACGCAGGTGGGCGGGATATGCAAAAAATTAGAATCACCTGACGCGTTTCAATTGCTATCTTCCTCAGAAGCCTCCACCGAAGTTTGCGTGCCACACCCCCAACTGCTCTCTGATTGGGCATTCCACGCCGCTGGGCATTGTGGATGTTGAAGTCATTAAAGTCCATAGATGAACGCACTGTCCTAACTGCTGCTCTGTATGAGCCCCTAGACTCTGGATGAGCCTCCACTAGCGTTGCAGTTTTGATCAGCTCCGTTGCTCCACAGTCGAGGTAGGTAACATCCCATCTCATGGCCCCCATCTTAAACAGGATGGTGCACCCTCGCGGCTGGGCTGCCGCTATGTATTAATGCTCCTGGGTCCGCCACCAAATGAAGGAGCACTCAAGCAACAGAGAAGGTTTGACCCGTAACCTTTATTGTTAGGTACAAACTGCACACGCAGGTGGGCGGGATATGCAGAAACTTCGAATCACCTGACGCGTTTCAATTGCTATCTTCCTCAGAGGCTTCCACCGAAGTTTGCGTGCCACACCCCCAACTGCTCTCTGATTGGGCATTCCACGCCAGTGAGCATTGTGGATGTTGAAGTCATTAAAGTCCATAGATGAACGCACTGTCTTAACTGCTGCTCTGTATGAGCCCCTAGACTCTGGATGAGCCTCCACTAGCGTTGCAGTTTTGATCCAGCTCCTTTGCTCCACAGTCGAGGTAGGTAACATCCCATCTCATGGCCCCCGTCTTAAACAGGATGGTGCACCCTCGCGGCTGGGCTGCCGCTATGTATTAATGCTCCTGGGTCCGCCACCAAATGAAGGAGCACTCAAGCAACAGAGAAGGTTTGACCCGTAACCTTTATTGTTAGGTACAAACTGCACACGCAGGTGGGCGGGATATGCAAAAACTTCGAATCACCTGATGCGTTTCAATTGCTATCTTCCTCAGAGGGTTCCACCGAAGTTTGCGTGCCACACCCCCAACTACTCTCTGATTGGGCATTCCACGCCCCTGAGCATTGTGGATGTTGAAGTCATTAAAGTCCGTACATGAACGCACTGTCTTAACTGCTGCTCTGTATGAGCCCCTAGACTCTGGATGAGCCTCCACTAGCGTTGCAGTTTTGATCCAGCTCCGTTGCTACACAGTCGAGGTAGGTAACATCCCATCTCATTGCCCCCATCTTAAACAGGATGGTGCACCCTCGCGGCTGAGCTGCCGCTATGTATTAATGCTCCTGGGTCCGCCACCAAATGAAGGAGCACTCAAGCAACAGAGAAGGTTTGACCCGTAACCTTTATTGTTAGGTACAAACTGCACACGCAGGTGGGCGGGATATGCAGAAACTTCGAATCACCTGACGCGTTTCAATTGCTATCTTCCTCAGAGGCTTCCACCGAAGTTTGCGTGCCACACCCCCAACTGCTCTCTGATTGGGCATTCCACGCCAGTGAGCATTGTGGATGTTGAAGTCATTAAAGTCCATAGATGAACGCACTGTCTTAACTGCTGCTCTGTATGAGCCCCTAGACTCTGGATGAGCCTCCACTAGCGTTGCAGTTTTGATCCAGCTCCGTTGCTCCACAGTCGAGGTAGGTAACATCCCATCTCATGGCCCCCGTCTTAAACAGGATGGTGCACCCTCGCGGCTGGGCTGCCGCTATGTATTAATGCTCCTGGGTCCGCCACCAAATGAAGGAGCACTCAAACAACAGAGAAGGTTTGACCCACAACCTTTATTGTTAGGTACAAACTGCACACGCAGGTGGGCGGGATATGCAGAAACTTCGAATCACCTGACGCGTTTCAATTGCTATCTTCCTCAGAGGCTTCCACCGAAGTTTGCGTGCCACACCCCCAACTACTCTCTGATTGGGCATTCCACGCCCCTGAGCATTGTGGATGTTGAAGTCATTAAAGTCCATACATGAACGCACTGTCTTAACTGCTGCTCTGTATGAGCCCCTAGACTCTGGATGAGCCTCCACTAGCGTTGCAGTTTTGATCCAGCTCCGTTGCTACACAGTCGAGGTAGGTAACATCCCATCTCATTGCCCCCATCTTAAACAGGATGGTGCACCCTCGCGGCTGAGCTGCCGCTATGTATTAATGCTCCTGGGTCCGCCACCAAATGAAGGAGCACTCAAGCAACAGAGAAGGTTTGACCCGTAACCTTTATTGTTAGGTACAAACTGCACACGCAGGTGGGCGGGATATGCAGAAACTTCGAATCACCTGACGCGTTTCAATTGCTATCTTCCTCAGAGGCTTCCACCGAAGTTTGCGTGCCACACCCCCAACTGCTCTCTGATTGGGCATTCCACGCCAGTGAGCATTGTGGATGTTGAAGTCATTAAAGTCCATAGATGAACGCACTGTCTTAACTGCTGCTCTGTATGAGCCCCTAGACTCTGGATGAGCCTCCACTAGCGTTGCAGTTTTGATCCAGCTTCTTTGCTCCACAGTCGAGGTAGGTAACATCCCATCTCATGGCCCCCGTCTTAAACAGGATGGTGCACCCTCGCGGCTGGGCTGCCGCTATGTATTAATGCTCCTGGGTCCGCCACCAAATGAAGGAGCACTCAAGCAACAGAGAAGGTTTGACCCGTAACCTTTATTGTTAGGTACAAACTGCACACGCAGGTGGGCGGGATATGCAAAAACTTCGAATCACCTGACGCGTTTCAATTGCTATCTTCCTCAGAGGCTTCCACCGAAGTTTGCGTGCCACACCCCCAACTACTCTCTGATTGGGCATTCCACGCCCCTGAGCATTGTGGATGTTGAAGTCATTAAAGTCCATACATGAACGCACTGTCTTAACTGCTGCTCTGTATGAGCCCCTAGACTCTGGATGAGCCTCCACTAGCGTTGCAGTTTTGATCCAGCTCCGTTGCTACACAGTCGAGGTAGGTAACATCCCATCTCATTGCCCCCATCTTAAACAGGATGGTGCACCCTCGCGGCTGAGCTGCCGCTATGTATTAATGCTCCTGGGTCCGCCACCAAATGAAGGAGCACTCAAGCAACAGAGAAGGTTTGACCCGTAACCTTTATTGTTAGGTACAAACTGCACACGCAGGTGGGCGGGATATGCAGAAACTTCGAATCACCTGACGCGTTTCAATTGCTATCTTCCTCAGAGGCTTCCACCGAAGTTTGCGTGCCACACCCCCAACTGCTCTCTGATTGGGCATTCCACGCCAGTGAGCATTGTGGATGTTGAAGTCATTAAAGTCCATAGATGAACGCACTGTCTTAACTGCTGCTCTGTATGAGCCCCTAGACTCTGGATGAGCCTCCACTAGCGTTGCAGTTTTGATCCAGCTCCTTTGCTCCACAGTCGAGGTAGGTAACATCCCATCTCATGGCCCCCGTCTTAAACAGGATGGTGCACCCTCGCGGCTGGGCTGCCGCTATGTATTAATGCTCCTGGGTCCGCCACCAAATGAAGGAGCACTCAAGCAACAGAGAAGGTTTGACCCGTAACCTTTATTGTTAGGTACAAACTGCACACGCAGGTGGGCGGGATATGCAAAAACTTCGAATCACCTGATGCGTTTCAATTGCTATCTTCCTCAGAGGGTTCCACCGAAGTTTGCGTGCCACACCCCCAACTGCTCTCTGATTGGGCATTCCACGCCAGTGAGCATTGTGGATGTTGAAGTCATTAAAGTCCATAGATGAACGCACTGTCTTAACTGCTGCTCTGTATGAGCCCCTAGACTCTGGATGAGCCTCCACTAGCGTTGCAGTTTTGATCCAGCTCCTTTGCTCCACAGTCGAGGTAGGTAACATCCCATCTCATGGCCCCCGTCTTAAACAGGATGGTGCACCCTCGCGGCTGGGCTGCCGCTATGTATTAATGCTCCTGGGTCCGCCACCAAATGAAGGAGCACTCAAACAACAGAGAAGGTTTGACCCACAACCTTTATTGTTAGGTACAAACTGCACACGCAGGTGGGCGGGATATGCAGAAACTTCGAATCACCTGACGCGTTTCAATTGCTATCTTCCTCAGAGGCTTCCACCGAAGTTTGCGTGCCACACCCCCAACTGCTCTCTGATTGGGCATTCCACGCCAGTGAGCATTGTGGATGTTGAAGTCATTAAAGTCCATAGATGAACGCACTGTCTTAACTGCTGCTCTGTATGAGCCCCTAGACTCTGGATGAGCCTCCACTAGCGTTGCAGTTTTGATCCAGCTTCTTTGCTCCACAGTCGAGGTAGGTAACATCCCATCTCATGGCCCCCGTCTTAAACAGGATGGTGCACCCTCGCGGCTGGGCTGCCGCTATGTATTAATGCTCCTGGGTCCGCCACCAAATGAAGGAGCACTCAAGCAACAGAGAAGGTTTGACCCGTAACCTTTATTGTTAGGTACAAACTGCACACGCAGGTGGGCGGGATATGCAAAAACTTCGAATCACCTGACGCGTTTCAATTGCTATCTTCCTCAGAGGCTTCCACCGAAGTTTGCGTGCCACACCCCCAACTACTCTCTGATTGGGCATTCCACGCCCCTGAGCATTGTGGATGTTGAAGTCATTAAAGTCCATACATGAACGCACTGTCTTAACTGCTGCTCTGTATGAGCCCCTAGACTCTGGATGAGCCTCCACTAGCGTTGCAGTTTTGATCCAGCTCCGTTGCTACACAGTCGAGGTAGGTAACATCCCATCTCATTGCCCCCATCTTAAACAGGATGGTGCACCCTCGCGGCTGAGCTGCCGCTATGTATTAATGCTCCTGGGTCCGCCACCAAATGAAGGAGCACTCAAGCAACAGAGAAGGTTTGACCCGTAACCTTTATTGTTAGGTACAAACTGCACACGCAGGTGGGCGGGATATGCAGAAACTTCGAATCACCTGACGCGTTTCAATTGCTATCTTCCTCAGAGGCTTCCACCGAAGTTTGCGTGCCACACCCCCAACTGCTCTCTGATTGGGCATTCCACGCCAGTGAGCATTGTGGATGTTGAAGTCATTAAAGTCCATAGATGAACGCACTGTCTTAACTGCTGCTCTGTATGAGCCCCTAGACTCTGGATGAGCCTCCACTAGCGTTGCAGTTTTGATCCAGCTTCTTTGCTCCACAGTCGAGGTAGGTAACATCCCATCTCATGGCCCCCGTCTTAAACAGGATGGTGCACCCTCGCGGCTGGGCTGCCGCTATGTATTAATGCTCCTGGGTCCGCCACCAAATGAAGGAGCACTCAAGCAACAGAGAAGGTTTGACCCGTAACCTTTATTGTTAGGTACAAACTGCACACGCAGGTGGGCGGGATATGCAAAAACTTCGAATCACCTGACGCGTTTCAATTGCTATCTTCCTCAGAGGCTTCCACCGAAGTTTGCGTGCCACACCCCCAACTACTCTCTGATTGGGCATTCCACGCCCCTGAGCATTGTGGATGTTGAAGTCATTAAAGTCCATACATGAACGCACTGTCTTAACTGCTGCTCTGTATGAGCCCCTAGACTCTGGATGAGCCTCCACTAGCGTTGCAGTTTTGATCCAGCTCCGTTGCTACACAGTCGAGGTAGGTAACATCCCATCTCATTGCCCCCATCTTAAACAGGATGGTGCACCCTCGCGGCTGAGCTGCCGCTATGTATTAATGCTCCTGGGTCCGCCACCAAATGAAGGAGCACTCAAGCAACAGAGAAGGTTTGACCCGTAACCTTTATTGTTAGGTACAAACTGCACACGCAGGTGGGCGGGATATGCAGAAACTTCGAATCACCTGACGCGTTTCAATTGCTATCTTCCTCAGAGGCTTCCACCGAAGTTTGCGTGCCACACCCCCAACTGCTCTCTGATTGGGCATTCCACGCCAGTGAGCATTGTGGATGTTGAAGTCATTAAAGTCCATAGATGAACGCACTGTCTTAACTGCTGCTCTGTATGAGCCCCTAGACTCTGGATGAGCCTCCACTAGCGTTGCAGTTTTGATCCAGCTCCGTTGCTCCACAGTCGAGGTAGGTAACATCCCATCTCATGGCCCCCGTCTTAAACAGGATGGTGCACCCTCGCGGCTGGGCTGCCGCTATGTATTAATGCTTCTGGGTCCGCCACCAAATGAAGGAGCACTCAAGCAACAGAGTAGGTTTGACCCGTAACCTTTATTGTTAGGTACAAACTGCACACGCAGGTGGGCAGGATATGCATAAACTTCGAATCACCTGACACGTTTCAATTGCTATCTTCCTCAGAGGCTTCCACCGAAGTTTGCGTGCCACACCCCCAACTGCTCTCTGATTGGGCCATTCCACGCCCCTGAGCATTGTGGATGTTGAAGTCATTAAAGTCCATAGATGAACGCACTGTCTTAACTGCTGCTCTGTATGACCCCCTAGACTCTGGATGAGCCTCCAATAGCGTTGCAGTTTTGATCCAGCTCCGTTGCTCCACAGTCGAGGTAGGTAACATCCCATCTCATGGCCCCCGTCTTAAACAGGATGGTGCACCCTCGCGGCTGGGCTGCCGCTATGTATTAATGCTCCTGGGTCCCGCCACCAAATGAAGGAGCACTCAAGCAACAGAGAAGGTTTGACCCGTAACCTTTATTGTTGGGTACAAACTGCACACGCAGGTGGGCGGGATATGCAGAAACTTCGAATCACCTGATGCGTTTCAATTGCTATCTTCCTCAGAGGCTTCCACCGAAGTTTGCGTGCCACACCCCCAACTGCTATCTGATTGGGCATTCCACACCCCTGAGCATTGTGGATGTTGAAGTCATTAAAGTCCATAGATGAACGCACTGTGTTAACTGCTGCTCTGTATGACCCCCTAGACTCTGGATGAGCCTCCAATAGCGTTGCAGTTTTGATCCAGCTCCGTTGCTCCACAGTCGAGGTAGGTAACATCCCATCTCATGGCCCCCGTCTTAAACAGGATGGTGCACCCTCGCGGCTGGGCTGCCGCTATGTATTAATGCTCCTGGGTCCGCCACCAAATGAAGGAGCACTCAAGCAACAGAGAAGGTTTGACCCGTAACCTTTATTGTTAGGTACAAACTGCACACGCAGGTGGGCGGGATATGCAGAAACTTCGAATCACCTGATGCGTTTCAATTGCTATCTTCCTCAGAGACTTCCACCGAAGTTTGCGTGCCACACCCCTAACTGCTCTCTGATTGGGCATTCCACACCCCTGAGCATTGTGGATGTTGAAGTCATTAAAGTCCATAGATGAACGCACTGTCTTAACTGCTGCTCTGTATGACCCCCTAGACTCTGGATGAGCCTCCAATAGCGTTGCAGTTTTGATCCAGCTCCGTTGCTCCACAGTCGAGGTAGGTAACATCCCATCTCAGTGCCCCCGTCTTAAACAGGATGGTGCACCCTCGCGGCTGGGCTGCCGCTATGTATTAATGCTCATGGGTCCGCCACCAAATGAAGGAGCTCTCAAGCAACAGAGAAGGTTTGACCCGTAACCTTTATTGTTACGTACAAACTGCACACGCAGGTGGGCGGGATATGCAGAAACTTCGAATCACCTGACGCGTTTCAATTGCTATCTCCCTCAGAGGCTTCCACCGAAGTTTGCGTGCCACACCCCCAACTGCTCTCTGATTGGGCATTCCACGCCCCTGAGCATTGTGGATGTTGAAAACATTAAAGTCCATAGATGAACGCACTGCCTTAACTGCTGCTCTGTATGAGCCCCTAGACTCTGGATGAGCCTCCACTAGCGTTGCAGTTTTGATCCAGCTCCGTTACTCCACAGTCGAGGTAGGTAACATCCCATCTCATGGCCCCCGTCTTAAACAGGATGGTGCACCCTCGCGGCTGGGCTGCCGCTATGTATTAATGCTCCTGGGTCCACCACCAAATGAAGGACCACTCAAGCAACAGAGAAGGTTTGACCCGTAACCTTTATTGTTAGGTACAAACTGCACACGCAGGTGGGCGGGATATACAGAAACTTCGAATCACCTGACGCGTTTCAATTGCTATCTTCCTCAGAGGCTTCCACCGAAGTTTGCGTGCCACACCCCCAACTGCTCTCTGATTGGGCATTCCACGCCCTTGAGCATTGTGGATGTTGAAGTCATTAAAGTCCATAGATGGACGCACTGTCTTAACTGCTGCTCTGTATGAGCCCCTAGACTCTGGATGAGCTTCCACTAGCGTTGCAGTTTTGATCCAGCTCCGTTGCTCCACAGTCGAAGTAGGTAACATCCCATCTCATGGCCCCCATCTTAAACAGGATGGTGCACCCTCGCGGCTGGGCTGCCGCTATGTATTAATGCTCCTGGGTCCGCCACCAAATGAAGGAGCACTCAAGCAACAGAGAAGGTTTGACCCGTAACCTTTATTGTTACGTACAAACTGCACACGCAGGTGGGCGGGATATGCAGAAACTTCGAATCACCTGACGCGTTTCAATTGCTATCTCCCTCAGAGGCTTCCACCAAAGTTTGCGTGCCACACCCCCAACTGCTCTCTGATTGGGCATTCCACGCCCCTGAGCATTGTGGATGTTGAAGTCATTAAAGTCCATAGATGAACGCACTGCCTTAACTGCTGCTCTGTATGAGCCCCTAGACTCTGGATGAGCCTCCACTAGCGTTGCAGTTTTGATCCAGCTCCGTTACTCCACAGTCGAGGTAGGTAACATCCCATCTCATGGCCCCCGTCTTAAACAGGATGGTGCACCCTCGCGGCTGGGCTGCCGCTATGTATTAATGCTCCTGGGTCCGCCACCAAATGAAGGACCACTCAAGCAACAGAGAAGGTTTGACCCGTAACCTTTATTGTTAGGTACAAACTGCACACGCAGGTGGGCGGGATATGCAGAAACTTCGAATCACCTGACGCGTTTCAATTGCTATCTTCCTCAGAGGCTTCCACCGAAGTTTGCGTGCCACACCCCCAACTGCTCTCTGATTGGGCATTCCACGCCCTTGAGCATTGTGGATGTTGAAGTCATTAAAGTCCATAGATGGACGCACTGTCTTAACTGCTGCTCTGTATGAGCCCCTGGACTCTGGATGAGCCTCCACTAGCGTTGCAGTTTTGATCCAGCTCCGTTGCTCCACAGTCGAAGTAGGTAACATCCCATCTCATGGCCCCCGTCTTAAACAGGATGGTGCACCCTCGCGGCTGGGCTGACGCTATGTATTAATGCTCCTGGGTCCGCCACCAAATGAAGGAGCACTCAAGCAACAGAGAAGGTTTGACCCGTAACCTTTATTGTTAGGTACAAACTGCACACGCAGGTGGGCAGGATATGCAGAAACTTCGAATCACCTGACGCCTTTCAATTGCTATCTTCCTCAGAGGCTTCCACCGAAGTTTGCGTGCCACACCCCCAACTGCTCTCTGATTGGGCATTCCACGCCCCTGAGCATTGTGGATGTTGAAGTCATTAAAGTCCATAGATGAACTCACTGTCTTAACTGCTGCTCTGTATGAGCCCCTAGACTCTGGATGAGCCTCCACTAGCGTTGCAGTTTTGATCCAGCTCCGTTGCTCCACAGTCGAGGTAGGTAACATCCCATCTCATGGCCCCCGTCTTAAACAGGATGGTGCACCCTCGCGGCTGGGCTGCCGCTATGTATTAATGCTCCTGGGTCCGCCACCAAATGAAGGAGCACTCAAGCAACAGAGAAGGTTTGACCCGTAACCTTTATTGTTAGGTACAAACTGCACACGCAGGTGGGCGGGATATGCAGAAACTTCGAATCACCTGACGCGTTTCAATTGCTATCTTCCTCAGAGGCTTCCACCGAAGTTTGCGTGCCACACCCCCAACTGCTCTCTGATTGGGCATTCCACGCCCTTGAGCATTGTGGATGTTGAAGTCATTAAAGTCCATAGATGGACGCACTGTCTTAACTGCTGCTCTGTATGAGCCCCTAGACTCTGGATGAGCCTCCACTAGCGTTGCAGTTTTGATCCAGCTCCGTTGCTCCACAGTCGAAGTAGGTAACATCCCATCTCATGGCCCCCGTCTTAAACAGGATGGTGCACCCTCGCGGCTGGGCTGACGCTATGTATTAATGCTCCTGGGTCCGCCACCAAATGAAGGAGCACTCAAGCAACAGAGAAGGTTTGACCCGTAACCTTTATTGTTAGGTACAAACTGCACACGCAGGTGGGCGGGATATGCAGAAACTTCGAATCACCTGACGCGTTTCAATTGCTATCTTCCTCAGAGGCTTCCACCGAAGTTTGCGTGCCACACCCCCAACTGCTCTCTGATTGGGCATTCCACGCCAGTGAGCATTGTGGATGTTGAAGTCATTAAAGTCCATAGATGAACGCACTGTCTTAACTGCTGCTCTGTATGAGCCCCTAGACTCTGGATGAGCCTCCACTAGCGTTGCAGTTTTGATCCAGCTCCGTTGCTCCACAGTCGAGGTAGGTAACATCCCATCTCATGGCCCCCGTCTTAAACAGGATGGTGCACCCTCGCGGCTGGGCTGCCGCTATGTATTAATGCTTCTGGGTCCGCCACCAAATGAAGGAGCACTCAAGCAACAGAGTAGGTTTGACCCGTAACCTTTATTGTTAGGTACAAACTGCACACGCAGGTGGGCGGGATATGCATAAACTTCGAATCACCTGACACGTTTCAATTGCTATCTTCCTCAGAGGCTTCCACCGAAGTTTGCGTGCCACACCCCCAACTGCTCTCTGATTGGGCATTCCACGCCCCTGAGCATTGTGGATGTTGAAGTCATTAAAGTCCATAGATGAACGCACTGTCTTAACTGCTGCTCTGTATGACCCCCTAGACTCTGGATGAGCCTCCAATAGCGTTGCAGTTTTGATCCAGCTCCGTTGCTCCACAGTCGAGGTAGGTAACATCCCATCTCATGGCCCCCGTCTTAAACAGGATGGTGCACCCTCGCGGCTGGGCTGCCGCTATGTATTAATGCTCCTGGGTCCGCCACCAAATGAAGGAGCACTCAAGCAACAGAGAAGGTTTGACCCGTAACCTTTATTGTTGGGTACAAACTGCACACGCAGGTGGGCGGGATATGCAGAAACTTCGAATCACCTGATGCGTTTCAATTGCTATCTTCCTCAGAGACTTCCACCGAAGTTTGCGTGCCACACCCCTAACTGCTCTCTGATTGGGCATTCCACACCCCTGAGCATTGTGGATGTTGAAGTCATTAAAGTCCATAGATGAACGCACTGTCTTAACTGCTGCTCTGTATGACCCCCTAGACTCTGGATGAGCCTCCAATAGCGTTGCAGTTTTGATCCAGCTCCGTTGCTCCACAGTCGAGGTGGGTAACATCCCATCTCAGTGCCCCCGTCTTAAACAGGATGGTGCACCCTCGCGGCTGGGCTGCCGCTATGTATTAATGCTCATGGGTCCGCCACCAAATGAAGGAGCTCTCAAGCAACAGAGAAGGTTTGACCCGTAACCTTTATTGTTACGTACAAACTGCACACGCAGGTGGGCGGGATATGCAGAAACTTCGAATCACCTGACGCGTTTCAATTGCTATCTCCCTCAGAGGCTTCCACCGAAGTTTGCGTGCCACACCCCCAACTGCTCTCTGATTGGGCATTCCACGCCCCTGAGCATTGTGGATGTTGAAAACATTAAAGTCCATAGATGAACGCACTGCCTTAACTGCTGCTCTGTATGAGCCCCTAGACTCTGGATGAGCCTCCACTAGCGTTGCAGTTTTGATCCAGCTCCGTTACTCCACAGTCGAGGTAGGTAACATCCCATCTCATGGCCCCCGTCTTAAACAGGATGGTGCACCCTCGCGGCTGGGCTGCCGCTATGTATTAATGCTCCTGGGTCCACCACCAAATGAAGGACCACTCAAGCAACAGAGAAGGTTTGACCCGTAACCTTTATTGTTAGGTACAAACTGCACACGCAGGTGGGCGGGATATACAGAAACTTCGAATCACCTGACGCGTTTCAATTGCTATCTTCCTCAGAGGCTTCCACCGAAGTTTGCGTGCCACACCCCCAACTGCTCTCTGATTGGGCATTCCACGCCCTTGAGCATTGTGGATGTTGAAGTCATTAAAGTCCATAGATGGACGCACTGTCTTAACTGCTGCTCTGTATGAGCCCCTAGACTCTGGATGAGCTTCCACTAGCTTTGCAGTTTTGATCCAGCTCCGTTGCTCCACAGTCGAAGTAGGTAACATCCCATCTCATGGCCCCCATCTTAAACAGGATGGTGCACCCTCGCGGCTGGGCTGCCGCTATGTATTAATGCTCCTGGGTCCGCCACCAAATGAAGGAGCACTCAAGCAACAGAGAAGGTTTGACCCGTAACCTTTATTGTTAGGTACAAACTGCACACGCAGGTGGGCGGGATATGCAGAAACTTCGAATCACCTGACGCGTTTCAATTGCTATCTTCCTCAGAGGCTTCTACCAAAGTTTGCGTGCCACACCCCCAACTGCTCTCTGATTGGGCATTCCACGCCCTTGAGCATTGTGGATGTTGAAGTCATTAAAGTCCATAGATGGACGCACTGTCTTAACTGCTGCTCTGTATGAGCCCCTGGACTCTGGATGAGCCTCCACTAGCGTTGCAGTTTTGATCCAGCTCCGTTGCTCCACAGTCGAAGTAGGTAACATCCCATCTCATGGCCCCCGTCTTAAACAGGATGGTGCACCCTCGCGGCTGGGCTGACGCTATGTATTAATGCTCCTGGGTCCGCCACCAAATGAAGGAGCACTCAAGCAACAGAGAAGGTTTGACCCGTAACCTTTATTGTTAGGTACAAACTGCACACGCAGGTGGGCAGGATATGCAGAAACTTCGAATCACCTGACGCGTTTCAATTGCTATCTTCCTCAGAGGCTTCCACCGAAGTTTGCGTGCCACACCCCCAACTGCTCTCTGATTGGGCATTCCACGCCCCTGAGCATTGTGGATGTTGAAGTCATTAAAGTCCATAGATGAACTCACTGTCTTAACTGCTGCTCTGTATGAGCCCCTAGACTCTGGATGAGCCTCCACTAGCGTTGCAGTTTTGATCCAGCTCCGTTGCTCCACAGTCGAGGTAGGTAACATCCCATCTCATGGCCCCCGTCTTAAACAGGATGGTGCACCCTCGCGGCTGGGCTGCCGCTATGTATTAATGCTCCTGGGTCCGCCACCAAATGAAGGAGCACTCAAGCAACAGAGAAGGTTTGACCCGTAACCTTTATTGTTAGGTACAAACTGCACACGCAGGTGGGCGGGATATGCAGAAACTTCGAATCACCTGACGCGTTTCAATTGCTATCTTCCTCAGAGGCTTCCACCGAAGTTTGCGTGCCACACCCCCAACTGCTCTCTGATTGGGCATTCCACGCCCTTGAGCATTGTGGATGTTGAAGTCATTAAAGTCCATAGATGGACGCACTGTCTTAACTGCTGCTCTGTATGAGCCCCTAGACTCTGGATGAGCCTCCACTAGCGTTGCAGTTTTGATCCAGCTCCGTTGCTCCACAGTCGAAGTAGGTAACATCCCATCTCATGGCCCCCGTCTTAAACAGGATGGTGCACCCTCGCGGCTGGGCTGACGCTATGTATTAATGCTCCTGGGTCCGCCACCAAATGAAGGAGCACTCAAGCAACAGAGAAGGTTTGACCCGTAACCTTTATTGTTAGGTACAAACTGCACACGCAGGTGGGCGGGATATGCAGAAACTTCGAATCACCTGACGCGTTTCAATTGCTATCTTCCTCAGAGGCTTCCACCGAAGTTTGCGTGCCACACCCCCAACTGCTCTCTGATTGGGCATTCCACGCCAGTGAGCATTGTGGATGTTGAAGTCATTAAAGTCCATAGATGAACGCACTGTCTTAACTGCTGCTCTGTATGAGCCCCTAGACTCTGGATGAGCCTCCACTAGCGTTGCAGTTTTGATCCAGCTCCGTTGCTCCACAGTCGAGGTAGGTAACATCCCATCTCATGGCCCCCGTCTTAAACAGGATGGTGCACCCTCGCGGCTGGGCTGCCGCTATGTATTAATGCTTCTGGGTCCGCCACCAAATGAAGGAGCACTCAAGCAACAGAGTAGGTTTGACCCGTAACCTTTATTGTTAGGTACAAACTGCACACGCAGGTGGGCGGGATATGCATAAACTTCGAATCACCTGACACGTTTCAATTGCTATCTTCCTCAGAGGCTTCCACCGAAGTTTGCGTGCCACACCCCCAACTGCTCTCTGATTGGGCATTCCACGCCCCTGAGCATTGTGGATGTTGAAGTCATTAAAGTCCATAGATGAACGCACTGTCTTAACTGCTGCTCTGTATGACCCCCTAGACTCTGGATGAGCCTCCAATAGCGTTGCAGTTTTGATCCAGCTCCGTTGCTCCACAGTCGAGGTAGGTAACATCCCATCTCATGGCCCCCGTCTTAAACAGGATGGTGCACCCTCGCGGCTGGGCTGCCGCTATGTATTAATGCTCCTGGGTCCGCCACCAAATGAAGGAGCACTCAAGCAACAGAGAAGGTTTGACCCGTAACCTTTATTGTTGGGTACAAACTGCACACGCAGGTGGGCGGGATATGCAGAAACTTCGAATCACCTGATGCGTTTCAATTGCTATCTTCCTCAGAGACTTCCACCGAAGTTTGCGTGCCACACCCCTAACTGCTCTCTGATTGGGCATTCCACACCCCTGAGCATTGTGGATGTTGAAGTCATTAAAGTCCATAGATGAACGCACTGTCTTAACTGCTGCTCTGTATGACCCCCTAGACTCTGGATGAGCCTCCAATAGCGTTGCAGTTTTGATCCAGCTCCGTTGCTCCACAGTCGAGGTGGGTAACATCCCATCTCAGTGCCCCCGTCTTAAACAGGATGGTGCACCCTCGCGGCTGGGCTGCCGCTATGTATTAATGCTCATGGGTCCGCCACCAAATGAAGGAGCTCTCAAGCAACAGAGAAGGTTTGACCCGTAACCTTTATTGTTACGTACAAACTGCACACGCAGGTGGGCGGGATATGCAGAAACTTCGAATCACCTGACGCGTTTCAATTGCTATCTCCCTCAGAGGCTTCCACCGAAGTTTGCGTGCCACACCCCCAACTGCTCTCTGATTGGGCATTCCACGCCCCTGAGCATTGTGGATGTTGAAAACATTAAAGTCCATAGATGAACGCACTGCCTTAACTGCTGCTCTGTATGAGCCCCTAGACTCTGGATGAGCCTCCACTAGCGTTGCAGTTTTGATCCAGCTCCGTTACTCCACAGTCGAGGTAGGTAACATCCCATCTCATGGCCCCCGTCTTAAACAGGATGGTGCACCCTCGCGGCTGGGCTGCCGCTATGTATTAATGCTCCTGGGTCCACCACCAAATGAAGGACCACTCAAGCAACAGAGAAGGTTTGACCCGTAACCTTTATTGTTAGGTACAAACTGCACACGCAGGTGGGCGGGATATACAGAAACTTCGAATCACCTGACGCGTTTCAATTGCTATCTTCCTCAGAGGCTTCCACCGAAGTTTGCGTGCCACACCCCCAACTGCTCTCTGATTGGGCATTCCACGCCCTTGAGCATTGTGGATGTTGAAGTCATTAAAGTCCATAGATGGACGCACTGTCTTAACTGCTGCTCTGTATGAGCCCCTAGACTCTGGATGAGCTTCCACTAGCTTTGCAGTTTTGATCCAGCTCCGTTGCTCCACAGTCGAAGTAGGTAACATCCCATCTCATGGCCCCCATCTTAAACAGGATGGTGCACCCTCGCGGCTTGGCTGCCGCTATGTATTAATGCTCCTGGGTCCGCCACCAAATGAAGGAGCACTCAAGCAACAGAGAAGGTTTGACCCGTAACCTTTATTGTTACGTACAAACTGCACACGCAGGTGGGCGGGATATGCAGAAACTTCGAATCACCTGACGCGTTTCAATTGCTATCTCCCTCAGAGGCTTCCACCAAAGTTTGCGTGCCACACCCCCAACTGCTCTCTGATTGGGCATTCCACGCCCCTGAGCATTGTGGATGTTGAAGTCATTAAAGTCCATAGATGAACGCACTGCCTTAACTGCTGCTCTGTATGAGCCCCTAGACTCTGGATGAGCCTCCACTAGCGTTGCAGTTTTGATCCAGCTCCGTTACTCCACAGTCGAGGTAGGTAACATCCCATCTCATGGCCCCCGTCTTAAACAGGATGGTGCACCCTCGCGGCTGGGCTGCCGCTATGTATTAATGCTCCTGGGTCCGCCACCAAATGAAGGACCACTCAAGCAACAGAGAAGGTTTGACCCGTAACCTTTATTGTTAGGTACAAACTGCACACGCAGGTGGGCGGGATATGCAGAAACTTCGAATCACCTGACGCGTTTCAATTGCTATCTTCCTCAGAGGCTTCCACCGAAGTTTGCGTGCCACACCCCCAACTGCTCTCTGATTGGGCATTCCACGCCCTTGAGCATTGTGGATGTTGAAGTCATTAAAGTCCATAGATGGACGCACTGTCTTAACTGCTGCTCTGTATGAGCCCCTAGACTCTGGATGAGCCTCCACTAGCGTTGCAGTTTTGATCCAGCTCCTTTGCTCCACAGTCGAGGTAGGTAACATCCCATCTCATGGCCCCCGTCTTAAACAGGATGGTGCACCCTCGCGGCTGGGCTGCCGCTATGTATTAATGCTCCTGGGTCCGCCACCAAATGAAGGAGCACTCAAGCAACAGAGAAGGTTTGACCCGTAACCTTTATTGTTAGGTACAAACTGCACACGCAGGTGGGCGGGATATGCAAAAACTTCGAATCACCTGATGCGTTTCAATTGCTATCTTCCTCAGAGGGTTCCACCGAAGTTTGCGTGCCACACCCCCAACTACTCTCTGATTGGGCATTCCACGCCCCTGAGCATTGTGGATGTTGAAGTCATTAAAGTCCGTACATGAACGCACTGTCTTAACTGCTGCTCTGTATGAGCCCCTAGACTCTGGATGAGCCTCCACTAGCGTTGCAGTTTTGATCCAGCTCCGTTGCTACACAGTCGAGGTAGGTAACATCCCATCTCATTGCCCCCATCTTAAACAGGATGGTGCACCCTCGCGGCTGAGCTGCCGCTATGTATTAATGCTCCTGGGTCCGCCACCAAATGAAGGAGCACTCAAGCAACAGAGAAGGTTTGACCCGTAACCTTTATTGTTAGGTACAAACTGCACACGCAGGTGGGCGGGATATGCAGAAACTTCGAATCACCTGACGCGTTTCAATTGCTATCTTCCTCAGAGGCTTCCACCGAAGTTTGCGTGCCACACCCCCAACTGCTCTCTGATTGGGCATTCCACGCCAGTGAGCATTGTGGATGTTGAAGTCATTAAAGTCCATAGATGAACGCACTGTCTTAACTGCTGCTCTGTATGAGCCCCTAGACTCTGGATGAGCCTCCACTAGCGTTGCAGTTTTGATCCAGCTCCGTTGCTCCACAGTCGAGGTAGGTAACATCCCATCTCATGGCCCCCGTCTTAAACAGGATGGTGCACCCTCGCGGCTGGGCTGCCGCTATGTATTAATGCTCCTGGGTCCGCCACCAAATGAAGGAGCACTCAAACAACAGAGAAGGTTTGACCCACAACCTTTATTGTTAGGTACAAACTGCACACGCAGGTGGGCGGGATATGCAGAAACTTCGAATCACCTGACGCGTTTCAATTGCTATCTTCCTCAGAGGCTTCCACCGAAGTTTGCGTGCCACACCCCCAACTGCTCTCTGATTGGGCATTCCACGCCAGTGAGCATTGTGGATGTTGAAGTCATTAAAGTCCATAGATGAACGCACTGTCTTAACTGCTGCTCTGTATGAGCCCCTAGACTCTGGATGAGCCTCCACTAGCGTTGCAGTTTTGATCCAGCTTCTTTGCTCCACAGTCGAGGTAGGTAACATCCCATCTCATGGCCCCCGTCTTAAACAGGATGGTGCACCCTCGCGGCTGGGCTGCCGCTATGTATTAATGCTCCTGGGTCCGCCACCAAATGAAGGAGCACTCAAGCAACAGAGAAGGTTTGACCCGTAACCTTTATTGTTAGGTACAAACTGCACACGCAGGTGGGCGGGATATGCAAAAACTTCGAATCACCTGACGCGTTTCAATTGCTATCTTCCTCAGAGGCTTCCACCGAAGTTTGCGTGCCACACCCCCAACTACTCTCTGATTGGGCATTCCACGCCCCTGAGCATTGTGGATGTTGAAGTCATTAAAGTCCATACATGAACGCACTGTCTTAACTGCTGCTCTGTATGAGCCCCTAGACTCTGGATGAGCCTCCACTAGCGTTGCAGTTTTGATCCAGCTCCGTTGCTACACAGTCGAGGTAGGTAACATCCCATCTCATTGCCCCCATCTTAAACAGGATGGTGCACCCTCGCGGCTGAGCTGCCGCTATGTATTAATGCTCCTGGGTCCGCCACCAAATGAAGGAGCACTCAAGCAACAGAGAAGGTTTGACCCGTAACCTTTATTGTTAGGTACAAACTGCACACGCAGGTGGGCGGGATATGCAGAAACTTCGAATCACCTGACGCGTTTCAATTGCTATCTTCCTCAGAGGCTTCCACCGAAGTTTGCGTGCCACACCCCCAACTGCTCTCTGATTGGGCATTCCACGCCAGTGAGCATTGTGGATGTTGAAGTCATTAAAGTCCATAGATGAACGCACTGTCTTAACTGCTGCTCTGTATGAGCCCCTAGACTCTGGATGAGCCTCCACTAGCGTTGCAGTTTTGATCCAGCTCCGTTGCTCCACAGTCGAGGTAGGTAACATCCCATCTCATGGCCCCCGTCTTAAACAGGATGGTGCACCCTCGCGGCTGGGCTGCCGCTATGTATTAATGCTTCTGGGTCCGCCACCAAATGAAGGAGCACTCAAGCAACAGAGTAGGTTTGACCCGTAACCTTTATTGTTAGGTACAAACTGCACACGCAGGTGGGCAGGATATGCATAAACTTCGAATCACCTGACACGTTTCAATTGCTATCTTCCTCAGAGGCTTCCACCGAAGTTTGCGTGCCACACCCCCAACTGCTCTCTGATTGGGCATTCCACGCCCCTGAGCATTGTGGATGTTGAAGTCATTAAAGTCCATAGATGAACGCACTGTCTTAACTGCTGCTCTGTATGACCCCCTAGACTCTGGATGAGCCTCCAATAGCGTTGCAGTTTTGATCCAGCTCCGTTGCTCCACAGTCGAGGTAGGTAACATCCCATCTCATGGCCCCCGTCTTAAACAGGATGGTGCACCCTCGCGGCTGGGCTGCCGCTATGTATTAATGCTCCTGGGTCCCGCCACCAAATGAAGGAGCACTCAAGCAACAGAGAAGGTTTGACCCGTAACCTTTATTGTTGGGTACAAACTGCACACGCAGGTGGGCGGGATATGCAGAAACTTCGAATCACCTGATGCGTTTCAATTGCTATCTTCCTCAGAGGCTTCCACCGAAGTTTGCGTGCCACACCCCCAACTGCTATCTGATTGGGCATTCCACACCCCTGAGCATTGTGGATGTTGAAGTCATTAAAGTCCATAGATGAACGCACTGTGTTAACTGCTGCTCTGTATGACCCCCTAGACTCTGGATGAGCCTCCAATAGCGTTGCAGTTTTGATCCAGCTCCGTTGCTCCACAGTCGAGGTAGGTAACATCCCATCTCATGGCCCCCGTCTTAAACAGGATGGTGCACCCTCGCGGCTGGGCTGCCGCTATGTATTAATGCTCCTGGGTCCGCCACCAAATGAAGGAGCACTCAAGCAACAGAGAAGGTTTGACCCGTAACCTTTATTGTTAGGTACAAACTGCACACGCAGGTGGGCGGGATATGCAGAAACTTCGAATCACCTGATGCGTTTCAATTGCTATCTTCCTCAGAGACTTCCACCGAAGTTTGCGTGCCACACCCCTAACTGCTCTCTGATTGGGCATTCCACACCCCTGAGCATTGTGGATGTTGAAGTCATTAAAGTCCATAGATGAACGCACTGTCTTAACTGCTGCTCTGTATGACCCCCTAGACTCTGGATGAGCCTCCAATAGCGTTGCAGTTTTGATCCAGCTCCGTTGCTCCACAGTCGAGGTAGGTAACATCCCATCTCAGTGCCCCCGTCTTAAACAGGATGGTGCACCCTCGCGGCTGGGCTGCCGCTATGTATTAATGCTCATGGGTCCGCCACCAAATGAAGGAGCTCTCAAGCAACAGAGAAGGTTTGACCCGTAACCTTTATTGTTACGTACAAACTGCACACGCAGGTGGGCGGGATATGCAGAAACTTCGAATCACCTGACGCGTTTCAATTGCTATCTCCCTCAGAGGCTTCCACCGAAGTTTGCGTGCCACACCCCCAACTGCTCTCTGATTGGGCATTCCACGCCCCTGAGCATTGTGGATGTTGAAAACATTAAAGTCCATAGATGAACGCACTGCCTTAACTGCTGCTCTGTATGAGCCCCTAGACTCTGGATGAGCCTCCACTAGCGTTGCAGTTTTGATCCAGCTCCGTTACTCCACAGTCGAGGTAGGTAACATCCCATCTCATGGCCCCCGTCTTAAACAGGATGGTGCACCCTCGCGGCTGGGCTGCCGCTATGTATTAATGCTCCTGGGTCCACCACCAAATGAAGGACCACTCAAGCAACAGAGAAGGTTTGACCCGTAACCTTTATTGTTAGGTACAAACTGCACACGCAGGTGGGCGGGATATACAGAAACTTCGAATCACCTGACGCGTTTCAATTGCTATCTTCCTCAGAGGCTTCCACCGAAGTTTGCGTGCCACACCCCCAACTGCTCTCTGATTGGGCATTCCACGCCCTTGAGCATTGTGGATGTTGAAGTCATTAAAGTCCATAGATGGACGCACTGTCTTAACTGCTGCTCTGTATGAGCCCCTAGACTCTGGATGAGCTTCCACTAGCGTTGCAGTTTTGATCCAGCTCCGTTGCTCCACAGTCGAAGTAGGTAACATCCCATCTCATGGCCCCCATCTTAAACAGGATGGTGCACCCTCGCGGCTGGGCTGCCGCTATGTATTAATGCTCCTGGGTCCGCCACCAAATGAAGGAGCACTCAAGCAACAGAGAAGGTTTGACCCGTAACCTTTATTGTTACGTACAAACTGCACACGCAGGTGGGCGGGATATGCAGAAACTTCGAATCACCTGACGCGTTTCAATTGCTATCTCCCTCAGAGGCTTCCACCAAAGTTTGCGTGCCACACCCCCAACTGCTCTCTGATTGGGCATTCCACGCCCCTGAGCATTGTGGATGTTGAAGTCATTAAAGTCCATAGATGAACGCACTGCCTTAACTGCTGCTCTGTATGAGCCCCTAGACTCTGGATGAGCCTCCACTAGCGTTGCAGTTTTGATCCAGCTCCGTTACTCCACAGTCGAGGTAGGTAACATCCCATCTCATGGCCCCCGTCTTAAACAGGATGGTGCACCCTCGCGGCTGGGCTGCCGCTATGTATTAATGCTCCTGGGTCCGCCACCAAATGAAGGACCACTCAAGCAACAGAGAAGGTTTGACCCGTAACCTTTATTGTTAGGTACAAACTGCACACGCAGGTGGGCGGGATATGCAGAAACTTCGAATCACCTGACGCGTTTCAATTGCTATCTTCCTCAGAGGCTTCCACCGAAGTTTGCGTGCCACACCCCCAACTGCTCTCTGATTGGGCATTCCACGCCCTTGAGCATTGTGGATGTTGAAGTCATTAAAGTCCATAGATGGACGCACTGTCTTAACTGCTGCTCTGTATGAGCCCCTGGACTCTGGATGAGCCTCCACTAGCGTTGCAGTTTTGATCCAGCTCCGTTGCTCCACAGTCGAAGTAGGTAACATCCCATCTCATGGCCCCCGTCTTAAACAGGATGGTGCACCCTCGCGGCTGGGCTGACGCTATGTATTAATGCTCCTGGGTCCGCCACCAAATGAAGGAGCACTCAAGCAACAGAGAAGGTTTGACCCGTAACCTTTATTGTTAGGTACAAACTGCACACGCAGGTGGGCAGGATATGCAGAAACTTCGAATCACCTGACGCGTTTCAATTGCTATCTTCCTCAGAGGCTTCCACCGAAGTTTGCGTGCCACACCCCCAACTGCTCTCTGATTGGGCATTCCACGCCCCTGAGCATTGTGGATGTTGAAGTCATTAAAGTCCATAGATGAACTCACTGTCTTAACTGCTGCTCTGTATGAGCCCCTAGACTCTGGATGAGCCTCCACTAGCGTTGCAGTTTTGATCCAGCTCCGTTGCTCCACAGTCGAGGTAGGTAACATCCCATCTCATGGCCCCCGTCTTAAACAGGATGGTGCACCCTCGCGGCTGGGCTGCCGCTATGTATTAATGCTCCTGGGTCCGCCACCAAATGAAGGAGCACTCAAGCAACAGAGAAGGTTTGACCCGTAACCTTTATTGTTAGGTACAAACTGCACACGCAGGTGGGCGGGATATGCAGAAACTTCGAATCACCTGACGCGTTTCAATTGCTATCTTCCTCAGAGGCTTCCACCGAAGTTTGCGTGCCACACCCCCAACTGCTCTCTGATTGGGCATTCCACGCCCTTGAGCATTGTGGATGTTGAAGTCATTAAAGTCCATAGATGGACGCACTGTCTTAACTGCTGCTCTGTATGAGCCCCTAGACTCTGGATGAGCCTCCACTAGCGTTGCAGTTTTGATCCAGCTCCGTTGCTCCACAGTCGAAGTAGGTAACATCCCATCTCATGGCCCCCGTCTTAAACAGGATGGTGCACCCTCGCGGCTGGGCTGACGCTATGTATTAATGCTCCTGGGTCCGCCACCAAATGAAGGAGCACTCAAGCAACAGAGAAGGTTTGACCCGTAACCTTTATTGTTAGGTACAAACTGCACACGCAGGTGGGCGGGATATGCAGAAACTTCGAATCACCTGACGCGTTTCAATTGCTATCTTCCTCAGAGGCTTCCACCGAAGTTTGCGTGCCACACCCCCAACTGCTCTCTGATTGGGCATTCCACGCCAGTGAGCATTGTGGATGTTGAAGTCATTAAAGTCCATAGATGAACGCACTGTCTTAACTGCTGCTCTGTATGAGCCCCTAGACTCTGGATGAGCCTCCACTAGCGTTGCAGTTTTGATCCAGCTCCGTTGCTCCACAGTCGAGGTAGGTAACATCCCATCTCATGGCCCCCGTCTTAAACAGGATGGTGCACCCTCGCGGCTGGGCTGCCGCTATGTATTAATGCTTCTGGGTCCGCCACCAAATGAAGGAGCACTCAAGCAACAGAGTAGGTTTGACCCGTAACCTTTATTGTTAGGTACAAACTGCACACGCAGGTGGGCGGGATATGCATAAACTTCGAATCACCTGACACGTTTCAATTGCTATCTTCCTCAGAGGCTTCCACCGAAGTTTGCGTGCCACACCCCCAACTGCTCTCTGATTGGGCATTCCACGCCCCTGAGCATTGTGGATGTTGAAGTCATTAAAGTCCATAGATGAACGCACTGTCTTAACTGCTGCTCTGTATGACCCCCTAGACTCTGGATGAGCCTCCAATAGCGTTGCAGTTTTGATCCAGCTCCGTTGCTCCACAGTCGAGGTAGGTAACATCCCATCTCATGGCCCCCGTCTTAAACAGGATGGTGCACCCTCGCGGCTGGGCTGCCGCTATGTATTAATGCTCCTGGGTCCGCCACCAAATGAAGGAGCACTCAAGCAACAGAGAAGGTTTGACCCGTAACCTTTATTGTTGGGTACAAACTGCACACGCAGGTGGGCGGGATATGCAGAAACTTCGAATCACCTGATGCGTTTCAATTGCTATCTTCCTCAGAGACTTCCACCGAAGTTTGCGTGCCACACCCCTAACTGCTCTCTGATTGGGCATTCCACACCCCTGAGCATTGTGGATGTTGAAGTCATTAAAGTCCATAGATGAACGCACTGTCTTAACTGCTGCTCTGTATGACCCCCTAGACTCTGGATGAGCCTCCAATAGCGTTGCAGTTTTGATCCAGCTCCGTTGCTCCACAGTCGAGGTGGGTAACATCCCATCTCAGTGCCCCCGTCTTAAACAGGATGGTGCACCCTCGCGGCTGGGCTGCCGCTATGTATTAATGCTCATGGGTCCGCCACCAAATGAAGGAGCTCTCAAGCAACAGAGAAGGTTTGACCCGTAACCTTTATTGTTACGTACAAACTGCACACGCAGGTGGGCGGGATATGCAGAAACTTCGAATCACCTGACGCGTTTCAATTGCTATCTCCCTCAGAGGCTTCCACCGAAGTTTGCGTGCCACACCCCCAACTGCTCTCTGATTGGGCATTCCACGCCCCTGAGCATTGTGGATGTTGAAAACATTAAAGTCCATAGATGAACGCACTGCCTTAACTGCTGCTCTGTATGAGCCCCTAGACTCTGGATGAGCCTCCACTAGCGTTGCAGTTTTGATCCAGCTCCGTTACTCCACAGTCGAGGTAGGTAACATCCCATCTCATGGCCCCCGTCTTAAACAGGATGGTGCACCCTCGCGGCTGGGCTGCCGCTATGTATTAATGCTCCTGGGTCCACCACCAAATGAAGGACCACTCAAGCAACAGAGAAGGTTTGACCCGTAACCTTTATTGTTAGGTACAAACTGCACACGCAGGTGGGCGGGATATACAGAAACTTCGAATCACCTGACGCGTTTCAATTGCTATCTTCCTCAGAGGCTTCCACCGAAGTTTGCGTGCCACACCCCCAACTGCTCTCTGATTGGGCATTCCACGCCCTTGAGCATTGTGGATGTTGAAGTCATTAAAGTCCATAGATGGACGCACTGTCTTAACTGCTGCTCTGTATGAGCCCCTAGACTCTGGATGAGCTTCCACTAGCTTTGCAGTTTTGATCCAGCTCCGTTGCTCCACAGTCGAAGTAGGTAACATCCCATCTCATGGCCCCCATCTTAAACAGGATGGTGCACCCTCGCGGCTGGGCTGCCGCTATGTATTAATGCTCCTGGGTCCGCCACCAAATGAAGGAGCACTCAAGCAACAGAGAAGGTTTGACCCGTAACCTTTATTGTTACGTACAAACTGCACACGCAGGTGGGCGGGATATGCAGAAACTTCGAATCACCTGACGCGTTTCAATTGCTATCTCCCTCAGAGGCTTCCACCAAAGTTTGCGTGCCACACCCCCAACTGCTCTCTGATTGGGCATTCCACGCCCCTGAGCATTGTGGATGTTGAAGTCATTAAAGTCCATAGATGAACGCACTGCCTTAACTGCTGCTCTGTATGAGCCCCTAGACTCTGGATGAGCCTCCACTAGCGTTGCAGTTTTGATCCAGCTCCGTTACTCCACAGTCGAGGTAGGTAACATCCCATCTCATGGCCCCCGTCTTAAACAGGATGGTGCACCCTCGCGGCTGGGCTGCCGCTATGTATTAATGCTCCTGGGTCCGCCACCAAATGAAGGACCACTCAAGCAACAGAGAAGGTTTGACCCGTAACCTTTATTGTTAGGTACAAACTGCACACGCAGGTGGGCGGGATATGCAGAAACTTCGAATCACCTGACGCGTTTCAATTGCTATCTTCCTCAGAGGCTTCCACCGAAGTTTGCGTGCCACACCCCCAACTGCTCTCTGATTGGGCATTCCACGCCCTTGAGCATTGTGGATGTTGAAGTCATTAAAGTCCATAGATGGACGCACTGTCTTAACTGCTGCTCTGTATGAGCCCCTAGACTCTGGATGAGCCTCCACTAGCGTTGCAGTTTTGATCCAGCTCCGTTGCTCCACAGTCGAAGTAGGTAACATCCCATCTCATGGCCCCCGTCTTAAACAGGATGGTGCACCCTCGCGGCTGGGCTGACGCTATGTATTAATGCTCCTGGGTCCGCCACCAAATGAAGGAGCACTCAAGCAACAGAGAAGGTTTGACCCGTAACCTTTATTGTTAGGTACAAACTGCACACGCAGGTGGGCAGGATATGCAGAAACTTCGAATCACCTGACGCGTTTCAATTGCTATCTTCCTCAGAGGCTTCCACCGAAGTTTGCGTGCCACACCCCCAACTGCTCTCTGATTGGGCATTCCACGCCCCTGAGCATTGTGGATGTTGAAGTCATTAAAGTCCATAGATGAACTCACTGTCTTAACTGCTGCTCTGTATGAGCCCCTAGACTCTGGATGAGCCTCCACTAGCGTTGCAGTTTTGATCCAGCTCCGTTGCTCCACAGTCGAGGTAGGTAACATCCCATCTCATGGCCCCCGTCTTAAACAGGATGGTGCACCCTCGCGGCTGGGCTGCCGCTATGTATTAATGCTCCTGGGTCCGCCACCAAATGAAGGAGCACTCAAGCAACAGAGAAGGTTTGACCCGTAACCTTTATTGTTAGGTACAAACTGCACACGCAGGTGGGCGGGATATGCAGAAACTTCGAATCACCTGACGCGTTTCAATTGCTATCTTCCTCAGAGGCTTCCACCGAAGTTTGCGTGCCACACCCCCAACTGCTCTCTGATTGGGCATTCCACGCCCTTGAGCATTGTGGATGTTGAAGTCATTAAAGTCCATAGATGGACGCACTGTCTTAACTGCTGCTCTGTATGAGCCCCTAGACTCTGGATGAGCCTCCACTAGCGTTGCAGTTTTGATCCAGCTCCGTTGCTCCACAGTCGAAGTAGGTAACATCCCATCTCATGGCCCCCGTCTTAAACAGGATGGTGCACCCTCGCGGCTGGGCTGACGCTATGTATTAATGCTCCTGGGTCCGCCACCAAATGAAGGAGCACTCAAGCAACAGAGAAGGTTTGACCCGTAACCTTTATTGTTAGGTACAAACTGCACACGCAGGTGGGCGGGATATGCAGAAACTTCGAATCACCTGACGCGTTTCAATTGCTATCTTCCTCAGAGGCTTCCACCGAAGTTTGCGTGCCACACCCCCAACTGCTCTCTGATTGGGCATTCCACGCCAGTGAGCATTGTGGATGTTGAAGTCATTAAAGTCCATAGATGAACGCACTGTCTTAACTGCTGCTCTGTATGAGCCCCTAGACTCTGGATGAGCCTCCACTAGCGTTGCAGTTTTGATCCAGCTCCGTTGCTCCACAGTCGAGGTAGGTAACATCCCATCTCATGGCCCCCGTCTTAAACAGGATGGTGCACCCTCGCGGCTGGGCTGCCGCTATGTATTAATGCTTCTGGGTCCGCCACCAAATGAAGGAGCACTCAAGCAACAGAGTAGGTTTGACCCGTAACCTTTATTGTTAGGTACAAACTGCACACGCAGGTGGGCGGGATATGCATAAACTTCGAATCACCTGACACGTTTCAATTGCTATCTTCCTCAGAGGCTTCCACCGAAGTTTGCGTGCCACACCCCCAACTGCTCTCTGATTGGGCATTCCACGCCCCTGAGCATTGTGGATGTTGAAGTCATTAAAGTCCATAGATGAACGCACTGTCTTAACTGCTGCTCTGTATGACCCCCTAGACTCTGGATGAGCCTCCAATAGCGTTGCAGTTTTGATCCAGCTCCGTTGCTCCACAGTCGAGGTAGGTAACATCCCATCTCATGGCCCCCGTCTTAAACAGGATGGTGCACCCTCGCGGCTGGGCTGCCGCTATGTATTAATGCTCCTGGGTCCGCCACCAAATGAAGGAGCACTCAAGCAACAGAGAAGGTTTGACCCGTAACCTTTATTGTTGGGTACAAACTGCACACGCAGGTGGGCGGGATATGCAGAAACTTCGAATCACCTGATGCGTTTCAATTGCTATCTTCCTCAGAGGCTTCCACCGAAGTTTGCGTGCCACACCCCCAACTGCTATCTGATTGGGCATTCCACACCCCTGAGCATTGTGGATGTTGAAGTCATTAAAGTCCATAGATGAACGCACTGTGTTAACTGCTGCTCTGTATGACCCCCTAGACTCTGGATGAGCCTCCAATAGCGTTGCAGTTTTGATCCAGCTCCGTTGCTCCACAGTCGAGGTAGGTAACATCCCATCTCATGGCCCCCGTCTTAAACAGGATGGTGCACCCTCGCGGCTGGGCTGCCGCTATGTATTAATGCTCCTGGGTCCGCCACCAAATGAAGGAGCACTCAAGCAACAGAGAAGGTTTGACCCGTAACCTTTATTGTTAGGTACAAACTGCACACGCAGGTGGGCGGGATATGCAGAAACTTCGAATCACCTGATGCGTTTCAATTGCTATCTTCCTCAGAGACTTCCACCGAAGTTTGCGTGCCACACCCCTAACTGCTCTCTGATTGGGCATTCCACACCCCTGAGCATTGTGGATGTTGAAGTCATTAAAGTCCATAGATGAACGCACTGTCTTAACTGCTGCTCTGTATGACCCCCTAGACTCTGGATGAGCCTCCAATAGCGTTGCAGTTTTGATCCAGCTCCGTTGCTCCACAGTCGAGGTAGGTAACATCCCATCTCAGTGCCCCCGTCTTAAACAGGATGGTGCACCCTCGCGCTGGGCTGCCGCTATGTATTAATGCTCATGGGTCCGCCACCAAATGAAGGAGCTCTCAAGCAACAGAGAAGGTTTGACCCGTAACCTTTATTGTTACGTGCAAACTGCACACGCAGGTGGGCGGGATATGCAGAAACTTCGAATCACCTGACGCGTTTCAATTGCTATCTCCCTCAGAGGCTTCCACCGAAGTTTGCGTGCCACACCCCCAACTGCTCTCTGATTGGGCATTCCACGCCCCTGAGCATTGTGGATGTTGAAAACATTAAAGTCCATAGATGAACGCACTGCCTTAACTGCTGCTCTGTATGAGCCCCTAGACTCTGGATGAGCCTCCACTAGCGTTGCAGTTTTGATCCAGCTCCGTTACTCCACAGTCGAGGTAGGTAACATCCCATCTCATGGCCCCCGTCTTAAACAGGATGGTGCACCCTCGCGGCTGGGCTGCCGCTATGTATTAATGCTCCTGGGTCCACCACCAAATGAAGGACCACTCAAGCAACAGAGAAGGTTTGACCCGTAACCTTTATTGTTAGGTACAAACTGCACACGCAGGTGGGCGGGATATACAGAAACTTCGAATCACCTGACGCGTTTCAATTGCTATCTTCCTCAGAGGCTTCCACCGAAGTTTGCGTGCCACACCCCCAACTGCTCTCTGATTGGGCATTCCACGCCCTTGAGCATTGTGGATGTTGAAGTCATTAAAGTCCATAGATGGACGCACTGTCTTAACTGCTGCTCTGTATGAGCCCCTAGACTCTGGATGAGCTTCCACTAGCGTTGCAATTTTGATCCAGCTCCGTTGCTCCACAGTCGAAGTAGGTAACATCCCATCTCATGGCCCCCATCTTAAACAGGATGGTGCACCCTCGCGGCTGGGCTGCCGCTATGTATTAATGCTCCTGGGTCCGCCACCAAATGAAGGAGCACTCAAGCAACAGAGAAGGTTTGACCCGTAACCTTTATTGTTACGTACAAACTGCACACGCAGGTGGGCGGGATATGCAGAAACTTCGAATCACCTGACGCGTTTCAATTGCTATCTCCCTCAGAGGCTTCCACCAAAGTTTGCGTGCCACACCCCCAACTGCTCTCTGATTGGGCATTCCACGCCCCTGAGCATTGTGGATGTTGAAGTCATTAAAGTCCATAGATGAACGCACTGCCTTAACTGCTGCTCTGTATGAGCCCCTAGACTCTGGATGAGCCTCCACTAGCGTTGCAGTTTTGATCCAGCTCCGTTACTCCACAGTCGAGGTAGGTAACATCCCATCTCATGGCCCCCGTCTTAAACAGGATGGTGCACCCTCGCGGCTGGGCTGCCGCTATGTATTAATGCTCCTGGGTCCGCCACCAAATGAAGGACCACTCAAGCAACAGAGAAGGTTTGACCCGTAACCTTTATTGTTAGGTACAAACTGCACACGCAGGTGGGCGGGATATGCAGAAACTTCGAATCACCTGACGCGTTTCAATTGCTATCTTCCTCAGAGGCTTCCACCGAAGTTTGCGTGCCACACCCCCAACTGCTCTCTGATTGGGCATTCCACGCCCTTGAGCATTGTGGATGTTGAAGTCATTAAAGTCCATAGATGGACGCACTGTCTTAACTGCTGCTCTGTATGAGCCCCTAGACTCTGGATGAGCCTCCACTAGCGTTGCAGTTTTGATCCAGCTCCGTTGCTCCACAGTCGAAGTAGGTAACATCCCATCTCATGGCCCCCGTCTTAAACAGGATGGTGCACCCTCGCGGCTGGGCTGACGCTATGTATTAATGCTCCTGGGTCCGCCACCAAATGAAGGAGCACTCAAGCAACAGAGAAGGTTTGACCCGTAACCTTTATTGTTAGGTACAAACTGCACACGCAGGTGGGCAGGATATGCAGAAACTTCGAATCACCTGACGCGTTTCAATTGCTATCTTCCTCAGAGGCTTCCACCGAAGTTTGCGTGCCACACCCCCAACTGCTCTCTGATTGGGCATTCCACGCCCCTGAGCATTGTGGATGTTGAAGTCATTAAAGTCCATAGATGAACTCACTGTCTTAACTGCTGCTCTGTATGAGCCCCTAGACTCTGGATGAGCCTCCACTAGCGTTGCAGTTTTGATCCAGCTCCGTTGCTCCACAGTCGAGGTAGGTAACATCCCATCTCATGGCCCCCGTCTTAAACAGGATGGTGCACCCTCGCGGCTGGGCTGCCGCTATGTATTAATGCTCCTGGGTCCGCCACCAAATGAAGGAGCACTCAAGCAACAGAGAAGGTTTGACCCGTAACCTTTATTGTTAGGTACAAACTGCACACGCAGGTGGGCGGGATATGCAGAAACTTCGAATCACCTGACGCGTTTCAATTGCTATCTTCCTCAGAGGCTTCCACCGAAGTTTGCGTGCCACACCCCCAACTGCTCTCTGATTGGGCATTCCACGCCCTTGAGCATTGTGGATGTTGAAGTCATTAAAGTCCATAGATGGACGCACTGTCTTAACTGCTGCTCTGTATGAGCCCCTAGACTCTGGATGAGCCTCCACTAGCGTTGCAGTTTTGATCCAGCTCCGTTGCTCCACAGTCGAAGTAGGTAACATCCCATCTCATGGCCCCCGTCTTAAACAGGATGGTGCACCCTCGCGGCTGGGCTGACGCTATGTATTAATGCTCCTGGGTCCGCCACCAAATGAAGGAGCACTCAAGCATCAGAGAAGGTTTGACCCGTAACCTTTATTGTTAGGTACAAACTGCACACGCAGGTGGGCAGGATATGCAGAAACTTCGAATCACCTGACGCGTTTCAATTGCTATCTTCCTCAGAGGCTTCCACCGAAGTTTGCGTGCCACACCGCCAACTGCTCTCTGATTGGGCATTCCACGCCCCTGAGCATTGTGGATGTTGAAGTCATTAAAGTCCATAGATGAACGCACTGTCTTAACTGCTGCTCTGTATGAGCCCCTAGACTCTGGATGAGACTCCACTAGCGTTGCAGTTTTGATCCAGCTCCGTTGCTCCACAGTCGAGGTAGGTAACATCCCATCTCAGTGCCCCCGTCTTAAACAGGATGGTGCACCCTCGCGCTGGGCTGCCGCTATGTATTAATGCTCATGGGTCCGCCACCAAATGAAGGAGCTCTCAAGCAACAGAGAAGGTTTGACCCGTAACCTTTATTGTTACGTGCAAACTGCACACGCAGGTGGGCGGGATATGCAGAAACTTCGAATCACCTGACGCGTTTCAATTGCTATCTCCCTCAGAGGCTTCCACCGAAGTTTGCGTGCCACACCCCCAACTGCTCTCTGATTGGGCATTCCACGCCCCTGAGCATTGTGGATGTTGAAAACATTAAAGTCCATAGATGAACGCACTGCCTTAACTGCTGCTCTGTATGAGCCCCTAGACTCTGGATGAGCCTCCACTAGCGTTGCAGTTTTGATCCAGCTCCGTTACTCCACAGTCGAGGTAGGTAACATCCCATCTCATGGCCCCCGTCTTAAACAGGATGGTGCACCCTCGCGGCTGGGCTGCCGCTATGTATTAATGCTCCTGGGTCCACCACCAAATGAAGGACCACTCAAGCAACAGAGAAGGTTTGACCCGTAACCTTTATTGTTAGGTACAAACTGCACACGCAGGTGGGCGGGATATACAGAAACTTCGAATCACCTGACGCGTTTCAATTGCTATCTTCCTCAGAGGCTTCCACCGAAGTTTGCGTGCCACACCCCCAACTGCTCTCTGATTGGGCATTCCACGCCCTTGAGCATTGTGGATGTTGAAGTCATTAAAGTCCATAGATGGACGCACTGTCTTAACTGCTGCTCTGTATGAGCCCCTAGACTCTGGATGAGCTTCCACTAGCGTTGCAATTTTGATCCAGCTCCGTTGCTCCACAGTCGAAGTAGGTAACATCCCATCTCATGGCCCCCATCTTAAACAGGATGGTGCACCCTCGCGGCTGGGCTGCCGCTATGTATTAATGCTCCTGGGTCCGCCACCAAATGAAGGAGCACTCAAGCAACAGAGAAGGTTTGACCCGTAACCTTTATTGTTACGTACAAACTGCACACGCAGGTGGGCGGGATATGCAGAAACTTCGAATCACCTGACGCGTTTCAATTGCTATCTCCCTCAGAGGCTTCCACCAAAGTTTGCGTGCCACACCCCCAACTGCTCTCTGATTGGGCATTCCACGCCCCTGAGCATTGTGGATGTTGAAGTCATTAAAGTCCATAGATGAACGCACTGCCTTAACTGCTGCTCTGTATGAGCCCCTAGACTCTGGATGAGCCTCCACTAGCGTTGCAGTTTTGATCCAGCTCCGTTACTCCACAGTCGAGGTAGGTAACATCCCATCTCATGGCCCCCGTCTTAAACAGGATGGTGCACCCTCGCGGCTGGGCTGCCGCTATGTATTAATGCTCCTGGGTCCGCCACCAAATGAAGGACCACTCAAGCAACAGAGAAGGTTTGACCCGTAACCTTTATTGTTAGGTACAAACTGCACACGCAGGTGGGCGGGATATGCAGAAACTTCGAATCACCTGACGCGTTTCAATTGCTATCTTCCTCAGAGGCTTCCACCGAAGTTTGCGTGCCACACCCCCAACTGCTCTCTGATTGGGCATTCCACGCCCTTGAGCATTGTGGATGTTGAAGTCATTAAAGTCCATAGATGGACGCACTGTCTTAACTGCTGCTCTGTATGAGCCCCTAGACTCTGGATGAGCCTCCACTAGCGTTGCAGTTTTGATCCAGCTCCGTTGCTCCACAGTCGAAGTAGGTAACATCCCATCTCATGGCCCCCGTCTTAAACAGGATGGTGCACCCTCGCGGCTGGGCTGACGCTATGTATTAATGCTCCTGGGTCCGCCACCAAATGAAGGAGCACTCAAGCAACAGAGAAGGTTTGACCCGTAACCTTTATTGTTAGGTACAAACTGCACACGCAGGTGGGCAGGATATGCAGAAACTTCGAATCACCTGACGCGTTTCAATTGCTATCTTCCTCAGAGGCTTCCACCGAAGTTTGCGTGCCACACCCCCAACTGCTCTCTGATTGGGCATTCCACGCCCCTGAGCATTGTGGATGTTGAAGTCATTAAAGTCCATAGATGAACTCACTGTCTTAACTGCTGCTCTGTATGAGCCCCTAGACTCTGGATGAGCCTCCACTAGCGTTGCAGTTTTGATCCAGCTCCGTTGCTCCACAGTCGAGGTAGGTAACATCCCATCTCATGGCCCCCGTCTTAAACAGGATGGTGCACCCTCGCGGCTGGGCTGCCGCTATGTATTAATGCTCCTGGGTCCGCCACCAAATGAAGGAGCACTCAAGCAACAGAGAAGGTTTGACCCGTAACCTTTATTGTTAGGTACAAACTGCACACGCAGGTGGGCGGGATATGCAGAAACTTCGAATCACCTGACGCGTTTCAATTGCTATCTTCCTCAGAGGCTTCCACCGAAGTTTGCGTGCCACACCCCCAACTGCTCTCTGATTGGGCATTCCACGCCCTTGAGCATTGTGGATGTTGAAGTCATTAAAGTCCATAGATGGACGCACTGTCTTAACTGCTGCTCTGTATGAGCCCCTAGACTCTGGATGAGCCTCCACTAGCGTTGCAGTTTTGATCCAGCTCCGTTGCTCCACAGTCGAAGTAGGTAACATCCCATCTCATGGCCCCCGTCTTAAACAGGATGGTGCACCCTCGCGGCTGGGCTGACGCTATGTATTAATGCTCCTGGGTCCGCCACCAAATGAAGGAGCACTCAAGCATCAGAGAAGGTTTGACCCGTAACCTTTATTGTTAGGTACAAACTGCACACGCAGGTGGGCAGGATATGCAGAAACTTCGAATCACCTGACGCGTTTCAATTGCTATCTTCCTCAGAGGCTTCCACCGAAGTTTGCGTGCCACACCGCCAACTGCTCTCTGATTGGGCATTCCACGCCCCTGAGCATTGTGGATGTTGAAGTCATTAAAGTCCATAGATGAACGCACTGTCTTAACTGCTGCTCTGTATGAGCCCCTAGACTCTGGATGAGACTCCACTAGCGTTGCAGTTTTGATCCAGCTCCGTTGCTCCACAGTCGAGGTAGGTAACATCCCATCTCATGGCCCCCGTCTTAAACAGGATGGTGCACCCTCGCGGCTGGGCTGCCGCTATGTATTAATGCTCCTGGGTACGCCACCAAATGAAGGAGCACTCAAGCAACAGAGAAGGTTTTACCCATAACCTTTATTGTTAGGTACAAACTGCACAGGCAGGTGGGTGGGATATGCAGAAACTTCGAATCACCTGACGCGTTTCAATTGCTATCTTCCTCAGAGGCTTCCACCGAAGTTTGCGTGCCACACCCCCAACTGCTCTCTGATTGGGCATTCCACGCCCCTGAGCATTGTGGATGTTGAAGTCATTAAAGTCCATAGATGAACGCACTGTCTTAACTGCTGCTCTGTATGAGCCCCTAGACTCTGGATGAGACTCCACTAGCGTTGCAGTTTTGATCCAGCTCCGTTGCTCCACAGTCGAGGTAGGTAACATCCCATCTCATGGCCCCCGTCTTAAACAGGATGGTGCACCCTCGCGGCTGGGCTGCCGCTATGTATTAATGCTCCTGGGTCCGCCACCAAATGAAGGAGCACTCAAGCAACAGAGAAGGTTTGACCCGTAACCTTTTTTTTTTTTTTTTTTTTGGGAGTTTTATATAGCGCGAACTAGAACCGAACCGAATCAGTTATCAGAGCGCTTTACATAGCACCAGTTACGTTACATGAGGACACACTTTCATTTTTTTAGGCACGGGGAGATTAAGTGATTTGCCCAGAATCACAGGGGGTTTTTGGCGTCGTTACCGAGACTTGAACCCAGATCCCCAGGTCAGAGGTCGAGCGCCTTAGCCGTTAGGCCAACCCCTGTTACGTACAAACTGCACACGCAGGTGGGCGGGATTGCAGCAACTTCGAATCACCTGACGCGTTTCAATTGCTATCTTCCTCAGAGGCTTCCACCGAAGTTTGCGTGCCACACCCCCAACTGCTCTCTGATTGGGCATTCCACGCCCCTGAGCATTGTGGATGTTGAAGTCATTAAAGTCCATAGATGAACGCACTGTCTTAACTGCTGCTCTGTATGAGCCCCTAGACTCTGGATGAGCCTCCACTAGCATTGCAGTTTTGATCCAGCTCCGTTGCTCAACAGTCGAGGTAGGTAACATCCCATCTCATGGCCCCCGTCTTAAACAGGATGGTGCACCCTCGCGGCTGGGCTGCCGCTATGTATTAATGCTCCTGGGTCCGCCACCAAATGAAGGAGCACTGAAGCAACAGAGAAGGTTTGACCCGTAACCTTTATTGTTAGGTACAAACTGCACACGCAGGTGGGCGGGATATGCAGAAACTTCGAATCACCTGACGCGTTTCAATTGCTATCTTCCTCAGAGGCTTCCACCGAAGTTTGCGTGCCACACCCCCAACTGCCCTCTGATTGGGCATTCCACGCCCCTGAGCATTGTGGATGTTGAAGTCATTAAAGTCCATAGATGAACGCACTTTCTTAACTGCTGCTCTGTATGAGCCCCTAGACTCTGGATGAGCCTCCACTAGCGTTGCAGTTTTGATCCAGCTCTGTTGCTCCACAGTCGAGGTAGGTAACATCCCATCTCATGGCCCCCGTCTTAAACAGGATGGTGCACCCTCGCGGCTGGGCTGCTGCTATGTATTAATGCTCCAGGGTCCGCCACCAAATGAAGGAGCACTCAAGCAACAGAGAAGGTTTGACCCGTAACCTTTATTGTTAGGTACAAACTGCACACGCAGGTGGGCGGGATATGCAAAAAATTAGAATCACCTGACGCGTTTCAATTGCTATCTTCCTCAGAAGCCTCCACCGAAGTTTGCGTGCCACACCCCCAACTGCTCTCTGATTGGGCATTCCACGCCGCTGGGCATTCTGGATGTTGAAGTCATTAAAGTCCATAGATGAACGCACTGTCTTAACTGCTGCTCTGTATGAGCCCCTAGACTCTGGATGAGACTCCACTAGCGTTGCAGTTTTGATCCAGCTCCGTTGCTCCACAGTCGAGGTAGGTAACATCCCATCTCATGGCCCCCGTCTTAAACAGGATGGTGCACCCTCGCGGCTGGGCTGCCGCTATGTATTAATGCTCCTGGGTCCGCCACCAAATGAAGGAGCACTCAAGCAACAGAGAAGGTTTGACCCGTAACCTTTTTTTTTTTTTTTTTTTTGGGAGTTTTATATAGCGCGAACTAGAACCGAACCGAATCAGTTATCAGAGCGCTTTACATAGCACCAGTTACGTTACATGAGGACACACTTTCATTTTTTTAGGCACGGGGAGATTAAGTGATTTGCCCAGAATCACAGGGGGTTTTTGGCATCGTTACCGAGACTTGAACCCAGATCCCCAGGTCAGAGGTCGAGCGCCTTAGCCGTTAGGCCAACCCCTGTTACGTACAAACTGCACACGCAGGTGGGCGGGATTGCAGCAACTTCGAATCACCTGATGCGTTTCAATTGCTATCTTCCTCAGAGGCTTCCACCGAAGTTTGCGTGCCACACCCCCAACTGCTCTCTGATTGGGCATTCCACGCCCCTGAGCATTGTGGATGTTGAAGTCATTAAAGTCCATAGATGAACGCACTGTCTTAACTGCTGCTCTGTATGAGCCCCTAGACTCTGGATGAGCCTCCACTAGCATTGCAGTTTTGATCCAGCTCCGTTGCTCAACAGTCGAGGTAGGTAACATCCCATCTCATGGCCCCCGTCTTAAACAGGATGGTGCACCCTCGCGGCTGGGCTGCCGCTATGTATTAATGCTCCTGGGTCCGCCACCAAATGAAGGAGCACTGAAGCAACAGAGAAGGTTTGACCCGTAACCTTTATTGTTAGGTACAAACTGCACACGCAGGTGGGCGGGATATGCAGAAACTTCGAATCACCTGACGCGTTTCAATTGCTATCTTCCTCAGAGGCTTCCACCGAAGTTTGCGTGCCACACCCCCAACTGCCCTCTGATTGGGCATTCCACGCCCCTGAGCATTGTGGATGTTGAAGTCATTAAAGTCCATAGATGAACGCACTTTCTTAACTGCTGCTCTGTATGAGCCCCTAGACTCTGGATGAGCCTCCACTAGCGTTGCAGTTTTGATCCAGCTCTGTTGCTCCACAGTCGAGGTAGGTAACATCCCATCTCATGGCCCCCGTCTTAAACAGGATGGTGCACCCTCGCGGCTGGGCTGCTGCTATGTATTAATGCTCCAGGGTCCGCCACCAAATGAAGGAGCACTCAAGCAACAGAGAAGGATTGACCCGTAACCTTTATTGTTAGGTACAAACTGCACACGCAGGTGGGCGGGATATGCAAAAAATTAGAATCACCTGACGCGTTTCAATTGCTATCTTCCTCAGAAGCCTCCACCGAAGTTTGCGTGCCACACCCCCAACTGCTCTCTGATTGGGCATTCCACGCCGCTGGGCATTCTGGATGTTGAAGTCATTAAAGTCCATAGATGAACGCACTGTCTTAACTGCTGCTCTGTATGAGCCCCTAGACTCTGGATGAGCCTCCACTAGCGTTGCAGTTTTGATCCAGCTCCTTTGCTCCACAGTCGAGGTAGGTAACATCCCATCTCATGGCCCCCGTCTTAAACAGGATGGTGCACCCTCGCGGCTGGGCTGCCGCTATGTTTTTTTATGCTCCTGGGTCCGCCACCAAATGAAGGAGCACTCAAGCAACAGAGAAGGTTTGACCCGTAACCTTTATTGTTAGGTACAAACTGCACACGCAGGTGGGCGGGATATGCAGAAACTTCGAATCACCTGACGCGTTTCAATTGCTATCTTCCTCAGAGGCTTCCACCGAAGTTTGCGTGCCACACCCCCAACTGCTCTCTGATTGGGCATTCCACGCCAGTGAGCATTGTGGATGTTGAAGTCATTAAAGTCCATAGATGAACGCACTGTCTTAACTGCTGCTCTGTATGAGACCCTAGACTCTGGATGAGCCTCCACTAGCGTTGCAGTTTTGATCCAGCTCCGTTGCTCCACAGTCGAGGTAGGTAACATCCCATCTCATGGCCCCCGTCTTAAACAGGATGGTGCACCCTCGCGGCTGGGCTGCCGCTATGTATTAATGCTTCTGGGTCCGCCACCAAATGAAGGAGCACTCAAGCAACAGAGTAGGTTTGACCCGTAACCTTTATTGTTAGGTACAAACTGCACACGCAGGTGGGCGGGATATGCATAAACTTCGAATCACCTGACATGTTTCAATTGCTATCTTCCTCAGAGGCTTCCACCGAAGTTTGCGTGCCACACCCCCAACTGCTCTCTGATTGGGCATTCCACGCCTCTGAGCATTGTGGATGTTGAAGTCATTAAAGTCCATAGATGAACGCACTGTCTTAACTGCTGCTCTGTATGAGCCCCTGGACTCTGGATGAGCCTCCACTAGCGTTGCAGTTTTGATCAGCTCCGTTGCTCCACAGTCGAGGTAGGTAACATCCCATCTCATGGCCCCCGTCTTAAACAGGATGGTGCACCCTCGCGGCTGGGCTGCCGCTATGTATTAATGCTCCAGGGTCCGCCACCAAATGAAGGAGCACTCAAGCAACAGAGAAGGTTTGACCCGTAACCTTTATTGTTAGGTACAAACTGCACACGCAGGTGGGCGGGATATGCAGAAACTTCGAATCACCTGACGCGTTTCAATTGCTATCTTCCTTAGAGGCTTCCACCGAAGTTTGCGTGCCACACCCCCAACTGCTCTCTGATTGGGCATTCCACGCCCCTGAGCATTGTGGATGTTGAAGTCATTAAAGTCCATAGATGAACGCACTGTCTTAACTGCTGCTCTGTATGAGCCCCTAGACTCTGGATGAGACTCCACTAGCGTTGCAGTTTTGATCCAGCTCCGTTGCTCCACAGTCGAGGTAGGTAACATCCCATCTCATGGCCCCTGTCTTAAACAGGATGGTGCACCCTCGCGGCTGGGCTGCCGCTATGTATTAATGCTCCTGGGTCCGCCACCAAATGAAGGAGCACTCAAGCAACAGAAAAGGTTTGACCCGTAACCTTTTTTTTTTTTTTTTTTTGGGAGTTTTATATAGCGCGAACTAGAACAGAACCGAACCGAATCAGTTATCAGAGCGCTTTACATAGCACCAGTTACGTTACATGAGGACACACTTTCATTTTTTTAGGCACGGGGAGATTAAGTGATTTGCCCAGAATCACAGGGGGTTTTTGGCGTCGTTACCGAGACTTGAACCCAGATCCCCAGGTCCGAGGTCGAGCGCCTTAGCCGTTAGGCCAACCCCTGTTACGTACAAACTGCACACGCAGGTGGGCGGGATTGCAGCAACTTCGAATCACCTGCCGCGTTTCAATTGCTATCTTCCTCAGAGGCTTCCACCGAAGTTTGCGTGCCACACCCCCAACTGCTCTCTGATTGGGCATTCCACGCCCCTGAGCATTGTGGATGTTGAAGTCATTAAAGTCCATAGATGAACGCACTGTCTTAACTGCTGCTCTGTATGAGCCCCTAGACTCTGGATGAGCCTCCACTAGCATTGCAGTTTTGATCCAGCTCCGTTGCTCAACAGTCGAGGTAGGTAACATCCCATCTCATGGCCCCCGTCTTAAACAGGATGGTGCACCCTCGCGGCTGGGCTGCCGCTATGTATTAATGCTCCTGGGTCCGCCACCAAATGAAGGAGCACTCAAGCAACAGAGAAGGTTTGACCCGTAACCTTTATTGTTAGGTACAAACTGCACACGCAGGTTAGCGGAATATGCAGAAACTTCGAATCACCTGACGCGTTTCAATTGCTATCTTCCTCAGAGGCTTCCACCGAAGTTTGCGTGCCACACCCCCAACTGCTCTCTGATTGGGCATTCCACGCCCCTGAGCATTGTGGATGTTGAAGTAATTAAAGTCCATAGATGAACGCACTTTCTTAACTGCTGCTCTGTATGAGCCCCTAGACTCTGGATGAGCCTCCACTAGCGTTGCAGTTTTGATCCAGCTCCGTTGCTCCACAGTCGAGGTAGGTAACATCCCATCTCATGGCCCCCGTCTTAAACAGGATGGTGCACCCTCGCGGCTGGGCTGCTGCTATGTATTAATGCTCCAGGGTCCGCCACCAAATGAAGGAGCACTCAAGCAACAGAGAAGGTTTGAACCGTAACCTTTATTGTTAGGTACAAACTGCACACGCAGGTGGGCGGGATATGCAAAAAATTAGAATCACCTGACGCGTTTCAATTGCTATCTTCCTCAGAAGCCTCCACCGAAGTTTGCGTGCCACACCCCCAACTGCTCTCTGATTGGGCATTCCACGCCGCTGGGCATTGTGGATGTTGAAGTCATTAAAGTCCATAGATGAACGCACTGTCCTAACTGCTGCTCTGTATGAGCCCCTAGACTCTGGATGAGCCTCCACTAGCGTTGCAGTTTTGATCCAGCTCCTTTGCTCCACAGTCGTGGTAGGTAACATCCCATCTCATAGCCCCCGTCTTAAACAGGATGGTGCACCCTCGCGGCTGGGCTGCCGCTATGTTTTTTTATGCTCCTGGGTCCGCCACCAAATGAAGGAGCACTCAAGCAACAGAGAAGGTTTGACCCGTAACCTTTATTGTTAGGTACAAACTGCACACGCAGGTGGGCGGGATATGCAGAAACTTCGAATCACCTGACGCGTTTCAATTGCTATCTTCCTCAGAGGCTTCCACCGAAGTTTGCGTGCCACACCCCCAACTACTCTCTGATTGGGAATTCCACGCCCCTGAGCATTGTGGATGGTGAAGTCATTAAAGTCCATAGATGAACGCACTGTCTTAACTGCTGCTCTGTATGAGCCCCTAGACTCTGGATGAGCCTCCACTAGCGTTGCAGTTTTGATCCAGCTCCGTTGCTCCACAGTCGAGGTAGGTAACATCCCATCTCATGGCCCCCGTCTTAAACAGGATGGTGCACCCTCGCGGCTGGGCTGCCGCTATGTATTAATGCTTCTGGGTCCGCCACCAAATGAAGGAGCACTCAAGCAACAGAGTAGGTTTGACCCGTAACCTTTATTGTTAGGTACAAACTGCACACGCAGGTGGGCGGGATATGCATAAACTTCGAATCACCTGACACGTTTCAATTGCTATCTTCCTCAGAGGCTTCCACCGAAGTTTGCGTGCCACACCCCCAACTGCTCTCTGATTGGGCATTCCACGCCCCTGAGCATTGTGGATGTTGAAGTCATTAAAGTCCATAGATGAACGCACTGTCTTAACTGCTGCTCTGTATGACCCCCTAGACTCTGGATGAGCCTCCAATAGCGTTGCAGTTTTGATCCAGCTCCGTTGCTCCACAGTCGAGGTAGGTAACATCCCATCTCATGGCCCCCGTCTTAAACAGGATGGTGCACCCTCGCGGCTGGGCTGCCGCTATGTATTAATGCTCCTGGGTCCGCCACCAAATGAAGGAGCACTCAAGCAACAGAGAAGGTTTGACCCGTAACCTTTATTGTTAGGTACAAACTGCACACGCAGGTGGGCGGGATATGCAGAAACTTCGAATCACCTGATGCGTTTCAATTGCTATCTTCCTCAGAGACTTCCACCGAAGTTTGCGTGCCACACCCCCAACTGCTCTCTGATTGGGCATTCCACACCCCTGAGCATTGTGGATGTTGAAGTCATTAAAGTCCATAGATGAACGCACTGTCTTAACTGCTGCTCTGTATGACCCCCTAGACTCTGGATGAGCCTCCAATAGCGTTGCAGCTTTGATCCAGCTCCGTTGCTCCACAGTCGAGGTAGGTAACATCCCATCTCAGTGCCCCCGTCTTAAACAGGATGGTGCACCCTCGCGGCTGGGCTGCCGCTATGTATTAATGCTCATGGGTCCGCCACCAAATGAAGGAGCTCTCAAGCAACAGAGAAGGTTTGACCCGTAACCTTTATTGTTACGTACAAACTGCACACGCAGGTGGGCGGGATATGCAGAAACTTCTAATCACCTGACGCGTTTCAATTGCTATCTCCCTCAGAGGCTTCCACCGAAGTTTGCGTGCCACACCCCCAACTGCTCTCTGATTGGGCATTCCACGCCCCTGAGCATTGTGGATGTTGAAAACATTAAAGTCCATAGATGAACGCACTGCCTTAACTGCTGCTCTGTATGAGCCCCTAGACTCTGGATGAGCCTCCACTAGCGTTGCAGTTTTGATCCAGCTCCGTTACTCCACAGTCGAGGTAGGTAACATCCCATCTCATGGCCCCCGTCTTAAACAGGATGGTGCACCCTCGCGGCTGGGCTGCCGCTATGTATTAATGCTCCTGGGTCCACCACCAAATGAAGGACCACTCAAGCAACAGAGAAGGTTTGACCCGTAACCTTTATTGTTAGGTACAAACTGCACACGCAGGTGGGCGGGATATACAGAAACTTCGAATCACCTGACGCGTTTCAATTGCTATCTTCCTCAGAGGCTTCCACCGAAGTTTGCGTGCCACACCCCCAACTGCTCTCTGATTGGGCATTCCACGCCCTTGAGCATTGTGGATGTTGAAGTCATTAAAGTCCATAGATGGACGCACTGTCTTAACTGCTGCTCTGTATGAGCCCCTAGACTCTGGATGAGCTTCCACTAGCGTTGCAGTTTTGATCCAGCTCCGTTGCTCCACAGTCGAAGTAGGTAACATCCCATCTCATGGCCCCCAATCTTAAACAGGATGGTGCACCCTCGCGGCTGGGCTGCCGCTATGTATTAATGCTCCTGGGTCCGCCACCAAATGAAGGAGCACTCAAGCAACAGAGAAGGTTTGACCCGTAACCTTTATTGTTACGTACAAACTGCACACGCAGGTGGGCGGGATATGCAGAAACTTCGAATCACCTGATGCGTTTCAATTGCTATCTTCCTCAGAGACTTCCACCGAAGTTTGCGTGCCACACCCCCAACTGCTCTCTGATTGGGCATTCCACACCCCTGAGCATTGTGGATGTTGAAGTCATTAAAGTCCATAGATGAACGCACTGTCTTAACTGCTGCTCTGTATGACCCCCTAGACTCTGGATGAGCCTCCAATAGCGTTGCAGCTTTGATCCAGCTCCGTTGCTCCACAGTCGAGGTAGGTAACATCCCATCTCAGTGCCCCCGTCTTAAACAGGATGGTGCACCCTCGCGGCTGGGCTGCCGCTATGTATTAATGCTCATGGGTCCGCCACCAAATGAAGGAGCTCTCAAGCAACAGAGAAGGTTTGACCCGTAACCTTTATTGTTACGTACAAACTGCACACGCAGGTGGGCGGGATATGCAGAAACTTCTAATCACCTGACGCGTTTCAATTGCTATCTCCCTCAGAGGCTTCCACCGAAGTTTGCGTGCCACACCCCCAACTGCTCTCTGATTGGGCATTCCACGCCCCTGAGCATTGTGGATGTTGAAAACATTAAAGTCCATAGATGAACGCACTGCCTTAACTGCTGCTCTGTATGAGCCCCTAGACTCTGGATGAGCCTCCACTAGCGTTGCAGTTTTGATCCAGCTCCGTTACTCCACAGTCGAGGTAGGTAACATCCCATCTCATGGCCCCCGTCTTAAACAGGATGGTGCACCCTCGCGGCTGGGCTGCCGCTATGTATTAATGCTCCTGGGTCCACCACCAAATGAAGGACCACTCAAGCAACAGAGAAGGTTTGACCCGTAACCTTTATTGTTAGGTACAAACTGCACACGCAGGTGGGCGGGATATACAGAAACTTCGAATCACCTGACGCGTTTCAATTGCTATCTTCCTCAGAGGCTTCCACCGAAGTTTGCGTGCCACACCCCCAACTGCTCTCTGATTGGGCATTCCACGCCCTTGAGCATTGTGGATGTTGAAGTCATTAAAGTCCATAGATGGACGCACTGTCTTAACTGCTGCTCTGTATGAGCCCCTAGACTCTGGATGAGCTTCCACTAGCGTTGCAGTTTTGATCCAGCTCCGTTGCTCCACAGTCGAAGTAGGTAACATCCCATCTCATGGCCCCCATCTTAAACAGGATGGTGCACCCTCGCGGCTGGGCTGCCGCTATGTATTAATGCTCCTGGGTCCGCCACCAAATGAAGGAGCACTCAAGCAACAGAGAAGGTTTGACCCGTAACCTTTATTGTTACGTACAAACTGCACACGCAGGTGGGCGGGATATGCAGAAACTTCGAATCACCTGACGCGTTTCAATTGCTATCTCCCTCAGAGGCTTCCACCAAAGTTTGCGTGCCACACCCCCAACTGCTCTCTGATTGGGCATTCCACGCCCCTGAGCATTGTGGATGTTGAAGTCATTAAAGTCCATAGATGAACGCACTGCCTTAACTGCTGCTCTGTATGAGCCCCTAGACTCTGGATGAGCCTCCACTAGCGTTGCAGTTTTGATCCAGCTCCGTTACTCCACAGTCGAGGTAGGTAACATCCCATCTCATGGCCCCCGTCTTAAACAGGATGGTGCACCCTCGCGGCTGGGCTGCCGCTATGTATTAATGCTCCTGGGTCCGCCACCAAATGAAGGACCACTCAAGCAACAGAGAAGGTTCGACCCGTAACCTTTATTGTTAGGTACAAACTGCACACGCAGGTGGGCGGGATATGCAGAAACTTCGAATCACCTGACGCGTTTCAATTGCTATCTTCCTCAGAGGCTTCCACCGAAGTTTGCGTGCCACACCCCCAACTGCTCTCTGATTGGGCATTCCACGCCCTTGAGCATTTTGGATGTTGAAGTCATTAAAGTCCATAGATGGACGCACTGTCTTAACTGCTGCTCTGTATGAGCCCCTAGACTCTGGATGAGCCTCCACTAGCGTTGCAGTTTTGATCCAGCTCCGTTGCTCCACAGTCGAAGTAGGTAACATCCCATCTCATGGCCCCCGTCTTAAACAGGATGGTGCACCCTCGCGGCTGGGCTGACGCTATGTATTAATGCTCCTGGGTCCGCCACCAAATGAAGGAGCACTCAAGCAACAGAGAAGGTTTGACCCGTAACCTTTATTGTTAGGTACAAACTGCACACGCAGGTGGGCAGGATATGCAGAAACTTCGAATCACCTGACGCGTTTCAATTGCTATCTCCCTCAGAGGCTTCCACCGAAGTTTGCGTGCCACACCCCCAACTGCTCTCTGATTGGGCATTCCACGCCCCTGAGCATTGTGGATGTTGAAAACATTAAAGTCCATAGATGAACGCACTGCCTTAACTGCTGCTCTGTATGAGCCCCTAGACTCTGGATGAGCCTCCACTAGCGTTGCAGTTTTGATCCAGCTCCGTTACTCCACAGTCGAGGTAGGTAACATCCCATCTCATGGCCCCCGTCTTAAACAGGATGGTGCACCCTCGCGGCTGGGCTGCCGCTATGTATTAATGCTCCTGGGTCCACCACCAAATGAAGGACCACTCAAGCAACAGAGAAGGTTTGACCCGTAACCTTTATTGTTAGGTACAAACTGCACACGCAGGTGGGCGGGATATACAGAAACTTCGAATCACCTGACGCGTTTCAATTGCTATCTTCCTCAGAGGCTTCCACCGAAGTTTGCGTGCCACACCCCCAACTGCTCTCTGATTGGGCATTCCACGCCCTTGAGCATTGTGGATGTTGAAGTCATTAAAGTCCATAGATGGACGCACTGTCTTAACTGCTGCTCTGTATGAGCCCCTAGACTCTGGATGAGCTTCCACTAGCGTTGCAGTTTTGATCCAGCTCCGTTGCTCCACAGTCGAAGTAGGTAACATCCCATCTCATGGCCCCCATCTTAAACAGGATGGTGCACCCTCGCGGCTGGGCTGCCGCTATGTATTAATGCTCCTGGGTCCGCCACCAAATGAAGGAGCACTCAAGCAACAGAGAAGGTTTGACCCGTAACCTTTATTGTTACGTACAAACTGCACACGCAGGTGGGCGGGATATGCAGAAACTTCGAATCACCTGACGCGTTTCAATTGCTATCTCCCTCAGAGGCTTCCACCAAAGTTTGCGTGCCACACCCCCAACTGCTCTCTGATTGGGCATTCCACGCCCCTGAGCATTGTGGATGTTGAAGTCATTAAAGTCCATAGATGAACGCACTGCCTTAACTGCTGCTCTGTATGAGCCCCTAGACTCTGGATGAGCCTCCACTAGCGTTGCAGTTTTGATCCAGCTCCGTTACTCCACAGTCGAGGTAGGTAACATCCCATCTCATGGCCCCCGTCTTAAACAGGATGGTGCACCCTCGCGGCTGGGCTGCCGCTATGTATTAATGCTCCTGGGTCCGCCACCAAATGAAGGACCACTCAAGCAACAGAGAAGGTTTGACCCGTAACCTTTATTGTTAGGTACAAACTGCACACGCAGGTGGGCGGGATATGCAGAAACTTCGAATCACCTGACGCGTTTCAATTGCTATCTTCCTCAGAGGCTTCCACCGAAGTTTGCATGCCACACCCCCAACTGCTCTCTGATTGGGCATTCCACGCCCTTGAGCATTTTGGATGTTGAAGTCATTAAAGTCCATAGATGGACGCACTGTCTTAACTGCTGCTCTGTATGAGCCCCTAGACTCTGGATGAGCCTCCACTAGCGTTGCAGTTTTGATCCAGCTCCGTTGCTCCACAGTCGAAGTAGGTAACATCCCATCTCATGGCCCCCGTCTTAAACAGGATGGTGCACCCTCGCGGCTGGGCTGACGCTATGTATTAATGCTCCTGGGTCCGCCACCAAATGAAGGAGCACTCAAGCAACAGAGAAGGTTTGACCCGTAACCTTTATTGTTAGGTACAAACTGCACACGCAGGTGGGCAGGATATGCAGAAACTTCGAATCACCTGACGCGTTTCAATTGCTATCTTCCTCAGAGGCTTCCACCGAAGTTTGCGTGCCACACCCCCAACTGCTCTCTGATTGGGCATTCCACGCCCCTGAGCATTGTGGATGTTGAAGTCATTAAAGTCCATAGATGAACGCACTGTCTTAACTGCTGCTCTGTATGAGCCCCTTGACTCTGGATGAGCCTCCACTAGCGTTGCAGTTTTGATCCAGCTCCGTTGCTCCACAGTCGAGGTAGGTAACATCCCATCTCATGGCCCCCGTCTTAAACAGGATGGTGCACCCTCGCGGCTGGGCTGCCGCTATGTATTAATGCTCCTGGGTCCGCCACCAAATGAAGGAGCACTCAAGCAACAGAGAAGGTTTGACCCGTAACCTTTATTGTTAGGTACAAACTGCACACGCAGGTGGGCGGGATATGCAGAAACTTTGAATCACCTGACGCGTTTCAATTGCTATCTTCCTCAGAGGCTTCCACCGAAGTTTGCGTGCCACACCCCCAACTGCTCTCTGATTGGGCATTCCACGCCCTTGAGCATTGTGGATGTTGAAGTCATTAAAGTCCATAGATGGACGCACTGTCTTAACTGCTGCTCTGTATGAGCCCCTAGACTCTGGATGAGCCTCCACTAGCGTTGCAGTTTTGATCCAGCTCCGTTGCTCCACAGTCGAAGTAGGTAACATCCCATCTCATGGCCCCCGTCTTAAACAGGATGGTGCACCCTTGCGGCTGGGCTGACGCTATGTATTAATGCTCCTGGGTCCGCCACCAAATGAAGGAGCACTCAAGCAACAGAGAAGGTTTGACCCGTAACCTTTATTGTTAGGTACAAACTGCACACGCAGGTGGGCAGGATATGCAGAAACTTCGAATCACCTGACGCGTTTCAATTGCTATCTTCCTCAGAGGCTTCCACCGAAGTTTGCGTGCCACACCCCCAACTGCTCTCTGATTGGGCATTCCACGCCCCTGAGCATTGTGGATGTTGAAGTCATTAAAGTCCATAGATGAACGCACTGTCTTAACTGCTGCTCTGTATGAGCCCCTAGACTCTGGATGAGACTCCACTAGCGTTGCAGTTTTGATCCAGCTCCGTTGCTCCACAGTCGAGGTAGGTAACATCCCATCTCATGGCCCCTGTCTTAAACAGGATGGTGCACCCTCGCGGCTGGGCTGCCGCTATGTATTAATGCTCCTGGGTCCGCCACCAAATGAAGGAGCACTCAAGCAACAGAAAAGGTTTGACCCGTAACCTTTTTTTTTTTTTTTTTTTGGGAGTTTTATATAGCGCGAACTAGAACAGAACCGAACCGAATCAGTTATCAGAGCGCTTTACATAGCACCAGTTACGTTACATGAGGACACACTTTCATTTTTTTAGGCACGGGGAGATTAAGTGATTTGCCCAGAATCACAGGGGGTTTTTGGCGTCGTTACCGAGACTTGAACCCAGATCCCCAGGTCCGAGGTCGAGCGCCTTAGCCGTTAGGCCAACCCCTGTTACGTACAAACTGCACACGCAGGTGGGCGGGATTGCAGCAACTTCGAATCACCTGACGCGTTTCAATTGCTATCTTCCTCAGAGGCTTCCACCGAAGTTTGCGTGCCACACCCCCAACTGCTCTCTGATTGGGCATTCCACACCCCTGAGCATTGTGGATGTTGAAGTCATTAAAGTCCATAGATGAACGCACTGTCTTAACTGCTGCTCTGTATGAGCCCCTAGACTCTGGATGAGCCTCCACTAGCATTGCAGTTTTGATCCAGCTCCGTTGCTCAACAGTCGAGGTAGGTAACATCCCATCTCATGGCCCCCGTCTTAAACAGGATGGTGCACCCTCGCGGCTGGGCTGCCGCTATGTATTAATGCTCCTGGGTCCGCCACCAAATGAAGGAGCACTGAAGCAACAGAGAAGGTTTGACCCGTAACCTTTATTGTTAGGTACAAACTGCACACGCAGGTGGGCGGGATATGCAGAAACTTCGAATCACCTGACGCGTTTCAATTGCTATCTTCCTCAGAGGCTTCCACCGAAGTTTGCGTGCCACACCCCCAACTGCCCTCTGATTGGGCATTCCACGCCCCTGAGCATTGTGGATGTTGAAGTCATTAAAGTCCATAGATGAACTCACTTTCTTAACTGCTGTTCTGTATGAGCCCCTAGACTCTGGATGAGCCTCCACTAGCGTTGCAGTTTTGATCCAGCTCTGTTGCTCCACAGTCGAGGTAGGTAACATCCCATCTCATGGCCCCCGTCTTAAACAGGATGGTGCACCCTCGCGGCTGGGCTGCTGCTATGTATTAATGCTCCAGGGTCCGCCACCAAATGAAGGAGCACTCAAGCAACAGAGAAGGTTTGACCCGTAACCTTTATTGTTAGGTACAAACTGCACACGCAGGTGGGCGGGATATGCAAAAAATTAGAATCACCTGACGCGTTTCAATTGCTATCTTCCTCAGAAGCCTCCACCGAAGTTTGCGTGCCACACCCCCAACTGCTCTCTGATTGGGCATTCCACGCCGCTGGGCATTCTGGATGTTGAAGTCATTAAAGTCCATAGATGAACGCACTGTCTTAACTGCTGCTCTGTATGAGCCCCTAGACTCTGGATGAGCCTCCACTAGCGTTGCAGTTTTGATCCAGCTCCTTTGCTCCACAGTCGAGGTAGGTAACATCCCATCTCATGGCCCCCGTCTTAAACAGGATGGTGCACCCTCGCGGCTGGGCTGCCGCTATGTTTTTTTATGCTCCTGGGTCCGCCACCAAATGAAGGAGCACTCAAGCAACAGAGAAGGTTTGACCCGTAACCTTTATTGTTAGGTACAAACTGCACACGCAGGTGGGCGGGATATGCAGAAACTTCGAATCACCTGACGCGTTTCAATTGCTATCTTCCTCAGAGGCTTCCACCGAAGTTTGCGTGCCACACCCCCACCTACTCTCTGATTGGGCATTCCACGCCCCTGAGCATTGTGGATGGTGAAGTCATTAAAGTCCATACATGAACGCACTGTCTTAACTGCTGCTCTGTATGAGCCCCTAGACTCTGGATGAGCCTCCACTAGCGTTGCAGTTTTGATCAGCTCCGTTGCTCCACAGTCGAGGTAGGTAACATCCCATCTCATGGCCCCCATCTTAAACAGGATGGTGCACCCTCGCGGCTGGGCTGCCGCTATGTATTAATGCTCCTGGGTCCGCCACCAAATGAAGGAGCACTCAAGCAACAGAGAAGGTTTGACCCGTAACCTTTATTGTTAGGTACAAACTGCACACGCAGGTGGGCGGGATATGCAGAAACTTCGAATCACCTGACGCGTTTCAATTGCTATCTTCCTCAGAGGCTTCCATCGAAGTTTGCGTGCCACACCCCCAACTGCTCTCTGATTGGGCATTCCACGCCAGTGAGCATTGTGGATGTTGAAGTCATTAAAGTCCATAGATGAACGCACTGTCTTAACTGCTGCTCTGTATGAGACCCTAGACTCTGGATGAGCCTCCACTAGCGTTGCAGTTTTGATCCAGCTCCGTTGCTCCACAGTCGATGTAGGTAACATCCCATCTCATGGCCCCCGTCTTAAACAGGATGGTGCACCCTCGCGGCTGGGCTGCCGCTATGTATTAATGCTTCTGGGTCCGCCACCAAATGAAGGAGCACTCAAGCAACAGAGAAGGTTTGACCCGTAACCTTTATTGTTACGTACAAACTGCACACGCAGGTGGGCGGGATATGCAGAAACTTCGAATCACCTGACGCGTTTCAATTGCTATCTCCCTCAGAGGCTTCCACCAAAGTTTGCGTGCCACACCCCCAACTGCTCTCTGATTGGGCATTCCACGCCCCTGAGCATTGTGGATGTTGAAGTCATTAAAGTCCATAGATGAACGCACTGCCTTAACTGCTGCTCTGTATGAGCCCCTAGACTCTGGATGAGCCTCCACTAGCGTTGCAGTTTTGATCCAGCTCCGTTACTCCACAGTCGAGGTAGGTAACATCCCATCTCATGGCCCCCGTCTTAAACAGGATGGTGCACCCTCGCGGCTGGGCTGCCGCTATGTATTAATGCTCCTGGGTCCGCCACCAAATGAAGGACCACTCAAGCAACAGAGAAGGTTTGACCCGTAACCTTTATTGTTAGGTACAAACTGCACACGCAGGTGGGCGGGATATGCAGAAACTTCGAATCACCTGACGCGTTTCAATTGCTATCTTCCTCAGAGGCTTCCACCGAAGTTTGCATGCCACACCCCCAACTGCTCTCTGATTGGGCATTCCACGCCCTTGAGCATTTTGGATGTTGAAGTCATTAAAGTCCATAGATGGACGCACTGTCTTAACTGCTGCTCTGTATGAGCCCCTAGACTCTGGATGAGCCTCCACTAGCGTTGCAGTTTTGATCCAGCTCCGTTGCTCCACAGTCGAAGTAGGTAACATCCCATCTCATGGCCCCCGTCTTAAACAGGATGGTGCACCCTCGCGGCTGGGCTGACGCTATGTATTAATGCTCCTGGGTCCGCCACCAAATGAAGGAGCACTCAAGCAACAGAGAAGGTTTGACCCGTAACCTTTATTGTTAGGTACAAACTGCACACGCAGGTGGGCAGGATATGCAGAAACTTCGAATCACCTGACGCGTTTCAATTGCTATCTTCCTCAGAGGCTTCCACCGAAGTTTGCGTGCCACACCCCCAACTGCTCTCTGATTGGGCATTCCACGCCCCTGAGCATTGTGGATGTTGAAGTCATTAAAGTCCATAGATGAACGCACTGTCTTAACTGCTGCTCTGTATGAGCCCCTTGACTCTGGATGAGCCTCCACTAGCGTTGCAGTTTTGATCCAGCTCCGTTGCTCCACAGTCGAGGTAGGTAACATCCCATCTCATGGCCCCCGTCTTAAACAGGATGGTGCACCCTCGCGGCTGGGCTGCCGCTATGTATTAATGCTCCTGGGTCCGCCACCAAATGAAGGAGCACTCAAGCAACAGAGAAGGTTTGACCCGTAACCTTTATTGTTAGGTACAAACTGCACACGCAGGTGGGCGGGATATGCAGAAACTTTGAATCACCTGACGCGTTTCAATTGCTATCTTCCTCAGAGGCTTCCACCGAAGTTTGCGTGCCACACCCCCAACTGCTCTCTGATTGGGCATTCCACGCCCTTGAGCATTGTGGATGTTGAAGTCATTAAAGTCCATAGATGGACGCACTGTCTTAACTGCTGCTCTGTATGAGCCCCTAGACTCTGGATGAGCCTCCACTAGCGTTGCAGTTTTGATCCAGCTCCGTTGCTCCACAGTCGAAGTAGGTAACATCCCATCTCATGGCCCCCGTCTTAAACAGGATGGTGCACCCTTGCGGCTGGGCTGACGCTATGTATTAATGCTCCTGGGTCCGCCACCAAATGAAGGAGCACTCAAGCAACAGAGAAGGTTTGACCCGTAACCTTTATTGTTAGGTACAAACTGCACACGCAGGTGGGCAGGATATGCAGAAACTTCGAATCACCTGACGCGTTTCAATTGCTATCTTCCTCAGAGGCTTCCACCGAAGTTTGCGTGCCACACCCCCAACTGCTCTCTGATTGGGCATTCCACGCCCCTGAGCATTGTGGATGTTGAAGTCATTAAAGTCCATAGATGAACGCACTGTCTTAACTGCTGCTCTGTATGAGCCCCTAGACTCTGGATGAGACTCCACTAGCGTTGCAGTTTTGATCCAGCTCCGTTGCTCCACAGTCGAGGTAGGTAACATCCCATCTCATGGCCCCTGTCTTAAACAGGATGGTGCACCCTCGCGGCTGGGCTGCCGCTATGTATTAATGCTCCTGGGTCCGCCACCAAATGAAGGAGCACTCAAGCAACAGAAAAGGTTTGACCCGTAACCTTTTTTTTTTTTTTTTTTTGGGAGTTTTATATAGCGCGAACTAGAACAGAACCGAACCGAATCAGTTATCAGAGCGCTTTACATAGCACCAGTTACGTTACATGAGGACACACTTTCATTTTTTTAGGCACGGGGAGATTAAGTGATTTGCCCAGAATCACAGGGGGTTTTTGGCGTCGTTACCGAGACTTGAACCCAGATCCCCAGGTCCGAGGTCGAGCGCCTTAGCCGTTAGGCCAACCCCTGTTACGTACAAACTGCACACGCAGGTGGGCGGGATTGCAGCAACTTCGAATCACCTGACGCGTTTCAATTGCTATCTTCCTCAGAGGCTTCCACCGAAGTTTGCGTGCCACACCCCCAACTGCTCTCTGATTGGGCATTCCACACCCCTGAGCATTGTGGATGTTGAAGTCATTAAAGTCCATAGATGAACGCACTGTCTTAACTGCTGCTCTGTATGAGCCCCTAGACTCTGGATGAGCCTCCACTAGCATTGCAGTTTTGATCCAGCTCCGTTGCTCAACAGTCGAGGTAGGTAACATCCCATCTCATGGCCCCCGTCTTAAACAGGATGGTGCACCCTCGCGGCTGGGCTGCCGCTATGTATTAATGCTCCTGGGTCCGCCACCAAATGAAGGAGCACTGAAGCAACAGAGAAGGTTTGACCCGTAACCTTTATTGTTAGGTACAAACTGCACACGCAGGTGGGCGGGATATGCAGAAACTTCGAATCACCTGACGCGTTTCAATTGCTATCTTCCTCAGAGGCTTCCACCGAAGTTTGCGTGCCACACCCCCAACTGCCCTCTGATTGGGCATTCCACGCCCCTGAGCATTGTGGATGTTGAAGTCATTAAAGTCCATAGATGAACTCACTTTCTTAACTGCTGTTCTGTATGAGCCCCTAGACTCTGGATGAGCCTCCACTAGCGTTGCAGTTTTGATCCAGCTCTGTTGCTCCACAGTCGAGGTAGGTAACATCCCATCTCATGGCCCCCGTCTTAAACAGGATGGTGCACCCTCGCGGCTGGGCTGCTGCTATGTATTAATGCTCCAGGGTCCGCCACCAAATGAAGGAGCACTCAAGCAACAGAGAAGGTTTGACCCGTAACCTTTATTGTTAGGTACAAACTGCACACGCAGGTGGGCGGGATATGCAAAAAATTAGAATCACCTGACGCGTTTCAATTGCTATCTTCCTCAGAAGCCTCCACCGAAGTTTGCGTGCCACACCCCCAACTGCTCTCTGATTGGGCATTCCACGCCGCTGGGCATTCTGGATGTTGAAGTCATTAAAGTCCATAGATGAACGCACTGTCTTAACTGCTGCTCTGTATGAGCCCCTAGACTCTGGATGAGCCTCCACTAGCGTTGCAGTTTTGATCCAGCTCCTTTGCTCCACAGTCGAGGTAGGTAACATCCCATCTCATGGCCCCCGTCTTAAACAGGATGGTGCACCCTCGCGGCTGGGCTGCCGCTATGTTTTTTTATGCTCCTGGGTCCGCCACCAAATGAAGGAGCACTCAAGCAACAGAGAAGGTTTGACCCGTAACCTTTATTGTTAGGTACAAACTGCACACGCAGGTGGGCGGGATATGCAGAAACTTCGAATCACCTGACGCGTTTCAATTGCTATCTTCCTCAGAGGCTTCCACCGAAGTTTGCGTGCCACACCCCCACCTACTCTCTGATTGGGCATTCCACGCCCCTGAGCATTGTGGATGGTGAAGTCATTAAAGTCCATACATGAACGCACTGTCTTAACTGCTGCTCTGTATGAGCCCCTAGACTCTGGATGAGCCTCCACTAGCGTTGCAGTTTTGATCAGCTCCGTTGCTCCACAGTCGAGGTAGGTAACATCCCATCTCATGGCCCCCATCTTAAACAGGATGGTGCACCCTCGCGGCTGGGCTGCCGCTATGTATTAATGCTCCTGGGTCCGCCACCAAATGAAGGAGCACTCAAGCAACAGAGAAGGTTTGACCCGTAACCTTTATTGTTAGGTACAAACTGCACACGCAGGTGGGCGGGATATGCAGAAACTTCGAATCACCTGACGCGTTTCAATTGCTATCTTCCTCAGAGGCTTCCATCGAAGTTTGCGTGCCACACCCCCAACTGCTCTCTGATTGGGCATTCCACGCCAGTGAGCATTGTGGATGTTGAAGTCATTAAAGTCCATAGATGAACGCACTGTCTTAACTGCTGCTCTGTATGAGACCCTAGACTCTGGATGAGCCTCCACTAGCGTTGCAGTTTTGATCCAGCTCCGTTGCTCCACAGTCGATGTAGGTAACATCCCATCTCATGGCCCCCGTCTTAAACAGGATGGTGCACCCTCGCGGCTGGGCTGCCGCTATGTATTAATGCTTCTGGGTCCGCCACCAAATGAAGGAGCACTCAAGCAACAGAGTAGGTTTGACCCGTAACCTTTATTGTTAGGTACAAACTGCACACGCAGGTGGGCGGGATATGCATAAACTTCGAATCACCTGACACGTTTCAATTGCTATCTTCCTCAGAGGCTTCCACCGAAGTTTGCGTGCCACACCCCCAACTGCTCTCTGATTGGGCATTCCACGCCTCTGAGCATTGTGGATGTTGAAGTCATTAAAGTCCATAGATGAACGCACTGTCTTAACTGCTGCTCTGTATGAGCCCCTAGACTCTGGATGAGCCTCCAATAGCGTTGCAGTTTTAATCAGCTCCGTTGCTCCACAGTCGAGGTAGGTAACATCCCATGTCATGGCCCCCGTCTTAAACAGGATGGTGCACCCTCGCGGCTGGGCTGCTGCTATGTATTAATGCTCCTGGGTCCGCCACCAAATGAAGGAGCACTCAAGCAACAGCGAAGGTTTGACCCGTAACCTTTATTGTTAGGTACAAACTGCACACGCAGGTGGGTGGGATATGCAGAAACTTCGAATCACCTGACGCGTTTCAATTGCTATCTTCCTCAGAGGTTTCCACCGAAGTTTGCGTGCCACACCCCCAACTGCTCTCTGATTGGGCATTCCACGCCCCTGAGCATTGTGGATGTTGAAGTCATTAAAGTCCATAGATGAACGCACTGTCTTAACTGCTGCTCTGTATGAGCCCCTAGACTCTGGATGAGACTCCACTAGTGTTGCAGTTTTGATCCAGATCCGTTGCTCCACAGTCGAGGTAGGTAACATCCCATCTCATGGCCCCCGTCTTAAACAGGATGGTGCACCCTCGCGGCTGGGCTGCCGCTATGTATTAATGCTCCTGGGTCCGCCACCAAATGAAGGAGCACTCAAGCAACAGAGAAGGTTTGACCCGTAACCTTTATTGTTAGGTACAAACTGTACACGCAGGTGGGCGGGATATGCAGAAACTTCGAATCACCTGATGCGTTTCAATTGCTATCTTCCTCAGAGGCTTCCACCGAAGTTTGCGAGCCACACCCCCAACTGCTCTCTGATTGGGCATTCCACACCCCTGAGCATTGTGGATGTTTAAGTCATTAAAGTCCATAGATGAACGCACTGTCTTAACTGCTGCTCTGTATGACCCCCTAGACTCTGGATGAGCGTCCAATAGCGTTGCAGTTTTGATCCAGCTCCGTTGCTCCACAGTCGAGGTAGGTAACATCCCATCTCATGGCCCCCGTCTTAAACAGGATGGTGCACCCTCGCGGCTGAACTGCCGCTATGTATTAATGCTCCTGGGTCCGCCACCAAATGAAGGAGCACTCAAGCAACAGAGAAGGTTTGACCCGTAACCTTTATTGTTACGTACAAACTGCACACGCAGGTGGGCGGGATATGCAGAAACTTCGAATCACCTGACGCGTTTCAATTGCTATCTTCCTCAGAGGCTTCCACCGAAGTTTGCGTGCCACACCCCCAACTGCTCTCTGATTGGGCATTCCACGCCCCTGAGCATTGTGGATGTTGAAGTCATTAAAGTCCATAGATGAACGCACTGCCTTAACTGCTGCTCTGTATGAGCCCCTAGACTCCGGATGAGCCTCCACTAGCGTTGCAGTTTTGATCCAGCTCCGTTGCTCCACAGTCGAGGTAGGTAACATCCCATCTCATGGCCCCCGTCTTAAACAGGATGGTGCACCCTCGCGGCTGGGCTGCCGCTATGTATTAATGCTCCTGGGTCCGCCACCAAATGAAGGAGCACTCAAGCAACAGAGAAGGTTTGACCCGTAACCTTTATTGTTAGGTACAAACTGCACACGCAGGTGGGCGGGATATGCAGAAACTTCGAATCACCTGATGCGTTTCAATTGCTATCTTCCTCAGAGGCTTCCACCGAAGTTTGCGTGCCACACCCCCAACTGCTCTCTGATTGGGCATTCCACACCCCTGAGCATTGTGGATGTTGAAGTCATTAAAGTCCATAGATGAACGCACTGTCTTAACTGCTGCTCTGTATGAGCCCCTAGACTCTGGATGAGCCTCCACTAGCGTTGCAGTTTTGATCCAGCTCCGTTGCTCCACAGTCGAGGTAGGTAACATCCCATCTCATGGCCCCCGTCTTAAACAGGATGGTGCACCCTCGCGGCTGGGCTGCCGCTATGTATTAATGCTCCTGGGTCCGCCACCAAATGAAGGAGCACTCAAGCAACAGAGAAGGTTTGACCCGTAACCTTTATTGTTACGTACAAACTGCACACGCAGGTGGGCGGGATTGCAGCAACTTCGAATCACCTGACACGTTTCAATTGCTATCTTCCTCAGAGGCTTCCACCAAAGTTTGCGTGCCACACCCCCAACTGCTCTCTGATTGGGCATTCCACGCCCCTGAGCATTGTGGATGTTGAAGTCAGATGAACGCACTGTCTTCACTGCTGCTCTGTATGAGCCCCTAGACTCTGGATGAGCCTCCACTAGCATTGCAGTTTTGATCCAGCTCCGTTGCTCAACAGTCGAGGTAGGTAACATCCCATCTCATGGCCCCCGTCTTAAACAGGATGGTGCACCCTCGCGGCTGGGCTGCCGCTATGTATTAATGCTCCTGGGTCCGCCACCAAATGAAGGAGCACTCAAGCAACAGAGAAGGTTTGACCCGTAACCTTTATTGTTAGGTACAAACTGCACACGCAGGTGGGCGGGATATGCAGAAACTTCGAATCACCTGACGCGTTTCAATTGCTATCTTCCTCAGAGGCTTCCACCGAAGTTTGCGTGCCACACCCCCAACTGCTCTCTGATTGGGCATTCCACGCCCCTGAGCATTGTGGATGTTGAAGTCATTAAAGTCCATAGATGAACGCACTTTCTTAACTGCTGCTCTGTATGAGCCCCTAGACTCTGGATGAGCCTCCACTAGTGTTGCAGTTTTGATCCAGCTCCGTTGCTCCACAGTCGAGGTAGGTAACATCCCATCTCATGGCCCCCGTCTTAAACAGGATGGTGCACCCTCGCGGCTGGGCTGCCGCTATGTATTAATGCTCCAGGGTCCGCCACCAAATGAAGGAGCACTCAAGCAACAGAGAAGGTTTGACCCGTAACCTTTATTGTTAGTTACAAACTGCACACGCAGGTGGGCGGGATATGCAGAAACTTCGAATCACCTGACGCGTTTCAATTGCTATCTTCCTTAGAGGCTTCCACCGAAGTTTGCGTGCCACACCCCCAACTGCTCTCTGATTGGGCATTCCACGCCCCTAAGCATTGTGGATGTTGAAGTCATTAAAGTCCATAGATGAATGCACTGTCTTAACTGCTGCTCTGTATGAGCCCCTAGACTCTGGATGAGACTCCACTAGCGTTGCAGTTTTGATCCAGCTCCGTTGCTCCACAGTCGAGGTAGGTAACATCCCATCTCATGGCCCCCGTCTTAAACAGGATGGTGCACCCTCGCGGCTGGGCTGCCGCTATGTATTAATGCTCCTGGGTCCGCCACCAAATGAAGGAGCACTCAAGCAACAGAGAAGGATTGACCCGTAACCTTTTTTTTTTTTTTTGGGAGTTTTATATAGCGCGAACTAGAACCGAACCGAATCAGTTATCAGAGCGCTTTACATAGCACCAGTTACGTTACATGAGGACACACTTTCATTTTTTTAGGCACGGGGAGATTAAGTGATTTGCCCAGAATCACAGGGGGTTTTTGGCGTCGTTACCGAGACTTGAACCCAGATCCCCAGGTCCGAGGTCGAGCGCCTTAGCCGTTAGGCCAACCCCTGTTACGTACAAACTGCACACGCAGGTGGGCGGGATTGCAGCAACTTCGAATCACCTGACGCGTTTCAATTGCTATCTTCCTCGGAGGCTTCCACAGAAGTTTGCGTGCCACACCCCCAACTGCTCTCTGATTGGGCATTCCACGCCCCTGAGCATTGTGGATGTTGAAGTCATTAAAGTCCATAGATGAACGCACTGTCTTAACTGCTGCTCTGTATGAGCCCCTAGACTCTGGATGAGCCTCCACTAGCATTGCAGTTTTGATCCAGCTCCGTTGCTCAACAGTCTAGGTAGGTAACATCCCATCTCATGGCCCCCGTCTTAAACAGGATGGTGCACCCTCGCGGCTGGGCTGCCGCTATGTATTAATGCTCCTGGGTCCGCCACCAAATGAAGGAGCACTGAAGCAACAGAGAAGGTTTGACCCGTAACCTTTATTGTTAGGTACAAACTGCACACGCAGGTGGGCGGGATATGCAGAAACTTCGAATCACCTCACGCGTTTCAATTGCTATCTTCCTCAGAGGCTTCCACCGAAGTTTGCGTGCCACACCCCCAACTGCCCTCTGATTGGGCATTCCACGCCCCTGAGCATTGTGGATGTTGAAGTCATTAAAGTCCATAGATAAACGCACTTTCTTAACTGCTGCTCTGTATGAGCCCCTAGACTCTGGATGAGCCTCCACTAGCGTTGCAGTTTTGATCCAGCTCTGTTGCTCCACAGTCGAGGTAGGTAACATCCCATCTCATGGCCCCCGTCTTAAACAGGATGGTGCACCCTCGCGGCTGGGCTGCCGCTATGTATTAATGCTCCTGGGTCCGCCACCAAATGAAGGAGCACTCAAGCAACAGAGAAGGTTTGACCCGTAACCTTTATTGTTACGTACAAACTGCACACGCAGGTGGGCGGGATTGCAGCAACTTCGAATCACCTGACGCGTTTCAATTGCTATCTTCCTCAGAGGCTTCCACCAAAGTTTGCGTGCCACACCCCCAACTGCTCTCTGATTGGGCATTCCACGCCCCTGAGCATTGTGGATGTTGAAGTCAGATGAACGCACTGTCTTCACTGCTGCTCTGTATGAGCCCCTAGACTCTGGATGAGCCTCCACTAGCATTGCAGTTTTGATCCAGCTCCGTTGCTCAACAGTCGAGGTAGGTAACATCCCATCTCATGGCCCCCGTCTTAAACAGGATGGTGCACCCTCGCGGCTGGGCTGCCGCTATGTATTAATGCTCCTGGGTCCGCCACCAAATGAAGGAGCACTCAAGCAACAGAGAAGGTTTGACCCGTAACCTTTATTGTTAGGTACAAACTGCACACGCAGGTGGGCGGGATATGCAGAAACTTCGAATCACCTGACGCGTTTCAATTGCTATCTTCCTCAGAGGCTTCCACCGAAGTTTGCGTGCCACACCCCCAACTGCTCTCTGATTGGGCATTCCACGCCCCTGAGCATTGTGGATGTTGAAGTCATTAAAGTCCATAGATGAACGCACTTTCTTAACTGCTGCTCTGTATGAGCCCCTAGACTCTGGATGAGCCTCCACTAGTGTTGCAGTTTTGATCCAGCTCCGTTGCTCCACAGTCGAGGTAGGTAACATCCCATCTCATGGCCCCCGTCTTAAACAGGATGGTGCACCCTCGCGGCTGGGCTGCCGCTATGTATTAATGCTCCAGGGTCCGCCACCAAATGAAGGAGCACTCAAGCAACAGAGAAGGTTTGACCCGTAACCTTTATTGTTAGGTACAAACTGCACACGCAGGTGGGCGGGATATGCAGAAACTTCGAATCACCTGACGCGTTTCAATTGCTATCTTCCTTAGAGGCTTCCACCGAAGTTTGCGTGCCACACCCCCAACTGCTCTCTGATTGGGCATTCCACGCCCCTGAGCATTGTGGATGTTGAAGTCATTAAAGTCCATAGATGAATGCACTGTCTTAACTGCTGCTCTGTATGAGCCCCTAGACTCTGGATGAGACTCCACTAGCGTTGCAGTTTTGATCCAGCTCCGTTGCTCCACAGTCGAGGTAGGTAACATCCCATCTCATGGCCCCCATCTTAAACAGGATGGTGCACCCTCGCGGCTGGGCTGCCGCTATGTATTAATGCTCCTGGGTCCGCCACCAAATGAAGGAGCACTCAAGCAACAGAGAAGGTTTGACCCGTAACCTTTTTTTTTTTTTTTTTTTTGGGGAGTTTTATATAGCGCGAACTAGAACCGAACCGAATCAGTTATCAGAGCGCTTTACATAGCACCAGTTACGTTACATGAGGACACACTTTCATTTTTTTAGGCACGGGGAGATTAAGTGATTTGCCCAGAATCACAGGGGGTTTTTGGCATCGTTACCGAGACTTGAACCCAGATCCCCAGGTCCGAGGTCGAGCGCCTTAGCCGTTAGGCCAACCCCTGTTACGTACAAACTGCACACGCAGGTGGGCGGGATTGCAGCAACTTTGAATCACCTGACGCGTTTCAATTGCTATCTTCCTCAGAGGCTTCCACCGAAGTTTGCGTGCCACACCCCCAACTGCTCTCTGATTGGGCATTCCACGCCCCTGAGCATTGTGGATGTTGAAGTCATTAAAGTCCATAAATGAACGCACTGTCTTAACTGCTGCTCTGTATGAGCCCCTAGACTCTGGATGAGCCTCCACTAGCATTGCAGTTTTGATCCAGCTCCGTTGCTCAACAGTCGAGGTAGGTAACATCCCATCTCATGGCCCCCGTCTTAAACAGGATGGTGCACCCTCGCGGCTGGGCTGCTGCTATGTATTAATGCTCCTGGGTCCGCCACCAAATGAAGGAGCACTGAAGCAACAGAGAAGGTTTGACCCGTAACCTTTATTGTTAGGTACAAACTGCACACGCAGGTGGGCGGGATATGCAGAAACTTCGAATCACCTGACACGTTTCAATTGCTATCTTCCTCAGAAGCCTCCACCGAAGTTTGCGTGCCACACCCCCAACTGCTCTCTGATTGGGCATTCCACGCCGCTGGGCATTCTGGATGTTGAAGTCATTAAAGTCCATAGATGAACGCACTGTCTTAACTGCTGCTCTGTATGAGCCCCTAGACTCTGGATGAGCCTCCACTAGCGTTGCAGTTTTGATCCAGCTCCTTTGCTCCACAGTCGAGGTAGGTAACATCCCATCTCATGGCCCCCGTCTTAAACAGGATGGTGCACCCTCACGGCTGGGCTGCCGCTATGTTTTTTTATGCTCCTGGGTCCGCCACCAAATGAAGGAGCACTCAAGCAACAGAGAAGGTTTGACCCGTAACCTTTATTGTTAGGTACAAACTGCACACGCAGGTGGGCGGGATATGCAGAAACTTTGAATCACCTGACGCGTTTCAATTGCTATCTTCCTCAGAGGCTTCCACCGAAGTTTGCGTGCCACACCCCCAACTACTCTCTGATTGGGCATTCCACGCCCCTGAGCATTGTGGATGGTGAAGTCATTAAAGTCCATACATGAACGCACTGTCTTAACTGCTGCTCTGTATGAGCCCCTAGACTCTGGATGAGCCTCCACTAGCGTTGCAGTTTTGATCAGCTCCGTTGCTCCACAGTCGAGGTAGGTAACATCCCATCTCATGGCCCCCATCTTAAACAGGATGGTGCACCCTCGCGGCTGGGCTGCCGCTATGTATTAATGCTCCTGGGTCCGCCACCAAATGAAGGAGCACTCAAGCAACAGAGAAGGTTTGACCCGTAACCTTTATTGTTAGGTACAAACTGCACACGCAGGTGGGTGGGATATGCAGAAACTTCGAATCACCTGACGCGTTTCAATTGCTATCTTCCTCAGAGGTTTCCACCGAAGTTTGCGTGCCACACCCCCAACTGCTCTCTGATTGGGCATTCCACGCCCCTGAGCATTGTGGATGTTGAAGTCATTAAAGTCCATAGATGAACGCACTGTCTTAACTGCTGCTCTGTATGAGCCCCTAGACTCTGGATGAGACTCCACTAGTGTTGCAGTTTTGATCCAGATCCGTTGCTCCACAGTCGAGGTAGGTAACATCCCATCTCATGGCCCCCGTCTTAAACAGGATGGTGCACCCTCGCGGCTGGGCTGCCGCTATGTATTAATGCTCCTGGGTCCGCCACCAAATGAAGGAGCACTCAAGCAACAGAGAAGGTTTGAACCGTAACCTTTATTGTTAGGTACAAACTGTACACGCAGGTGGGCGGGATATGCAGAAACTTCGAATCACCTGATGCGTTTCAATTGCTATCATCCTCAGAGGCTTCCACCGAAGTTTGCGAGCCACACCCCCAACTGCTCTCTGATTGGGCATTCCACACCCCTGAGCATTGTGGATGTTTAAGTCATTAAAGTCCATAGATGAGCGCACTGTCTTAACTGCTGCTCTGTATGACCCCCTAGACTCTGGATGAGCCTCCAATAGCGTTGCAGTTTTGATCCAGCTCCGTTGCTCCACAGTCGAGGTAGGTAACATCCCATCTCATGGCCCCCGTCTTAAACAGGATGGTGCACCCTCGCGGCTGGGCTGCCGCTATGTATTAATGCTCCTGGGTCCGCCACCAAATGAAGGAGCACTCAAGCAACAGAGAAGGTTTGACCCGTAACCTTTATTGTTACGTACAAACTGCACACGCAGGTGGGCGGGATATGCAGAAACTTCGAATCACCTGACGCGTTTCAATTGCTATCTTCCTCAGAGGCTTCCACCGAAGTTTGCGTGCCACACCCCCAACTGCTCTCTGATTGGGCATTCCACGCCCCTGAGCATTGTGGATGTTGAAGTCATTAAAGTCCATAGATGAACGCACTGCCTTAACTGCTGCTCTGTATGAGCCCCTAGACTCCGGATGAGCCTCCACTAGCGTTGCAGTTTTGATCCAGCTCCGTTGCTCCACAGTCGAGGTAGGTAACATCCCATCTCATGGCCCCCGTCTTAAACAGGATGGTGCACCCTCGCGGCTGGGCTGCCGCTATGTATTAATGCTCCTGGGTCCGCCACCAAATGAAGGAGCACTCAAGCAACAGAGAAGGTTTGACCCGTAACCTTTATTGTTAGGTACAAACTGCACACGCAGGTGGGCAGGATATGCAGAAACTTCGAATCACCTGACGCGTTTCAATTGCTATCTTCCTCAGAGGCTTCCACCGAAGTTTGCGTGCCACACCCCCAACTGCTCTCTGATTGGGCATTCCACGCCCCTGAGCATTGTGGATGTTGAAGTCATTAAAGTCCATAGATGAACGCACTGTCTTAACTGCTGCTCTGTATGAGCCCCTAGACTTTGGATGAGACTCCACTAGCATTGCAGTTTTGATCCAGCTCCGTTGCTCCACAGTCGAGGTAGGTAACATCCCATCTCATGGCCCCCGTCTTAAACAGGATGGTGCACCCTCGCGGCTGGGCTGCCGCTATGTATTAATGCTCCTGGGTACGCCACCAAATGAAGGAGCACTCAAGCAACAGAGAAGGTTTTACCCATAACCTTTATTGTTAGGTACAAACTGCACAGGCAGGTGGGTGGGATATGCAGAAACTTCGAATCACCTGACGCGTTTCAATTGCTATCTTCCTCAGAGGCTTCCACCGAAGTTTGCGTGCCACACCCCCAACTGCTCTCTGATTGGGCATTCCACGCCCCTGAGCATTGTGGATGTTGAAGTCATTAAAGTCCATAGATGAACGCACTGTCTTAACTGCTGCTCTGTATGAGCCCCTAGACTCTGGATGAGACTCCACTAGCGTTGCAGTTTTGATCCAGCTCCGTTGCTCCACAGTCGAGGTAGGTAACATCCCATCTCATGGCCCCTGTCTTAAACAGGATGGTGCACCCTCGCGGCTGGGCTGCCGCTATGTATTAATGCTCCTGGGTCCGCCACCAAATGAAGGAGCACTCAAGCAACAGAAAAGGTTTGACCCGTAACCTTTTTTTTTTTTTTTTGGGAGTTTTATATAGCGCGAACTAGAACAGAACCGAACCGAATCAGTTATCAGAGCGCTTTACATAGCACCAGTTACGTTACATGAGGACACACTTTCATTTTTTTAGGCACGGGGAGATTAAGTGATTTGCCCAGAATCACAGGGGGTTTTTGGCGTCGTTACCGAGACTTGAACCCAGATCCCTAGGTCCGAGGTCGAGCGCCTTAGCCGTTAGGCCAACCCCTGTTACGTACAAACTGCACACGCAGGTGGGCGGGATTGCAGCAACTTCGAATCACCTGACGCGTTTCAATTGCTATCTTCCTCAGAGGCTTCCACCGAAGTTTGCGTGCCACACCCCCAACTGCTCTCTGATTGGGCATTCCACACCCCTGAGCATTGTGGATGTTGAAGTCATTAAAGTCCATAGATGAACGCACTGTCTTAACTGCTGCTCTGTATGAGCCCCTAGACTCTGGATGAGCCTCCACTAGCGTTGCAGTTTTGATCCAGCTCCGTTGCTCAACAGTCGAGGTAGGTAACATCCCATCTCATGGCCCCCGTCTTAAACAGGATGGTGCACCCTCGCGGCTGGGCTGCCGCTATGTATTAATGCTCCTGGGTCCGCCACCAAATGAAGGAGCACTGAAGCAACAGAGAAGGTTTGACCCGTAACCTTTATTGTTAGGTACAAACTGCACACGCAGGTGGGCGGGATATGCAGAAACTTCGAATCACCTGACGCGTTTCAATTGCTATCTTCCTCAGAGGCTTCCACCGAAGTTTGCGTGCCACACCCCCAACTGCCCTCTGATTGGGCATTCCACGCCCCTGAGCATTGTGGATGTTGAAGTCATTAAAGTCCATAGATGAACGCACTTTCTTAACTGCTGCTCTGTATGAGCCCCTAGACTCTGGATGAGCCTCCACTAGCGTTGCAGTTTTGATCCAGCTCTGTTGCTCCACAGTCGAGGTAGGTAACATCCCATCTCATGGCCCCCGTCTTAAACAGGATGGTGCACCCTCGCGGCTGGGCTGCTGCTATGTATTAATGCTCCAGGGTCCGCCACCAAATGAAGGAGCACTCAAGCAACAGAGAAGGTTTGACCCGTAACCTTTATTGTTAGGTACAAACTGCACACGCAGGTGGGCGGGATATGCAAAAAATTAGAATCACCTGACGCGTTTCAATTGCTATCTTCCTCAGAAGCCTCCACCGAAGTTTGCGTGCCACACCCCCAACTGCTCTCTGATTGGGCATTCCACGCCGCTGGGCATTCTGGATGTTGAAGTCATTAAAGTCCATAGATGAACGCACTGTCTTAACTGCTGCTCTGTATGAGCCCCTAGACTCTGGATGAGCCTCCACTAGCGTTGCAGTTTTGATCCAGCTCCTTTGCTCCACAGTCGAGGTAGGTAACATCCCATCTCATGGCCCCCGTATTAAACAGGATGGTGCACCCTCGCGGCTGGGCTGCCGCTATGTTTTTTATGCTCCTGGGTCTGCCACCAAATGAAGGAGCACTCAAGCAACAGAGAAGGTTTGACCCGTAACCTTTATTGTTAGGTACAAACTGCACACGCAGGTGGGCGGGATATGCAGAAACTTCGAATCACCTGACGCGTTTCAATTGCTATCTTCCTCAGAGGCTTCCACCGAAGTTTGCGTGCCACACCCCCAACTACTCTCTGATTGGGCATTCCACGCCCCTGAGCATTGTGGATGGTGAAGTCATTAAAGTCCATACATGAACGCACTGTCTTAACTGCTGCTCTGTATGAGCCCCTAGACTCTGGATGAGCCTCCACTAGCGTTGCAGTTTTGATCAGCTCCGTTGCTCCACAGTCGAGGTAGGTAACATCCCATCTCATGGCCCCCATCTTAAACAGGATGGTGCACCCTCGCGGCTGGGCTGCCGCTATGTATTAATGCTCCTGGGTCCGCCACCAAATGAAGGAGCACTCAAGCAACAGAGAAGGTTTGACCCGTAACCTTTATTGTTAGGTACAAACTGCACACGCAGGTGGGCGGGATATGCAGAAACTTCGAATCACCTGACGCGTTTCAATTGCTATCTTCCTCAGAGGCTTCCACCGAAGTTTGCGTGCCACACCCCCAACTGCTCTCTGATTGGGCATTCCACGCCAGTGAGCATTGTGGATGTTGAAGTCATTAAAGTCCATAGATGAACGCACTGTCTTAACTGCTGCTCTGTATGAGACCCTAGACTCTGGATGAGCCTCCACTAGCGTTGCAGTTTTGATCCAGCTCCGTTGCTCCACAGTCGATGTAGGTAACATCCCATCTCATGGCCCCCGTCTTAAACAGGATGGTGCACCCTCGCGGCTGGGCTGCCGCTATGTATTAATGCTTCTGGGTCCGCCACCAAATGAAGGAGCACTCAAGCAACAGAGTAGGTTTGACCCGTAACCTTTATTGTTAGGTACAAACTGCACACGCAGGTGGGCGGGATATGCATAAACTTCGAATCACCTGACACGTTTCAATTGCTATCTTCCTCAGAGGCTTCCACCGAAGTTTGCGTGCCACACCCCCAACTGCTCTCTGATTGGGCATTCCACGCCTCTGAGCATTGTGGATGTTGAAGTCATTAAAGTCCATAGATGAACGCACTGTCTTAACTGCTGCTCTGTATGAGCCCCTAGACTCTGGATGAGCCTCCAATAGCGTTGCAGTTTTAATCAGCTCCGTTGCTCCACAGTCGAGGTAGGTAACATCCCATGTCATGGCCCCCGTCTTAAACAGGATGGTGCACCCTCGCGGCTGGGCTGCTGCTATGTATTAATGCTCCTGGGTCCGCCACCAAATGAAGGAGCACTCAAGCAACAGCGAAGGTTTGACCCGTAACCTTTATTGTTAGGTACTAACTGCAAACGCAGGTGGGTGGGATATGCAGAAACTTCGAATCACCTGACGCGTTTCAATTGCTATCTTCCTCAGAGGTTTCCACCGAAGTTTGCGTGCCACACCCCCAACTGCTCTCTGATTGGGCATTCCACGCCCCTGAGCATTGTGGATGTTGAAGTCATTAAAGTCCATAGATGAACGCACTGTCTTAACTGCTGCTCTGTATGAGCCCCTAGACTCTGGATGAGACTCCACTAGTGTTGCAGTTTTGATCCAGATCCGTTGCTCCACAGTCGAGGTAGGTAACATCCCATCTCATGGCCCCCGTCTTAAACAGGATGGTGCACCCTCGCGGCTGGGCTGCCGCTATGTATTAATGCTCCTGGGTCCGCCACCAAATGAAGGAGCACTCAAGCAACAGAGAAGGTTTGACCCGTAACCTTTATTGTTAGGTACAAACTGTACACGCAGGTGGGCGGGATATGCAGAAACTTCGAATCACCTGATGCGTTTCAATTGCTATCTTCCTCAGAGGCTTCCACCGAAGTTTGCGAGCCACACCCCCAACTGCTCTCTGATTGGGCATTCCACACCCCTGAGCATTGTGGATGTTTAAGTCATTAAAGTCCATAGATGAACGCACTGTCTTAACTGCTGCTCTGTATGACCCCCTAGACTCTGGATGAGCGTCCAATAGCGTTGCAGTTTTGATCCAGCTCCGTTGCTCCACAGTCGAGGTAGGTAACATCCCATCTCATGGCCCCCGTCTTAAACAGGATGGTGCACCCTCGCGGCTGGGCTGCCGCTATGTATTAATGCTCCTGGGTCCGCCACCAAATGAAGGAGCACTCAAGCAACAGAGAAGGTTTGACCCGTAACCTTTATTGTTACGTACAAACTGCACACGCAGGTGGGCGGGATATGCAGAAACTTCGAATCACCTGACGCGTTTCAATTGCTATCTTCCTCAGAGGCTTCCACCGAAGTTTGCGTGCCACACCCCCAACTGCTCTGATTGGGCATTCCACGCCCCTGAGCATTGTGGATGTTGAAGTCATTAAAGTCCATAGATGAACGCACTGCCTTAACTGCTGCTCTGTATGAGCCCCTAGACTCCGGATGAGCCTCCACTAGCGTTGCAGTTTTGATCCAGCTCCGTTGCTCCACAGTCGAGGTAGGTAACATCCCATCTCATGGCCCCCGTCTTAAACAGGATGGTGCACCCTCGCGGCTGGGCTGCCGCTATGTATTAATGCTCCTGGGTCCGCCACCAAATGAAGGAGCACTCAAGCAACAGAGAAGGTTTGACCCGTAACCTTTATTGTTAGGTACAAACTGCACACGCAGGTGGGCGGGATATGCAGAAACTTCGAATCACCTGATGCGTTTCAATTGCTATCTTCCTCAGAGGCTTCCACCGAAGTTTGCGTGCCACACCCCCAACTGCTCTCTGATTGGGCATTCCACACCCCTGAGCATTGTGGATGTTGAAGTCATTAAAGTCCATAGATGAACGCACTGTCTTAACTGCTGCTCTGTATGAGCCCCTAGACTCTGGATGAGCCTCCACTAGCGTTGCAGTTTTGATCCAGCTCCGTTGCTCCACAGTCGAGGTAGGTAACATCCCATCTCATGGCCCCCGTCTTAAACAGGATGGTGCACCCTCGCGGCTGGGCTGCCGCTATGTATTAATGCTCCTGGGTCCGCCACCAAATGAAGGAGCACTCAAGCAACAGAGAAGGTTTGACCCGTAACCTTTATTGTTACGTACAAACTGCACACGCAGGTGGGCGGGATTGCAGCAACTTCGAATCACCTGACGCGTTTCAATTGCTATCTTCCTCAGAGGCTTCCACCAAAGTTTGCGTGCCACACCCCCAACTGCTCTCTGATTGGGCATTCCACGCCCCTGAGCATTGTGGATGTTGAAGTCAGATGAACGCACTGTCTTCACTGCTGCTCTGTATGAGCCCCTAGACTCTGGATGAGCCTCCACTAGCATTGCAGTTTTGATCCAGCTCCGTTGCTCAACAGTCGAGGTAGGTAACATCCCATCTCATGGCCCCCGTCTTAAACAGGATGGTGCACCCTCGCGGCTGGGCTGCCGCTATGTATTAATGCTCCTGGGTCCGCCACCAAATGAAGGAGCACTCAAGCAACAGAGAAGGTTTGACCCGTAACCTTTATTGTTAGGTACAAACTGCACACGCAGGTGGGCGGGATATGCAAAAAATTAGAATCACCTGACGCGTTTCAATTGCTATCTTCCTCAGAAGCCTCCACCGAAGTTTGCGTGCCACACCCCCAACTGCTCTCTGATTGGGCATTCCACGCCGCTGGGCATTCTGGATGTTGAAGTCATTAAAGTCCATAGATGAACGCACTGTCTTAACTGCTGCTCTGTATGAGCCCCTAGACTCTGGATGAGCCTCCACTAGCGTTGCAGTTTTGATCCAGCTCCTTTGCTCCACAGTCGAGGTAGGTAACATCCCATCTCATGGCCCCCGTATTAAACAGGATGGTGCACCCTCGCGGCTGGGCTGCCGCTATGTTTTTTATGCTCCTGGGTCCGCCACCAAATGAAGGAGCACTCAAGCAACAGAGAAGGTTTGACCCGTAACCTTTATTGTTAGGTACAAACTGCACACGCAGGTGGGCGGGATATGCAGAAACTTCGAATCACCTGACGCGTTTCAATTGCTATCTTCCTCAGAGGCTTCCACCGAAGTTTGCGTGCCACACCCCCAACTACTCTCTGATTGGGCATTCCACGCCCCTGAGCATTGTGGATGGTGAAGTCATTAAAGTCCATACATGAACGCACTGTCTTAACTGCTGCTCTGTATGAGCCCCTAGACTCTGGATGAGCCTCCACTAGCGTTGCAGTTTTGATCAGCTCCGTTGCTCCACAGTCGAGGTAGGCAACATCCCATCTCATGGCCCCCATCTTAAACAGGATGGTGCACCCTCGCGGCTGGGCTGCCGCTATGTATTAATGCTCCTGGGTCCGCCACCAAATGAAGGAGCACTCAAGCAACAGAGAAGGTTTGACCCGTAACCTTTATTGTTAGGTACAAACTGCACACGCAGGTGGGCGGGATATGCAGAAACTTCGAATCACCTGACGCGTTTCAATTGCTATCTTCCTCAGAGGCTTCCACCGAAGTTTGCGTGCCACACCCCCAACTGCTCTCTGATTGGGCATTCCACGCCAGTGAGCATTGTGGATGTTGAAGTCATTAAAGTCCATAGATGAACGCACTGTCTTAACTGCTGCTCTGTATGAGACCCTAGACTCTGGATGAGCCTCCACTAGCGTTGCAGTTTTGATCCAGCTCCGTTGCTCCACAGTCGATGTAGGTAACATCCCATCTCATGGCCCCCGTCTTAAACAGGATGGTGCACCCTCGCGGCTGGGCTGCCGCTATGTATTAATGCTTCTGGGTCCGCCACCAAATGAAGGAGCACTCAAGCAACAGAGTAGGTTTGACCCGTAACCTTTATTGTTAGGTACAAACTGCACACGCAGGTGGGCGGGATATGCATAAACTTCGAATCACCTGACACGTTTCAATTGCTATCTTCCTCAGAGGCTTCCACCGAAGTTTGCGTGCCACACCCCCAACTGCTCTCTGATTGGGCATTCCACGCCTCTGAGCATTGTGGATGTTGAAGTCATTAAAGTCCATAGATGAACGCACTGTCTTAACTGCTGCTCTGTATGAGCCCCTAGACTCTGGATGAGCCTCCAATAGCGTTGCAGTTTTAATCAGCTCCGTTGCTCCACAGTCGAGGTAGGTAACATCCCCATGTCATGGCCCCCGTCTTAAACAGGATGGTGCACCCTCGCGGCTGGGCTGCTGCTATGTATTAATGCTCCTGGGTCCGCCACCAAATGAAGGAGCACTCAAGCAACAGCGAAGGTTTGACCCGTAACCTTTATTGTTAGGTACAAACTGCACACGCAGGTGGGTGGGATATGCAGAAACTTCGAATCACCTGACGCGTTTCAATTGCTATCTTCCTCAGAGGTTTCCACCGAAGTTTGCGTGCCACACCCCCAACTGCTCTCTGATTGGGCATTCCACGCCCCTGAGCATTGTGGATGTTGAAGTCATTAAAGTCCATAGATGAACGCACTGTCTTAACTGCTGCTCTGTATGAGCCCCTAGACTCTGGATGAGACTCCACTAGTGTTGCAGTTTTGATCCAGATCCGTTGCTCCACAGTCGAGGTAGGTAACATCCCATCTCATGGCCCCCGTCTTAAACAGGATGGTGCACCCTCGCGGCTGGGCTGCCGCTATGTATTAATGCTCCTGGGTCCGCCACCAAATGAAGGAGCACTCAAGCAACAGAGAAGGTTTGACCCGTAACCTTTATTGTTAGGTACAAACTGTACACGCAGGTGGGCGGGATATGCAGAAACTTCGAATCACCTGATGCGTTTCAATTGCTATCTTCCTCAGAGGCTTCCACCGAAGTTTGCGAGCCACACCCCCAACTGCTCTCTGATTGGGCATTCCACACCCCTGAGCATTGTGGATGTTTAAGTCATTAAAGTCCATAGATGAACGCACTGTCTTAACTGCTGCTCTGTATGACCCCCTAGACTCTGGATGAGCGTCCAATAGCGTTGCAGTTTTGATCCAGCTCCGTTGCTCCACAGTCGAGGTAGGTAACATCCCATCTCATGGCCCCCGTCTTAAACAGGATGGTGCACCCTCGCGGCTGGGCTGCCGCTATGTATTAATGCTCCTGGGTCCGCCACCAAATGAAGGAGCACTCAAGCAACAGAGAAGGTTTGACCCGTAACCTTTATTGTTACGTACAAACTGCACACGCAGGTGGGCGGGATATGCAGAAACTTCGAATCACCTGACGCGTTTCAATTGCTATCTTCCTCAGAGGCTTCCACCGAAGTTTGCGTGCCACACCCCCAACTGCTCTGATTGGGCATTCCACGCCCCTGAGCATTGTGGATGTTGAAGTCATTAAAGTCCATAGATGAACGCACTGCCTTAACTGCTGCTCTGTATGAGCCCCTAGACTCCGGATGAGCCTCCACTAGCGTTGCAGTTTTGATCCAGCTCCGTTGCTCCACAGTCGAGGTAGGTAACATCCCATCTCATGGCCCCCGTCTTAAACAGGATGGTGCACCCTCGCGGCTGGGCTGCCGCTATGTATTAATGCTCCTGGGTCCGCCACCAAATGAAGGAGCACTCAAGCAACAGAGAAGGTTTGACCCGTAACCTTTATTGTTAGGTACAAACTGCACACGCAGGTGGGCGGGATATGCAGAAACTTCGAATCACCTGATGCGTTTCAATTGCTATCTTCCTCAGAGGCTTCCACCGAAGTTTGCGTGCCACACCCCCAACTGCTCTCTGATTGGGCATTCCACACCCCTGAGCATTGTGGATGTTGAAGTCATTAAAGTCCATAGATGAACGCACTGTCTTAACTGCTGCTCTGTATGAGCCCCTAGACTCTGGATGAGCCTCCACTAGCGTTGCAGTTTTGATCCAGCTCCGTTGCTCCACAGTCGAGGTAGGTAACATCCCATCTCATGGCCCCCGTCTTAAACAGGATGGTGCACCCTCGCGGCTGGGCTGCCGCTATGTATTAATGCTCCTGGGTCCGCCACCAAATGAAGGAGCACTCAAGCAACAGAGAAGGTTTGACCCGTAACCTTTATTGTTACGTACAAACTGCACACGCAGGTGGGCGGGATTGCAGCAACTTCGAATCACCTGACGCGTTTCAATTGCTATCTTCCTCAGAGGCTTCCACCAAAGTTTGCGTGCCACACCCCCAACTGCTCTCTGATTGGGCATTCCACGCCCCTGAGCATTGTGGATGTTGAAGTCAGATGAACGCACTGTCTTCACTGCTGCTCTGTATGAGCCCCTAGACTCTGGATGAGCCTCCACTAGCATTGCAGTTTTGATCCAGCTCCGTTGCTCCACAGTCGAGGTAGGTAACATCCCATCTCATGGCCCCCGTCTTAAACAGGATGGTGCACCCTCGCGGCTGGGCTGCCGCTATGTATTAATGCTCCAGGGTCCGCCACCAAATGTAGGAGCACTCAAGCAACAGAGAAGGTTTGACCCGTAACCTTTATTGTTAGGTACAAACTGCACACGCAGGTGGGCGGGATATGCAGAAACTTCGAATCACTTGACGCGTTTCAATTGCTATCTTCCTTAGAGGCTTCCACCGAAGTTTGCGTGCCACACCCCCAACTGCTCTCTGATTGGGCATTCCACGCCCCTGAGCATTGTGGATGTTGAAGTCATTAAAGTCCATAGATGAATGCACTGTCTTAACTGCTGCTCTGTATGAGCCCCTAGACTCTGGATGAGACTCCACTAGCGTTGCAGTTTTGATCCAGCTCCGTTGCTCCACAGTCGAGGTAGGTAACATCCCATCTCATGGCCCCCGTCTTAAACAGGATGGTGCACCCTCGCGGCTGGGCTGCCGCTATGTATTAATGCTCCTGGGTCCGCCACCAAATGAAGGAGCACTCAAGCAACAGAGAAGGTTTGACCCGTAACCTTTTTTTTTTTTTTTTTTTGGGGAGTTTTATATAGCGCGAACTAGAACCGAACCGAATCAGTTATCAGAGCGCTTTACATAGCACCAGTTACGTTACATGAGGACACACTTTCATTTTTTTAGGCACGGGGAGATTAAGTGATTTGCCCAGAATCACAGGGGGTTTTTGGCGTCGTTACCGAGACTTGAACCCAGATCCCCAGGTCCGAGGTCGAGCGCCTTAGCCGTTAGGCCAACCCCTGTTACGTACAAACTGCACACGCAGGTGGGCGGGATTGCAGCAACTTCGAATCACCTGACGCGTTTCAATTGCTATCTTCCTCGGAGGCTTCCACAGAAGTTTGCGTGCCACACCCCCAACTGCTCTCTGATTGGGCATTCCACGCCCCTGAGCATTGTGGATGTTGAAGTCATTAAAGTCCATAGATGAACGCACTGTCTTAACTGCTGCTCTGTATGAGCCCCTAGACTCTGGATGAGCCTCCACTAGCATTGCAGTTTTGATCCAGCTCCGTTGCTCAACAGTCGAGGTAGGTAACATCCCATCTCATGGCCCCCGTCTTAAACAGGATGGTGCACCCTCGCGGCTGGGCTGCCGCTATGTATTAATGCTCCTGGGTCCGCCACCAAATGAAGGAGCACTGAAGCAACAGAGAAGGTTTGACCCGTAACCTTTATTGTTAGGTACAAACTGCACACGCAGGTGGGCGGGATATGCAGAAACTTCGAATCACCTCACGCGTTTCAATTGCTATCTTCCTCAGAGGCTTCCACCGAAGTTTGCGTGCCACACCCCCAACTGCCCTCTGATTGGGCATTCCACGCCCCTGATCATTGTGGATGTTGAAGTCATTAAAGTCCATAGATGAACGCACTTTCTTAACTGCTGCTCTGTATGAGCCCCTAGACTCTGGATGAGCCTCCACTAGCGTTGCAGTTTTGATCCAGCTCTGTTGCTCCACAGTCGAGGTAGGTAACATCCCATCTCATGGCCCCCGTCTTAAACAGGATGGTGCACCCTCGCGGCTGGGCTGCCGCTATGTATTAATGCTCCTGGGTCCGCCACCAAATGAAGGAGCACTCAAGCAACAGAGAAGGTTTGACCCGTAACCTTTATTGTTAGGTACAAACTGCACACGCAGGTGGGCGGGATATGCAGAAACTTCGAATCACCTGACGTGTTTCAATTGCTATCTTCCTCAGAGGCTTCCACCGAAGTTTGCGTGCCACACCCCCAACTGCTCTCTGATTGGGCATTCCACGCCAGTGAGCATTGTGGATGTTGAAGTCATTAAAGTCCATAGATGAACGCACTGTCTTAACTGCTGCTCTGTATGAGACCCTAGACTCTGGATGAGCCTCCACTAGCGTTGCAGTTTTGATCCAGCTCCGTTGCTCCACAGTCGAGGTAGGTAACATCCCATCTCATGGCCCCCGTCTTAAACAGGATGGTGCACCCTCGCGGCTGGGCTGCCGCTATGTATTAATGCTTCTGGGTCCGCCACCAAATGAAGGAGCACTCAAGCAACAGAGTAGGTTTGACCCGTAACCTTTATTGTTAGGTACAAACTGCACACGCAGGTGGGCGGGATATGCATAAACTTCGAATCACCTGACACGTTTCAATTGCTATCTTCCTCAGAGGCTTCCACCGAAGTTTGCGTGCCACACCCCCAACTGCTCTCTGATTGGGCATTCCACGCCTCTGAGCATTGTGGATGTTGAAGTCATTAAAGTCCATAGATGAACGCACTGTCTTAACTGCTGCTCTGTATGAGCCCCTAGACTCTGGATGAGCCTCCACTAGCGTTGCAGTTTTGATCAGCTCCGTTGCTCCACAGTCGAGGTAGGTAACATCCCATGTCATGGCCCTGTCTTAAACAGGATGGTGCACCCTCGCGGCTGGGCTGCTGCTATGTATTAATGCTCCTGGGTCCGCCACCAAATGAAGGAGCACTCAAGCAACAGCGAAGGTTTGACCCGTAACCTTTATTGTTAGGTACAAACTGCACACGCAGGTGGGTGGGATATGCAGAAACTTCGAATCACCTGACGCGTTTCAATTGCTATCTTCCTCAGAGGTTTCCACCGAAGTTTGCGTGCCACACCCCCAACTGCTCTCTGATTGGGCATTCCACGCCCCTGAGCATTGTGGATGTTGAAGTCATTAAAGTCCATAGATGAACGCACTGTCTTAACTGCTGCTCTGTATGAGCCCCTAGACTCTGGATGAGACTCCACTAGTGTTGCAGTTTTGATCCAGATCCGTTGCTCCACAGTCGAGGTAGGTAACATCCCATCTCATGGCCCCCGTCTTAAACAGGATGGTGCACCCTCGCGGCTGGGCTGCCGCTATGTATTAATGCTCCTGGGTCCGCCACCAAATGAAGGAGCACTCAAGCAACAGAGAAGGTTTGACCCGTAACCTTTATTGTTAGGTACAAACTGTACACGCAGGTGGGCGGGATATGCAGAAACTTCGAATCACCTGATGCGTTTCAATTGCTATCTTCCTCAGAGGCTTCCACCGAAGTTTGCGTGCCACACCCCCAACTGCTCTCTGATTGGGCATTCCACGCCCCTGAGCATTGTGGATGTTGAAGTCATTAAAGTCCATAGATGAACGCACTGCCTTAACTGCTGCTCTGTATGAGCCCCTAGACTCCGGATGAGCCTCCACTAGCGTTGCAGTTTTGATCCAGCTCCGTTGCTCCACAGTCGAGTTAGGTAACATCCCATCTCATGGCCCCCGTCTTAAACAGGATGGTGCACCCTCGCGGCTGGGCTGCCGCTATGTATTAATGCTCCTGGGTCCGCCACCAAATGAAGGAGCACTCAAGCAACAGAGAAGGTTTGACCCGTAACCTTTATTGTTACGTACAAACTGCACACGCAGGTGGGCGGGATTGCAGCAACTTCGAATCACCTGACGCGTTTCAATTGCTATCTTCCTCAGAGGCTTCCACCAAAGTTTGCGTGCCACACCCCCAACTGCTCTCTGATTGGGCATTCCACGCCCCTGAGCATTGTGGATGTTGAAGTCAGATGAACGCACTGTCTTCACTGCTGCTCTGTATGAGCCCCTAGACTCTGGATGAGCCTCCACTAGCATTGCAGTTTTGATCCAGCTCCGTTGCTCAACAGTCGAGGTAGGTAACATCCCATCTCATGGCCCCCGTCTTAAACAGGATGGTGCACCCTCGCGGCTGGGCTGCCGCTATGTATTAATGCTCCTGGGTCCGCCACCAAATGAAGGAGCACTCAAGCAACAGAGAAGGTTTGACCCGTAACCTTTATTGTTAGGTACAAACTGCACACGCAGGTGGGCGGGATATGCAGAAACTTCGAATCACCTGACGCGTTTCAATTGCTATCTTCCTCAGAGGCTTCCACCGAAGTTTGCGTGCCACACCCCCAACTGCTCTCTGATTGGGCATTCCACGCCCCTGAGCATTGTGGATGTTGAAGTCATTAAAGTCCATAGATGAACGCACTTTCTTAACTGCTGCTCTGTATGAGCCCCTAGACTCTGGATGAGCCTCCACTAGTGTTGCAGTTTTGATCCAGCTCCGTTGCTCCACAGTCGAGGTAGGTAACATCCCATCTCATGGCCCCCGTCTTAAACAGGATGGTGCACCCTCGCGGCTGGGCTGCCGCTATGTATTAATGCTCCAGGGTCCGCCACCAAATGAAGGAGCACTCAAGCAACAGAGAAGGTTTGACCCGTAACCTTTATTGTTAGGTACAAACTGCACACGCAGGTGGGCGGGATATGCAGAAACTTCGAATCACCTGACGCGTTTCAATTGCTATCTTCCTTAGAGGCTTCCACCGAAGTTTGCGTGCCACACCCCCAACTGCTCTCTGATTGGGCATTCCACGCCCCTGAGCATTGTGGATGTTGAAGTCATTAAAGTCCATAGATGAATGCACTGTCTTAACTGCTGCTCTGTATGAGCCCCTAGACTCTGGATGAGACTCCACTAGCGTTGCAGTTTTGATCCAGCTCCGTTGCTCCACAGTCGAGGTAGGTAACATCCCATCTCATGGCCCCCGTCTTAAACAGGATGGTGCACCCTCGCGGCTGGGCTGCCGCTATGTATTAATGCTCCTGGGTCCGCCACCAAATGAAGGAGCACTCAAGCAACAGAGAAGGTTTGACCCGTAACCTTTTTTTTTTTTTTTTTTTTGGGGAGTTTTATATAGCGCGAACTAGAACCGAACCGAATCAGTTATCAGAGCGCTTTACATAGCACCAGTTACGTTACATGAGGACACACTTTCATTTTTTTAGGCACGGGGAGATTAAGTGATTTGCCCAGAATCACAGGGGGTTTTTGGCGTCGTTACCGAGACTTGAACCCAGATCCCCAGGTCCGAGGTCGAGCGCCTTAGCCGTTAGGCCAACCCCTGTTACGTACAAACTGCACACGCAGGTGGGCGGGATATGCAGAAACTTCGAATCACCTGACGCGTTTCAATTGCTATCTTCCTCAGAGGCTTCCACCGAAGTTTGCGTGCCACACCCCCAACTGCCCTCTGATTGGGCATTCCACGCCCCTGAGCATTGTGGATGTTGAAGTCATTAAAGTCCATAGATGAACGCACTTTCTTAACTGCTGCTCTGTATGAGCCCCTAGACTCTGGATGAGCCTCCACTAGCGTTGCAGTTTTGATCCAGCTCTGTTGCTCCACAGTCGAGGTAGGTAACATCCCATCTCATGGCCCCCGTCTTAAACAGGATGGTGCACCCTCGCGGCTGGGCTGCTGCTATGTATTAATGCTCCAGGGTCCGCCACCAAATGAAGGAGCACTCAAGCAACAGAGAAGGTTTGACCCGTAACCTTTATTGTTAGGTACAAACTGCACACGCAGGTGGGTGGGATATGCAAAAAATTAGAATCACCTGACGCGTTTCAATTGCTATCTTCCTCAGAAGCCTCCACCGAAGTTTGCGTGTCACACCCCCAACTGCTCTCTGATTGGGCATTCCACGCCGCTGGGCATTCTGGATGTTGAAGTCATTAAAGTCCATAGATGAACGCACTGTCTTAACTGCTGCTCTGTATGAGCCCCTAGACTCTGGATGAGCCTCCACTAGCGTTGCAGTTTTGATCCAGCTCCTTTGCTCCACAGTCGAGGTAGGTAACATCCCATCTCATGGCCCCCGTCTTAAACAGGATGGTGCACCCTCGCGGCTGGGCTGCCGCTATGTTTTTTTATGCTCCTGGGTCCGCCACCAAATGAAGGAGCACTCAAGCAACAGAGAAGGTTTGACCCGTAACCTTTATTGTTAGGTACAAACTGCACACGCAGGTGGGCGGGATATGCAGAAACTTCGAATCACCTGACGCGTTTCAATTGCTATCTTCCTCAGAGGCTTCCACCGAAGTTTGCGTGCCACACCCCCAACTACTCTCTGATTGGGCATTCCACGCCCCTGAGCATTGTGGATGGTGAAGTCATTAAAGTCGATACATGAACGCACTGTCTTAACTGCTGCTCTGTATGAGCCCCTAGACTCTGGATGAGCCTCCACTAGCGTTGCAGTTTTGATCAGCTCCGTTGCTCCACAGTCGAGGTAGGTAACATCCCATCTCATGGCCCCCATCTTAAACAGGATGGTGCACCCTCGCGGCTGGGCTGCCGCTATGTATTAATGCTCCTGGGTCCGCCACCAAATGAAGGAGCACTCAAGCAACAGAGAAGGTTTGACCCGTAACCTTTATTGTTAGGTACAAACTGCACACGCAGGTGGGCGGGATATGCAGAAACTTCGAATCACCTGACGCGTTTCAATTGCTATCTTCCTCAGAGGCTTCCACCGAAGTTTGCGTGCCACACCCCCAACTGCTCTCTGATTGGGCATTCCACGCCAGTGAGCATTGTGGATGTTGAAGTCATTAAAGTCCATAGATGAACGCACTGTCTTAACTGCAGCTCTGTATGAGACCCTAGACTCTGGATGAGCCTCCACTAGCATTGCAGTTTTGATCCAGCTCCGTTGCTCCACAGTCGAGGTAGGTAACATCCCATCTCATGGCCCCCGTCTTAAACAGGATGGTGCACCCTCGCGGCTGGGCTGCCGCTATGTATTAATGCTTCTGGGTCCACCACCAAATGAAGGAGCACTCAAGCAACAGAGTAGGTTTGACCCGTAACCTTTATTGTTAGGTACAAACTGCACACGCAGGTGGGCGGGATATGCATAAACTTCGAATCACCTGACACGTTTCAATTGCTATCTTCCTCAGAGGCTTCCACCTAAGTTTGCGTGCCACACCCCCAACTGCTCTCTGATTGGGCATTCCACGCCTCTGAGCATTGTGGATGTTGAAGTCATTAAAGTCCATAGATGAACGCACTGTCTTAACTGCTGCTCTGTATGAGCCCCTAGACTCTGGATGAGCCTCCACTAGCGTTGCAGTTTTGATCAGCTCCGTTGCTCCACAGTCGAGGTAGGTAACATCCCATGTCATGGCCCCGTCTTAAACAGGATGGTGCACCCTCGCGGCTGGGCTGCCGCTATGTATTAATGCTCCAGGGTCCGCCACCAAATGAAGGAGCACTCAAGCAACAGAGAAGGTTTGACCCGTAACCTTTATTGTTAGGTACAAACTGCACACGCAGGTGGGCGGGATATGCAGAAACTTCGAATCACCTGACGCGTTTCAATTGCTATCTTCCTTAGAGGCTTCCACCGAAGTTTGCGTGCCACACCCCCAACTGCTCTCTGATTGGGCATTCCACGCCCCTGAGCATTGTGGATGTTGAAGTCATTAAAGTCCATAGATGAATGCACTGTCTTAACTGCTGCTCTGTATGAGCCCCTAGACTCTGGATGAGACTCCACTAGCGTTGCAGTTTTGATCCAGCTCCGTTGCTCCACAGTCGAGGTAGGTAACATCCCATCTCATGGCCCCCGTCTTAAACAGGATGGTGCACCCTCGCGGCTGGGCTGCCGCTATGTATTAATGCTCCTGGGTCCGCCACCAAATGAAGGAGCACTCAAGCAACAGAGAAGGTTTGACCCGTAACCTTTTTTTTTTTTTTTTTTTGGGGGAGTTTTATATAGCGCGAACTAGAACCGAACCGAATCAGTTATCAGAGCGCTTTACATAGCACCAGTTACGTTACATGAGGACACACTTTCATTTTTTTAGGCACGGGGAGATTAAGTGATTTGCCCAGAATCACAGGGGGTTTTTGGCGTCGTTACCGAGACTTGAACCCAGATCCCCAGGTCCGAGGTCGAGCGCCTTAGCCGTTAGGCCAACCCCTGTTACGTACAAACTGCACACGCAGGTGGGCGGGATATGCAGAAACTTCGAATCACCTGACGCGTTTCAATTGCTATCTTCCTCAGAGGCTTCCACCGAAGTTTGCGTGCCACACCCCCAACTGCCCTCTGATTGGGCATTCCACGCCCCTGAGCATTGTGGATGTTGAAGTCATTAAAGTCCATAGATGAACGCACTTTCTTAACTGCTGCTCTGTATGAGCCCCTAGACTCTGGATGAGCCTCCACTAGCGTTGCAGTTTTGATCCAGCTCTGTTGCTCCACAGTCGAGGTAGGTAACATCCCATCTCATGGCCCCCGTCTTAAACAGGATGGTGCACCCTCGCGGCTGGGCTGCTGCTATGTATTAATGCTCCAGGGTCCGCCACCAAATGAAGGAGCACTCAAGCAACAGAGAAGGTTTGACCCGTAACCTTTATTGTTAGGTACAAACTGCACACGCAGGTGGGCGGGATATGCAAAAAATTAGAATCACCTGACGCGTTTCAATTGCTATCTTCCTCAGAAGCCTCCACCGAAGTTTGCGTGCCACACCCCCAACTGCTCTCTGATTGGGCATTCCACGCCGCTGGGCATTCTGGATGTTGAAGTCATTAAAGTCCATAGATGAACGCACTGTCTTAACTGCTGCTCTGTATGAGCCCCTAGACTCTGGATGAGCCTCCACTAGCGTTGCAGTTTTGATCCAGCTCCTTTGCTCCACAGTCGAGGTAGGTAACATCCCATCTCATGGCCCCCGTCTTAAACAGGATGGTGCACCCTCGCGGCTGGGCTGCCGCTATGTTTTTTTATGCTCCTGGGTCCGCCACCAAATGAAGGAGCACTCAAGCAACAGAGAAGGTTTGACCCGTAACCTTTATTGTTAGGTACAAACTGCACACGCAGGTGGGCGGGATATGCAGAAACTTCGAATCACCTGACGCGTTTCAATTGCTATCTTCCTCAGAGGCTTCCACCGAAGTTTGCGTGCCACACCCCCAACTACTCTCTGATTGGGCATTCCACGCCCCTGAGCATTGTGGATGGTGAAGTCATTAAAGTCCATACATGAACGCACTGTCTTAACTGCTGCTCTGTATGAGCCCCTAGACTCTGGATGAGCCTCCACTAGCGTTGCAGTTTTGATCAGCTCCGTTGCTCCACAGTCGAGGTAGGTAACATCCCATCTCATGGCCCCCATCTTAAACAGGATGGTGCACCCTCGCGGCTGGGCTGCCGCTATGTATTAATGCTCCTGGGTCCGCCACCAAATGAAGGAGCACTCAAGCAACAGAGAAGGTTTGACCCGTAACCTTTATTGTTAGGTACAAACTGCACACGCAGGTGGGCGGAATATGCAGAAACTTCGAATCACCTGACGCGTTTCAATTGCTATCTTCCTCAGAGGCTTCCACCGAAGTTTGCGTGCCACACCCCCAACTGCTCTCTGATTGGGCATTCCACGCCAGTGAGCATTGTGGATGTTGAAGTCATTAAAGTCCATAGATGAACGCACTGTCTTAACTGCAGCTCTGTATGAGACCCTAGACTCTGGATGAGCCTCCACTAGCATTGCAGTTTTGATCCAGCTCCGTTGCTCCACAGTCGAGGTAGGTAACATCCCATCTCATGGCCCCCGTCTTAAACAGGATGGTGCACCCTCGCGGCTGGGCTGCCGCTATGTATTAATGCTTCTGGGTCCACCACCAAATGAAGGAGCACTCAAGCAACAGAGTAGGTTTGACCCGTAACCTTTATTGTTAGGTACAAACTGCACACGCAGGTGGGCGGGATATGCATAAACTTCGAATCACCTGACACGTTTCAATTGCTATCTTCCTCAGAGGCTTCCACCTAAGTTTGCGTGCCACACCCCCAACTGCTCTCTGATTGGGCATTCCACGCCTCTGAGCATTGTGGATGTTGAAGTCATTAAAGTCCATAGATGAACGCACTGTCTTAACTGCTGCTCTGTATGAGCCCCTAGACTCTGGATGAGCCTCCACTAGCGTTGCAGTTTTGATCAGCTCCGTTGCTCCACAGTCGAGGTAGGTAACATCCCATGTCATGGCCCCGTCTTAAACAGGATGGTGCACCCTCACGGCTGGGCTGCTGCTATGTATTAATGCTCCTGGGTCCGCCACCAAATGAAGGAGCACTCAAGCAACAGCGAAGGTTTGACCCGTAACCTTTATTGTTAGGTACAAACTGCACACGCAGGTGGGTGGGATATGCAGAAACTTCGAATCACCTGACGCGTTTCAATTGCTATCTTCCTCAGAGGTTTCCACCGAAGTTTGCGTGCCACACCCCCAACTGCTCTCTGATTGGGCATTCCACGCCCCTGAGCATTGTGGATGTTGAAGTCATTAAAGTCCATAGATGAACGCACTGTCTTAACTGCTGCTCTGTATGAGCCCCTAGACTCTGGATGAGACTCCACTAGTGTTGCAGTTTTGATCCAGATCCGTTGCTCCACAGTCGAGGTAGGTAACATCCCATCTCATGGCCCCCGTCTTAAACAGGATGGTGCACCCTCGCGGCTGGGCTGCCGCTATGTATTAATGCTCCTGGGTCCGCCACCAAATGAAGGAGCACTCAAGCAACAGAGAAGGTTTGAACCGTAACCTTTATTGTTAGGTACAAACTGTACACGCAGGTGGGCGGGATATGCAGAAACTTCGAATCACCTGATGCGTTTCAATTGCTATCTTCCTCGGAGGCTTCCACCGAAGTTTGCGAGCCACACCCCCAACTGCTCTCTGATTGGGCATTCCACACCCCTGAGCATTGTGGATGTTTAAGTCATTAAAGTCCATAGATGAGCGCACTGTCTTAACTGCTGCTCTGTATGACCCCCTAGACTCTGGATGAGCCTCCAATAGCGTTGCAGTTTTGATCCAGCTCCGTTGCTCCACAGTCGAGGTAGGTAACATCCCATCTCATGGCCCCCGTCTTAAACAGGATGGTGCACCCTCGCGGCTGGGCTGCCGCTATGTATTAATGCTCCTGGGTCCGCCACCAAATGAAGGAGCACTCAAGCAACAGAGAAGGTTTGACCCGTAACCTTTATTGTTACGTACAAACTGCACACGCAGGTGGGCGGGATATGCAGAAACTTCGAATCACCTGACGCGTTTCAATTGCTATCTTCCTCAGAGGCTTCCACCGAAGTTTGCGTGCCACACCCCCAACTGCTCTCTGATTGGGCATTCCACGCCCCTGAGCATTGTGGATGTTGAAGTCATTAAAGTCCATAGATGAACGCACTGCCTTAACTGCTGCTCTGTATGAGCCCCTAGACTCCGGATGAGCCTCCACTAGCGTTGCAGTTTTGATCCAGCTCCGTTGCTCCACAGTCGAGGTAGGTAACATCCCATCTCATGGCCCCCGTCTTAAACAGGATGGTGCACCCTCGCGGCTGGGCTGCCGCTATGTATTAATGCTCCTGGGTCCGCCACCAAATGAAGGAGCACTCAAGCAACAGAGAAGGTTTGACCCGTAACCTTTATTGTTAGGTACAAACTGCACACGCAGGTGGGCGGGATATGCAGAAACTTCGAATCACCTGATGCGTTTCAATTGCTATCTTCCTCAGAGGCTTCCACCGAAGTTTGCGTGCCACACCCCCAACTGCTCTCTGATTGGGCATTCCACACCCCTGAGCATTGTGGATGTTGAAGTCATTAAAGTCCATAGATGAACGCACTGTCTTAACTGCTGCTCTGTATGAGCCCCTAGACTCTGGATGAGCCTCCACTAGCGTTGCAGTTTTGATCCAGCTCCGTTGCTCCACAGTCGAGGTAGGTAACATCCCATCTCATGGCCCCCGTCTTAAACAGGATGGTGCACCCTCGCGGCTGGGCTGCCGCTATGTATTAATGCTCCTGGGTCCGCCACCAAATGAAGGAGCACTCAAGCAACAGAGAAGGTTTGACCCGTAACCTTTATTGTTACGTACAAACTGCACACGCAGGTGGGCGGGATTGCAGCAACTTCGAATCACCTGACGCGTTTCAATTGCTATCTTCCTCAGAGGCTTCCACCAAAGTTTGCGTGCCACACCCCCAACTGCTCTCTGATTGGGCATTCCACGCCCCTGAGCATTGTGGATGTTGAAGTCAGATGAACGCACTGTCTTCACTGCTGCTCTGTTTGAGCCCCTAGACTCTGGATGAGCCTCCACTAGCATTGCAGTTTTGATCCAGCTCCGTTGCTCAACAGTCGAGGTAGGTAACATCCCATCTCATGGCCCCCGTCTTAAACAGGATGGTGCACCCTCGCGGCTGGGCTGCCGCTATGTATTAATGCTCCTGGGTCCGCCACCAAATGAAGGAGCACTCAAGCAACAGAGAAGGTTTGACCCGTAACCTTTATTGTTAGGTACAAACTGCACACGCAGGTGGGCGGGATATGCATAAACTTCGAATCACCTGACACGTTTCAATTGCTATCTTCTTCAGAGGCTTCCACCGAAGTTTGCGTGCCACACCCCCAACTGCTCTCTGATTGGGCATTCCACGCCTCTGAGCATTGTGGATGTTGAAGTCATTAAAGTCCATAGATGAACGCACTGTCTTAACTGCTGCTCTGTATGAGCCCCTAGACTCTGGATGAGCCTCCACTAGCGTTGCAGTTTTGATCAGCTCCGTTGCTCCACAGTCGAGGTAGGTAACATCCCATCTCATGGCCCCCGTCTTAAACACGATGGTGCACCCTCGCGGCTGGGCTGCCGCTATGTATTAATGCTCCTGGGTCCGCCACCAAATGAAGGAGCACTCAAGCAACAGAGAAGGTTTGACCCGTAACCTTTATTGTTAGGTACAAACTGCACACGCAGGTGGGCGGGATATGCAGAAACTTCGAATCACCTGATGCGTTTCAATTGCTATCTTCCTCAGAGGCTTCCACCGAAGTTTGCGAGCCACACCCCCAACTGCTCTCTGATTGGGCATTCCACACCCCTGAGCATTGTGGATGTTTAACTCATTAAAGTCCATAGATGAACGCACTGTCTTAACTGCTGCTCTGTATGACCCCCTAGACTCTGGATGAGCCTCCACTAGCGTTGCAGTTTTGATCCAGCTCCGTTGCTCCACAGTCGAGGTAGGTAACATCCCATCTCATGGCCCCCGTCTTAAACAGGATGGTGCACCCTCGCGGCTGGGCTGCCGCTATGTATTAATGCTCCTGGGTCCGCCACCAAATGAACGAGCACTCAAGCAACAGAGAAGGTTTGACCCGTAACCTTTATTGTTACGTACAAACTGCACACGCAGGTGGGCGGGATTGCAGCAACTTCGAATCACCTGACGCGTTTCAATTGCTATCTTCCTCAGAGGCTTCCACCAAAGTTTGCGTGCCACACCCCCAACTGCTCTCTGATTGGGCATTCCACGCCCCTGAGCATTGTGGATGTTGAAGTCAGATGAACGCACTGTCTTAACTGCTGCTCTGTATGAGCCCCTAGACTCTGGATGAGCCTCCACTAGCGTTGCAGTTTTGATCCAGCTCCTTTGCTCCACAGTCGAGGTAGGTAACATCCCATCTCATGGCCCCCGTCTTAAACAGGATGGTGCACCCTCGCGGCTGGGCTGCCGCTATGTTTTTTTATGCTCCTGGGTCCGCCACCAAATGAAGGAGCACTCAAGCAACAGAGAAGGTTTGACCCGTAACCTTTATTGTTAGGTACAAACTGCACACGCAGGTGGGCGGGATATGCAGAAACTTCGAATCACCTGACGCGTTTCAATTGCTATCTTCCTCAGAGGCTTCCACCGAAGTTTGCGTGCCACACCCCCAACTACTCTCTGATTGGGCATTCCACGCCCCTGAGCATTGTGGATGGTGAAGTCATTAAAGTCCATACATGAACGCACTGTCTTAACTGCTGCTCTGTATGAGCCCCTAGACTCTGGATGAGCCTCCACTAGCGTTGCAGTTTTGATCCAGCTCCGTTGCTCCACAGTCGAGGTAGGTAACATCCCATCTCATGGCCCCCGTCTTAAACAGGATGGTGCACCCTCGCGGCTGGGCTGCCGCTATGTATTAATGCTCCTGGGTCCGCCACCAAATGAACGAGCACTCAAGCAACAGAGAAGGTTTGACCCGTAACCTTTATTGTTACGTACAAACTGCACACGCAGGTGGGCGGGATTGCAGCAACTTCGAATCACCTGACGCGTTTCAATTGCTATCTTCCTCAGAGGCTTCCACCAAAGTTTGCGTGCCACACCCCCAACTGCTCTCTGATTGGGCATTCCACGCCCCTGAGCATTGTGGATGTTGAAGTCAGATGAACGCACTGTCTTAACTGCTGCTCTGTATGAGCCCCTAGACTCTGGATGAGCCTCCACTAGCGTTGCAGTTTTGATCCAGCTCCTTTGCTCCACAGTCGAGGTAGGTAACATCCCATCTCATGGCCCCCGTCTTAAACAGGATGGTGCACCCTCGCGGCTGGGCTGCCGCTATGTTTTTTTATGCTCCTGGGTCCGCCACCAAATGAAGGAGCACTCAAGCAACAGAGAAGGTTTGACCCGTAACCTTTATTGTTAGGTACAAACTGCACACGCAGGTGGGCGGGATATGCAGAAACTTCGAATCACCTGACGCGTTTCAATTGCTATCTTCCTCAGAGGCTTCCACCGAAGTTTGCGTGCCACACCCCCAACTACTCTCTGATTGGGCATTCCACGCCCCTGAGCATTGTGGATGGTGAAGTCATTAAAGTCCATACATGAACGCACTGTCTTAACTGCTGCTCTGTATGAGCCCCTAGACTCTGGATGAGCCTCCACTAGCGTTGCAGTTTTGATCAGCTCCGTTGCTCCACAGTCGAGGTAGGTAACATCCCATCTCATGGCCCCCATCTTAAACAGGATGGTGCACCCTCGCGGCTGGGCTGCCGCTATGTATTAATGCTCCTGGGTCCGCCACCAAATGAAGGAGCACTCAAGGAACAGAGAAGGTTTGACCCGTAACCTTTATTGTTAGGTACAAACTGCACACGCAGGTGGGCGGGATATGCAGAAACTTCGAATCACCTGACGCGTTTCAATTGCTATCTTCCTCAGAGGCTTCCACCGAAGTTTGCGTGCCACACCCCCAACTGCTCTCTGATTGGGCATTCCACGCCAGTGAGCATTGTGGATGTTGAAGTCATTAAAGTCCATAGATGAACGCACTGTCTTAACTGCTGCTCTGTATGAGACCCTAGACTCTGGATGAGCCTCCACTAGCGTTGCAGTTTTGATCCAGCTCCGTTGCTCCACAGTCGAGGTAGGTAACATCCCATCTCATGGCCCCCGTCTTAAACAGGATGGTGCACCCTCGCGGCTGGGCTGCCGCTATGTATTAATGCTTCTGGGTCCGCCACCAAATGAAGGAGCACTCAAGCAACAGAGTAGGTTTGACCCGTAACCTTTATTGTTAGGTACAAACTGCACACGCAGGTGGGCGGGATATGCATAAACTTCGAATCACCTGACACGTTTCAATTGCTATCTTCCTCAGAGGCTTCCACCGAAGTTTGCGTGCCACACCCCCAACTGCTCTCTGATTGGGCATTCCACGCCTCTGAGCATTGTGGATGTTGAAGTCATTAAAGTCCATAGATGAACGCACTGTCTTAACTGCTGCTCTGTATGAGCCCCTAGACTCTGGATGAGCCTCCACTAGCGTTGCAGTTTTGATCAGCTCCGTTGCTCCACAGTCGAGGTAGGTAACATCCCATGTCATGGCCCCCGTCTTAAACAGGATGGTGCACCCTCGCGGCTGGGCTGCTGCTATGTATTAATGCTCCTGGGTCCGCCACCAAATGAAGGAGCACTCAAGCAACAGAGAAGGTTTGACCTGTAACCTTTATTGTTAGGTACAAACTGCACACGCAGGTGGGTGGGATATGCAGAAACTTCGAATCACCTGACGCGTTTCAATTGCTATCTTCCTCAGAGGTTTCCACCGAAGTTTGCGTGCCACACCCCCAACTGCTCTCTGATTGGGCATTCCACGCCCCTGAGCATTGTGGATGTTTAAGTCATTAAAGTCCATAGATGAACGCACTTTCTTAACTGCTGCTCTGTATGAGCCCCTAGACTCTGGATGAGCCTCCACTAGCGTTGCAGTTTTGATCCAGCTCCGTTGCTCCACAGTCGAGGTAGGTAACATCCCATCTCATGGCCCCCGTCTTAAACAGGATGGTGCACCCTCGCGGCTGGGCTGCCGCTATGTATTAATGCTCCTGGGTCCGCCACCAAATGAAGGAGCACTCAAGCAACAGAGAAGGTTTGACCCGTAACCTTTATTGTTACGTACAAACTGCACACGCAGGTGGGCGGGATTGCAGCAACTTCGAATCACCTGACGCGTTTCAATTGCTATCTTCCTCAGAGGCTTCCACCAAAGTTTGCGTGCCACACCCCCAACTGCTCTCTGATTGGGCATTCCACGCCCCTGAGCATTGTGGATGTTGAAGTCAGATGAACGCACTGTCTTAACTGCTGCTCTGTATGAGCCCCTAGACTCTGGATGAGCCTCCACTAGCGTTGCAGTTTTGATCCAGCTCCTTTGCTCCACAGTCGAGGTAGGTAACATCCCATCTCATGGCCCCCGTCTTAAACAGGATGGTGCACCCTTGCGGCTGGGCTGCCGCTATGTTTTTTTATGCTCCTGGGTCTGCCACCAAATGAAGGAGCACTCAAGCAACAGAGAAGGTTTGACCCGTAACCTTTATTGTTAGGTACAAACTGCACACGCAGGTGGGCGGGATATGCATAAACTTCGAATCACCTGACGCGTTTCAATTGCTATCTTCCTCAGAGGCTTCCACCGAAGTTTGCGTGCCACACCCCCAACTACTCTCTGATTGGGCATTCCACGCCCCTGAGCATTGTGGATGGTGAAGTCATTAAAGTCCATACATGAACGCACTGTCTTAACTGCTGCTCTGTATGAGCCCCTAGACTCTGGATGAGCCTCCACTAGCGTTGCAGTTTTGATCCAGCTCCGTTGCTCCACAGTCGAGGTAGGTAACATCCCATCTCATGGCCCCCGTCTTAAACAGGATGGTGCACCCTCGCGGCTGGGCTGCCGCTATGTATTAATGCTCCTGGGTCCGCCACCAAATGAACGAGCACTCAAGCAACAGAGAAGGTTTGACCCGTAACCTTTATTGTTACGTACAAACTGCACACGCAGGTGGGCGGGATTGCAGCAACTTCGAATCACCTGACGCGTTTCAATTGCTATCTTCCTCAGAGGCTTCCACCAAAGTTTGCGTGCCACACCCCCAACTGCTCTCTGATTGGGCATTCCACGCCCCTGAGCATTGTGGATGTTGAAGTCAGATGAACGCACTGTCTTAACTGCTGCTCTGTATGAGCCCCTAGACTCTGGATGAGCCTCCACTAGCGTTGCAGTTTTGATCCAGCTCCTTTGCTCCACAGTCGAGGTAGGTAACATCCCATCTCATGGCCCCCGTCTTAAACAGGATGGTGCACCCTCGCGGCTGGGCTGCTGCTATGTTTTTTTATGCTCCTGGGTCCGCCACCAAATGAAGGAGCACTCAAGCAACAGAGAAGGTTTGACCCGTAACCTTTATTGTTAGGTACAAACTGCACACGCAGGTGGGCGGGATATGCAGAAACTTCGAATCACCTGACGCGTTTCAATTGCTATCTTCCTCAGAGGCTTCCACCGAAGTTTGCGTGCCACACCCCCAACTACTCTCTGATTGGGCATTCCACGCCCCTGAGCATTGTGGATGGTGAAGTCATTAAAGTCCATACATGAACGCACTGTCTTAACTGCTGCTCTGTATGAGCCCCTAGACTCTGGATGAGCCTCCACTAGCGTTGCAGTTTTGATCAGCTCCGTTGCTCCACAGTCGAGGTAGGTAACATCCCATCTCATGGCCCCCATCTTAAACAGGATGGTGCACCCTCGCGGCTGGGCTGCCGCTATGTATTAATGCTCCTGGGTCCGCCACCAAATGAAGGAGCACTCAAGGAACAGAGAAGGTTTGACCCGTAACCTTTATTGTTAGGTACAAACTGCACACGCAGGTGGGCGGGATATGCAGAAACTTCGAATCACCTGACACGTTTCAATTGCTATCTTCCTCAGAGGCTTCCACCGAAGTTTGCGTGCCACACCCCCAACTGCTCTCTGATTGGGCATTCCACGCCTCTGAGCATTGTGGATGTTGAAGTCATTAAAGTCCATAGATGAACGCACTGTCTTAACTGCTGCTCTGTATGAGCCCCTAGACTCTGGATGAGCCTCCACTAGCGTTGCAGTTTTGATCAGCTCCGTTGCTCCACAGTCGAGGTAGGTAACATCCCATGTCATGGCCCCCGTCTTAAACAGGATGGTGCACCCTCGCGGCTGGGCTGCTGCTATGTATTAATGCTCCTGGGTCCGCCACCAAATGAAGGAGCACTCAAGCAACAGAGAAGGTTTGACCCGTAACCTTTATTGTTAGGTACAAACTGCACACGCAGGTGGGTGGGATATGCAGAAACTTCGAATCACCTGACGCGTTTCAATTGCTATCTTCCTCAGAGGTTTCCACCGAAGTTTGCGTGCCACACCCCCAACTGCTCTCTGATTGGGCATTCCACGCCCCTGAGCATTGTGGATGTTTAAGTCATTAAAGTCCATAGATGAACGCACTTTCTTAACTGCTGCTCTGTATGAGCCCCTAGACTCTGGATGAGCCTCCACTAGCGTTGCAGTTTTGATCCAGCTCCGTTGCTCCACAGTCGAGGTAGGTAACATCCCATCTCATGGCCCCCGTCTTAAACAGGATGGTGCACCCTCGCGGCTGGGCTGCCGCTATGTATTAATGCTCCTGGGTCCGCCACCAAATGAAGGAGCACTCAAGCAACAGAGAAGGTTTGACCCGTAACCTTTATTGTTAGGCACAAACTGCACACGCAGGTGGGCAGGATATGCAGAAACTTCGAATCACCTGACACGTTTCAATTGCTATCTTCCTCAGAGGCTTCCACCGAAGTTTGCGTGCCACACCCCCAACTACTCTCTGATTGGGCATTCCACGCCCCTGAGCATTGTGGATGGTGAAGTCATTAAAGTCCATACATGAACGCACTGTCTTAACTGCTGCTCTGTATGAGCCCCTAGACTCTGGATGAGCCTCCACTAGCGTTGCAGTTTTGATCACCTCCGTTGCTCCACAGTCGAGGTAGGTAACATCCCATCTCATGGCCCCCATCTTAAACAGGATGGTGCACCCTCGCGGCTGGGCTGCCGCTATGTATTAATGCTCCTGGGTCCGCCACCAAATGAAGGAGCACTCAAGCAACAGAGAAGGTTTGACCCGTAACCTTTATTGTTAGGTACAAACTGCACACGCAGGTGGGCGGGATATGCAGAAACTTCGAATCACCTGATGCGTTTCAATTGCTATCTTCCTCAGAGGCTTCCACCGAAGTTTGCGTGCCACACCCCCAACTGCTCTCTGATTGGGCATTCCACGCCAGTGAGCATTGTGGATGTTGAAGTCATTAAAGTCCATAGATGAACGCACTGTCTTAACTGCTGCTCTGTATGAGACCCTAGACTCTGGATGAGCCTCCACTAGCGTTGCAGTTTTGATCCAGCTCCGTTGCTCCACAGTCGAGGTAGGTAACATCCCATCTCATGGCCCCCGTCTTAAACAGGATGGTGCACCCTCGCGGCTGGGCTGCCGCTATGTATTAATGCTTCTGGGTCCGCCACCAAATGAAGGAGCACTCAAGCAACAGAGTAGGTTTGACCCGTAACCTTTATTGTTAGGTACAAACTGCACACGCAGGTGGGCGGGATATGCATAAACTTCGAATCACCTGACACGTTTCAATTGCTATCTTCCTCAGAGGCTTCCACCGAAGTTTGCGTGCCACACCCCCAACTGCTCTCTGATTGGGCATTCCACGCCTCTGAGCATTGTGGATGTTGAAGTCATTAAAGTCCATAGATGAACGCACTGTCTTAACTGCTGCTCTGTATGAGCCCCTAGACTCTGGATGAGCCTCCACTAGCGTTGCAGTTTTGATCAGCTCCGTTGCTCCACAGTCGAGGTAGGTAACATCCCATGTCATGGCCCCCGTCTTAAACAGGATGGTGCACCCTCGCGGCTGGGCTGCTGCTATGTATTAATGCTCCTGGGTCCGCCACCAAATGTAGGAGCACTCAAGCAACAGCGAAGGTTTGACCCGTAACCTTTATTGTTAGGTACAAACTGCACACGCAGGTGGGTGGGATATGCAGAAACTTCGAATCACCTGACGCGTTTCAATTGCTATCTTCCTCAGAGGTTTCCACCGAAGTTTGCGTGCCACACCCCCAACTGCTCTCTGATTGGGCATTCCACGCCCCTGAGCATTGTGGATGTTGAAGTCATTAAAGTCCATAGATGAATGCACTGTCTTAACTGCTGCTCTGTATGAGCCCCTAGACTCTGGATGAGACTCCACTAGTGTTGCAGTTTTGATCCAGCTCCGTTGCTCCACAGTCGAGGTAGGTAACATCCCATCTCATGGCCCCCGTCTTAAACAGGATGGTGCACCCTCGCGGCTGGGCTGCCGCTATTTATTAATGCTCCTGGGTCCGCCACCAAATGAAGGAGCACTCAAGCAACAGAGAAGGTTTGACCCGTAACCTTTATTGTTAGGTACAAACTGTACACGCAGGTGGGCGGGATATGCAGAAACTTCGAATCACCTGATGCGTTTCAATTGCTATCTTCCTCAGAGGCTTCCACCGAAGTTTGCGAGCCACACCCCCAACTGCTCTCTGATTGGGCATTCCACACCCCTGAGCATTGTGGATGTTTAAGTCATTAAAGTCCATAGATGAACGCACTGTCTTAACTGCTGCTCTGTATGACCCCCTAGACTCTGGATGAGACTCCAATAGCGTTGCAGTTTTGATCCAGCTCCGTTGCTCCACAGTCGAGGTAGGTAACATCCCATCTCATGGCCCCCATCTTAAACAGGATGGTGCACCCTCGCGGCTGGGCTGCCGCTATGTATTAATGCTCCTGGGTCCGCCAACAAATGAAGGAGCACTCAAGCAACAGAGAAGGTTTGACCCGTAACCTTTATTGTTACGTACAAACTGCACACGCAGGTGGGTGGGATATGCAGAAACTTCGAATCACCTGACGCGTTTCAATTGCTATCTTCCTCAGAGGCTTCCACCGAAGTTTGCGTGCCACACCCCCAACTGCTCTCTGATTGGGCATTCCACGCCCCTGAGCATTGTGGATGTTGACGTCATTAAAGTCCATAGATGAACGCACTGCCTTAACTGCTGCTCTGTATGAGCCCCTAGACTCCGGATGAGCCTCCACTAGCGTTGCAGTTTTGATCCAGCTCCGTTGCTCCACAGTCAAGGTAGGTAACATCCCATCTCATGGCCCCCGTCTTAAACAGGATGGTGCACCCTCGCGGCTGGGCTGCCGCTATGTATTAATGCTCCTGGGGCCGCCACCAAATGAAGGAGCACTCAAGCAACAGAGAAGGTTTGACCCGTAACCTTTATTGTTAGGTACAAACTGCACACGCAGGTGGGCGGGATATGCAGAAACTTCGAATCACCTGATGCGTTTCAATTGCTATCTTCCTCAGAGGCTTCCACCGAAGTTTGCGTGCCACACCCCCAACTGCTCTCTGATTGGGCATTCCACACCCCTGAGCATTGTGGATGTTGAAGTCATTAAAGTCCATAGATGAACGCACTGTCTTAACTGCTGCTCTGTATGAGCCCCTAGACTCTGGATGAGCCTCCACTAGCGTTGCAGTTTTGATCCAGCTCCGTTGCTCCACAGTCGAGGTAGGTAACATCCCATCTCATGGCCCCCGTCTTAAACAGGATGGTGCACCCTCGCGGCTGGGCTGCCGCTATGTATTAATGCTCCTGGGTCCGCCACCAAATGAAGGAGCACTCAAGCAACAGAGAAGGTTTGACCCGTAACCTTTATTGTTACGTACAAACTGCACACGCAGGTGGGCGGGATTGCAGCAACTTCGAATCACCTGACGCGTTTCAATTGCTATCTTCCTCAGAGGCTTCCACCAAAGTTTGCGTGCCACACCCCCAACTGCTCTCTGATTGGGCATTCCACGCCCCTGAGCATTGTGGATGTTGAAGTCAGATGAACGCACTGTCTTCACTGCTGCTCTGTATGAGCCCCTAGACTCTGGATGAGCCTCCACTAGCATTGCAGTTTTGATCCAGCTCCGTTGCTCAACAGTCGAGGTAGGTAACATCCCATCTCATGGCCCCCGTCTTAAACAGGATGGTGCACCCTCGCGGCTGGGCTGCCGCTATGTATTAATGCTCCTGGGTCCGCCACCAAATGAAGGAGCACTCAAGCAACATAGAAGGTTTGACCCGTAACCTTTATTGTTAGGTATAAACTGCACACGCAGGTGGGCGGGATATGCAGAAACTTCGAATCACCTGACGCGTTTCAATTGCTATCTTCCTCAGAGGCTTCCACCGAAGTTTGCGTGCCACACCCCCAACTGCTCTCTGATTGGGCATTCCACGCCCCTGAGCATTGTGGATGTTGAAGTCATTAAAGTCCATAGATGAACGCACTTTCTTAACTGCTGCTCTGTATGAGCCCCTAGACTCTGGATGAGCCTCCACTAGTGTTGCAGTTTTGATCCAGCTCCGTTGCTCCACAGTCGAGGTAGGTAACATCCCATCTCATGGCCCCCGTCTTAAACAGGATGGTGCACCCTCGCGGCTGGGCTGCCGCTATGTATTAATGCTCCAGGGTCCGCCACCAAATGAAGGAGCACTCAAGCAACAGAGAAGGTTTGACCCGTAACCTTTATTGTTAGGTACAAACTGCACACGCAGGTGGGCGGGATATGCAGAAACTTCGAATCACCTGACGCGTTTCAATTGCTATCTTCCTTAGAGGCTTCCACCGAAGTTTGCGTGCCACACCCCCAACTGCTCTCTGATTGGGCATTCCACGCCCCTGAGCATTGTGGATGTTGAAGTCATTAAAGTCCATAGATGAACGCACTGTCTTAACTGCTGCTCTGTATGAGCCCCTAGACTCTGGATGAGCCTCCACTAGCGTTGCAGTTTTGATCCAGCTCCGTTGCTCCACAGTCGAGGTAGGTAACATCCCATCTCATGGCCCCCGTCTTAAACAGGATGGTGCACCCTCGCGGCTGGGCTGCCGCTATGTATTAATGCTCCTGGGTCCGCCACCAAATGAAGGAGCACTCAAGCAACAGAGAAGGTTTGACCCGTAACCTTTATTGTTACGTACAAACTGCACACGCAGGTGGGCGGGATTGCAGCAACTTCGAATCACCTGACGCGTTTCAATTGCTATCTTCCTCAGAGGCTTCCACCAAAATTTACGTGCCACACCCCCAACTGCTCTCTGATTGGGCATTCCACGCCCCTGAGCATTGTGGATGTTGAAGTCAGATGAACGCACTGTCTTAACTGCTGCTCTGTATGAGCCCCTAGACTCTGGATGAGCCTCCACTAGCATTGCAGTTTTGATCCAGCTCCGTTGCTCAACAGTCGAGGTAGGTAACATCCCATCTCATGGCCCCCGTCTTAAACAGGATGGTGCACCCTCGCGGCTGGGCTGCCGCTATGTATTAATGCTCCTGGGTCCGCCACCAAATGAAGGAGCACTCAAGCAACAGAGAAGGTTTGACCCGTAACCTTTATTGTTAGGTACAAACTGCACACGCAGGTGGGCGGGATATGCAGAAACTTCGAATCACCTGACGCGTTTCAATTGCTATCTTCCTCAGAGGCTTCCACCGAAGTTTGCGTGCCACACCCCCAACTGCTCTCTGATTGGGCATTCCACGCCCCTGAGCATTGTGGATGTTGAAGTCATTAAAGTCCATAGATGAACGCACTTTCTTAACTGCTGCTCTGTATGAGCCCCTAGACTCTGGATGAGCCTCCACTAGTGTTGCAGTTTTGATCCAGCTCCGTTGCTCCACAGTCGAGGTAGGTAACATCCCATCTCATGGCCCCCGTCTTAAACAGGGTGGTGCACCCTCGCGGCTGGGCTGCCGCTATGTATTAATGCTCCAGGGTCCGCCACCAAAAGAAGGAGCACTCAAGCAACAGAGAAGGTTTGACCCGTAACCTTTATTGTTAGGTACAAACTGCACACGCAGGTGGGCGGGATATGCAGGAACTTCGAATCACCTGACGCGTTTCAATTGCTTTCTTCCTTAGAGGCTTCCACCGAAGTTTGCGTGCCACACCCCCAACTGCTCTCTGATTGGGCATTCCACGCCCCTGAGCATTGTGGATGTTGAAATCATTAAAGTCCATAGATGAACACACTGTCTTAACTGCTGCTCTGTATGAGCCCCTAGACTCTGGATGAGCCTCCACTAGCGTTGCAGTCTTGATCCAGCTCCGTTTTTCCACAGTCGAGGTAGGTAACATCCCATCTCATGGCCCCCGTCTTAAACAGGATGGTGCACCCTCGCGGCTGGGCTGCCGCTATGTATTAATGCTCCTGGGTCCGCCACCAAATGAAGGAGCACTCAAGCAACAGAGAAGGTTTGACCCGTAACCTTTATTGTTAGGTACAAACTGCACACGCAGGTGGGCGGGATATGCAGAAACTTCGAATCACCTGACGCGTTTCAATTGCTATCTTCCTCAGAGGCTTCCACCGAAGTTTGCGTGCCACACCCCCAACTGCTCTCTGATTGGGCATTCCACGCCCCTGAGCATTGTGGATGTTGAAGTCATTAAAGTCCATAGATGAACGCACTTTCTTAACTGCTGCTCTGTATGAGCCCCTAGACTCTGGATGAGCCTCCACTAGTGTTGCAGTTTTGATCCAGCTCCGTTGCTCCACAGTCGAGGTAGGTAACATCCCATCTCATGGCCCCCGTCTTAAACAGGATGGTGCCCCCTCGCGGCTGGGCTGCCGCTATGTATTAATGCTCCAGGGTCCGCCACCAAATGAAGGAGCACTCAAGCAACAGAGAAGGTTTGACCCATAACCTTTATTGTTAGGTACAAACTGCACACGCAGGTGGGCGGGATATGCAGAAACTTCGAATCACCTGACGCGTTTCAATTGCTATCTTCCTTAGAGGCTTCCACCGAAGTTTGCGTGCCACACCCCCAACTGCTCTCTGATTGGGCATTCCACGCCCCTGAGCATTGTGGATGTTGAAATCATTAAAGTCCATAGATGAACACACTGTCTTAACTGCTGCTCTGTATGAGCCCCTAGACTCTGGATGAGCCTCCACTAGCATTGCAGTCTTGATCCAGCTCCGTTGCTCCACAGTCGAGGTAGGTAACATCCCATCTCATGGCCCCCGTCTTAAACAGGATGGTGCACCCTCGCGGCTGGGCTGCCGCTATGTATTAATGCTCCTGGGTCCGCCACCAAATGAAGGAGCACTCAAGCAACAGAGAAGGTTTGACCCGTAACCTTTATTGTTAGGTACAAACTGCACACGCAGGTGGGCGGGATATGTAAAAAATTAGAATCACCTGATGCGTTTCAATTGCTATCTTCCTCAGAAGCCTCCACCGAAGTTTGCGTGCCACACCCCCAACTGCTCTCTGATTGGCCATTCCACGCCCCTGGGCATTGTGGATGTTGAAGTCATTAAAGTCCATAGATGAACGCACTGTCTTAACTGCTGCTCTGTATGAGCCCCTAGACTCTGGATGAGCCTCCACTAGCGTTGCAGTTTTGATCCAGCTCCTTTGCTCCACAGTCGAGGTAGGTAACATCCCATCTCATGGCCCCCGTCTTAAACAGGATGGTGCACCCTCGCGGCTGGGCTGCCGCTATGTATTAATGCTCCTGGGTCCGCCACCAAATGAAGGAGCACTCAAGCAACAGAGAAGGTTTGACCCGTAACCTTTATTGTTAGGTACAAACTGCACACGCAGGTGGGCGGGATATGCAGAAACTTCGAATCACCTGACGCGTTTCAATTGCTATCTTCCTCAGAGGCTTCCACCGAAGTTTGCGTGCCACACCCCCAACTGCTCTCTGATTGGGCATTCCACGCCCCTGAGCATTGTGGATGTTGAAGTCATTAAAGTCCATAGATGAACGCACTTTCTTAACTGCTGCTCTGTATGAGCCCCTAGACTCTGGATGAGCCTCCACTAGTGTTGCAGTTTTGATCCAGCTCCGTTGCTCCACAGTCGAGGTAGGTAACATCCCATCTCATGGCCCCCGTCTTAACCACTTAGATGCTAAGGTGTTTTATGGCTCCGCATGCAATTTCCATTGAAATCAATGGAAACTCCATGACGAGTTACCCTTGTCATTAGCACTGAAGGGGTTAAACAGGATGGTGCACCCTCGCGGCTGGGCTGCCGCTATGTATTAATGCTCCAGGGTCCGCCACCAAATGAAGGAGCACTCAAGCAACAGAGAAGGTTTGACCCGTAACCTTTATTGTTAGGTACAAACTGCACACGCAGGTGGGCGGGATATGCAGAAACTTCGAATCACCTGACGCGTTTCAATTGCTATCTTCCTTAGAGGCTTCCACCGAAGTTTGCGTGCCACACCCCCAACTGCTCTCTGATTGGGCATTCCACGCCCCTGAGCATTGTGGATGTTGAAATCATTAAAGTCCATAGATGAACACACTGTCTTAACTGCTGCTCTGTATGAGCCCCTAGACTCTGTATGAGCCTCCACTAGCGTTGCAGTCTTGATCCAGCTCCGTTGCTCCACAGTCGAGGTAGGTAACATCCCATCTCATGGCCCCCATCTTAAACAGGATGGTGCACCCTCGCGGCTGGGCTGCCGCTATGTATTAATGCTCCTGGGTCCGCCACCAAATGAAGGAGCACTCAAGCAACAGAGAAGGTTTGACCCGTAACCTTTATTGTTAGGTACAAACTGCACACGCAGGTGGGCGGGATATGCAGAAACTTCGAATCACCTGACGCGTTTCAATTGCTATCTTCCTCAGAGGCTTCCACCGAAGTTTGCGTGCCACACCCCCAACTGCTCTCTGATTGGGCATTCCACGCCCCTGAGCATTGTGGATGTTGAAGTCATTAAAGTCCATAGATGAACGCACTTTCTTAACTGCTGCTCTGTATGAGCCCCTAGACTCTGGATGAGCCTCCACTAGTGTTGCAGTTTTGATCCAGCTCCGTTGCTCCACAGTCGAGGTAGGTAACATCCCATCTCATGGCCCCCGTCTTAAACAGGATGGTGCACCCTCGCGGCTGGGCTGCCGCTATGTATTAATGCTCCAGGGTCCGCCACCAAATGAAGGAGCACTCAAGCAACAGAGAAGGTTTGACCCATAACCTTTATTGTTAGGTACAAACTGCACACGCAGGTGGGCGGGATATGCAGAAACTTCGAATCACCTGACGCGTTTCAATTGCTATCTTCCTTAGAGGCTTCCACCGAAGTTTGCGTGCCACACCCCCAACTGCTCTCTGATTGGGCATTCCACGCCCCTGAGCATTGTGGATGTTGAAATCATTAAAGTCCATAGATGAACACACTGTCTTAACTGCTGCTCTGTATGAGCCCCTAGACTCTGGATGAGCCTCCACTAGCATTGCAGTCTTGATCCAGCTCCGTTGCTCCACAGTCGAGGTAGGTAACATCCCATCTCATGGCCCCCGTCTTAAACAGGATGGTGCACCCTCGCGGCTGGGCTGCCGCTATGTATTAATGCTCCTGGGTCCGCGACCAAATGAAGGAGCACTCAAGCAACAGAGTAGGTTTGACCTGTAACCTTTATTGTTAGGTACAAACTGCACACGCAGGTGGGCGGGATATGCAGAAACTTCGAATCACCTGATGCGTTTCAATTGCTATCTTCCTCAGAGGCTTCCACCGAAGTTTGCGTGCTACACCCCCAACTGCTCTCTGATTGGGCATTCCACGCCCCTGAGCATTGTGGATGTTGAAGTCATTAAAGTCCATAGATGAACGCACTGTCTTAACTGCTGCTCTGTATGAGCCCCTAGACTCTGGATGAGCCTCCACTAGCGTTGCAGTTTTGATCAGCTCCGTTGCTCCACAGTCGAGGTAGGTAACATCCCATCTCATGGCCCCCGTCTTAAACAGGATGGTGCACCCTCGCGGCTGGGCTGCTGCTATGTATTAATGCTCCTGGGTCCGCCACCAAATGAAGGAGCACTCAAGCAACAGAGAAGGTTTGACCCGTAACCTTTATTGTTAGGTACAAACTGCACACGCAGGTGGGTGGGATATGCAGAAACTTCGAATCACCCGACGCGTTTCAATTGCTATCTTCCTCAGAGGTTTCCACCGAAGTTTGCGTGCCACACCCCCAACTGCTCTCTGATTGGGCATTCCACGCCCCTGACCATTGTGGATGTTGAAGTCATTAAAGTCCATAGATGAACGCACTGTCTTAACTGCTGCTCTGTATGAGCCCCTAGACTCTGGATGAGACTCCACTAGCGTTGCAGTTTTGATCCAGCTCCGTTGCTCCACAGTCGAGGTAGGTAACATCCCATCTCATGGCCCCCATCTTAAACAGGATGGTGCACCCTCGCGGCTGGGCTGCCGCTATGTATTAATGCTCCTGGGTCCGCCACCAAATGAAGGAGCACTCAAGCAACAGAGAAGGTTTGACCCGTAACCTTTATTGTTAGGTACAAACTGCACACGCAGGTGGGCGGGATATGCAGAAACTTCGAATCACCTGATGCGTTTCAATTGCTATCTTCCTCAGAGGCTTCCACCGAAGTTTGCGTGCCACACCCCCAACTGCTCTCTGATTGGGCATTCCACACCCCTGAGCATTGTGGATGTTGAAGTCATTAAAGTCCATAGATGAACGCACTGTCTTAACTGCTGCTCTGTATGAGCCCCTAGACTCTGGATGAGCCTCCACTAGCGTTGCAGTTTTGATCAGCTCCGTTGCTCCACAGTCGAGGTAGGTAACATCCCATCTCATGGCCCCCGTCTTAAACAGGATGGTGCACCCTCGCGGCTGGGCTGCTGCTATGTATTAATGCTCCTGGGTCCGCCACCAAATGAAGAGGCACTCAAGCAACAGAGAAGGTTTGACCCGTAACCTTTATTGTTAGGTACAAACTGCACACGCAGGTGGGCGGGATATGCAGAAACTTCGAATCACCTGATGCGTTTCAATTGCTATCTTCCTCAGAGGCTTCCACCGAAGTTTGCGTGCCACACCCCCAACTGCTCTCTGACTGGGCATTCCACGCCCCTGAGCATTGTGGATGTTGAAGTCATTAAAGTCCATAGACGAACGCACTTTCTTAACTGCTGCTCTGTATGAGCCCCTAGACTCTGGATGAGCCTACACTAGTGTTGCAGTTTTGATCCAGCTCCGTTGCTCCACAGTCGAGGTAGGTAACATCCCTTCTCATGGCCCCCGTCTTAAACAGGATGGTGCACCCTCGCGGCTGGGCTGCCGCTATGTATTAATGCTCCTGGGTCCGCCACCAAATGAAGGAGCACTCAAGCAACAGAGAAGGTTTGACCCGTAACCTTTATTGTTAGGTACAAACTGCACACGCAGGTGGGCGGGATATGTAAAAAATTAGAATCACCTGACGCGTTTCAATTGCTATCTTCCTCAGAAGCCTCCACCGAAGTTTGCGTGCCACACCCCCAACTGCTCTCTGATTAGGCATTCCACGCCCCTGGGCATTGTGGATGTTGAAGTCATTAAAGTCCATAGATGAACGCACTGTCTTAACTGCTGCTCTGTATGAGCCCCTAGACTCTGGATGAGCCTCCACTAGCGTTGCAGTTTTGATCCAGCTCCTTTGCTCCACAGTCGAGGTAGGTAATATCCCATCTCATGGCCCCCGTCTTAAACAGGATGGTGCACCCTCGCGGCTGGGCTGCCGCTATGTATTAATGCTCCTGGGTCCGCCACCAAATGAAGGAGCACTCAAGCAACAGAGAAGGTTTGACCCGTAACCTTTATTGTTAGGTACAAACTGCACACGCAGGTGGGCGGGATATGCAGAAACTTCGAATCACCTGACGCGTTTCAATTGCTATCTTCCTCAGAGGCTTCCACCGAAGTTTGCGTGCCACACCCCCAACTGCTCTCTGATTGGGCATTCCACGCCCCTGAGCATTGTGGATGTTGAAGTCATTAAAGTCCATAGATGAACGCACTGTCTTAACTGCTGCTCTGTATGAGCCCCTAGACTCTGGATGAGCCTCCACTAGCGTTGCAGTTTTGATCCAGCTCCGTTGCTCCACAGTCAAGGTAGGTAACATCCCATCTCATGGCCCCCATCTTAAACAGGATGGTGCACCCTCGCGGCTGGGCTGCCGCTATGTATTAATGCTTCTGGGTCTGCCACCAAATGAAGGAGCACTCAAGCAACAGAGTAGGTTTGACCCGTAACCTTTATTGTTAGGTACAAACTGCACACGCAGGTGGGCGGGATATGCAGAAACTTTAAATCACCTGACGCGTTTCAATTGCTATCTTCCTCAGAGGCTTCCACCGAAGTTTGCGTGCCACACCCCCAACTGCTCTCTGATAGGGCATTCCACGCCCCTGAGCATTGTGGATGTTGAAGTCATTAAAGTCCATAGATGAACGCACTGTCTTAACTGCTGCTCTGTATGAGCCCCTAGACTCTGGATGAGCCTCCACTAGCGTTGCAGTTTTGATCCAGCTCCTTTGCTCCACAGTCGAGGTAGGTAACATCCCATCTCATGGCCTCCGTCTTAAACAGGATGGTGCACCCTCGCGGCTGGGCTGCCGCTATGTATTAATGCTTCTTGGTCCGGGACCAAATGAAGGAGCACTCAAGCAACAGAGTAGGTTTGACCCGTAACCTTTATTGTTAGGTACAAACTGCACACGCAGGTGGGCGGGATATGCAGAAACTTCGAATCACCTGATGCGTTTCAATTGCTATCTTCCTCAGAGGCTTCCACCGAAGTTTGCGTGCTACACCCCCAACTGCTCTCTGATTGGGCATTCCACGCCCCTGAGCATTGTGGATGTTGAAGTCATTAAAGTCCATAGATGAACGCACTGTCTTAACTGCTGCTCTGTATGAGCCCCTAGACTCTGGATGAGCCTCCACTAGCGTTGCAGTTTTGATCAGCTCCGTTGCTCCACAGTCGAGGTAGGTAACATCCCATCTCATGGCCCCCGTCTTAAACAGGATGGTGCACCCTCGCGGCTGGGCTGCTGCTATGTATTAATGCTCCTGGGTCCGCCACCAAATGAAGGAGCACTCAAGCAACAGAGAAGGTTTGACCCGTAACCTTTATTGTTAGGTACAAACTGCACACGCAGGTGGGTGGGATATGCAGAAACTTCGAATCACCCGACGCGTTTCAATTGCTATCTTCCTCAGAGGTTTCCACCGAAGTTTGCGTGCCACACCCCCAACTGCTCTCTGATTGGGCATTCCACGCCCCTGACCATTGTGGATGTTGAAGTCATTAAAGTCCATAGATGAACGCACTGTCTTAACTGCTGCTCTGTATGAGCCCCTAGACTCTGGATGAGACTCCACTAGCGTTGCAGTTTTGATCCAGCTCCGTTGCTCCACAGTCGAGGTAGGTAACATCCCATCTCATGGCCCCCATCTTAAACAGGATGGTGCACCCTCGCGGCTGGGCTGCCGCTATGTATTAATGCTCCTGGGTCCGCCACCAAATGAAGGAGCACTCAAGCAACAGAGAAGGTTTGACCCGTAACCTTTATTGTTAGGTACAAACTGCACACGCAGGTGGGCGGGATATGCAGAAACTTCGAATCACCTGATGCGTTTCAATTGCTATCTTCCTCAGAGGCTTCCACCGAAGTTTGCGTGCCACACCCCCAACTGCTCTCTGATTGGGCATTCCACACCCCTGAGCATTGTGGATGTTGAAGTCATTAAAGTCCATAGATGAACGCACTGTCTTAACTGCTGCTCTGTATGAGCCCCTAGACTCTGGATGAGCCTCCACTAGCGTTGCAGTTTTGATCAGCTCCGTTGCTCCACAGTCGAGGTAGGTAACATCCCATCTCATGGCCCCCGTCTTAAACAGGATGGTGCACCCTCGCGGCTGGGCTGCTGCTATGTATTAATGCTCCTGGGTCCGCCACCAAATGAAGAGGCACTCAAGCAACAGAGAAGGTTTGACCCGTAACCTTTATTGTTAGGTACAAACTGCACACGCAGGTGGGCGGGATATGCAGAAACTTCGAATCACCTGATGCGTTTCAATTGCTATCTTCCTCAGAGGCTTCCACCGAAGTTTGCGTGCCACACCCCCAACTGCTCTCTGATTGGGCATTCCACACCCCTGAGCATTGTGGATGTTGAAGTCATTAAAGTCCATAGATGAACGCACTGTCTTAACTGCTGCTCTGTATGAGCCCCTAGAATCTGGACGAGCCTCCACTAGCATTGCAGTTTTGATCCAGCTCCGTTGCTCCACAGTCGAGGTAAGTAACATCCCATCTCATGGCCCCCGTCTTAAACAGGATGGTGCACCCTTGCGGCTGGGCTGCCGCTATGTATTAATGCTCCTGGGTCCGCCACCAAATGAAGGAGCACTCAAGCAACAGAGAAGGTTTGACCCGTAACCTTTATTGTTACGTACAAACTGCACACGCAGGTGGGCGGAATTGCAGCAACTTCGAATCACCTGACGCGTTTCAATTGCTATCTTCCTCAGAGGCTTCCACCGAAGTTTGCGTGCCACACCCCCAACTGCTCTCTGACTGGGCATTCCACGCCCCTGAGCATTGTGGATGTTGAAGTCATTAAAGTCCATAGACGAACGCACTTTCTTAACTGCTGCTCTGTATGAGCCCCTAGACTCTGGATGAGCCTACACTAGTGTTGCAGTTTTGATCCAGCTCCGTTGCTCCACAGTCGAGGTAGGTAACATCCCATCTCATGGCCCCCGTCTTAAACAGGATGGTGCACCCTCGCGGCTGGGCTGCCGCTATGTATTAATGCTTCAGGGTCCGCCACCAAATGAAGGAGCACTCAAGCAACAGAGAAGGTTTGACCCGTAACCTTTATTGTTAGGTACAAACTGCACACGCAGGTGGGCGGGATATGCAGAAACTTCGAATCACCTGACGCGTTTCAATTGCTATCTTCCTTAGAGGCTTCCACCGAAGTTTGCGTGCCACACCCCCAACTGCTCTCTGATTGGGCATTCCACGCCCCTGAGCATTGTGGATGTTGAAATCATTAAAGTCCATAGATGAACGCACTGTCTTAACTGCTGCTCTGTATGAGCCCCTAGACTCTGGATGAGCCTCCACTAGCGTTGCAGTTTTGATCCAGCTCCGTTGCTCCACAGTCGAGGTAGGTAACATCCCATCTCATGGCCCCCGTCTTAAACAGGATGGTGCACCCTCGCGGCTGGGCTGCCGCTATGTATTAATGCTCCTGGGTCCGCCACCAAATGAAGGAGCACTCAAGCAACAGAGAAGGTTTGACCCGTAACCTTTATTGTTAGGTACAAACTGCACACGCAGGTGGGCGGGATATGTAAAAAATTAGAATCACCTGACGCGTTTCAATTGCTATCTTCCTCAGAAGCCTCCACCGAAGTTTGCGTGCCACACCCCCAACTGCTCTCTGATTAGGCATTCCACGCCCCTGGGCATTGTGGATGTTGAAGTCATTAAAGTCCATAGATGAACGCACTGTCTTAACTGCTGCTCTGTATGAGCCCCTAGACTCTGGATGAGCCTCCACTAGCGTTGCAGTTTTGATCCAGCTCCTTTGCTCCACAGTCGAGGTAGGTAACATCCCATCTCATGGCCCCCGTCTTAAACAGGATGGTGCACCCTCGCGGCTGGGCTGCCGCTATGTATTAATGCTCCTGGGTCCGCCACCAAATGAAGGAGCACTCAAGCAACAGAGAAGGTTTGACCCGTAACCTATATTGTTAGGTACAAACTGCACACGCAGGTGGGCGGGATATGCAGAAACTTCGAATCACCTGACGCGTTTCAATTGCTATCTTCCTCAGAGGCTTGCACCGAAGTTTGCGTGCCACACCCCCAACTGCTCTCTGATTGGGCATTCCACGCCCCTGAGCATTGTGGATGTTGAAGTCATTAAAGTCCATAGATGAACGCACTGTCTTAACTGCTGCTCTGTATGAGCCCCTAGACTCTGGATGAGCCTCCACTAGCGTTGCAGTTTTGATCCAGCTCCGTTGCTCCACAGTCAAGGTAGGTAACATCCCATCTCATGGCCCCCATCTTAAACAGGATGGTGCACCCTCGCGGCTGGGCTGCCGCTATGTATTAATGCTTCTGGGTCTGCCACCAAATGAAGGAGCACTCAAGCAACAGAGTAGGTTTGACCCGTAACCTTTATTGTTAGGTACAAACTGCACACGCAGGTGGGCGGGATATGCAGAAACTTTAAATCACCTGACGCGTTTCAATTGCTATCTTCCTCAGAGGCTTCCACCGAAGTTTGCGTGCCACACCCCCAACTGCTCTCTGATAGGGCATTCCACGCCCCTGAGCATTGTGGATGTTGAAGTCATTAAAGTCCATAGATGAACGCACTGTCTTAACTGCTGCTCTGTATGAGCCCCTAGACTCTGGATGAGCCTCCACTAGCGTTGCAGTTTTGATCAGCTCCGTTGCTCCACAGTCGAGGTAGGTAACATCCCATCTCATGGCCCCCGTCTTAAACAGGATGGTGCACCCTCGCGGCTGGGCTGCTGCTATGTATTAATGCTCCTGGGTCCGCCACCAAATGAAGGAGCACTCAAGCAACAGAGAAGGTTTGACCCGTAACCTTTATTGTTAGGTACAAACTGCACACGCAGGTGGGTGGGATATGCAGAAACTTCGAATCACCTGACGCGTTTCAATTGCTATCTTCCTCAGAGGTTTCCACCGAAGTTTGCGTGCCACACCCCCACTGCTCTCTGATTGGGCATTCCACGCCCCTGAGCATTGTGGATGTTGAAGTCATTAAAGTCCATAGATGAACGCACTGTCTTAACTGCTGCTCTGTATGAGCCCCTAGACTCTGGATGAGACTCCACTAGCGTTGCAGTTTTGATCCAGCTCCGTTGCTCCACAGTCAAGGTAGGTAACATCCCATCTCATGGCCCTCGTCTTAAACAGGATGGTGCACCCTCGCGGCTGGGCTGCTGCTATGTATTAATGCTCCTGGGTCCGCCACCAAATGAAGGAGCACTCAAGCAACAGAGAAGGTTTGACCCGTAACCTTTATTGTTAGGTACAAACTGCACACGCAGGTGGGCGGGATATGCAGAAACTTCGAATCACCTGATGCGTTTCAATTGCTATCTTCCTCAGAGGCTTCCACCGAAGTTTGCGTGCCACACCCCCAACTGCTCTCTGATTGGGCATTCCACACCCCTGAGCATTGTGGATGTTGTAGTCATTAAAGTCCATAGATGAACGCACTGTCTTAACTGCTGCTCTGTATGAGCCCCTAGACTCTGGATGAGCCTCCAATAGCGTTGCAGTTTTGATCCAGCTCCGTTGCTCCACAGTCGAGGTAGGTACCATCCCATCTCATGGCCCCCATCTTAAACAGGATGGTGCACCCTCGCGGCTGGGCTGCCGCTATGTATTAATGCTCCTGGGTCCGCCACCAAATGAAGGAGCACTCAAGCAACAGAGAAGGTTTGACCCGTAACCTTTATTGTTACGTACAAACTGCACACGCAGGTGGGCGGGATATGCAGAAACTTCGAATCACCTGACGCGTTTCAATTGCTATCTTCCTCAGAGGCTTCCACCGAAGTTTGCGTGCCACACCCCCAACTGCTCTCTGATTGGGCATTCCACGCCCCTGAGCATTGTGGATGTTGAAGTCATTAAAGTCCATAGATGAACGCACTGCCTTAACTGCTGCTCTGTATGAGCCCCTAGACTCTGGATGAGCCTCCACTAGCGTTGCAGTTTTGATCCAGCTCCGTTGCTCCACAGTCGAGGTAGGTAACATCCCATCTCATGGCCCCCGTCTTAAACAGGATGGTGCACCCTCACGGCTGGGCTGCTGCTATGTATTAATGCTCCTGGGTCCGCCACCAAATGAAGGAGCACTCAAGCAACAGAGAAGGTTTGACCCGTAACCTTTATTGTTAGGTACAAACTGCACACGTAGGTGGGCGGGATATGCAGAAACTTCGAATCACCTGACGCGTTTCAATTGCTATCTTCCTCAGAGGCTTCCACCGAAGTTTGCGTGCCACACCCCCAACTGCTCTCTGATTGGGCATTCCACGCCCCTGAGCATTGTGGATGTTGAAGTCATTAAAGTCCATAGATGGACGCACTGTCTTAACTGCTGCTCTGTATGAGCCCCTAGACTCTGGATGAGCCTCCACTAGCGTTGCAGTTTTGATCCAGCTCCGTTGCTCCACAGTCGAGGTAGGTAACATCCCATCTCATGGCCCCCCGTCTTAAACAGGATGGTGCACCCTCGCGGCTGGAATGCCGCTATGTATTAATGCTCCTGGGTCTGACACCAAATGAAGGAGCACTCAAGCAACAGAGAAGGTTTGACCCGTAACCTTTATTGTTAGGTACAAACTGCTCACGCAGGTGGGCGGGATATGCAGAAACTTCGAATCACCTGACGCGTTTCAATTGCTATCTTCCTCAGAGGCTTCCACCGAAGTTTGCGTGCCACACCCCCAACTGCTCTCTGATTGGGCATTCCACGCCCCTGGGCATTGTGGATGTTGAAGTCATTAAAGTCCATAGATGAACGCACTGTCTTAACTGCTGCTCTGTATGAGCCCCTAGACTCTGGATGAGCCTCCACTAGCGTTGCAGTTTTGATCCAGCTCCTTTGCTCCACAGTCGAGGTAGGTAACATCCCATCTCATGGCCCCCATCTTAAACAGGATGGTGCACCCTCGCGGCTGGGCTGCCGCTATGTATTAATGCTCCTGGGTCCGCCACCAAATGAAGGAGCACTCAAGCAACAGAGAAGGTTTGACCCGTAACCTTTATTGTTACGTACAAACTGCACATGCAGGTGGGCGGGATATGCAGAAACTTCGAATCACCTGACGCGTTTCAATTGCTATCTTCCTCAGAGGCTTCCACCGAAGTTTGCGTGCCACACCCCCAACTGCTCTCTGATTGGGCATTCCACGCCCCTGAGCATTGTGGATGTTGAAGTCATTAAAGTCCATAGATGAACGCACTGCCTTAACTGCTGCTCTGTATGAGCCCCTAGACTCTGGATGAGCCTCCACTAGCGTTGCAGTTTTGATCCAGCTCCGTTGCTCCACAGTCGAGGTAGGTAACATCCCATCTCATGGCCCCCGTCTTAAACAGGATGGTGCACCCTCTCGGCTGGGCTGCCGCTATGTATTAATGCTCCTGGGCCCGCCACCAAATGAAGGAGCACTCAAGCAACAGAGAAGGTTTGACCCGTAACCTTTATTGTTAGGTACAAACTGCACACGCAGGTGGGCGGGATATGCAAAAACTTCGAATCACCTGACGCGTTTCAATTGCTATCTTCCACAGAGGCTTCCACCGAAGTTTGCATGCCACACCCCCAACTGCTCTCTGATTGGGCATTCCACGCCCCTGAGCATTGTGGATGTTGAAGTCATTAAAGTCCATAGATGGACGCACTGTCTTAACTGCTGCTTTGTATGAGCCCCTAGACTCTGGATGAGCCTCCACTAGCGTTGCAGTTTTGATCCAGCTCCGTTGCTCCACAGTCGAGGTAGGTAACATCCCATCTCATGGCCCCGTCTTAAACAGGATGTTGCACCCTCGTGGCTGGGTTGCCGCTATGTATTAATGCTCCTGGGTCCGCCACCAAATGAAGGAGCACTCAAGCAACAGAGAAAGTTTGACCCGTAACCTTTATTGTTAGGTACAAACTGCACACGCAGGTGGGCAGGATATGCAGAAACTTCGAATCACCTTACACGTTTCAATTGCTATCTTCCTCAGAGGCTTCCACCGAAGTTTGCGTGCCACACCCCCAACTGCTCTCTGATTGGGCATTCCACGCCCCTGAGCATTGTGGATGTTGAAGTCATTAAAGTCCATAGATGAACGCACTGTCTTAACTGCTGCTCTGTATGAGCCCCTAGACTCTGGATGAGCCTCCACTAGCGTTGCAGTTTTGATCCAGCTCCGTTGCTCCACAGTCGAGGTAGGTAACATCCCATCTCATGGCCCCCCGTCTTAAACAGGATGGTGCACCCTCGCGGCTGGGATGCCGCTATGTATTAATGCTCCTGGGTCTGACACCAAATGAAGGAGCACTCAAGCAACAGAGAAGGTTTGACCCGTAACCTTTATTGTTAGGTACAAATTGCTCACGCAGGTGGGAGGGATATGCAGAAACTTCGAATCACCTGACGCGTTTCAATTGCTATCTTCCTCAGAGGCTTCCACCGAAGTTTGCGTGCCACACCCCCAACTGCTCTCTGATTGGGCATTCCACGCCCCTGGGCATTGTGGATGTTGAAGTCATTAAAGTCCATAGATGAACGCACTGTCTTAACTGCTGCTCTGTATGAGCCCCTAGACTCTGGATGAGCCTCCACTAGCGTTGCAGTTTTGATCCAGCTCCTTTGCTCCACAGTCGAGGTAGGTAACATCCCATCTCATGGCCCCCATCTTAAACAGGATGGTGCACCCTCGCGGCTGGGCTGCCGCTATGTATTAATGCTCCTGGGTCCGCCACCAAATGAAGGAGCACTCAAGCAACAGAGAAGGTTTGACCCGTAACCTTTATTGTTACGTACAAACTGCACATGCAGGTGGGCGGGATATGCAGAAACTTCGAATCACCTGACGCGTTTCAATTGCTATCTTCCTCAGATGCTTCCACCGAAGTTTGCGTGCCACACCCCCAACTGCTCTCTGATTGGGCATTCCACGCCCCTGAGAATTGTGGATGTTGAAGTCATTAAAGTCCATAGATGAACGCACTGCCTTAACTGCTGCTCTGTATGAGCCCCTAGACTCTGGATGAGCCTCCACTAGCGTTGCAGTTTTGATCCAGCTCCGTTGCTCCACAGTCGAGGTAGGTAACATCCCATCTCATGGCCCCCGTCTTAAACAGGATGGTGCACCCTCTCGGCTGGGCTGCCGCTATGTATTAATGCTCCTGGGCCCGCCACCAAATGAAGGAGCACTCAAGCAACAGAGAAGGTTTGACCCGTAACCTTTATTGTTAGGTACAAACTGCACACGCAGGTGGGCGGGATATGCAAAAACTTCGAATCACCTGACGCGTTTCAATTGCTATCTTCCTCAGAGGCTTCCACCGAAGTTTGCATGCCACACCCCCAACTGCTCTCTGATTGGGCATTCCACGCCCCTGAGCATTGTGGATGTTGAAGTCATTAAAGTCCATAGATGGACGCACTGTCTTAACTGCTGCTTTGTATGAGCCCCTAGACTCTGGATGAGCCTCCACTAGCGTTGCAGTTTTGATCCAGCTCCGTTGCTCCACAGTCGAGGTAGGTAACATCCCATCTCATGGCCCCGTCTTAAACAGGATGTTGCACCCTCGTGGCTGGGTTGCCGCTATGTATTAATGCTCCTGGGTCCGCCACCAAATGAAGGAGCACTCAAGCAACAGAGAAGGTTTGACCCGTAACCTTTATTGTTAGGTACAAACTGCACACGCAGGTGGGCAGGATATGCAGAAACTTCGAATCACCTGACACGTTTCAATTGCTATCTTCCTCAGAGGCTTCCACCGAAGTTTGCGTGCCACACCCCCAACTGCTCTCTGATTGGGCATTCCACGCCCCTGAGCATTGTGGATGTTGAAGTCATTAAAGTCCATAGATGAACGCACTGTCTTAACTGCTGCTCTGTATGAGCCCCTAGACTCTGGATGAGCCTCCACTAGCGTTGCAGTTTTGATCCAGCTCCGTTGCTCCACAGTCGAGGTAGGTAACATCCCATCTCATGGCCCCCGTCTTAAACAGGAGGGTGCACCCTCGCGGCTGGGATGCCGCTATGTATTAATGCTCCTGGGTCTGACACCAAATGAAGGAGCACTCAAGCAACAGAGAAGGTTTGACCCGTAACCTTTATTGTTAGGTACAAACTGCTCACGCAGGTGGGCGGGATATGCAGAAACTTCGAATCACCTGACGCGTTTCAATTGCTATCTTCCTCAGAGGCTTCCACCGAAGTTTGCGTGCCACACCCCCAACTGCTCTCTGATTGGGCATTCCACGCCCCTGAGCATTGTGGATGTTGAAGTCATTAAAGTCCATAGATGAACGCACTGTCTTAACTGCTGCTCTGTATGAGCCCCTAGACTCTGGATGAGCCTCCAATAGCGTTGCAGTTTTGATCCAGCTCCGTTGCTCCACAGTCGAGGTAGGTACCATCCCATCTCATGGCCCCCGTCTTAAACAGGATGGTGCACCCTCGCAGCTGGGCTGCCGCTATGTATTAATGCTCCTGGGTCCGCCACCAAATGAAGGAGCACTCAAGCAACAGAGAAGGTTTGACCCGTAACCTTTATTGTTACGTACAAACTGCACACGCAGGTGGGCGGGATATGCAGAAACTTCGAATCACCTGACGCGTTTCAATTGCTATCTTCCTCAGAGGCTTCCACCGAAGTTTGCGTGCCACACCCCCAACTGCTCTCTGATTGGGCATTCCACGCCCCTGAGCATTGTGGATGTTGAAGTCATTAAAGTCCATAGATGAACGCACTGCCTTAACTGCTGCTCTGTATGAGCCCCTAGACTCTGGATGAGCCTCCACTAGCGTTGCAGTTTTGATCCAGCTCCGTTGCTCCACAGTCGAGGTAGGTAACATCCCATCTCATGGCCCCCGTCTTAAACAGGATGGGGCACCCTCGCGGCTGGGCTGCCGCTATGTATTAATGCTCCTGGGTCCGCCACCAAATGAAGGAGCACTCAAGCAACAGAGAAGGTTTGACCCGTAACCTTTATTGTTAGGTACAAACTGCACACGCAGGTGGGCGGGATATGCAGAAACTTCGAATCACCTGACGCGTTTCAATTGCTATCTTCCTCAGAGGCTTCCACCGAAGTTTGCGTGCCACACCCCCAACTGCTCTCTGATTGGGCATTCCACGCCCCTGAGCATTGTGGATGTTGAAGTCATTAAAGTCCATAGATGGACGCACTGTCTTAACTGCTGCTCTGTATGAGCCCCTAGACTCTGGATAAGCCTCCACTAGCGTTGCAGTTTTGATCCAGCTCCGTTGCTCCACAGTCGAGGTAGGTAACATCCCATCTCATGGCCCCCCGTCTTAAACAGGATGGTGCACCCTCGCGGCTGGGATGCCGCTATGTATTAATGCTCCTGGGTCTGACACCAAATGAAGGAGCACTCAAGCAACAGAGAAGGTTTGACCCGTAACCTTTATTGTTAGGTACAAACTGCTCACGCAGGTGGGCGGGATATGCAGAAACTTCGAATCACCTGACGCGTTTCAATTGCTATCTTCCTTAGAGGCTTCCACCGAAGTTTGCGTGCCACACCCCCAACTGCTCTCTGATTGGGCATTCCACGCCCCTGAGCATTGTGGATGTTGAAATCATTAAAGTCCATAGATGAACGCACTGTCTTAACTGCTGCTCTGTATGAGCCCCTAGACTCTGGATGAGCCTCCACTAGCGTTGCAGTTTTGATCCAGCTCCGTTGCTCCACAGTCGAGGTAGGTAACATCCCATCTCATGGCCCCCGTCTTAAACAGGATGGTGCACCCTCGCGGCTGGGCTGCCGCTATGTATTAATGCTCCTGGGTCCGCCACCAAATGAAGGAGCACTCAAGCAACAGAGAAGGTTTGACCCGTAACCTTTATTGTTAGGTACAAACTGCACACGCAGGTGGGCGGGATATGTAAAAAATTAGAATCACCTGACGCGTTTCAATTGCTATCTTCCTCAGAAGCCTCCACCGAAGTTTGCGTGCCACACCCCCAACTGCTCTCTGATTAGGCATTCCACGCCCCTGGGCATTGTGGATGTTGAAGTCATTAAAGTCCATAGATGAACGCACTGTCTTAACTGCTGCTCTGTATGAGCCCCTAGACTCTGGATGAGCCTCCACTAGCGTTGCAGTTTTGATCCAGCTCCTTTGCTCCACAGTCGAGGTAGGTAACATCCCATCTCATGGCCCCCGTCTTAAACAGGATGGTGCACCCTCGCGGCTGGGCTGCCGCTATGTATTAATGCTCCTGGGTCCGCCACCAAATGAAGGAGCACTCAAGCAACAGAGAAGGTTTGACCCGTAACCTATATTGTTAGGTACAAACTGCACACGCAGGTGGGCGGGATATGCAGAAACTTCGAATCACCTGACGCGTTTCAATTGCTATCTTCCTCAGAGGCTTGCACCGAAGTTTGCGTGCCACACCCCCAACTGCTCTCTGATTGGGCATTCCACGCCCCTGAGCATTGTGGATGTTGAAGTCATTAAAGTCCATAGATGAACGCACTGTCTTAACTGCTGCTCTGTATGAGCCCCTAGACTCTGGATGAGCCTCCACTAGCGTTGCAGTTTTGATCCAGCTCCGTTGCTCCACAGTCAAGGTAGGTAACATCCCATCTCATGGCCCCCATCTTAAACAGGATGGTGCACCCTCGCGGCTGGGCTGCCGCTATGTATTAATGCTTCTGGGTCTGCCACCAAATGAAGGAGCACTCAAGCAACAGAGTAGGTTTGACCCGTAACCTTTATTGTTAGGTACAAACTGCACACGCAGGTGGGCGGGATATGCAGAAACTTTAAATCACCTGACGCGTTTCAATTGCTATCTTCCTCAGAGGCTTCCACCGAAGTTTGCGTGCCACACCCCCAACTGCTCTCTGATAGGGCATTCCACGCCCCTGAGCATTGTGGATGTTGAAGTCATTAAAGTCCATAGATGAACGCACTGTCTTAACTGCTGCTCTGTATGAGCCCCTAGACTCTGGATGAGCCTCCACTAGCGTTGCAGTTTTGATCAGCTCCGTTGCTCCACAGTCGAGGTAGGTAACATCCCATCTCATGGCCCCCGTCTTAAACAGGATGGTGCACCCTCGCGGCTGGGCTGCTGCTATGTATTAATGCTCCTGGGTCCGCCACCAAATGAAGGAGCACTCAAGCAACAGAGAAGGTTTGACCCGTAACCTTTATTGTTAGGTACAAACTGCACACGCAGGTGGGTGGGATATGCAGAAACTTCGAATCACCTGACGCGTTTCAATTGCTATCTTCCTCAGAGGTTTCCACCGAAGTTTGCGTGCCACACCCCCACTGCTCTCTGATTGGGCATTCCACGCCCCTGAGCATTGTGGATGTTGAAGTCATTAAAGTCCATAGATGAACGCACTGTCTTAACTGCTGCTCTGTATGAGCCCCTAGACTCTGGATGAGACTCCACTAGCGTTGCAGTTTTGATCCAGCTCCGTTGCTCCACAGTCAAGGTAGGTAACATCCCATCTCATGGCCCTCGTCTTAAACAGGATGGTGCACCCTCGCGGCTGGGCTGCTGCTATGTATTAATGCTCCTGGGTCCGCCACCAAATGAAGGAGCACTCAAGCAACAGAGAAGGTTTGACCCGTAACCTTTATTGTTAGGTACAAACTGCACACGCAGGTGGGCGGGATATGCAGAAACTTCGAATCACCTGATGCGTTTCAATTGCTATCTTCCTCGGAGGCTTCCACCGAAGTTTGCGTGCCACACCCCCAACTGCTCTCTGATTGGGCATTCCACACCCCTGAGCATTGTGGATGTTGTAGTCATTAAAGTCCATAGATGAACGCACTGTCTTAACTGCTGCTCTGTATGAGCCCCTAGACTCTGGATGAGCCTCCAATAGCGTTGCAGTTTTGATCCAGCTCCGTTGCTCCACAGTCGAGGTAGGTACCATCCCATCTCATGGCCCCCATCTTAAACAGGATGGTGCACCCTCGCGGCTGGGCTGCCGCTATGTATTAATGCTCCTGGGTCCGCCACCAAATGAAGGAGCACTCAAGCAACAGAGAAGGTTTGACCCGTAACCTTTATTGTTACGTACAAACTGCACACGCAGGTGGGCGGGATATGCAGAAACTTCGAATCACCTGACGCGTTTCAATTGCTATCTTCCTCAGAGGCTTCCACCGAAGTTTGCGTGCCACACCCCCAACTGCTCTCTGATTGGGCATTCCACGCCCCTGAGCATTGTGGATGTTGAAGTCATTAAAGTCCATAGATGAACGCACTGCCTTAACTGCTGCTCTGTATGAGCCCCTAGACTCTGGATGAGCCTCCACTAGCGTTGCAGTTTTGATCCAGCTCCGTTGCTCCACAGTCGAGGTAGGTAACATCCCATCTCATGGCCCCCGTCTTAAACAGGATGGTGCACCCTCGCGGCTGGGCTGCCGCTATGTATTAATGCTCCTGGGTCCGCCACCAAATGAAGGAGCACTCAAGCAACAGAGAAGGTTTGACCCGTAACCTTTATTGTTAGGTACAAACTGCACACGTAGGTGGGCGGGATATGCAGAAACTTCGAATCACCTGACGCGTTTCAATTGCTATCTTCCTCAGAGGCTTCCACCGAAGTTTGCGTGCCACACTCCCAACTGCTCTCTGATTGGGCATTCCACGCCCCTGAGCATTGTGGATGTTGAAGTCATTAAAGTCCATAGATGGACGCACTGTCTTAACTGCTGCTCTGTATGAGCCCCTAGACTCTGGATGAGCCTCCACTAGCGTTGCAGTTTTGATCCAGCTCCGTTGCTCCACAGTCGAGGTAGGTAACATCCCATCTCATGGCCCCCCGTCTTAAACAGGATGGTGCACCCTCGCGGCTGGAATGCCGCTATGTATTAATGCTCCTGGGTCTGACACCAAATGAAGGAGCACTCAAGCAACAGAGAAGGTTTGACCCGTAACCTTTATTGTTAGGTACAAACTGCTCACGCAGGTGGGCGGGATATGCAGAAACTTCGAATCACCTGACGCGTTTCAATTGCTATCTTCCTCAGAGGCTTCCACCGAAGTTTGCGTGCCACACCCCCAACTGCTCTCTGATTGGGCATTCCACGCCCCTGGGCATTGTGGATGTTGAAGTCATTAAAGTCCATAGATGAACGCACTGTCTTAACTGCTGCTCTGTATGAGCCCCTAGACTCTGGATGAGCCTCCACTAGCGTTGCAGTTTTGATCCAGCTCCTTTGCTCCACAGTCGAGGTAGGTAACATCCCATCTCATGGCCCCCATCTTAAACAGGATGGTGCACCCTCGCGGCTGGGCTGCCGCTATGTATTAATGCTCCTGGGTCCGCCACCAAATGAAGGAGCACTCAAGCAACAGAGAAGGTTTGACCCGTAACCTTTATTGTTACGTACAAACTGCACATGCAGGTGGGCGGGATATGCAGAAACTTCGAATCACCTGACGCGTTTCAATTGCTATCTTCCTCAGAGGCTTCCACCGAAGTTTGCGTGCCACACCCCCAACTGCTCTCTGATTGGGCATTCCACGCCCCTGAGCATTGTGGATGTTGAAGTCATTAAAGTCCATAGATGAACGCACTGCCTTAACTGCTGCTCTGTATGAGCCCCTAGACTCTGGATGAGCCTCCACTAGCGTTGCAGTTTTGATCCAGCTCCGTTGCTCCACAGTCGAGGTAGGTAACATCCCATCTCATGGCCCCCGTCTTAAACAGGATGGTGCACCCTCTCGGCTGGGCTGCCGCTATGTATTAATGCTCCTGGGCCCGCCACCAAATGAAGGAGCACTCAAGCAACAGAGAAGGTTTGACCCGTAACCTTTATTGTTAGGTACAAACTGCACACGCAGGTGGGCGGGATATGCAAAAACTTCGAATCACCTGACGCGTTTCAATTGCTATCTTCCACAGAGGCTTCCACCGAAGTTTGCATGCCACACCCCCAACTACTCTCTGATTGGGCATTCCACGCCCCTGAGCATTGTGGATGTTGAAGTCATTAAAGTCCATAGATGGACGCACTGTCTTAACTGCTGCTTTGTATGAGCCCCTAGACTCTGGATGAGCCTCCACTAGCGTTGCAGTTTTGATCCAGCTCCGTTGCTCCACAGTCGAGGTAGGTAACATCCCATCTCATGGCCCCGTCTTAAACAGGATGTTGCACCCTCGTGGCTGGGTTGCCGCTATGTATTAATGCTCCTGGGTCCGCCACCAAATGAAGGAGCACTCAAGCAACAGAGAAAGTTTGACCCGTAACCTTTATTGTTAGGTACAAACTGCACACGCAGGTGGGCAGGATATGCAGAAACTTCGAATCACCTTACACGTTTCAATTGCTATCTTCCTCAGAGGCTTCCACCGAAGTTTGCGTGCCACACCCCCAACTGCTCTCTGATTGGGCATTCCACGCCCCTGAGCATTGTGGATGTTGAAGTCATTAAAGTCCATAGATGAACGCACTGTCTTAACTGCTGCTCTGTATGAGCCCCTAGACTCTGGATGAGCCTCCACTAGCGTTGCAGTTTTGATCCAGCTCCGTTGCTCCACAGTCGAGGTAGGTAACATCCCATCTCATGGCCCCCCGTCTTAAACAGGATGGTGCACCCTCGCGGCTGGGATGCCGCTATGTATTAATGCTCCTGGGTCTGACACCAAATGAAGGAGCACTCAAGCAACAGAGAAGGTTTGACCCGTAACCTTTATTGTTAGGTACAAATTGCTCACGCAGGTGGGAGGGATATGCAGAAACTTCGAATCACCTGACGCGTTTCAATTGCTATCTTCCTCAGAGGCTTCCACCGAAGTTTGCGTGCCACACCCCCAACTGCTCTCTGATTGGGCATTCCACGCCCCTGGGCATTGTGGATGTTGAAGTCATTAAAGTCCATAGATGAACGCACTGTCTTAACTGCTGCTCTGTATGAGCCCCTAGACTCTGGATGAGCCTCCACTAGCGTTGCAGTTTTGATCCAGCTCCTTTGCTCCACAGTCGAGGTAGGTAACATCCCATCTCATGGCCCCCATCTTAAACAGGATGGTGCACCCTCGCGGCTGGGCTGCCGCTATGTATTAATGCTCCTGGGTCCGCCACCAAATGAAGGAGCACTCAAGCAACAGAGAAGGTTTGACCCGTAACCTTTATTGTTACGTACAAACTGCACATGCAGGTGGGCGGGATATGCAGAAACTTCGAATCACCTGACGCGTTTCAATTGCTATCTTCCTCAGATGCTTCCACCGAAGTTTGCGTGCCACACCCCCAACTGCTCTCTGATTGGGCATTCCACGCCCCTGAGAATTGTGGATGTTGAAGTCATTAAAGTCCATAGATGAACGCACTGCCTTAACTGCTGCTCTGTATGAGCCCCTAGACTCTGGATGAGCCTCCACTAGCGTTGCAGTTTTGATCCAGCTCCGTTGCTCCACAGTCGAGGTAGGTAACATCCCATCTCATGGCCCCCGTCTTAAACAGGATGGTGCACCCTCTCGGCTGGGCTGCCGCTATGTATTAATGCTCCTGGGCCCGCCACCAAATGAAGGAGCACTCAAGCAACAGAGAAGGTTTGACCCGTAACCTTTATTGTTAGGTACAAACTGCACACGCAGGTGGGCGGGATATGCAAAAACTTCGAATCACCTGACGCGTTTCAATTGCTATCTTCCTCAGAGGCTTCCACCGAAGTTTGCATGCCACACCCCCAACTGCTCTCTGATTGGGCATTCCACGCCCCTGAGCATTGTGGATGTTGAAGTCATTAAAGTCCATAGATGGACGCACTGTCTTAACTGCTGCTTTGTATGAGCCCCTAGACTCTGGATGAGCCTCCACTAGCGTTGCAGTTTTGATCCAGCTCCGTTGCTCCACAGTCGAGGTAGGTAACATCCCATCTCATGGCCCCGTCTTAAACAGGATGTTGCACCCTCGTGGCTGGGTTGCCGCTATGTATTAATGCTCCTGGGTCCGCCACCAAATGAAGGAGCACTCAAGCAACAGAGAAGGTTTGACCCGTAACCTTTATTGTTAGGTACAAACTGCACACGCAGGTGGGCAGGATATGCAGAAACTTCGAATCACCTGACACGTTTCAATTGCTATCTTCCTCAGAGGCTTCCACCGAAGTTTGCGTGCCACACCCCCAACTGCTCTCTGATTGGGCATTCCACGCCCCTGAGCATTGTGGATGTTGAAGTCATTAAAGTCCATAGATGAACGCACTGTCTTAACTGCTGCTCTGTATGAGCCCCTAGACTCTGGATGAGCCTCCACTAGCGTTGCAGTTTTGATCCAGCTCCGTTGCTCCACAGTCGAGGTAGGTAACATCCCATCTCATGGCCCCCGTCTTAAACAGGAGGGTGCACCCTCGCGGCTGGGATGCCGCTATGTATTAATGCTCCTGGGTCTGACACCAAATGAAGGAGCACTCAAGCAACAGAGAAGGTTTGACCCGTAACCTTTATTGTTAGGTACAAACTGCTCACGCAGGTGGGCGGGATATGCAGAAACTTCGAATCACCTGACGCGTTTCAATTGCTATCTTCCTCAGAGGCTTCCACCGAAGTTTGTGTGCCACACCCCCAACTGCTCTCTGATTGGGCATTCCACGCCCCTGAGCATTGTGGATGTTGAAGTCATTAAAGTCCATAGATGAACGCACTGTCTTAACTGCTGCTCTGTATGAGCCCCTAGACTCTGGATGAGCCTCCAATAGCGTTGCAGTTTTGATCCAGCTCCGTTGCTCCACAGTCGAGGTAGGTACCATCCCATCTCATGGCCCCCGTCTTAAACAGGATGGTGCACCCTCGCAGCTGGGCTGCCGCTATGTATTAATGCTCCTGGGTCCGCCACCAAATGAAGGAGCACTCAAGCAACAGAGAAGGTTTGACCCGTAACCTTTATTGTTACGTACAAACTGCACACGCAGGTGGGCGGGATATGCAGAAACTTCGAATCACCTGACGCGTTTCAATTGCTATCTTCCTCAGAGGCTTCCACCGAAGTTTGCGTGCCACACCCCCAACTGCTCTCTGATTGGGCATTCCACGCCCCTGAGCATTGTGGATGTTGAAGTCATTAAAGTCCATAGATGAACGCACTGCCTTAACTGCTGCTCTGTATGAGCCCCTAGACTCTGGATGAGCCTCCACTAGCGTTGCAGTTTTGATCCAGCTCCGTTGCTCCACAGTCGAGGTAGGTAACATCCCATCTCATGGCCCCCGTCTTAAACAGGATGGTGCACCCTCTCGGCTGGGCTGCCGCTATGTATTAATGCTCCTGGGCCCGCCACCAAATGAAGGAGCACTCAAGCAACAGAGAAGGTTTGACCCGTAACCTTTATTGTTAGGTACAAACTGCACACGCAGGTGGGCGGGATATGCAAAAACTTCGAATCACCTGACGCGTTTCAATTGCTATCTTCCACAGAGGCTTCCACCGAAGTTTGCATGCCACACCCCCAACTGCTCTCTGATTGGGCATTCCACGCCCCTGAGCATTGTGGATGTTGAAGTCATTAAAGTCCATAGATGGACGCACTGTCTTAACTGCTGCTTTGTATGAGCCCCTAGACTCTGGATGAGCCTCCACTAGCGTTGCAGTTTTGATCCAGCTCCGTTGCTCCACAGTCGAGGTAGGTAACATCCCATCTCATGGCCCCGTCTTAAACAGGATGTTGCACCCTCGTGGCTGGGTTGCCGCTATGTATTAATGCTCCTGGGTCCGCCACCAAATGAAGGAGCACTCAAGCAACAGAGAAAGTTTGACCCGTAACCTTTATTGTTAGGTACAAACTGCACACGCAGGTGGGCAGGATATGCAGAAACTTCGAATCACCTTACACGTTTCAATTGCTATCTTCCTCAGAGGCTTCCACCGAAGTTTGCGTGCCACACCCCCAACTGCTCTCTGATTGGGCATTCCACGCCCCTGAGCATTGTGGATGTTGAAGTCATTAAAGTCCATAGATGAACGCACTGTCTTAACTGCTGCTCTGTATGAGCCCCTAGACTCTGGATGAGCCTCCACTAGCGTTGCAGTTTTGATCCAGCTCCGTTGCTCCACAGTCGAGGTAGGTAACATCCCATCTCATGGCCCCCCGTCTTAAACAGGATGGTGCACCCTCGCGGCTGGGATGCCGCTATGTATTAATGCTCCTGGGTCTGACACCAAATGAAGGAGCACTCAAGCAACAGAGAAGGTTTGACCCGTAACCTTTATTGTTAGGTACAAATTGCTCACGCAGGTGGGAGGGATATGCAGAAACTTCGAATCACCTGACGCGTTTCAATTGCTATCTTCCTCAGAGGCTTCCACCGAAGTTTGCGTGCCACACCCCCAACTGCTCTCTGATTGGGCATTCCACGCCCCTGGGCATTGTGGATGTTGAAGTCATTAAAGTCCATAGATGAACGCACTGTCTTAACTGCTGCTCTGTATGAGCCCCTAGACTCTGGATGAGCCTCCACTAGCGTTGCAGTTTTGATCCAGCTCCTTTGCTCCACAGTCGAGGTAGGTAACATCCCATCTCATGGCCCCCATCTTAAACAGGATGGTGCACCCTCGCGGCTGGGCTGCCGCTATGTATTAATGCTCCTGGGTCCGCCACCAAATGAAGGAGCACTCAAGCAACAGAGAAGGTTTGACCCGTAACCTTTATTGTTACGTACAAACTGCACATGCAGGTGGGCGGGATATGCAGAAACTTCGAATCACCTGACGCGTTTCAATTGCTATCTTCCTCAGATGCTTCCACCGAAGTTTGCGTGCCACACCCCCAACTGCTCTCTGATTGGGCATTCCACGCCCCTGAGAATTGTGGATGTTGAAGTCATTAAAGTCCATAGATGAACGCACTGCCTTAACTGCTGCTCTGTATGAGCCCCTAGACTCTGGATGAGCCTCCACTAGCGTTGCAGTTTTGATCCAGCTCCGTTGCTCCACAGTCGAGGTAGGTAACATCCCATCTCATGGCCCCCGTCTTAAACAGGATGGTGCACCCTCTCGGCTGGGCTGCCGCTATGTATTAATGCTCCTGGGCCCGCCACCAAATGAAGGAGCACTCAAGCAACAGAGAAGGTTTGACCCGTAACCTTTATTGTTAGGTACAAACTGCACACGCAGGTGGGCGGGATATGCAAAAACTTCGAATCACCTGACGCGTTTCAATTGCTATCTTCCTCAGAGGCTTCCACCGAAGTTTGCATGCCACACCCCCAACTGCTCTCTGATTGGGCATTCCACGCCCCTGAGCATTGTGGATGTTGAAGTCATTAAAGTCCATAGATGGACGCACTGTCTTAACTGCTGCTTTGTATGAGCCCCTAGACTCTGGATGAGCCTCCACTAGCGTTGCAGTTTTGATCCAGCTCCGTTGCTCCACAGTCGAGGTAGGTAACATCCCATCTCATGGCCCCGTCTTAAACAGGATGTTGCACCCTCGTGGCTGGGTTGCCGCTATGTATTAATGCTCCTGGGTCCGCCACCAAATGAAGGAGCACTCAAGCAACAGAGAAGGTTTGACCCGTAACCTTTATTGTTAGGTACAAACTGCACACGCAGGTGGGCAGGATATGCAGAAACTTCGAATCACCTGACACGTTTCAATTGCTATCTTCCTCAGAGGCTTCCACCGAAGTTTGCGTGCCACACCCCCAACTGCTCTCTGATTGGGCATTCCACGCCCCTGAGCATTGTGGATGTTGAAGTCATTAAAGTCCATAGATGAACGCACTGTCTTAACTGCTGCTCTGTATGAGCCCCTAGACTCTGGATGAGCCTCCACTAGCGTTGCAGTTTTGATCCAGCTCCGTTGCTCCACAGTCGAGGTAGGTAACATCCCATCTCATGGCCCCCGTCTTAAACAGGAGGGTGCACCCTCGCGGCTGGGATGCCGCTATGTATTAATGCTCCTGGGTCTGACACCAAATGAAGGAGCACTCAAGCAACAGAGAAGGTTTGACCCGTAACCTTTATTGTTAGGTACAAACTGCTCACGCAGGTGGGCGGGATATGCAGAAACTTCGAATCACCTGACGCGTTTCAATTGCTATCTTCCTCAGAGGCTTCCACCGAAGTTTGCGTGCCACACCCCCAACTGCTCTCTGATTGGGCATTCCACGCCCCTGAGCATTGTGGATGTTGAAGTCATTAAAGTCCATAGATGAACGCACTGTCTTAACTGCTGCTCTGTATGAGCCCCTAGACTCTGGATGAGCCTCCAATAGCGTTGCAGTTTTGATCCAGCTCCGTTGCTCCACAGTCGAGGTAGGTACCATCCCATCTCATGGCCCCCGTCTTAAACAGGATGGTGCACCCTCGCAGCTGGGCTGCCGCTATGTATTAATGCTCCTGGGTCCGCCACCAAATGAAGGAGCACTCAAGCAACAGAGAAGGTTTGACCCGTAACCTTTATTGTTACGTACAAACTGCACACGCAGGTGGGCGGGATATGCAGAAACTTCGAATCACCTGACGCGTTTCAATTGCTATCTTCCTCAGAGGCTTCCACCGAAGTTTGCGTGCCACACCCCCAACTGCTCTCTGATTGGGCATTCCACGCCCCTGAGCATTGTGGATGTTGAAGTCATTAAAGTCCATAGATGAACGCACTGCCTTAACTGCTGCTCTGTATGAGCCCCTAGACTCTGGATGAGCCTCCACTAGCGTTGCAGTTTTGATCCAGCTCCGTTGCTCCACAGTCGAGGTAGGTAACATCCCATCTCATGGCCCCCGTCTTAAACAGGATGGGGCACCCTCGCGGCTGGGCTGCCGCTATGTATTAATGCTCCTGGGTCCGCCACCAAATGAAGGAGCACTCAAGCAACAGAGAAGGTTTGACCCGTAACCTTTATTGTTAGGTACAAACTGCACACGCAGGTGGGCGGGATATGCAGAAACTTCGAATCACCTGACGCGTTTCAATTGCTATCTTCCTCAGAGGCTTCCACCGAAGTTTGCGTGCCACACCCCCAACTGCTCTCTGATTGGGCATTCCACGCCCCTGAGCATTGTGGATGTTGAAGTCATTAAAGTCCATAGATGGACGCACTGTCTTAACTGCTGCTCTGTATGAGCCCCTAGACTCTGGATAAGCCTCCACTAGCGTTGCAGTTTTGATCCAGCTCCGTTGCTCCACAGTCGAGGTAGGTAACATCCCATCTCATGGCCCCCCGTCTTAAACAGGATGGTGCACCCTCGCGGCTGGGATGCCGCTATGTATTAATGCTCCTGGGTCTGACACCAAATGAAGGAGCACTCAAGCAACAGAGAAGGTTTGACCCGTAACCTTTATTGTTAGGTACAAACTGCTCACGCAGGTGGGCGGGATATGCAGAAACTTCGAATCACCTGACGCGTTTCAATTGCTATCTTCCTCATAGGCTTCCACCGAAGTTTGCGTGCCACACCCCCAACTGCTCTCTGATTGGGCATTCCACGCCCCTGGGCATTGTGGATGTTGAAGTCATTAAAGTCCATAGATGAACGCACTGTCTTAACTGCTGCTCTGTATGAGCCCCTAGACTCTGGATGAGCCTCCACTAGCGTTGCAGTTTTGATCCAGCTCCTTTGCTCCACAGTCGAGGTAGGTAACATCCCATCTCATGGCCCCCATCTTAAACAGGATGGTGCACCCTCGCGGCTGGGCTGCCGCTATGTATTAATGCTCCTGGGTCCGCCACCAAATGAAGGAGCACTCAAGCAACAGAGAAGGTTTGACCCGTAACCTTTATTGTTACGTACAAACTGCACATGCAGGTGGGCGGGATATACAGAAACTTCGAATCACCTGACGCGTTTCAATTGCTATCTTCCTCAGAGGCTTCCACCGAAGTTTGCGTGCCACACCCCCAACTGCTCTCTGATTGGGCATTCCACGCCCCTGAGCATTGTGGATGTTGAAGTCATTAAAGTCCATAGATGAACGCACTGCCTTAACTGCTGCTCTGTATGAGCCCCTAGACTCTGGATGAGCCTCCACTAGCGTTGCAGTTTTGATCCAGCTCCGTTGCTCCACAGTCGAGGTAGGTAACATCCCATCTCATGGCCCCCGTCTTAAACAGGATGGTGCACCCTCTCGGCTGGGCTGCCGCTATGTATTAATGCTCCTGGGCCCGCCACCAAATGAAGGAGCACTCAAGCAACAGAGAAGGTTTGACCCGTAACCTTTATTGTTAGGTACAAACTGCACACGCAGGTGGGCGGGATATGCAAAAACTTCGAATCACCTGATGCGTTTCAATTGCTATCTTCCTCAGAGGCTTCCACCGAAGTTTGCATGCCACACCCCCAACTGCTCTCTGATTGGGCATTCCACGCCCCTGAGCATTGTGGATGTTGAAGTCATTAAAGTCCATAGATGGACGCACTGTCTTAACTGCTGCTTTGTATGAGCCCCTAGACTCTGGATGAGCCTCCACTAGCGTTGCAGTTTTGATCCAGCTCCGTTGCTCCACAGTCGAGGTAGGTAACATCCCATCTCATGGCCCCCGTCTTAAACAGGATGGTGCACCCTCGCGGCTGGGCTGCCGCTATGTATTAAAGCTCCTGGGTCCGACACCAAATGAAGGAGCACTCAAGCAACAGAGAAGGTTTGACCCGTAACCTTTATTGTTAGGTACAAACTGCACACGCAGGTGGGCGGGATATGCAGAAACTTCGAATCACCTGATGCGTTTCAATTGCCATCTTCCTCAGAGGCTTCCACCGAAGTTTGCGTGCCACACCCCCAACTGCTCTCTGATTGGGCATTCCACACCCCTGAGCATTGTGGATGTTGAAGTCATTAAAGTCCATAGATGAACGCACTGTCTTAACTGCTGCTCTGTATGAGCCCCTAGACTCTGGATGAGCCTCCACTAGCGTTGCAGTTTTGATCCAGCTCCGTTGCTCCACAGTCGAGGTAGGTAACATCCCATCTCATGGCCCCGTCTTAAACAGGATGGTGCACCCTCGTGGCTGGGTTGCCGCTATGTATTAATGCTCCTGGGTCCGCCACCAAATGAAGGAGCACTCAAGCAACAGAGAAGGTTTGACCCGTAACCTTTATTGTTAGGTACAAACTGCACACGCAGGTGGGCAGGATATGCAGAAACTTCGAATCACCTGACACGTTTCAATTGCTATCTTCCTCAGAGGCTTCCACCGAAGTTTGCGTGCCACACCCCCAACTGCTCTCTGATTGGGCATTCCACGCCCCTGAGCATTGTGGATGTTGAAGTCATTAAAGTCCATAGATGAACGCACTGTCTTAACTGCTGCTCTGTATGAGCCCCTAGACTCTGGATGAGCCTCCACTAGCGTTGCAGTTTTGATCCAGCTTCATTGCTCCACAGTCGAGGTAGGTAACATCCCATCTCATGGCCCCCATCTTAAACAGGATGGTGCACCCTCGCGGCTGGGATGCCGCTATGTATTAATGCTCCTGGGTCTGACACCAAATGAAGGAGCACTCAAGCAACAGAGAAGGTTTGACCCGTAACCGTTATTGTTAGGTACAAACTGCTCACGCAGGTGGGCGGGATATGCAGAAACTTCTAATCACCTGACGCGTTTCAATTGCTATCTTCCTCAGAGGCTTCCACTGAAGTTTGCGTGCCACACCCCCAACTGCTCTCTGATTGGGCATTCCACGCCCCTGAGCATTGTGGATGTTGAAGTCATTAAAGTCCATAGATGAACGCACTGTCTTAACTGCTGCTCTGTATGAGCCCCTAGACTCTGGATGAGACTCTACTAGCGTTGCTGTTTTGATCCAGCTCCGTTGCTCCACAGTCGAGGTAGGTAACATCCCATCTCATGGCCCCCATCTTAAACAGGATGGTGCACCCTCGCGGCTGGGATGCCGCTATGTATTAATGCTCCTGGGTCTGACACCAAATGAAGGAGCACTCAAGCAACAGAGAAGGTTTGACCCGTAACCTTTATTGTTAGGTACAAACTGCTCACGCAGGTGGGCGGGATATGCAGAAACTTCGAATCACCTGACGCTTTTCAATTGCTATCTTCCTCAGAGGCTTCCACCGAAGTTTGCGTGCCACACCCCCAACTGCTCTCTGATTGGGCATTCCACGCCCCTGAGCATTGTGGATGTTGAAGTCATTAAAGTCCATAGATGAACGCACTGTCTTAACTGCTGCTCTGTATGAGCCCCTAGACTCTGGATGAGCCTCCACTAGCGTTGCAGTTTTGATCCAGCTCCGTTGCTCCACAGTCGAGGTAGGTAACATCCCATCTCATGGCCCCCATCTTAAACAGGATGGTGCACCCTCGCGGCTGGGCTGCCGCTATGTATTAATGCTCCTGGGTCTGCCACCAAATGAAGGAGCACTCAAGCAACAGAGAAGGTTTGACCCGTAACCTTTATTGTTAGGTACAAACTGCACACGCAGGTGGGCGGGAAATGCAAAAAATTATAATCACCTGACGCGTTTCAATTGCTATCTTCCTCAGAAGGCTCCACCGAAGTTTACGTGCCACACCCCCAACTGCTCTCTGATTGGGCATTCCACGCCCCTGGGCATTGTGGATGTTGAAGTCATTAAAGTCCATAGATGAACGCACTGTCTTAACTGCTGCTCTGTATGAGCCCCTAGACTCTGGATGAGCCTCCACTAGCGTTGCAGTTTTGATCCAGCTCCGTTGCTCCACAGTCGAGGTAGGTAACATCCCATCTCATGGCCCCCATCTTAAACAGGATGGTGCACCCTCGCGGCTGGGCTGCCGCTATGTATTAATGCTCCTGGGTCCGCCACCAAATGAAGGAGCACTCAAGCAACAGAGAAGGTTTGACCCGTAACCTTTATTGTTAGGTACAAACTGCACACGCAGGTGGGCAGGATATGCAGAAACTTTGAATCACCTGACGCGTTTCAATTGCTATCTTCCTCAGAGGCTTCCAACGAAGTTTGCGTGCCACACCCCCAACTGCTCTCTGATTGGGCATTCCACGCCCCTGAGCATTGTGGATGTTGAAGTCATTAAAGTCCATAGATGAACGGACTGTCTTAACTGCTGCTCTGTATGAGCCCCTAGACTCTGGATGAGCCTCCACTAGCGTTGCAGTTTTGATCCAGCTCCGTTGCTCCACAGTCGAGGTAGGTAACATCCCATCTCATGGCCCCCGTATTAAACAGGATGGTGCACCCTCGCGGCTGGGCTGCCTCTATGTATTAATGCTCCTGGGTCCGCCACCAAATGAAGGAGCACTCAAGCAACAGAGAAGGTTTGACCCGTAACCTTTATTGTTAGGTACAAACTGCACATGCAGGTGGGCGGGATTTGCAGAAACTTCGAATCACCTGACGCCTTTCAATTGCTATCTTTCTCAGAGGCTTCCACCGAAGTTTGCGTGCCACACCCCCAACTGCTCTCTGATTGGGCATTCCACGCCCCTGAGCATTGTGGATGTTGAAGTCATTAAAGTCCATAGATGAACGCACTGTCTTAACTGCTGCTCTGTATGAGCCCCTAGACTCTGGATGAGCCTCCACTAGCGTTGCAGTTTTGATCCAGCTCCGTTGCTCCACAGTCGAGGTAGGTAACATCCCATCTCATGGCCCCTGTCTTAAACAGGATGGTGCACCCTCGCGGCTAGGCTGCCGCTATGTAATAATGATCCTGGGTCCGCCACCTAATGAAGGAGCACTCAAGCCACAGAGAAGGTTTGACCCGTAACCTTTATTGTTAGGTACAAACTGCACACGCAGGTGGGCGGGATATGCAGAAACTTCGAATCACCTGACGCGTTTCAATTGCTATCTTCCTCAGAGGCTTCCACCGAAGTTTGCGTGCCACACCCCCAACTGCTCTCTGATTGGGCATTCCACGCCCCTGAGCATTGTGGATGTTGAAGTCAATTGGTGGCGGACCCAGGAGCATTAATATATATATATATATATATGGAGCAACGGAGCTGGACTTTAATGACTTCAACATCCACAATATATATATATATAGATTACATTTATACATGATTTACTTCAAAACACAAATAATTACACATTACTGCCTATATTACACTGGTAGATGCAACCGCAAACTTGTTTAGAATTCACAGTTAAACAGCAAATTATATTTATCACATTTTATGTTGTCTGGACACCATATGCAATAAGATTGACATTATATAGACAAAAACACTGGTAGTGATTTGAAGAATAACACCAACGCGTTTCGGCAAATGCTTTCTTCAGGATTTTCTTTACCAGTGAATACTGTACTTGTTTCTTCTGAGATATTGCCCGTGACGGCCCTTCATCATTTGTAAGGTTATGTACTGAAACTGACAGAATGCTCCCAATTAAGACTCTTGACGATATAGTGAAAATGGAATCTGAAGAATTGATTATGGATGATATGTACGCAATTGCATAATACCTAGTACATTGGGGACAATGCATCACGGAATCACTAATGTGGCATATATTTAAGCAAGTTGTCAAGATAGAGCTTGCCAAATGTTTGTTGTTTGAAACTCAATAAACATACTTTACAAAATAATCAGGGCCCTATGCCCTGCAGGCACTGTTCCCAGTAAGGTGCGCGCCTGGGTGCCTGCGCACCTCCGTTCCCCTGAGTGCATAATGCTGTGTGTGAAGCACGCACACACAGCACATTCCAGGAGAGCATTTGCGCAGCCGCATTTAAAACGCAAGCGGCGCGATAAATGCAAATTTTCTGTCTGCTGGAAGCCTGTACAAGCAGTGGCTCCTCCTGCAAGTGCTGCATTCATTTCTTAATGGAGCGCGGCTGGAGGCTGTTGGTGGGCTTTGTGGAAATATTTGTTAATTACAGCACTATCATGCGATGCAATTAACAAATATTTTCACAATGGCACTCAATTAATGGTTTGTTTGACATCATTATCCACCACCGAGAGGCATCACGAGTGTTTAGCATGTTCAGACCGGGCCTCCGTCAGCCTGGGTCTAGGCTTCCCCATCTGTGCAGTTGTAGGCAAAGAGTAGGCTGTATTGAGTCACAAATAGGGGGGGCCAGAATGTCTCGACACAATCTGTCGAGAACGCTGCGGGCAACTACAGACTGAAAGGGAAGGGTTGTGCTCTCTCTGGCAAGTCAAGCAGCTCCGAGATTCCCCAGCCACAGGAGGCAATCTGCAGACCCTGAGAGTGTGGTGCAGAGTTTTCTAGACCCTGGTGCAGAGTGGCACGTGAGCGTCCAGCCTACAAAGCCCCTGGCAGGTGCGCAGCTCCCCTGACAGCGGCGTATCACTGCAGGGGGCCTGTTTTGCAGTGCATGTGGAGTGTCCCAGGGGGCAGATGAGGGAAGCAGGAGGGTCACCCGGTGCCACGCCACTCTCCACAGCCACTCAGCAGTTCCCCTCTGTCCTACAGGTGCTCTCTAAGAGCACAGGGGCGCAACGGGACGGGGTAGACCTGTGCTGTTGTAGTAATAAGATGCATCTATAATCCTCACAGTTCACTGCATGTGTCTCTTCTCTGCGATTCCTCACAGTGGCTCCTGACTCCTTTAGTCAATTCTGCAGTCTGTGTGTGTGTGTTGGGTCAGGTCAGCCCCTGGTCGCCAGCAGCTACTCCATACATAAATCAATTACGGAGCCTGGCCTCTCATGCCATGTTCCTCTAGGGCCTGTAGCGCTGCCAAGATCTAACAGGGGCCTCACCGGCCGCTGCCTCATCTCCGTTCTGGGGCGCCGGTGAAATTAGCATCCACGCCCCAAGTAGTGTGTCCTAGTAGCTTTAATATTGTCCCCTCGTGCCAGCCTTGACCTACTAGGGTCTCTCAGGACATTGCTTATGGGAGAGAAAGGGGTGTGCCACAGCCCCCATATAGCTGCCCCAGGGACACCATGATTACCTTGGTGCCACTCCTTTCCCGGTCCCCCTGATCGTGGGCCGCAGTCAATACGGGCACGGGCCGAACACCACACTGTTCAAGGTCACGGCAGCCACGGCCTGGCACCAACTCTCGCTGTCCTCCTTGCACCTGCAGGGACTCCCAGTTGTCAAGGCAGAGTGAAACCGCGGCTCTGGGGCACCGTGGACACCTACGTATGAGGGCATGAGCAATTCAGTGGAGGATCCAGTAGTATAGCTCACAATGAAACGCAAATGTCAGTGCCCTTCAACTGAAGTTTTTTTTGTTTGTGTTCTTGCTATGTTGATGGTAATAGACCTTAAAATCTTATAAATCAGACTTAATTTCTTGATTTTTCCCGATGTATATGTGTTTGCTTTTACAGTAAGATGATGTCATGTAGATTATCTACACTGACACTGCTTGTGCAAAAATATTTTTTGAAGAATAATTGTATCATTGTTATTACATTTATCTGTGACTTTTCTGAGAAGACAGGCATGAACTTTCTCAGCAACAGATTTTTCAGTGACTTTTTTCCATGTAATATTTTCTTACCTCCTAACTAATTTAATGTTGTCCTTAGCTTTTATTCTGTAGGTATGGCACTGTGGACAATGATAAAACATTGACTTGATTATACGCCTTAAGCAACCATAGTTTAGCACCCTTACGTCTTTCACTGTTGCTACCACAGCTCAGAACCTCGCTGTGCCATTTTCATTATGCATGAACTTGCTTCTGACTGCACTATGCTAGTACTGGAAATGTATATTGAACAACTCCCTCCCACGTATTCCTCTCTGTTTGCTAGACATTTACCCTTACATCACTTCAGACGGACATTTATCAACAACAACCTGGCACCTGGCTCTACTATTACTTTGAATAATTTGTATCTGTTATGCTATGTTGATTCGTATAGCGCACTAATCACCTGAGAGGGTATCCGGCCCTTTGTGCAGGTATGTACATGTGTGGTCACCAAGGTGCCTACACGAAAAGCTGAGTCTTCTGTTTATGCAGAACTCAAGGAGTGAGTAGGAGGCTCTGATATGTTAGCTTGTCCTTATTCGTTCAGAATGGAAACATAAATATTTTGCATTTCTGGAGTCCCCTCAGCTAGTAATGAGTACAGCTGTTAAAAATAAATGGTCTTGATGTTTCTGTTGAGCCTTTACCCACCATTTTGGTAAGGATTTGAACAACTCATTCAGCAAAAGGTTAGGTCTTAGAACTTAATTATTCCAAAATTGCTTTTTGTCCTCACCATTTCTTCCATCTTACTGAAATGCCATACAGGGCTTTAGAGTCTTGCCTTTAGTTATTGCATAACCTAAAGACAAAGATTTGAATCTGTACAAATTCCCTGAATAATAGACCACTACTGCCCTTTCTTTAAGAGCCTCCGTCAGATAACCCTCTGCCCTTGCAAAGCTGACAGTCCTGATTAAATATGGTAGGAGCGACTAAATTTGGCTTCAAACAAAAAGTGTAGGGCTCACTTAACTCCAATGTCATCATTCTAAGATGGTTGGTAAATACAGTTGGCAATACTGGGCCTGCTGTTACAGATGCAAGTTAATATCAGTACCTCAATTAATAGCAAATTATCCGTTTTTCGCACTGCAAAATGGAATAGCTGGCGGGTCCTGTAATTGCGGGGCACTTTACTGCAGAGAGATTTAATAATTCAGGGCCCTTTCCCCTCACATTTCCCACTTGCTTTTAGCTGGTAAAAAATGTGGGCAGAAAAGAATTTAGTAGTACCGAATGCAGGTCCACGCAAAGTAAAGATTAGAGTTGTCCCAGGTAGTACTTCAGCAATTAGCATGTGGAATTACTACTCTACACAACTCAGACCGAGGGCCAAGAGTTCATCTGCCTTGGTGCCTGCATCACATCCCCAGTTTGTGATAATTTGCCATGACATTTCATCATTGGCTTAATTACACCCCAGTATGCTAAACAAGTTCAAGTTGAACAGTTCTAAACTCTCTTTACAAGGAATGTCCTATACTTTATCTATGTACCATCAGACTGTCCAGACTCACATGGAATCCCTGAGTTTTTAGCTGAAGTAAATGTCGTCCCAGGGAGGAAATACTCATGTGAGGGTTGACGGAACACATCTCTTGATTGCCACCAAAGCATAAAATCATTGTACACCCTATATGAAGGAGTGAGGTCAATGATGTATCAGTAATATCTCACTGACCCTACCCCTCAAAACCTGTCTCCTAAGACGGCAGCTCAAGCATTAAGCCACACCAGCTACCACAAGAGCGGAAGCATTTTCAATGTTATATACAACTTTATGCCATTGACAAAACCAATAGTCCTGGCTTCTTGTAGGTGTAATGTTACTTGTATTCCATTTCTGGATGCAATGACAGAAGAAGCAAAATATCAGTTGGGTGGCACACTATGCTAAGCACAGAATTTGAGCTTAATTGCTCTTAAGCCATGCCCTTAATTGCATCAGCTATGCCCATTTGAGAGACCCCCTTCGTTTTTTCATCCCACTTAAAGCCCTGGTTTACACATGCTGTTGGGTTCTTAGGCGCACATAGCCTTGGCTTCAGCGCACAGAGACCTTACTCTGCCGCACACAAAGGAAAAAATTAGAGGGAACATTGCCTGCAGGTGCAGTCACAGCGCCCGATTCACTGAACTAACTTAAGACAAAATCCTAAACTTATTACCATTTTGGTATTCACAGAAGGCACTTACTCATTTCGGTATTCACAGAAGTTAGGAGTCCTAGCTTTAGGACTCCTAAACTCATTCTGGGAATACCAAAAGTCTTAAAGTTAGAATTTTCCCCAGTTTAGGAGTAGTAAAGTTAGGACTCCTAACTTTAGGACTCCTAAACTGAGAAAAATCCTAACGTTAAGACTTTCGGTATTCACAGAAGGCATTTAGGAGTCCTAAAGTTAGGAGTCCTATTTTTACTACTCCTAAACCGAGAAAAATCCTAACTTTTAAACTTTCGGTATTCACAGAAGGCATTTAGAAGTCCTAAAGTTAGGACTCCTAACTTCTGTGAATACCGAAATGAGTAAGTGCCTTCTGTGAATACCAAAATGAGTACATGCCTTCTGTGAATACCAAAATGGTAGTAAGTTTAGGAGTTTGTCTTAAGTTAGTTATGTGAATCGGGCCCACAGATCTCAGAGGAATGACCTTTGGATATCTGGTAGCATGACCCACCAAAACCAGGAGAAAACTGTTGCTTATGGCTGTTTTGGGCTCCAAGAGTTTAACAATATTGATGCCCACCATTTCAAAAGTGATTCCAACACGGGTAGGTAATTCAAGGAGCCTTCAGCTTTTTCCCTACTTATCTACTGGCCTGGCAGGTGCAACATGTCCTGCAGAATGAATCTGAGGATACCTTAATTCGGGGCCAATAAAAGTGGGAGACACACCTGACAAAGTTCTTGTCTAGCCCCAGAAGTCCTACCAGCGGTAGGTCATGTGCACGTCCCAGTAGGAAGGCCCTGTGGCATTGGGGACCACCAGCACCCATGCTGCCTCAAGCTCAGGTGCCTTAGGCTAATTATACAGGTGGTTATTCTTCCATGTTATGTAAGGTGATCTCCAGAGGTATCATGGCTGCCTGGGCTTCACCTTCACGCCTCATGCCCTCTAGCGGTGTATACAGTCTGTGCCTTAAATAACTCTTCCCTAGTGGGATTACCCTCTACTTTCCATCCAGCAAGCTCAGGCAGGTCTCCTAGCGTAGCACTGTGCTCCCCAGTAGGCTCTGAGGCGGTTGTCTCCAGTGCTCCATCAACTTGTTCAATGGGAGTGTTAAAGGCTGACTTCCAATGCCTCCATCCCTTCCTTTAATTGTAGTAGCCTGGGCACTTTTTTCCATGCTCTAGTCTTTCTTGACTCTCCTCCTGGGCAGCCGTGGGCTATGTGGTCATGTCGAGCCACTCAGGTAACCCTAACATGAGTTCCACTTCCAAACAATCCACAGGCATGGCAGGACTTACAGCTACCTTAAGAGAATCTGCCCCCCCACACACAGACAACCAGACCCACTGCATTGAGACTCTCACTCTGTCTGCTACTACAACCTGGTGACATATATTGGGTATCCAATAATCTGAGGACACCAGATGACACCTTAGCATAGTCATAATTGCTTCAGTGTCCCTGAGAGCCTCCATCCTCTGTTCATTGATGGTGACCAGCTACCTATACTTTGATGAATTGAAATACATGTGGGCTTTGGGCCCCATCTCCTTGTCACCCAGGGATACTAAGGAACCTCAGCTGCCCCCCATACTAACTCCTCCCCAAGTGCCACACTGGTCAACCCTTGGTGTTTTCCTACTAATGAGGGGCTGTGCCCTCTTGGGGTACTTGAAGTCTCCCTTGGAGTGCCCAAACCTGCAACACTCTTAGGGACAAACTTTCTAGTGTTCTTACCTACAAATCCCTTCTTATTGTGGTCAAATTGGGTCTGGGTCCCTATCCCCATAGAATTATTTTGGGGGCCGTGTGTGAAGTCTTTTTTTTATTTTTATCTCCCCCTTCTACTTCTGGTAAGAAGTCTGACCATCCTTTTAGGAGGCCCCCCAGATGCCTTCTTGGACACTCTGGTACTGACCCAGAGGTCCGCCTCCTTAGCAAGCTCCCTGGCATCAGAGAGCTTACTAGCAATCAGGTGTTGTGCAGAATATATGATGTTACCCCGCTAACAGACACTCCTCATACCATTACCACACATTTTTGATAACGCAAATTCAATGACCCCGCAAGTTTTGACACTGCAAACGTTTACAACGACTATGCCTTTACTACCCATGCCATTACAACGCAAAGGAATGCATGGTAAAGGTATACTCATGGTAAAAGTTTAAAAGGTAAGTGAGAGTACCCTGCCCTACCCTACACCCTAATGAAGTACCCTTGCACGACCCTCCCCCGACACCAAGTTCTCTCCCTACATTTACACTACCCAGCATGGCCCCCCCACACTACCCTAAACCACTACTCTGCACTACACATAAACCCCCCAGCACGACCCTCCCCAGACCCCCAGTACGGACCCTACACTGAAACAGTACCCTGCACGCCCCCCCAACACTACCCTAAACCCTAAATCACTACCCTACACTACACAAACACCACAGCACTACCCTAAGCCCTAAAACAACTACACCCAGCATGACCCCCCAACCCCCAGTCACTACCCTACACTACACAAACACCACAACACTACCTTAAACCTTAAAACACTACACCAGCACGACCCCCCTGACCCAAGTCCGGTCCCTCCACTCAAACACTACCCTGCACGACCCCCAACACTACCCTAAACCCTAAAACACTACCCTACACTACACAAACACAACAACACTACCCTAAACCCTAAAACACTACCCCAGCACAACCCAGCAACCCCCAGTCCGGTCCTTATACTCAAACACTACCCTGCACGACTCACGAACACTACCCTAAACCGTAAAACACTACCCTAGACTACACAAACACCACAACATTACCCTAAAACCTAAAACACTACCCCCAGCATGACCCTTCCCTGACCCCCAATCTGGTCCCTACACTCAAACACTAACCTGCACAACCCCCCAGCACTACCCTAAACCCTGAAGCACTACGCTACACTATACAAACCCTACCCTGAACCCTAAAACACTACCCCCAGCACGACCCCCCCAACCCCCAGTCCGGTCCATACACTGAAACACTATCATGCACGACCCCCCGAGCTTACCCTAAACCCTAAAAAATTAAGAGGAGTCGGTGTAGTCGTCACGAGCATCTGGACAAAGAGGCAGTGAAGATTCCTTCGTTCTGACGTAGTCTCTTTTTTGAAAGTAGACATATGAAGTGTCAAGTATGGTAAATGCTTTTATAAAATATAATCAAATCCAAAATAATATATAATACCAAAAATAATTGATTTGCGTTTTTCACTCAACTTTAGAAAGCTCTCCTATTAAAAATGCATTGCCTCATACTACAAATCCGTCAATAAAACAATGTATTTTTTGAGATACAATGTGAGATTCATACATCGAAGCTTATAGGATACAGCCTTGAAAAATTGATGTTTGCAGAGAACAATGGCCCACATGCATCAAGCATTTTTGGAGTCGCAAACGGTGCGATTCCTTAAAATCGGCCGTTTGCGATTCCAAAAGTGCTTGTTGGGATGCATGAAGCAATTTTAGAATTCGTAACATTTTTGCGAGTTCTAAAATTGCGATTGCTTTTAAGAAGTCGCAGATGTGCGATTTCTTAAAAGCAATGCATCATTACTTTTAAAAGTGCAAAATCGCAATTAGGGTGTCAAATTTACCGAGTGTTTGAACCACTCGGTAAATTTGGAAAAAGTGTTTAAAATGCTGAAAATGTTTTTTTTTCAACATTCATGTTTCACACACACATGTCCTTAGGACATGTGTGTGTGAAACAGGATGCGAAAAATACATTTCAGGGGTGCATGGGGGGGTCCTTTGCCTAATGCCTTCCCATTTACTCCTATGGGCCTTTTGGCCCATAGGAATCAATGGGAATTGCGAAAATTAACTTAAGAATTCGGTATTTATTTGGGATTCGGTAAAAATTGCGATTTTTACCGAATCACAAATGAATACCGAAAATAATGATGCATACCATTTTGCACTTCTTAATTTGCGATTCCTTATTTTTCGCAAATTAAGAAGTGCAAAATGTCTCAATGATGCATGTGGGCCTCTGTTTCGTGAGAACCTCCACTTCTTCAGTGAATATTCTGCTGTTGATCATGCATTCCGAGGTTCTTCTCTTATATATCTAATTTGTCAGAAAACTCAATCATCGAATGAAAGAAGAGTGAACTGTTCAATCTGTCACTTGAAAAGCTTATTTTCTTCCACACACAAACTAAGAAAATATTTTAGCATTTGTACGACACCGTCAGTGGCAGCCCCTAATTTGTAAAAAACATAAGTGCCAGGGATGGCGCTCGTCAGGAGGCCACTGCAGCTTTCCCTATAACAGTACCCAGACAACTAGTAAACATTACCCTCTTACAAGTGAGATGATTCAGTCTAATCCAGGCCCACAAAGGTATAAGAATGGCTGTGGGTGTCATGTATTAGTTATTTTTAATATATAATGAATTAATAAGCAACTGTTGTTGTGCTCCTCTCTAAATCTGAGAGACAGCGACACAATGTGGCAAACATTTGTAAGTGCCAGATTTGAGAATAAGGTTCCGGTGCAGAGCGCTGGAAACCACTGGCTCAAATTGAATGCTGGTCAGCGGAGACGAGCTGTGGATATTTTGTTGATGGAAATAGAACTGGATGCATTGTAGAATCGGAGAACAGAATGAATCAATTGGTCCAATCGGTATTTTCTTAATTGGTTGACTGGAAGCATATATATGTCAAGCACCTTCTCCATAAAGCAACATATTCTAACATAAGTTACAGAAATTGTATACGACACTACTGACAACCACATCTCAATACACAACGCACACTTCTATGGTTATATGTCCACATGATCAAACTCCTCACTTCAGACACGCAAACACTTAATTACGTCACTTAATCACAACAGGACACCAGGCAGCAACACATATAATCACTCTACGCTGTAGAAGTAAACCCCATTGCACCCACCAACTTCTGGCACACACGTTACGAACTGCCCAGCAAAGCGAAATTACCTAATAGATGACAACAGGCAAACAAACCTCAATCAACACTATAAAACACATAAAACAGAATATGATAGGTAGACTGTAAGTTGGTCATAAGGCACAAACCCTCTTGCATGTTCTCATAAAACAAAAAATCCAGGTCAGACAAAATTACATTAATCATCACACATACAATCCTTGTCAGCTGTACATAAGCACAGGTTCAGTCAAAGTTTGATTGCACCGTACATAGCCGCAATACCCACGCCAATACAAATAAGGGCTGCAAAATATTCTCTACATGACTAACACTACATTATGACCCAAAGGCTAGCAATTACTGAAACACAACTTCATATGACCCCACAGCAGTGCCAAAAAGCAACGTAAGTGGAAAACAATGTACTATATAAAAACAATTAACATATTTTGATATTGTGGTTACAAACAGTAATTAGAGGGTGAGCATGACGATGTCTCAAAAAAGGTTGCAAAGGATCCAAATCATGTTGGAACTTACTAGTTTGCAGCTTTAGAACAGGGCATTTTGCTTAATAAATTTGGTAGAAAGGGTAGAGGAGAAAGCAAGGCCAGAAAATGCTACGGGCTATTAGGAAAAAGACACACAAGACAAATCAATACCACTGAGTACTGAATAAAGAAACAAAGGCTACAGACCTTGAGGAAACACAAATGATCCATTTCTTAGGTTACAGATCTTAATTATCAGACTGGAGCAGTACTTTAAGACCAGGGCAGTGTCTGAAATGGTAAAGAGACAAATAAAAAAGCATTAACAAAACCAAAAAGTCTGTCTTACAACTGAAAGAGCCTGGATGCTTCCACTTATAGAGTCCCTCGTCCATATGTCCATTCATTCAATCACTCATCATCCATGCATTCAGTGGATTATCCTTGTACTCAGTCGTCTATACATCCTACTTGTTTATCTACAATGCCACATGCACATTCCTCTATCAATGAACACTTAACCTTTATTTATAAGACAAAACTATTGAGTTTACTTGCTAGCCTTTGATGTGTTTAAGATTCTTATCAGTGGGATGTGATTGCTACTCGGATTGCTGTGAGTGTTATGTTAGTGCCATATTGATATTCTGTGAGGGGTGTGAGTGCTGTCAGTAGTTTCAACTGTGAGCGTCCGGCAGATAGTGTGTGATAGAGCACTTACAGCACTCTAAATTGTAGGGGTGCATTACACTCATGGTTCAAATGCACTCACATATATTTTATCTTTTGCAGTGTTTTATGCGTATTAAGATGCATCTATTCACGTTATGTAAGTATTGAAATGTAGTGTGCACATTCAAGCAGGATTTACATGTATTAGAGACACTTCCTGTATGTGTAATACGCAGGATGAACTTATACTCATACAAATGTAATTGTGTGTTGTTTAAGTTGCCTGCACTGTAGGCCCAAAACTGCAGGTTGTTGTTAGTTTTGATTCTCCTTGGTTGCTCAAGAAATAATTAAATGAATCCTTTTTGTATGTGAAGAAAGTATGTTCCCATCCTACTGCAGGTGCAGGAATTCGACCTTGTTATTCTTAGATTTAAGGAGATACCCGGAATATCTTTGAAGAAGACTAGAAGGTGAAAAGGAGAGGACGCCTTTCATGTCTGGCTGATCTGGGAACCAAGGCCACTGAATAGGAGCTGAACAATACAGCTCCTGTGGAAAAGTACAGAGAGATACAATTGAAAAGTTTTTCATGTGTTGTATTGGGGGCGGATTTGTCTTTTTTGTATGATTTGCAGGGACAGTGTAGGGGGACTTCTGCATTTTTCGGAGGAGAAGGAGCAGCTTAGAGCGAGCTCCATAGCCTTAAGCTAAAAGACCCATTTGAAGTGACTACTTCGTAGGAAGTCAATAAGTGCTGACACTTTTGGGGTATAATACAAGAGAGATAGGCAGGACCCTCATTGAGAGTAGTGTAGGGAAAGATAAACGTTCTTTTCTTCTCAATGAAAACAGAATTGCATTCCGCATCTATTCTGTGTTGCATTTTGATTTTAGAGTTCATCACATTATGCCTTTTATATCGAATGAATTATATTAGTAGACGCGGCTCTGTATTTTCATGTACCTATATACTCTGATATTAAGGTGTGTTTATATTCAATTATTTTTGGCCTCATAATAAATCCACAAAACTAGAGTTCGGAGTCTGTGGTCTTTTAAGCATGACTATATTGTAAGTATAATCTTGAATTGTTTTTCTCCCCTCAACCACTTCCAGCAGGCAATTAACCCCTTGCATGCTGTATTTAATGGGGAAGGAAAGGAGTACATTTGGCGTAATCAAATGGAAAATTGGGCTCTGGACTTGGAGTAGAAAATGGTGAAAACGAAGATTTATGGAGGTCTGCGGATGCTGATGGTGCAGCGGAATCAGTGGTAGCGTGAGTATGAAATTGTGTGGTGTGTTAGATTGCGGTGATGAGTTAATTGTGTGATGTCTTGTGAAGTTGGGGTGCAAGTTGATTGATTGTGGGGGTCCGGACACGTGCAGATCAGGAAGTTTGGTGAGCGGAGTCCAAGATCTCAGGATAGTTTTGTATTTGTGATTGTCCGATCAAAACTGTGGGTGTCGTGAAGCGCTATCGACGATCCACTTGTGATAGGGAACTTTGTGTGAATGCAGGAGTATTCCACGGTGGAAAGCCTCAGGTACCGAGGGTAGACTACAGCGATTGAGTGACCAACGCAGGTCGGGGTCACAGCGGATGTTCTTTTAAGAGTGCTCTATCGATCTTTTAACCGACGGACAATGACTTATTTTATGTAACTGTAAGTTATTGTGACTGTGTTAGGAAGCAGTTACTTGGTTAATAGCTTTTGGATGTACAGTTACTTGTAGTACGAATGTGTGAGCGAGTGTACGAGGTGAAATTGTAAAGGAGGGGTTGCCACTGTGATGAGGGAGTTGTGATGTCAGTGCGTGCCATGCTGGGATTGGTGGAAGTTCATCAGGAGTTGAATATTGAAGTTTGGATTGCAAATAATTGATTTTCACAACAAGATGTTTTAAGGTGTTGCACGGGTCGGAGAAGAAGCTCCACCAGAGAATTCCCCGGCACATTACATGGCAACAAATGTAGTACTCCATACTATAGAGTGGCTTCAAAATTAGCATAAGATTACAGAAAAAAAGGAAGAATGGGCTTTCCCTCGTTATGGGTCATTTCGGATGGAGGTGCTGTACCAGCTGAGAGGAGTGATGTCTTCTCTGAAACCTCCCCCTAGACCAATGCAATTTGAGGCAATAGCGTAGAGAAGAGAAGCTTCACAGGGAAGAATGAAGAAAGCAATGAAGGCATATCAGGATGCCAGGTGGGATGCACAGCTGACGAGATTGAGAGGAGATACCATAGAGGGAGAACGATTATATCCCTTTAGGTTGCTAGAAGAGGGGTCTGGAGGGAAGAGTAAGACAGAGGAGGACAGTGATACAGATGACAGTTTTCTAGAAAGACTGCTAGCAGATGTCCTCCACCTTATGACTCCAGGTCGGAGCCAGATAAAACGCAGTAAACAGGGGAGGCTTTAGGAGTGGGATGACTGGGTTCAGAGGAGCAGACAGCAGGAGTAAGAGGGAGAATGGCAGTGGGAATAAGAATTCCAGGGGGATCTGGAGGGCCAGGATATGCAAACCCTTACGGTACCAGTTACCATTGGACCCGTGTTCTTGATCTATGACCCTAAAGAGAGAGCAGGTGAAAGTCAACCGCAAACAAGAGGAGGGGAAGAGACTTGGGGCTAGATGTAGGTAATTCTAATTTACCGACTCATATATACCGAATTTTACCGATTCGGTATTTATGAATCGGTAAATTAGAAGGAGGGAGATGTAGGTGAATTTATTTTTTGAAATACCGAATCTGTAAAAATCCTTATTTACGATTCGGTAAATACCGATTCGGTATTGCCCATTGATTCTTATGGGCCTTGAAGCCCATACGAATTAATGGGCAACACCGATTCGGTATTCAATTTGACACCCTCTAGCACCCCGAATACAGGCACGTGTAACATGTGGCACACATACATGCCCTAAGGGCATGTCTGTGTGTCACATTGCACAGGTGTGCATGCACAGATGTGCATGCACACCTGTATTCGGTATTTTACCACCCAATAGGATTGGGTGGTAAAATACCGACTCTTAAGGGCCTGTGGCACTCTTTGAAGTGCCACATACATCTCATTTACAGAATCGGTAAATTTACCGATTCGGTATTTTACCAATTCTGTATATTTACCGAATCGGTAAATTTACCGATTCTGTAAATAACATGCCCCCTACATGCCAAATCCTAAATACCGGTCGGTAACAGCCGAAATTGGCCGTTACCGACCGGTATTTGCTCTCCTACATCTGGCCCTATATCTGGAGGGAGCCTTACAATCAGTGGAACAGGTATGGCTCAGATGCCAGTGGAAGCAAGTACTCCATTGCCAGCTACTGCTGATCCATCAAGAATGGACAGTGGGTCGGAATGAAGACGAACAGGAACTTGCAAATTCTAGGTCAGACATCAGAATGTGGGTTCCGCCAGTGAGGGAGTCATGTATACTGAGAGAGGAACTGGAGATGAGACGAGAGTCACCTAGAGTAGGTTTGAACCACAGGGTTTGTGTGAAGGTAACCATTGGAGAAGTCGAAGTTGTGAGAGAGAAAGTCACCCAGTGTTGAGAATGAGGAGGGTGTAGGTCTGAGGAGAGCACAAAGTTGTGGCAGAGAAAAATCAGGAAGTGAAAGAGGTCACAGAATCATACCAGTGGCAATGAAGGCCCCATTGATAGATGTGGTACGACTAAAAGCTGAAATAGATGAGGTGATTGAAGGGAATTTGCCATTGGACAGGATTGAAACATATGACCTCAGCAAGTTGCTATTTGTAGCTAAGGATGTTACTAAAAAGGCAACGCGAGCTCATGAAGCATTGGTACAGTTGGCACGAAGGTATGAGGTGGATTTGACCAAGACGAAATTAACGCAGGGAAGCTGCAGATTGAATAATACTGATCAAGATTTAGAAGAAAAGCGAACAACAGGATTAAAGGCACAAATTAGAGACTTGATAATAGCAATGTGACCATGAAGAGAATTAGACAAATGGGAAGAAAGGTAGTCAAAAAAGAAAAGCGCCAAGAAGGTGATAGGAGATATTTGGCCTCCGGGTGGAGGGACGGGAGCCGCAGGGAATTATCCTCTCAGAGAAGTACAGAATGGAGGGTATGCACATGTGCCATGGAGCAGGGGTGATTTGGTAGCATTCACTAATGATTTTACTCGGCTGAGGGAGAAACTTGCTGACTGGTATAAACAAATTGACCGGTTGGTCAAGATTTCGAAGGTGTTATGGATTGATTTGAATACCTTGTTTGACTTAGTCCTATGTGATATATCCTAGGTGATATATGGACTGCATGTAAGGTTGCCGTTGATTGGCCTGCTGCAGAACAGGCTAGAGATGCGGTGACTCATGGCCCTTTACCCGAGGTAATGAAGAAATATGAACAAGTGATTACGTGGTTGCAATCTAAAGTAGCTCCTCAGAATCTTGATTGGCTTAAAATCAACCGTACTACTCAAGATCCTAAAGAATCAGTACATGACTATTATGAGAGACTTTTAGTGGTCTTTAAACAACACAGTGGATTGGATACCATTGAGCCAAAAGATATGGGACAGTTTGTTTCGAAGTTTGTGTTAGCATTGAGATCTGATATCAGTTTGATGATACAGCACCACTTGATATGTTGGCAGAACAAATCTGTAGACGAAATTTTGCATTATGCAAAATACTGCAGTGAACAGGTAGAGGCAGCACAAAAGAAAACAAACAAAAAATTGATGTTGGTACAGTTGAAGAATGCAGAAAGACCTGATTGGAGACAAGGGGTTGGAGGAGCGATGGGTCAAGGAAGAGGAAGTGGTATAGGAATTAACCAACAGACGGCATCTCAACCTGGACAGGGAAGAGGAAGGGGTATGGATGCCGTTATAGGAGGTGATTGGGTGGCAAATCAAAAGAAGGTCACAGTGTGTCATTATTGTCACAAAATAGGGCATTGGAAGTGCAAGTGTCAATTGAATCCAGACAATGTCAGAGGGTTTGAACACCGTGACAAGACCAAGGTCCATGTATGGGGGAGGTTGTGAGCTGCAGATGCAGATTCCTCAGCCTCCAAGAATACCCACAAGTAATCACGTGTACCATCAGATGCCCTATTTTGAAATACAAGACAGATTAAATCAGATACAAGGTCATCATGAGTGTCAGAGGAGAGTGCACTTTGGGTGCTGCCCTGGAAGTCGATCAAAGTGGACCGTTTGTAGATTCAGAAGTGAATGCACATCCTGTTAACTTTTTGTTAGATACCGGAGCTGCGCGACCCACAGTAAGGACAGAAGTGGTCCCAAATGTATCCCTTTCAGGACATTCAATTCAAGTAGTAGGAGTTACCAATCTGAGAATGACTAACCCGTTAACAAATGAGTTACCTGTGAGAATAGGACCATTTCAGGACAAACATCAATTTGTGGTGTGCGATTCTAGCCCAGTCTGTCTATTGCGACAAGATCTTTTGTGTGAGCTAAATTGCACTATATCTTGCACTCCGAGGGGTGTGGATTTGCAAACCTTTGATGACGATGCTGATTTTGAAATGGCCAATAGGAGCCTGTGTGCTGAATTGTTTTTGGTTCTCACGACAGAGGACTTACCACATGATTTGAAAGATTTGGTTTCTCCGAAAGTATGGGATTTCACAGGTGAGGAGATAGGACTGATCCAATGGGTTGAACCTGTTAAGATACAGGTCAAACCAAATGCTGAAAATCCAACAAACTCCGAGGTATAAATTGACTCCCGAAACTGTGGCTGGAATAAGACCTGTAATCGAGTCCATGATTGCACAAGGCATTCTGAAAGAGATAAGAGGAAGTCCCTGTAACTCACCTATAATGGGACTACAGAAACCTATTGGCAAGTACAGAATAGTGCAGGATTTGCGCAGGGCCAATGACATCGTGATCCCTGTGGTACAGAATCCAGCTGTTATATTATTTCGGATACCTTGCGAGGCAGAATGGTTTACTGTCATCGATTTATGCCAGGCATTTTTCTCCATACCACTTCATGAAGAGTGTCAATATTTATTTGCACTTAGGATGGACAAGCGTGTGTTAACATGGTGTCGTTTCCCCCAAAGGTATACAGAAAGCCCCTCTATATTTAGCCAATGTTTGAAAAAGAATCTTGAAGGGCTGGTGATGCCCCAGAGCTCAGTCCTGGTTCAGTATATCGACAACCTTTTGGTCGCTTCAGAGACTGAGGATGCTTGCAGGATCGAGACTGTGGCTTTGCTGAATCATTTGGCAGAGAATGGACACCAGGTGTCCCCAAACAAACTTCAGTATTGTCAAACTGAAGTGCAGTATTTGGGTCATCAAATTGAGAAGGGAAAACGAAGAGTGTCACCAGATCGCATAGAGACGATTCTGCAAATGGGAACTCCAAAAACACAAAAAGAAGTCTGCCTGTTTTGGGGAATGGTCGGCTATTGTTGGCAGTGGATCCCAAACTTTTCCTTAGAAGCAAAGCCACTGTTAAGTTTGACTCGAAAAGACATTAGTGATCCGGTACCATGGGACAACGAATGCTTGAGAGCCATCCACGCCCTAGGAGAGAGCCTATGTCGCGCTCCAGTTCTGGGAATGCCAGATTATAATAAAGCGTTTTAACTTTTCTGCTGTGAGAAGGCAGGATGTGCGTTAGCAGTCTTTGTACAGCAACATGGAGGTGCCGGTAGACCAGTGGCTTATTTCTCATCTACATTAGATCCAGTAGCTTCGGCGTTGCCCGGATATCTCAAATTTGTTGCTGCAACAGGTGTCAGCATTGAGAGATGTGAAAGCATAGTGATGGGTTATCCACTTATTGTTTACGTGCCACATTCAGTAGAACTGTTAATGACAAGAACAAAGACACAGTATTTAATGAATAACAGACTTACAAAGTATGAGCAAGTTATATTGGCTTCTGAAAATGTTACTCTGAAATGCTGTACCACTTTGAATCCTGCCACATTGTTGCCTCTTCTGCAAGAGGAAGGAGAAGATTGTAAAGAGCATGACTGTCTAGATGTTACTGAGCTATCTACCAAACCTGACATTCTCGATGAACCACTGCCTGAACCTGATTTGATCCTTTTTGTCGATGGTTCATGCTTAAGAGACAATGAAGGGTGTTTGAGAGCAGGGTTTGCTGTGCGTACCATCTTGGGGGTGGTGGAAGCTGCCTGTTTGAAAATAGAATACTCTGCTCAGGTGGCCGAAATGATTGCTCTGATACATGCCAGTACCATTGTGGACGGAGTCCGAGTGACTGTCTATCTGGACAGCCAATATGGGTTTGGAGTGGTTCTTGATTTTGAACAGTTAGGGTCACAGAGGGAATTTTTAACGTCCTCAGGATCCCCTATCCTTAACAGAGAATTTGTACATCAAATATTGGAGGCTTTACAGAAACCTAAAGAAATAGCTGTAGTAAAATACGCAGCCAATGGGAAGGGAGAGGACTTTGTTACTAAAGGAAAAAAATATGCTGACGAAGTAGCTCGTTTTTGTACTATACATGCTTGTATTTTCAATTGTGAATATGTAGGAGAGAGCACAGAAAAGACCAAGCTCAGCATGATGTTAGGTGTGGCTGATACTTGGGATGAGGTAAAGCGGCTGCAGGATGAGGTCCCAGAGGAGGAAGCTGTATCATGGATTAGGGCAGGCTGTGCAAAGAGAGGATGGCATTTGGGTATCGACAAATGACAGAGCAATATTACCCATGGCAAGGCAGATTCATGGAGCAGTTCATCTTGGGAGAGATGCCATGGTGCGAGTGTTTAGGCAAACTTGGTTCAACCCATGATTTCGTGTGCATGCTGAAGCAGTGTGTCACAGGTGTATTACGTGTCTACAAATGAATGTTCAAAAGAGAACTGTAGTTGCAATGAGCCAGATTGGAAGATCAGGAGGTCCTTTCAATAGGATACAATTGGACTTTATCGAGATGCCGAGGTGCAATAGGCTGAGATATGTTTTGGTGGTGGTGTGTATCTTTTCACGTTGGTTTGCGGCATATCCAACTAGATGATGTGACAGTCTCACAGTGGTGAAACTGCTCTTAAGGGAACTGATACGGCAGTTTGCATTCCCGACCTCAGTGGAGACAGATAGAGGAACACACTTCCACAATGAAATCATGAAATTGATGTGTACAGCTTTGAAGATTGATCAAAGATTGCACTGGAGCTACAGGCCTGAGGCTTCTAGCCTTGTGGAGCGGATAAATGGCACAATCAAAATGAAAGTGTCCAAGGTGCATTTCTCAACTTCATTAGAATGGCCAGATGCATTGCCATTGGTATTGATGAGTCTTCGTAGCACTCCCGATAGCAGGACAGGGCTCTCTCCCCACAAAATATTGATGGGAAGAGCTATGCGCTTGCCTACTGTGCCAGCTACAGCATAGATAAACATCACAGATGATTTGGTTATAGATTATTTTAGGAGACTGGCTGATATGGTTAATTCTGTGTCCCACCTGGTCGAGGCTGTGACTGCATCCACCTCGTGAGACCTGCTGAGTGATCGTAACCCTGGTTATTGAGTGCTTGTCCGAAAGCATGTGAGGAAATGCTGCCTTCATGCTTGCTGGTGAGGACCATACCAGGAGATATTGGTCACAAGTGTAGCAGTAAAGTGTATAGGATTGTCAAACTGGATCCATGCTTCACATACTCGCAGAGTCCCAGAACCTGTTGAGGACAGGACTCCCCTTGTTCCGAGAAGTGCAATCGAGAATGCAACAGAAACAGAAAGAACAGGTCAGATGGTGAGAACTCTTGATGAGGTTAAACAATCAACCGAGCAAGAAAGAATAAATCAAACAGCTTCAGAGTTGAATTCAGATTCTGAGATAGACGAGATTGCAAATGTGAACTTTGAACCAGAGCAGAGTGAACAGCCTGGTGCAGAAGGGTCAGATCGAGAGGAAGAGAGGAGAGCAGATGCTGCAGCAGCAAAGTGGCCAATAAAGAAAGAAAGGCTGAACGTAAGGCTTGCTTCTGAGAAGAACCTTGGTCCCATTCCTGAAATATTTGAATCAGATCAAAGTGAAAACGAAGAAAGACCGGATGGTCTAAGAGGATCCAGAAGAGAGAGAGTACCGTCTCAAAAGTACGCATCTCCTGAGTGGACGTATCTGGCTGCAGATGCAGAGACCGGAGAGATCTGGAAGGTTGGGTACTGGCACAGTGAGTCACGGAGAGAGCACTCTGACAATTGATATTCAATTAGTAATCCCTGGAGTTGATGCTTTCGGAATTCAGACTCTGACAGTTCCCTATCCACCAAGGCTGAGTGGTTTGCGATTTTTTATCCTTAATCAGGTTGCTTTCCCTACCTTTGGTCGACAGCCTACTGCCCAGGAAATGGCAGAGATTTGTGCAGAGATTCTGCAGCTTGTTCTTGCTATGCTTGGATCTAACATCATAAATGATGAAGCTTGAACTGTGAAAGAAAATCTTATTAGCCTTAGAAAGAAGATAACCTAGGCCCAAGTGGAAGAAGATTTAAAGTAGGGACTTTCATTAGAAGAAGAACTGAGGATTAGGGCTGACTACATCTCTACAATGGGTTTAGTATTGTTGAACTGAACATTGCAATAATTAAATAGAAAAGAACAACTTAGGACACAAGCAAAAATTCATATTTGGTACCCTTATTGTTGTGGTGCTTAATGTCATAACTTTGGTGAATGTTACATCTTTGGTTGGGTCTCATGATGTGGAAAGAATGGGGAACAAGCGACACCTACCCCATCTACCTCAGATGTAGGAGAGGGTGCATCTGCCAAAGATAGAGATATGATTAGAGAAACTAGTTGGATGTTGCAAGTAGATTTATCAAAGGGTGATTTCACTCTGAATGCATATGCTCGCTTGTTGTATGAGTATGTTGATGGAGAAGTGTGGCTCACTGGTTAGAGGCGGCAGATCCGTAAGCAGAGAATGGCCCGGGACCAGGGTTCGATTCCCGACGCGGCAGGGTCGTGGACCAAGGTCAGCGGACTCGATAATTCTCGCCTCGGTGCCTACTCTAGTCAGAGACCACACGCGGCAACTCTGGGCATCAGCTTGCCTCATCTTCACAACGGCCCCCCCAGATCGCCGGGGATGCTTGGTCGCACCTTAGAGATACCCATCTGGGACCATCTCTCAGGGTGAGCCAGGACGGGTTCCCCAGCGGTCGAAGCGTGGAGATACTCCTCCGGGAGTCGATTCCTAGCGCTATATAAACCCACAATTAAATTAAATATGTTGATACAATGGAAGCAAAAGATCGTTACGTGGGTATGCTATTGCCAGCATGAGTAGAAGAGGGCATCTGATATCATCACTTACCTTTGACCTATGGCATCACATGTAGTGTGTTGTTGAGCATGTTTTATAGTAAGGCCCATTTTGAGTACTACTTCTCAAATTATGATGATGTACTGTCAGAAATTCCAGTTCTTAAGTACATGAATAAATATGATCACTATAAGGAGGGAGAGAGGATGTCTAAGTATTTTATACCCACTATTGCTTTGGATACATCGTATGCTCATAGACGCAATCTGAATTGCATGTTGTCTGATATCGAAAAGAAGTTCGTAGATCAGATAGAGATAGGAGATCGACATAGGCAGACTTTATTTAGGCCAGATCCAAAACATAAGGTTATCCTATGGACACAGGAAGAATTAGATTATAAGGCAAAGGGAAACTCTGGTCCAATAGCTTTGGACTTCCAGCAAAAAGGGAAATTGTGCATTAGACACCGTCAACATATTATGACAAAATATTTGTGTATGAGAATGATTGTGAACAGATTTTCTTAATTGATGAGTCGATAAGAAAGGCGCTATTGGATAAATTAACCTTAGTACCAAATGTGTATTTTGTATGTGGGAAAAGTGCTTATGTGAAATTGGTATGGTACATGTTATTTAGCTGTGGTATTTCCCAAAATCTTTCATGTAGATCATTTATGGCCCTTGGAAGGGAAAAGAGTACCCAGAGGAAAACATGATGCAAGTGCTGGAGACATTGTTGGAGATGTATTTGGAGCCATGATACCTTGTGTGGGTGTGACATTGAATGATGTGAAAATAAGAAAGTTGGCAACAATAGTGGATCAACTCTCTGTGAATACGGCCCAAATCTTATCACTCGTTGATTGGGAGATGGTTTCGATAAGGGATATGGTTCTTCAAAATCTTCTTGCTTTAGATGTGCTATTAGCAAAAGCTGGAGGAGTCTGTAAATTATTGAAAGTTTAACAGTGCTGCACGTATATTCCTGACAATAGTCGTGATATTCAGAAATATATGAGTAATATTTCAGAGATACATCAAGATTTATGTGATTTGGCTGCAGATGGAATTTGGCAAGGGATTTGGGAAGATTGGAAGCTGGTTTGGAAGTCTGGGACAAGAAATAATGGGATACATCTTGAAACCTATCATAATAGTTGTCATTTGTATAATTGTACTATGTGGAGTGATCAAAGCTTACAAATGGCAAAAGGCACGTCACAATGAAAACTCCTTGAAGAAACGAGAGCAGCAATTATAACGACTGCAGGACAGTCATTATCTGCACCTTACAGGGTTAGAAAGATTTAGACAGGGACGGATAGCTACAACTTCTGTTTAGGTAGATCTCTTCTACAAGTAGAAAACTGTAAGAGAAGTAAATTGTTGGTGTTATGACACTAGTCATAAGAGGGGGGAACTGACAGAGCGCTTACAGCACTCTAAATTGTATGGATGCATTACACTCATGATTCAAATGCACTCACATATATTTTATCATTTGCAGTGTTTTACGCTTATTAGGATGCATCTATTGATGTTATATAAGTATTGAAATGTAGTGTGCACATTCAAGCAGGATTTACATGTATTAGAGACACTTATAATTGCTATATGTTTAATATTCAGGATGAAGTTATACTCATACAAATGTAATTGTGTGTTTATTTTAAGTTGCCTGCACTGTAGGCCCAAAACTGCAGGTTGTTGTTAGTTTTGATTCTCCTTGGTTGCGCAAGAAAAAATTAAATGAATCCTTTTTGTATGCGAAGAGAGTATGTTCTCATCCTACTGCAGGTGCAGGAATTCAACCTTGTTACTCTTAGATTTAAGGAGATACCCGGAATTTCTTTCAAGAAGACTAGAAGGCAAAAAGGAGAGGACGCCTTTCATGTCTGGCTGATCTGGGAACCAAGGCCACTGAACAGGAGCTGAACAACACGACTCCTGTGGAAAAGTACAGACAGATGCTATTGAAATGTTTTTCATGCAATGTATTGGGGGCGGATCTGTATTTTTTGTACGATGTGCAGGGACAGTGTAGGGGGACTTCTACATTTTTCAGAGGAGAAGCAGCATCTTAGAGTGAGCTCCATAGCCTTAAGCTATCAGATCCCATTTGACGTGAGTACTTCTTAGGAAGTCAACACGTGCCGACACATTTGGGTTATGATACAAGAGAGATAGGCAGGACCCTCATTGAGAGTAGTGTAGGGAAAGATTAACTTTGTTTTCATTTCAATGAAAATAGAATTGGATTCCAAATCTATTCTGTGTTGCATTTTGATTTTAGAGTTCATCACATTATGCCTTTTATGTCAAATGAATTATATTCGTAGACTCGGCTCTGTATTGATTTTCATGTACCTATATACTCGGATATTAAGGTGTGTTTATATTCAATTATTTTTGGCCTTATACTAAATCCACAAAACTAGAGTTCGGACTCTGTGGTCTTTTAAGCATGACTATATTGTAAGTATAATCTTGAATTGTTTTTCTCCCCTCAACCACTTCCAGCAGGCAATTAACCCCTTGCATGCTGCTGCGATTCTGCGCCTGTGGGGCAAAATCGCGAGTGGGCGGGTTCATGACGGCCCCCAGCCGTCAACAGCACACGAGCGCCATAGTGCATGAACGGATGGGGGCCGTCATCAGCATGCAAGGAGTTAAAAGACCTTCTGTACTGTATTTAATAGGGAAGGCAAGGAGTAAATTTGGCGTAATGATGTGTGAGGGGTGAGAGTGGTGTTAGTAGCTGTCAGTAGCATAAGTGCAACTGTGCAAGAGGTGTGAGAGCTCTGCCTGAATGTTTGCTTGTGAGGGATGTGAGTGCTATTGGTATTACAAGCCTCCTTCTCTGTGAGGAGGTAATGGGGTGGTTCTTGTACAGATTGATAGCTAGTGTGTGAGTGGTGATGGTACTGTCAGTATTATGAGACTGTTACATTATGAGGGGTGTGACAGTGCTATCAGTAGTGAGTGTAAGAGTGCTGGCATGTGATGGATGTAAGAGTGTTTAGTGTCTGGTAATATGTGATGTTTTAGAAAATGTTTCTGGTACCCTGTGAGGGGAGGGAGAGCGATGCCAGTAGTGAAGGCTATAATAATGCCTCTACTAGTGTGTGTTTGCTATTTTGCTAGTGTAGCAAAATGGAAAAGACATCCTATCTAACACAGGGAGCTCCTAATTGTTCAAGTAATCTGTGAGTTAATGTATGAGAGAAAAATTAGAGAAAAGAAGAAAATAAAATCATAAAATATGTACAAGCTAGTCACATTCGTCGCGCACTCATCCTATTTCATTCTGTGCCACATTCACAACAGACTTTTTAAAGAAATGGAATAATTAAAGGCATGAGTTGTCCAAATATCGAAAACAAGTCAGACAAAAATAATATATCCTGCAAAGTGTCCATATAAGTGAATATAAGTGAATTTAAGCTTGATTAGATGGTCAAGTATAGTAAAGTGTAGTGTGATTTCAGAGTGGGTGTCACACATTAATCATATCACTCTTATTTTTCAATTTAATTCACTCGCCCAGGGGCTTATTCATGAGAGCCCTGCGTCACTTTTGCACCATGTAAAGTGGTATATGAGTGACGCAAGGTTCTCATAAACATTTATGAAACCAAGTAATGCCACCTGGTGTGGGTTTGAGGGGCCTCATAAATCATGAGTAAGGCGGCCCACGCAAAATGCTGCGTCAACTTACTCTCTTTCTGGGAGACATTCCATGGGTTTTGCAGTGGGTTTTCCAAATGTAACACCCATGGAATTTGATTCTGCCCCAGATTTACAAAGTTATGTAAACCTGGGGAAGCATTAAATCCGGATGCCTCCCACCTGGGATGCATTATGCAGCCCTCATAGAAAGAGGAAAACACCTTGTTGGATTGTTTAAATGCAGGAAGGTACCCCTTTTTGCACAAAAACAATCCTGCTTGCAATGGAGGTGCCCTTGCACCATGGTGCAAGGGTGCCTACGTTGGTGCTAGGTGCCAAAACAGAGCCAGCACATGCAGAAAGGAGGACAGGAATCCACAATCAACACATAGACTAGCACACTCTCCATTCATTCTTCCATTTTTGTGTACCTTCCATTTACTTCCACTATCTTTTTTACAGCACATGCCTAAATATGTGACTTTCTTGTTAGATAACTTTTTAGGAATTTCGATACCACAAAATTCCTATGGCACACTCTGTATATGTTTCACATACTCTCTCATTCCCTTTCAGTATGTCTCACACACTGCCTCTTTTGGTCTTTCACACTATTCCTACTGTCGTGTATTTCTATAGGTTCTGAATCAGTCCCCCTATTCCTGACCCTATTCTGGTTAAACTAACTATCAAGTTAACTAACAGTCAGCCCATGAGGCAAGAAAACCCCCATGATGCAGATACCGTTATCTGACGCAGTCACACTACGGCACAGGAACGTGTTATCTGATTAGGTCATAACGCTTGAGATCTAATTAGACAAGCGACATTCCTCCAGCCCCTGATAAGGCATACGACGTTCTCATAACAAATCAAACCTATGACAACCTGGATAATCCGTGCGGCCATTGTTTTGATTTCACAGAGAACTTTAGTAAAGAATGTGCTAACGAGCAAGTCGTATGACATCTTTATTGACGTATCTATGTCAATCTCGGCACCTTTAAGGTATAAATATTGCCGACCTTGCCCTATGCAAACACACGCGTGGTGACAAGACGGAGCAGCCATACTTGCCGAAGCCGAGAGCAGAAGCAGACCCCGCTGGCAGCAGCCCCGCCTTCCTGACGCGCTGAGAGACGCGCTGCTATCTCAAGCCGAGAGACCCAGCACCGGCGCTTTCGGGCAGCCCTCGCAGGCAGCCTGGAATATCGAGAGCAGAGAAAGAGATACTATTCCTCATCCATCCTAAATTCCAGGTACAGAACTGAATAACCCCTCACAGAGAATTCTTTAGTTATTCACTTGGCAAAAACAAACTTAACTTAAACTGTAACTTTCTATTCCCGCCCACGCATTAGACTTAGGTCAGGTACACGGGGTAGGCGTATTTAGAAACACCAGTTGAGCACGTTTAGTCAAAATGTATATGTGTATGTAAATATATTTTAATCATTTTAAACATCATATGGCTCAGAAACCATATCAATGTTTTTACAGTATTATTTTATACTATTGCTTTTAATGTATGCACTTTACTTAACTATAAGTATTGCAATAATATCGATCCATTTCTCATGTATGAGAAAAGAGACTGATCAATAAATAACACCTTTTTATTGAACACGCCCGTCTCTTCCTTTTCTCTAACATTCTGATGAGACTAAGAATGCACGTACTGACTGAGTAAAATAATTGCCTTGTGCTCACACGACTCTCGAGATTGACTCTTGATTAGGGGAGAGCAAAGTTGTCATGTTCTATGGTTGTCAGAAACTAAATCCCTTCTTGTCTAATCAGGGGAGTTAATTCCTTCCTTGAACATTCGAGAAAGTTTCTAGCGAACTCTTAGCTTAGCTGGCAAACCCAAAAATTAAGTCTAGTATCGACAGTAGTAGACCTAGTTAACGTCTGGCCTAGGCCTTTACTGCTGTAGGTACTATTCCAATGCGCAGAGCCTATTGGGAAAATAGGAGCTACACTACATGGCGCCCAACGCGTTTGGAAAGGGCGATAAAACTAACGTAAGACATTTAGAGTAACTCAGTCGTGCTTTCTCACTCAGACCCCTTTTCCCAAAAACTCCAAAGACGTCTGGAGTGGTTGAAAGGTTATATCCTCCAAAACCTCGCAGGAGGGAACTCCTATGTATGGTTCTTGGTCAAGTCAACGTTGAAGGATAAACAGTTCCAAAATATTGTGCATCTAATCTTTGTTCCATAAAGAAACCTGATCTGCAAATAGACATAATACCATCCTGTCTGTAAAATGGGAGACAGTGATGAAGAAAGAGAGGCAGTTAGATCAGCTACTGAACTCGCAGATGCTGATGCTACCATGCAAGCAGCAGACCCGAATATAACACTCATTCCGGTCATTAAAAGGAGATCTATAACCTTAAAACTTATAGAAAATGGACTGACACCTAGAGGTGGCACAGTCATATTCGTAATTGAGGCACACGAATATCGGCAGACAGAGGTATACTATTCATGGATACATTTTCCGGCAGCAAATGCTGTAACAAAGTACTTCCACTATTACAAAGTAGAGGAACCTCCTGAAACATACACTCCTTTCGAGGAGGTGGAAGTACCACTCAAATTCCAAGAGCATTTGCTCTTATTTGATGGTGCCCTAATACATAACAATCACATTACAAGGCTCGGTCCTTTAGGAAGACCAGGAGCAACGTGGCCGGTCTTAGCCGGATACACACCACATCCAGACATCGATAGAATGCCTGCAGCAGAGCTGTTAATACAGCTAAAACAATTACTAAAAATTCATAGACAATTAGTTCAGTATGTAATGTGGACTTCAACAATTCAGCCAGCGATTAAACTTCCACAGCTGACCCCTCACCAGGGGAACACAAATAAAATTACACCACAGAACATCCAATCCTGCCTAGGTAAAGTTCCAGCTAAACGGGAACAGATACCATTCTGGTTGGCACAGAAAATTACCCAAATAGAGGCGGTGTTTCCTGACACCACCCCATTAGAAAAACACAGGATTCTGACTATATGTCTCCCAATGGGAATCGCACCACACATTGAGGACTGTGACACTTGGGGTACAGTCTTTGCTTCCATCTACACAAAAACGCACGGTGTTCCATCCATTTCGGTAATACCAGATGTGCTAAAACAAATTCAAGATGAATACGGTCCAGAACCTGCTTTAACTCTTGGTATGAAATTACTAAAAGACTTCAAGCAGGTCTCGGCTATATTATTAGCCAACATAAAAGGTGAAGCAGCAAACGTGGCGATCCGCCAGAGGTTAAAAGAGACAGATATAGCAGACCAACCAGCTGAAATTGCCAGAATCATAGAAAAATCCTATGAAGAACTAGGCAGAGATAGTCTAGGTGGAATACCAGTAAAACCGCAACTGACTACAAGTCCAGAAAAAATATTTTTTAATAATAATAATTCACCAAAAAAGAACTGGGATGGAAACAAACAATCCAATCCTAAAGAAAAGAAATTCCAGTCCCGAGGAAGGTCTCCTAGGCGAAGAGAGAAATCTCCAAACCAAAGACAGAGGTCACCGCAGAGTGACCCCTCGGGGAATAGATATAACCTTAGAAATAGGGATAATATTAAAAAACCTGATAGATATCAAGACATTGATACACGTCCCTCTCAATCTTTTCAGAATTCCTCGCAGAAATCGGAAAGAAGAGGACGATCAGAAGAGCACGCCAAGTCCAAAGACAAGGAACCTGCTCAGCTAAAAAAGAAATTACAATTTCCAAAAAAGAAGGTAGCCAGTATCAAGGTAGTTAACAATGCCGAGAATACTGAGGACACAACTGAAAAACGGAGAGTGGGCTCAGACAATGCTAGACAGCGCAGCAGAGGTGAGCATAGCTCGCAAAGTCCTTATGAATCATCTGGAGACAGTGGACACGAATGAATACCTTCAAGTGGAAACTGCAGACACCAGAGTTAGCAAGCCCCACAAGATATACGAGATAACATTACGTATAGAGGGAGATAAGACTAGGAAAATAAGGGGACTATTTTGGGATAACCTCTCAAAGGGTTATGACATCCTTCTAGCTGAAAAAGACTGGCCACCAGAGTTTGTCAGGGAGTGCCCTCATGGCGAAGAAGTAATTATGCCTGCCTTCTCGAATCAAATACCGATTCATAAAAAATACACACTTGCTAGAAAGTGGGCAGTGGCCTTAGCACCTGCTTTATATAAAAATCATGTAGGATGGGATGAGGATTCTCCTCCTCACAAAATCCAGTTAAAATCACAACCTACTGCACAAAGGCAGTACCCAATTAAGCAAGAAGCTAAAAAACAAGTAAATGAGATACTAGATCAGCTAGAATACCAGGGGGTGATTGAAACTTGCACCTCACAAATGAACAATCCTTTGTTTCCGGTCTCCAAACCAGACAATTCATATCGTCTAGTTTTGGATTACCGACACCTTAACACATGTTGCAAAACCTTTGCAGTGCAAAACTCACACAGTGCTGCACTAATGAATAACATAGTGCGCAAAAAATACAAAACAACCCTGGACATCTCCAATGGATTCTTTTGTCAAAACATAGCACCAGAGAGCAGATATTTAACTGCATTCTCAGTAAATGGCACTCAAAAACAATTCTGTCGGTTAGCCCAGGGGTACAAGAACAGCCCGGGGGTATTCTCAGCGAGAGTAACAGAATTACTACAACTATATGATGATGAAGCATTATCTTATGTCGATGACATTTACTTAACAGATGATGACTTGGAGACTCACTTGAAAAGGGTGAACACCATAATACTTGGGTTCGCTGCAGAGGGTTACAAATTCAACTTCAAAAAATCCAGAATTGCCCATCTGACGGTCCTATTCTTAGGATATGAGTTATCAAGTGAAGGTAAAAGCCTGGCAGACAATTTCCTAGAGAAATGTGCCGTAATCCAAGCTCCTAAAACACTAAAAAACCTACAGTCAATTCTAGGCTTCCTAAATTTCGGAAGAACATACATTGCAAATTACGCAGAAAGGGTCAAACCCCTTTATGATCTAATTAAACCAGACTTTAAAAGATCCAATTGGACTCAAACACACACAGAAATTTTGAGATCCTTACAAACAGACATGCTAATTAAAACAAAATTAGAAACACGTGATAACACACGCAACCTTGTGATCCGAGTCATCCCAGGGAGATGCGGATTCACATACCTGACCTCTAATGAGGGAGAAAAGGTACCAATTGCATTTAAATCACACTTGTACACTAAGGCTGAAATGAAATTTAGCCCAACGGAAAAAATTCTTACAGCAACACAGACAGCTATAGCAAAAGAACGAGCCCTGGCACAAGGTAAACGAATAGTAATCGTGACACCAATACCAGCCTTAGAGGCGGTAACAAAGGCAAGCATTCCAAATGCTAAAGCACTCCATCCGAGATGGATACAATGGGCTAACTCTCTTGCTGCAACAGACGTGGTGTACGAATTTGATCCTTACTTAAAAACACAAGAATTTCTCCAATATGAATTTGAATGTCCTCCGCCAACCGAAATTCTGCCTCTAGATCACTACGGCTGTATAATATATACAGACGGATCAGCACAACCAGCAGTAGGGGGTAAACAAGCTTACAGTGCTGCGTGCGCGATTGTTAAAGGTCGTTGGCACGAAGGGAAATTTAAACCAACCCTCACTAAAACACAATCCTTAGGAGATTGTACAGCTCAGTGAGCTGAACTACTAGCATTCAAGATGGCGCTTGAAAATACCGATCGAGAATTCCCCACACTCATAGTGTGCGATTCGTATTATTGCGTTCAATCTTACAATGAATACTTGCAGATCTGGCTTCAGAACGGATTCAGGGATGCGAAAGGTGGCACAATCAAGCATAAAATGCTCTGGGAACAAGTAGCTCTTTTACAAAAAGAACTACCAAAGACTCACGTAATACATACACTGAGTCATCAACGTGATGGCGTTCACGTTGCAGGGAATTCATTGGCTGATGAGGCCGCGAAGGCAGCTGTGCAAACGGCTTCCGTAGCTGCCGTCACCCGGTCAAAAACAAAAATAGACAGCGAAATTTTACAAGCTGTCAGCGCTTCAGAAAAGGATTCGACAGAACCACTCCCTAAAGGCTTTCCAGTAAAATACTCATACATAACTGATGCAAACAATGTTCCTTTTGCTCGAATCCCTGGAGTGGGGGATAGGGCAATTCCAAACATGGAACATAGGTTAGGACTAATAATAGCGGCACACGAAGGGCTTGCTTCTATTCATGCTGGCGTCTCAGCCACAGTATCATTATTAAAACAGAGATACTGGTGGCCACAAATGAGAAGACAAACAAGGAACTATGTTCTAGCATGTGAAATATGTCAAAAAATGAAAGTATCAACGGTGAGACGTCCAGCACAGACGCCCCTTCTAATCTCGGATAAACCATTAGCCTGTGTTTATCTAGACCACTGCGGTCCCTTACAAAGGGATGGTAACTATAAATATATCTTGGTCGCAGTGGATTCATGCACGAGATTCATATGGATGCGGCCCCAGCGAACGGCTGACGCCAGAACTGTTATAAAAGATTTGCGAGTCTTTATCGGCACATACGCAATTGGCATGCTGCATTCGGACAATGGTCCTGCTTTTAGCTCTCGGGCTTATAAGGAGGCCATGGTCAGCATGGGCGTGCAATTGCGGTACTCTTGTCCATTTCACCCTGAGGGGAACGGAATTGTTGAAAGAAAAAAACGTGACATAAAGCAATCTATAACGGCAAAGGTATTAGGTTCGGGAGCTGGGTGGGTCAAACATCTAATAAGTGTCCAACGTAGTCTAAATAACTTGCCAAGAAATTCTCTGAAGGGATTCAGTCCGTACGAATTATTATTCGGAACTAGGATGTTGATCTCTGACCTTGATAGTCAGACTTCAGTGGTAATAGAAAAAACCTTTGATGTCAAAGACCGTTTGGCTATTTTGCAGGACTTAAACAAAACAAGAAAAGACCTGAGCAACATACAGTTGAAACAACAGCCAACAACCACTGAAGAATCACCACCTGTCCCAGCAAGACCTGTCTGGATTCCAAAAGTCGGGGATCTAGTCAGGGAAAAGATCGCGGTAAAGAAGGAATTTGGGCCTTCCTACAGAAAAGCAGTTCCTGTCTTGTCTGTCAACGGGACAAGATCAGTTGTACTACCGCCACTTGCTGGTAAAAAGGAGAACCGAGTTGTATCCATCGACCTGGTAAAACCACAACATGTGGCCGATAACAAACAGTAGGCCAAGTGGACTCCCAGTAAGTAGCAGAACACCAAGGTTTGCTACCAGCACAGAGGTCCTAACAAAAAGGCTCATCACATTCGAAACGCCTAAAGAAGAACAAGAAGGACTATGCAACAATGCAATAGAACTCAGACCTCTGAAATCCCAAATAAATACATTTAGCAGAGACACACCAATCTATACTGAAGTACCAAGTGACAATGCAAGAAACAAAAATCCTGAACCAATTGGAACAATTGACAGAACTGCATCCGGTTACTTCATCAACTTCGATGATTCCTCTGACGGCTTCAGTGAATCAAAGACACAGCCATCATCAAAATCCTTTAAAGACAAAGCTAAGGAACTTTTGAAACAACTGAAAGAAACATATCTGGTTTCTCCATGGATTGAATTTTGGGTGGGTTTTGGCGCATTTATCCTCATACTTTGGCTCATCATGGTATTTACTTTGGGACGCTTCATTGAGGGAAAATATGCTAAAATGGACACAGCAAGTCAGAACATCAACTTGGTCCTCAAACCACACACATCTTCACACGTCAAGAAAAGAGAACTTTCTTCAGAACTTTCTTCAGCCAACTTCACAGCCAATCCGATACCTGGTGGGGTAGCCTGGGACAACACTGACTATGAAATTTATGGTCCGGTCGAGATCCTGAAATATCCACACCAAATCAAGATCTCCTTGAGTGACTTTGCAAAACCAAACTCATTTGCTGATGATTGGGACTTCGAAAGTATTAACAACATGATGTCTGACTTAGTAATGTCTGCTAAATTTACAAAACATGATTATTTGCAAGGTTCTACAAATTATGATAGTATGTATTGCTATAACCATTATGGTAACCATTTTTTGCATAAATCTGCACAACCTAGAAATGTTTTAAATTATAATCAATGGGAACATTGTGCTACACCTCCAAAAGGGAGCTCAAGAACCGTTTATGACAAATATTCACAAGTAATGCTGAAACATTTTATTTTAAATTGTCAAACAAGACAGGGATGAAAACCATGATAACCAACACAAAATTGATATATTCAGATTCATTCTTTGAAAAAATGAATACTTTTGGATTTGATTATTGGGACAAAAATGTTGATTTGAAAAGTGTTTGGGGTACAAAAGAATGGCAAGTACAGGGTTTAGAAGCTTTGTTTAGAGCCTGCATGATCCCAGAACAAATGATATTTTTAAATGACACTGTTCAACAAACCACCTGTCTTGGTTTTGCCAAAATCAAAGATCTATATAAACCGTCTATTCCAAAGCCAACAATGTTTAGCAATAGCTCTGATACAGATGAAGAGATAGACGTAAACCATATATTAAACCAAAACAGAACACATCCTGATTGGAAACAATGGTTGATCTGGCCCACAGATACAAATAACTGTCAAGATAGATTCCTGAATAAAACACAGGGTTTCAAAATGACCAGGCCAGACCCTAGATATCCCCAAAGACATCACCCAGGGATAATAACAACCTACAGTGTGGGCAAATTATGCCTTCAATGGCTACAGACTTCCACACTGCCTGAAATTAAGCAACACCTAACTTTACTTACTGATGGTGCTGACTTGCGTGATTTCATACTGGGACCACGCAAACAGCGTCAAAAGCGTTTCATAGCAGCCTCTGTATATGCAGCATACAATGAGGCCTGGAAGGTTACTCAAATTGAAACAGCAGAAAGAATACGGGAAATTGACCGTATCAATTTGGAAAAATCACTTTCTGTAGTGGACAATGGTTTAATGACTCTGTCCTCCAGAATTTTTTCATTGGACAGCATTGTGTCTTCAGCAATCGATATATTATCGCAAGACTTACTGTTATTACAACATGGTCAGTCACAATTGCGTTCCATTGTACAGCTTGGCTGGACGTTACAAAATCTGCGTTCAGGCTATGTGCCTTGGCGTTTAATCAACACAACGTCACTATTCCAAATCTTTAACCTTACTGATAGACAAATCGGTATGGCGCAAAAGGGTGCTGATTATACAATCTTGAGCATTGAAAAACTAGAAAGATTACCGTTGACAATGTCAGAACGACCTGTCAGTGAATGGATAATCCACGGAATCATAAATATTCCAATCTCAACCTTCAGGTTTCAATACTGCCAAAAATATATACAGGCTGGCATGTACGAGAAATTGGGAAAGGGGTACCTTAAAACAACTTGGAACCTGCCCTATTCACATGCATGTGTCAGTAATAAAGGACAGAAAGTGTTTCTTAGTGGCAACAATTGTGCTATGTCACTAAGCGGCACGCTTCTGTGTAACGGAATTAGTTTGCATGGAGCCTGTGAAGGGAATTCATACAACCTTTCATGTCACCAGCAAGGCGCACCTGCAACTGAAATAGAACCATTCTTTCAAAGACTCTATAATGGGAGTTACATTCTTATTGTAGACCGCAGATGTTGCAGTCTTATGCCCGGGACTCCTTATCTAGTAACTACAACGGCGAAGGTCAAGTGCTGTGGACGCTCTTTATTCCCCAGATCCTTTCCAGACAGGGAGGCAAGGGCATGGCCCAGTTTGAAAATTACTTCTATTCGAATAGATACTTTAAGCAGAATGAAAACAGTGCTTCTTCAGACGCCTACAAGGCTCACGTCATCAAAAGAAACATATGATCTACAAGTCGCAAGGACGACTGCAGAGATACATACATTATTATCAACTAATTCCCCCGTACATTTCGCGGAAATCCTGAGCGAAATCTTAAATATTTCTGATACCAATGGGATCTCAGGGGTATTTAAGACAGTATTTTCGATGGCATTAACACCATTCAAAGCCATACTGGGTATTTTTCCAGATTTCGTCCATTCGATTTTTGGCGGACTTCCCCTGATCCTGGGACTAATTGCAGGAATCCTATTCCTAGTCCTTATTTTCCGTTATGGCAACCCATGTCACAGATCAAACTCTCGCGACAATGGAAGATACGATCCTAGCCATTGGATACCGGGACCGGATATCAAAAATCCTGGGACTCTCCCGGCTTAGAGACCTGAACATGACTTGGTTTCTATCATTTCGACCAATGTGGCAAAGGTGTGTTTTACCTGTACTAAGGTGTCTGCTATGCGGAGAAGAATGCGTGTTAGACACCTGTCTGACGCTACAATCGGATGCGCCAGTGGATGCAGATACACTGTTGGTTCCTACCAAGGTTCACGCTTTGTGCTGCCCTCAAAGGCTACCAATCCTGATGACGGCATTCCTGGAATCTTCACCACTACGATTGAAGAGTAGTGAAGTTCAAGATGAAAGCAGCATCGAACAGGTACGACCTTCTGTCAGCAATGCGAATCAGAATGTCAATGGAGACAATCATGCGCACGAATGCATGGTTACCCCTATTTCCGACTTAGTGGAACTTTCCCATGAAGCTGTTGACAGTTTTTTCGAAAGCCTGAATGATATGATGTTCTCTCCAGAACAGAAATAGAGACTTTTGAGTAAACTCGCACACGGCGTTCCCTGAATTCGGCCTTCAACTTTAAAAATAAAGTCACATGAACAATTTCACTCCAGCTCACGGACAGCAATATTTTTCAGCAAGCCCCTTAAAATATTTTTCTACATATTTTTTTCCGGGACACTGATCTTCTGCTTAAAGTAAGAAACTATTCCTAGAGAACTAAAATTTCTATTTTTAGATACTTTATAGACTTTAGCTGCTCGCTGGGATGTTCACGAATATTTTATTATGTGATGAAATGGTCTCGAACTTCCTTTCTGTATAGCAATATTAAGAGCCATTTCATGTGTAATTCTCATATACCAATAAGCAATAATGCATAAAAATGCGTGTTTACTTTTGCATTTAATTCATAGCTTAAGTGCATACAATATATATGACTGCAATTTTTCAGTATATTTGAAAATTTCGAAATGCATTTATGTATTTTGGGGTGGTAAGGTATACACTATACTCTATAGTATGTTGTACTATGTTATACTATGCATAGATTAGTAGATATGACCATAGTTAGCGTGGAGTGGGTGTCGTGTATTTCTATAGGTTCTGAATCAGTCCCCCTATTCCTGACCCTATTCTGGTTAAACTAACTATCAAGTTAACTAACAGTCAGCCCATGAGGCAAGAAAACCCCCATGATGCAGATACCGTTATCTGACGCAGTCACACTATGGCACAGGAACGTGTTATCTGATTAGGTCATAACGCTTGAGATCTAATTAGACAAGCGACATTCCTCCAGCCCCTGATAAGGCATACGACGTTCTCATAACAAATCAAACCTATGACAACCTGGATAATCCGTGCGGCCATTGTTTTGATTTCACAGAGAACTTTAGTAAAGAATGTGCTAACGAGCAAGTCGTATGACATCTTTATTGACGTATCTATGTCCATCCTTACGTCAATCTCGGCACCTTTAAGGTATAAATATTGCCGACCTTGCCCTATGCAAACACACGCGTGGTGACAAGACGGAGCAGCCATACTTGCCGAAGCCGAGAGCAGAAGCAGACCCCGCTGGCAGCAGCCCCGCCTTCCTGACACGCTGAGAGACGCGCTGCTATCTCAAGCCGAGAGACCCAGCACCGGCGCTTTCGGGCAGCCCTCGCAGGCAGCCTGGAATATCGAGAGCAGAGAAAGAGATACTATTCCTCATCCATCCTAAATTCCAGGTACAGAACTGAATAACCCCTCACAGAGAATTCTTTAGTTATTCACTTGGCAAAAACAAACTTAACTTAAACTGTAACTTTCTATTCCCGCCCACGCATTAGACTTAGGTCAGGTACACGGGGTAGGCGTATTTAGAAACACCAGTTGAGCACGTTTAGTCAAAATGTATATGTGTATGTAAATATATTTTAATCATTTTAAACATCATATGGCTCAGAAACCATATCAATGTTTTTACAGTATTATTTTATACTATTGCTTTTAATGTATGCACTTTACTTAACTATAAGTATTGCAATAATATCGATCCATTTCTCATGTATGAGAAAAGAGACTGATCAATAAATAACACCTTTTTATTGAACACGCCCGTCTCTTCCTTTTCTCTAACATTCTGATGAGACTAAGAATGCACGTACTGACTGAGTAAAATAATTGCCTTGTGCTCACACGACTCTCGAGATTGACTCTTGATTAGGGGAGAGCAAAGTTGTCATGTTCTATGGTTGTCAGAAACTAAATCCCTTCTTGTCTAATCAGGGGAGTTAATTCCTTCCTTGAACATTCGAGAAAGTTTCTAGCGAACTCTGAGCTTAGCTGGCAAACCCAAAAATTAAGTCTAGTATCGACAGTAGTAGACCTAGTTAACGTCTGGCCTAGGCCTTTACTGCTGTAGGTACTATTCCAATTCGCAGAGCCTATTGGGAAAATAGGAGCTACACTACACTACCTCCTTGTCTACGCTTTCTTCTCTCTGCTTCTCTTTCTCTCATTCTCTCCCCATCTCTCCTTCTGTATGTATCACCTTCTCTGTGTCTCCATCACCTATCAGTTACCCTCCCTCCCACCATGTTTCTCCATCTATCTCTCTGCTCATATTCTCCCACAATCAGACTCCTTATCTCTCTCTCTCTCTCTAACTCTCTCTCTCTCGCTCCTCCCCCTCTCTACCTGTCATTCTATCCCTTTCTATCTCACTCTCCTTTTTCTCTAGTGTCTATTCCATCGCTCACCATTCCTATCAAACTATTTCTCCATCTGTCATTTGCTCTACCTGCCCCTTTATATCACTCTTTGAGGCAATATCTCAAGAACGTGTGATAACCATCACAAAAGTAACTTAATGCAACTACCAACATCGTAGTCTATCGCAGAAAAATTACGCCATGTTAATGAAGCATTCTGAACATGGTGGTACCATGTGATAGTCCCCAGATAACGTGTGAACTGACTGTGTTAAAATCAATGCCACACCGCAAAAATGCGAAACGCGAATGCAATAAATCTTGTGATGAGGCCAATTGCAGAACAAAAGGCACAGAAAACCAGCGACTGGCCTGCAAATTTCATGCGTCTGGCGGGAAAATGCACCATAAAAGCAGAGTAAATAAACTATGAGTTGACAACATGCGAGCACAACCCCACAGCTGTGACGCTGAACAAATGACCATTGTCCAAATCAGGTAGGCATTTCCCCACAAACAGCCACAATGTACATTGACAAGCATTCAGTATGTAATCTGCGCCAATTCAGAAACAAACATGGTACATACTGTGAAACCGCATCTCCCCCTCACATTGCAGAGGGACAAACCACACCCCCTGCACACCTATGTGCCATGTCCATGATCAAACAAGAATGAAAGCATGGAACAGTGTAGGGGCAGTGACTCCCCCTTACGCACATGTTGCCCATGTCGTGGGACATGAGTCACAGGGTGCATGCCTGCATCATGGCGGCACATATCAGAGCACAAAAGAATCCCTGTTGTCACTTGTAGGCCACAAAGGACAGCCAAAATGGAATGAATTGGGACACATGTGAAACGCCGAAGAGTGGGATACCGTAACAACTGTGACACACAGAACTGGCAGTTTAAATACGTGACACCATAAACGCCTCACTGCACAGAGGTGACACACCCACCATCTATTAACAAATTCCTCAATTGACAGCACAACATGTCGCACCCACACTTGTCTGAGTAAAGTACATGTACAGATGAGTGACATGCACACAGAGAATGTGTATCGGAGTGCTTTTATTATCACATGCTGCGCCTGTAGTCAGTCAATGCACTGTGCCATTACTGTAGAACATAGAAACCTTCTCAGGGGTCTCACTGATACCTTACAATTGGGGGTGGGGTCGCACACTACTCACACACCAGCGGTATAGCCCCTAAGGACTATGGTAAATGTAGTTAAGTGTTCCGCGATGCATCTTCTTTCGATTCTCTGCTCTCTTCGCTGTCTTCGCCATACCTGGACACGTGTTTCGGAGTATCACCCCTCATCAGCAGGGATAGGCCGTGTTCTGGGGTTGCCGGTGGCTGCCAAATATCTGCCAGGTCTATTACCATTCAGGCGTGTAGGTGCGGGGTCCCAGGCTCGTCAGCCAACTGCTCGAGGGAGCTTTAACATTACAATTGGGGGTGGGGTCGCACACTACTCACACACCAGCGGTATCGCCCCTAAGGACTATGGTAAATGTAGTTAAGTGTTCCGCGATGCATCTTCTTTCGATTCTCTGCTATCTTCGCTGTCTTCGCCATCCCTGGACACGTTTTTCGGGGTATCACCCCTCGTCAGCAGGGATAGGCCGTGTTCTGGGGTTGCCGGTGGATGCCAAATATCTGCCAGGTCAAGTACCACTCAGGCGCGTAGGTGCGGGGTCCCAGGCTCCAGGGAGCTTTAACATTACAGTTGGGGGTGGGGTCGCACACTACTCACACACCAGCGGTATCGCCCCTAAGAAAAAAAAAAAAAAGGACTATGGTAAATGTAGTTAAGTGTTCCGCGATGCATCTTCTTTCGATTCTCCGCTATCCAGAGATGGCCAGCACTAATCTGCACCCACCTGGTGATCCACCCTAAAGACTTTGCAAGTATACTCGCTTGTCGGACTGCATCAACCATGATGCTTAGGGGCGACTCTGCTGGGAAGTGTAGCAGTGTGCTCCCACACCTATTTTCTACTTAAAGGCTCCCTCGAGCCGCTGCGGGCTGACGAGCTCGTGGAGAGGCACCTGCGCGCCTAGAGAGATACTACGTTCCAATGATACGGCAGCCTGCTCGGCAACCCCAAATAATGCCTAATCTCTGCTGATGACAGATAATAATCTAGAAACACGTGTCCAGAGATGGCCAGCATTAAACTGCACCCACCTGGTGAAACACCCTAAAGACTTTGCAAGTGTACTCGCTTGTCGGACTGCATCAACCATGATGCTTAGGGGCGACTCTGCTGGGAAGTGTAGCAGTGTGCTCCCACACCTATTTTCTACTTAAAGGCTCCCTCGAGCCGCTGCGGGCTGACGAGCTCGTGGAGAGGCACCTGTGCGCCTGGAGAGATACTACGTTTCAATGATACGGCAGCCTGCTCGGCAACCCCAAATAATGCCTAATCTCTGCTGATGACAGATAATAATCTAGAAACACGTGTCCAGAGATGGCCAGCACTAATCTGCACCCACCTGGTGAAACACCCTAAAGACTTTGCAAGTGTACTCGCTTGTCGGACTGCATCAACCATGATGCTTAGGGGCGACTCTGCTGGGAAGTGTAGCAGTGTGCTCCCACACCTATTTTCTACTTAAAGGCTCCCTCGAGCCGCTGCGGGCTGATGAGCTCGTGGAGAGGCACTTGCGCGCCTGGAGAGATACTACGTTTCAATGATACGGCAGCCTGGTCGGCAACCCCAAATAATGCCTAATCTCTGCTGATGACAGATAATAATCTAGAAACACGTGTCCAGAGATGGCCAGCACTAATCTGCACCCACCTGGTGAAACACCCTAAAGACTTTGCAAGTGTACTCGCTTGTCGGACTGCATCAACCATGATGCTTAGGGGCTACTCTGCTGGGAAGTGTAGCAGTGTGCTCCCACACCTATTTTCTACTTAAAGGCTCCCTCGAGCCGCTGCGGGCTGACGAGCTCGTGGAGAGGCACTTGCGCGCCTGGAGAGATACTACGTTTCAATGATACGGCAGCCTGCTCGGCAACCCCAAATAATGCCTAATCTCTGCTGATGACAGATAATAATCTAGAAACACGTGTCCAGAGATGGCTAGCACTAATCTGCACCCACCTGGTGAAACACCCTAAAGACTTTGCAAGTGTACTCGCTTGTCGGACTGCATCAACCATGATGATTAGGGGCGACTCTGCTGGGAAGTGTAGCAGTGTGCTCCCACACCTATTTTCTACTTAAAGGCTCCCTCGAGCCACTGCGGGCTGACCAGCTCGTGGAGAGGCACCTGCGCGCCTGGAGAGATACTACGTTTCAATGATACGGCAGCCTGCTCGGCAACCCCAAATAATGCCTAATCTCTGCTGATGACTGATAATATTCTAGAAACAAGTGTCCAGAGATGGCCAGCACTAATCTGCACCCACCTGGTCAAACACCCTAAAGACTTTGCAAGTGTACTCGCTTGTCGGACTGCATCAACCATGATGCTTAGGGGCGACTCTGCTGGGAAGTGTAGCAGTGTGCTCCCACACCTATTTTCGTCTCACTGATACCTGGTCCTTTTAAACAAACAAAGACGAAATTGGCACAGAAGCTGTAATATAAAAAGAATGCATTTATTCACCTCAGATGAGGGAGACTACGTCACACAGAAGCCTTAGCAACTGAATGAGGCAGTCTAAGGAGTACAGAAAACAGAGGCCTTATATATGCTTAGGGTTACATAGTCAGCATAAGACAAAAGGGCAGTCCTGGCACATGTAAGCATGCAAAATTACTAATATGGGCATACAAGATCTGCTTGCTCAACAAAGTGGGAGGAGATAACAGTTGCTAATTCTGGTGAACACAACCTGCCATTTACAGACTAGGAACAGCTGCAAGGACATCTGCAACCTCAACTGAGCATGTGCCAAGGTGGATGATGCTAAATATAGTTTGTTTCTAGGCAGATTACAAGAGCAGTCAACACTGAGGGAGGACAGAGCACATGGCGAGCACGTGGCAGTACATGGCAAACAAGATGGCTGTCAGAAATACAAAATGGCTTTCAGCTCCTGCTAACAAATCCCTCCAATCTTTAACAGATAGCCGTTTTAGCATGAGCTAAAGACATTCCTATGATCCAGTAGTAACACAGACAATATTTGCACATAAATTTTCATAATTTTATCAATATCCTAATTCATTGCCAAGTGGGCATTTTCCATTCTAAACATTTCATCAAGCAGGTATATATAAGGTATAAGCAGGAATACAAAGGGAACAAAGCATTGGGTCATAATTAACATACAGATAGCAGGAGAGAATAATGACCATTATCACAAACCGAATTATCATTTTTCACAACCCTAAGCAAAAGCAAATCCTAGAATCATCTAGTACACATTTTCAGGACTACTTGTCCATTTTTCTTTTATGAGGGCTAGAACATTAATCATATTTGGGACCAGGAGGACCACATAGGGCCATAGGAATTAAAACAAAGAGCTGCAAATGGCTGCTCCTCCTTAAAAATGGAACATCCAAAGGGGTACAATATTAACACGAAATAAAGAAGTCCTTGGGGAAATTGAAGCCACTGTACAACCAACCAGAGGGGAGTGTTCTCCCTGTGTCCGTTTGAGCCTCACAGGCAGGCTCTTGTTGTTTCCACGGTGGAGCTGCACAACTCGCAACTCAAGAATCACAGCCCAGTTTCAAGGAAAAAGTCTCTTCGTTTAAGGATAGGGCAGTCACCCACCGGGGCAAATGCTCTTAGCGATCCCGTCCAGTGTCTCAGGCAGTGCACCAGTTTTTTTCACTTCAATCTAACAGGCACCAGAGACACAGCACCTGTATCCTGAATTCAAGTCCTACCCTAACTCCTGTATTGCTCTGCTGGCGCACTGCTCATTCGTTGGGGCCACACATTGCATCCAGTGTACCCAGGTATCTCTTGACCAACAAACAAAGGTACAAACTTGCATTCACTTTGGGACCAGTATTCAGAGGCCTGATGCTAGGATCTCTGAAGCAACCCTTGTTTCAAAAGGGGTCACCTCAAGCAAAGCCTCCTCGCCATTCTGGTCGGTCTGTGACTCTCAACTGAGCATTAAAACGATCCACAATTTATCCTTTCTGATTTGTGACCCTGTCTTTCGCCCAAGACAGTGGCAGGGGTACACGCTTGATCACAGGGCTTCCGCCTTCACTGAGGTCCTAGTTGCCAGCAATGCCTGTGCTGGTTACCTTCACTTTAGCTTCAAGCTGGACTGGTGCTGACGCTGACTCTCCAGGCTGAATCTGATGTCCGGGCCCCTCTGGCAATGGTTGTAAGGCAGCAAATATCTATTGGTGGACAGAACAAAAGGTCTTGAGACAAGGCACAGAAACAGTGTATCAACAGAGAGGATAGTCTCAGAATACTTCCTAGTCTTGGGACGCCCCATATATTATCAAGGCACCAAGAACCACTTTCCTCTATCTATGAGAGAGTAAAAAAACAACAGCCTAGACCTATTGGCAAGAGTAAAATGAACTCTTTGGTGAACTGACAAGAGTAGTACATCGCCCAATCCCAAGCAGCCAAGGAAGTCTGTTTTAATTTACTAAACTCAGAGAAAAAGAGAAAAACAACACAGACATACCCTAAATCCTTACATTGGTGTATTCCTGTGTACTAATCTGAAAACCCTAAAAAAAAAGGAAATGTTCCACACTTTTACTCATAAACTTTACATTACTTGTATAGGACTGCAGACACTTCTAAAATGATTCTTCTTAATAAAAGCACCTACATTGTATGCTTAGGACCATGCTCTCATGTTATAGGAGCAACAGGAAAATCTAAAACTGCTAATTTAACAGGGTTTCTTATCTATAAAACAACATTTCCTTCAAAACATTGTTTTGCTAAGGATCACATGGCCATCTTCCCTGCGTTCTACTTTTCATGATCCAATCTATGCAACATCAGCTCTAATAAGGACTGTCAGTTTATTTACACAGACTAGCTAATAAATAACTAGCAATGCCCTTACAAAACTATGTAGCATGAGAATAACATACAATAATGGTGTTATCACCTAAGACTTGTAGAACAAAAACTACCCACATATAGTTCCCCTTAAAAGATCAAAATAAGGGAACAACAATCTAGACTACTGATCCTGTCATAATTTCATCAAACAGGATGGCCAGTAACATAACATATATACTTATTCATTTTATTAATGCTAACAATGTTTAAAACAGTATTACTGAATAGCCAAATAAATGTCTCATTGCTATTTCACAGACAACTTAGACAGGCTAAAAAAAAATGAGAAAAGGAGAGAGTAACATACATATTACCTAGCCTTAATTTGTAGAGGAGATAGACTCCTTCCCCCATTTTGACAGTAGGAAACCTGAAACAGGTTTCACTTCTGTCAACACTATCAACCCCTATTTGTAGCAACTGTTATAGGAAGTACATAGCACTTGTGAGAGGGCTAAAAAAACATGAATACCCAAACCCCAGTTCTTTTAGCAAATGTACAAATGTAGCATGAGGGCGAATTAATTCAAACTAAATTTCATTGCCTCAGCTTTTGAATCCTCAGACTAAAAGCATTAGTGCTGTATATATGTGGCAACGCGTATCTGTTAAGCAAAGTTCACATATACCATTATATACTTTTCTATCATATGAATACATAAAGTGCTTGCTTCTTCTCCTTCTCTCCCCTGTCCTCTTTCAAAATGTTTGAGAGGTCAAAAAGTCAAAGCAGACCTTGCTCTAGGAGCCCTGCCAGGCTTCTAAATATAGAAATGACATTTAACCCTTCCCAGCTGTCCTATTCTGTGTGCAAAGTGGTTCCATGTGGCTGTCCCAATTCAAAGTCACCCTAGGGACAGAACTGGAAAGCACTCATCCCCCTATTTGTCAGTGTAGAGTTAAAAGAATAACGTCTGCTGGTTTTATACATATTTTCAATTATAAGCAGTGTGCAGTATACTTGTCTAGCAATATAAAGGTCAGCTATTTGTGAATGTATGCATTTACTGAAGCCTAATGCACTTTAAAAGCTGCTCTGAATGCAGAATTTGTTTTCAAATTAGTGAATTTTGCCCACTTTCGACTTTGATATTTGGGGCACTTAAAATGAATATTCTATACTTTCTTTGCATAATAGTAATCCTCAGAATGTTCTCTAGATAGCCCAGGAGTGAGAAATCAGAACTATTTAATATATACCCTTATAAAAACAAGTTTTTTACACCTGGGCAGAGTGATATTTCATATGCAAATTTCCTCATTATGTGGTACAACACAACTTAAATTTAATTTTAATGCTAGGAGGTCACAGTATGAGTGTTAAGGTTTATAAATATTAAAAAACTAATTTAAAAGCACTTATTTTTTTAAATAATTTTCTTCATAATTATTATATATTTTTTGTAATAAAACCAATCATTTTGATGAATCCACATAGGAAAAGCAAGCTTCATTCCTTGCCTATCATAATTAGACACATTCATTCATAAGCCTAAGCACAGAAGCCTAACTTGAAACATGAAAAAATGTGCGCCACTTTTTTAAAAGTACAATCATTATTTAACATCAGAACCAAGAATGTGCTTATGTAAAAAGGCCTGAAGAACAGGGCCGGACTGGCTACCAGGCAGTTTGGAATGCTACCGAGCTGCTGCCTAGTTTTACTGCAGTGGGGGCTGATTTCGTCCATGGAGACCTGCGTGTGCTTCGAAATACTGAAAGCAAAATGAAATTTGTTTAGCTCACGCAGGTCCCCATTAACGAAATCAGCCCCCAGCTCAGCAGCATTCCTAACTGCCCGGTAGCCAGTCTGGCCCTGCTTAAGAAAGGAAATCCCTACTTTAAATGTTTTCCTGTTATCCAAAATAATGAACCTCATTTTTATAACTTTTTAAAATAGCAGTCTGAAATGCAGGATTTTACCCCGTGTTTAACTGACAAAATCCTAGCTGAGCCAAAATTCCTGTCTCTCCGTGGCCTACAATCAAAACAACAGCTGCTGCTCAGGGGCAGTTAAAAAACAGCTGTTTTTAGTGTTGTAATGTAAGCATGGTGGCAGTCTATTTAAACTGAGGCATTTCAATGCATGTTCTGTAATATGTGTTTTTCGTTCAGCAAAATCCAATTTACCCAGATTAAGTGTTTGCCTGTTTATAGCGAACACAATGTATCTAAGGAAAATGTAGTAATATTTTCTAATTGTTTATTTATTGCAAAACACAATTTCGTTTTTGAGGCCTATTTTATTCCTATTCAATGTGAATTCTAATTTTATCTTTTAAGCATTGTGGCGGTTTGTACATGTGCATAATTGCTTACTCTATCAATTTAATAGTAACATGCAGTTATTTAGAACATCATATGGTTTATTTCTGGATTTTTATTATTTTTATTTAATATTAATTAAATTACATTTTGCATAAAAGACTGATGACAGCAAGAAAAAACACAAACACATTGAGCTCATTCCGAACATACAGAAGGGGGTAAAACACCCAGAACACATGATACAGCGTGCTTAAGGCTAGCCATTTTTCACAAAGTGAGCAATCGCTATTTACTCACAGAAGTATCACTAATGGGAAAACCACAAACCACATAGACATTTAAACACACATTTAACCCACAGATCAACTCTTAGAACAGAAGCAAAGGACAGCCCACAGACTATACTTAAACCAGACCATTTGTAAATACTAGTTGTAAGTCATATTTACAAGAAGAGCTTCTCAATAGTATTCCAAAAGACTGCAAAAAAAAGCACAACAGACTGTTTCATTTTCCAAGTAGCCAAAATACGCTCAATTCACTAGCTTTGGCAGAACACCAAATAATCGCTCTGCATATCTCCATTCATAAAAGTGCGCAGAAAAGGATCCTTATTTTAATTCCATAGGGATACAGAATCTCCAAGGAAGAAATATGTTTTTATACCTAAACCTATTTAGGTATTCCCTCTAGGGAACCGGCTAAAATCACTTCACATCTCACTATGGTACCTCCAAAAATCAACACATTCTCCGATGTGTGCTTGAAACAGGCCTGCCAAAAATATTGCAACATATGCAAATTTTATAATCAAAGTAGCACTTAAGGTACTTTTCGTACATTGCGCCATTCAAATCAATTCAAAACAGAGAAAAATCTCCTCATTACCTGCCTACATAAATTGCAATTTATATGTTACATACATACAAATACAAATATTGGCCAATTATACACATCAAAAGCCACAGTAAATGTTACTAAACTACCTTACTAATCCAAGGCATCAAAAACGAACAGCAAGTATCACAGAACGACTATTACCAATCAAATGGTGTCCAAATTCTAACTGTCAAGTTCTGAATGACCTAACTGTCCTTTTTTTTTTAGAATACTCACGCCAAAAAGGTTCTCAGTCAGGAGTGACATCATGTGGAGGATCAAAATCAGGAAGACCAGAAATATACTGGGCTGCAGAGGCAGAGAATCACCAGAATCTCCGTGCACAGAGTACCTCCTTAGTAGAATCCTGTCCTGTCCTCCACAGTAGATTTTTGTCTCCTAACAAGATCACTCCTTAGATAGCCACTTTTCTGATGAGGTCCACGTTGGAGCGCCATTTGAAGAACATAGAAACCTTCTCAGGGGCCTCACTGATACCTGGTCCTTTTAAACCAACAAAGAAGAAATTGGCACAGAAGCTGTAATATAAAAATAATGCATTTATTCACCTCAGATGATGGAGACTACGTCACACAGAAGCCGAAGCAACTGAATGAGGCAGTCTAAGGAGTACAGAAAACAGAGGCCTTATATATGCTTAGGGTTACATAGTCAGCATAAGACCAAGGGGCAGTCCTGGCGGGAAACATCCATAACAACGCGGGCATCACCCCGCGCTGCTATTACAACGCTGCTATTACAACGCAAGTCGTTACAACGACTTGCGCTGGAGGGCGCTGTAGGGTAGGGAATAGTTTAATTTTCTATCTACCTTCCCGACTGTCAATGTGGGCTGGAGTTGGAATAGAAAATTAAACTATTCAACTATCCAGCGCCCCCCAAGGCAAGTCGTTGTAACGACTTGCATTGTAAAAACTGCGTTGTAATGGCATGCGGGGTAAAAGCCCGTGTTGTAATGCCGTACAGCCGTCCTGGCACATGTAAGCATGCAAAATGACTAATATGGGCATACAAGATCTGCTTGCTCAACAAAGTGGGAGGAGCTAACAGTTGCAAATTCTGCTGAACACATCCTGACATTTACAGGCTAAGAACAGTTGCAAGGACAGCTGCAAGCTCAACTGAGCATGTGCGAAGGTGAAAGATGCTAAATATAGTTCGTTTCTAGGCACATTACAAGAGCAGTCAACACTGAGTGTAGACAGAGCACATGGCGAGCATGTGGCAGCACATGGCAAACAAGATGGCTGCTAGAAATAGAAAATGGCTTTCAGCTCATGCTAACAAATCCCTCCAATCTTTAACATTACTGCTAAGGACACAATGTGACATCAACCAGAGAAGAAATTGTCAATGATGTAGTCCCTACGGGCTATTCCTGCTGCAGCCGCAGTGGGGTGTGTTCCACCTGCCTCATCTTCATCATCATCGTCCGGTGCATCTGGCACTCGTATCCATGGGGCTTTGCTGCGTACACATATGTTGTGCAGCACACAACATGCAACGATCATCTTGCACACGAGGTCTGGGCTGTACAAGAGCTTACCACCTGTGACGTCCAGGCACCTGAAATGTGACTTCAACACGCCAATTGTGTGCTCCACGATGCACTTGGTGCGTTTGTGGGCCACATTGTACTGCCTCTGGGCCTGTGTGTTCGGGGCTCGGAGGGGTGTCATCATCCAAGTGCAGATTGCATATCCTTAGTCACCTGTCACAGTGCAGAGAGACATGAGTCAATACTATGTACTGCATGATGTGTTGGCAGGCTCATTGGTTCATTGGTGTGTAATATGTGTGACTTAGTGATTCCTGTATGACATATACTGCGTGTTACAAATGAGCTGCATCACTGTGTACTACGTAGCCTCACTGCTGCAACTCCCCCGAGCACATTCACTAGTGTGCGCAGCGCGATTTCATCACATGCACCCCTACTGCACACCATTGACATGCCTGTCGGCGCATGTCCACAAGCCTGAGTACGACACAAAGATGATAATGCGCAGAATGTGGCCGGCCTTGTGTGTGTAGGCCCATTGCAAGGACAGGGCTGACACAAATGTAGAGCATCTGCCTGACTGAACTCGACATGCAGTTGAGGGTACATCTTTGGTTCACGCTGCGCTAATAGCAACACACACAACAGTTGGCATGTGTGATCCCTGACCCCGAACAGGCATGCCCTCCCCCATGTACCCCTTTGGCCGACCACAAACATCAGGGACATGCCACATAGCAACATTGTCGATTGCGTGACGGGTGGCGCAGACACTACAACAGAGACACACGCATCAGCAACATCCTTGGCAAGACCCACACTGAACCACACCCAGATCCCTGTGTGGAGGAGCAACACCCCTACGCAGTACTGTCATATGCCTGTCCACTCCGCTTACGCTCACATCGAGATACAATACAGATACATGTCCCAGGTCTACACCACTGCCTGCGGTGACATGGTTGCGCACGCTGTACACAGCACAATGTAATGTGGAATGGCCCAGATCCCACATGCATACATAATGACCACAAGGACACAGTGAGTGTGTTTGTGGGACTGGCTACGGGCACGTGCGCCTGGCCCCTTTTATTGCCGGGGTCACATCTCCAGTGACGCCTCTGCTGGATGAGTGTAGGGTAGTGTAAGCCACCACTCAGGGGTTGGTTGGTGCTGGCAAATACCACCACAGTGAGCAGACAATCAGCAGTACAAGGTACGGACATCATGGATCCCTGACTTGAGCAGCACAGATTTTGTGGCCCCGGATGCACAGCGGCCGGCACAGGCACACCGCCACAGGATGGTGACTTGCGGTGCACTGAGGTAGGGCCAGACGAGCTGAGCGTGTACTCGTCAATGTCCACGGGGAATATCGATGAGGGTTGCGGGGGACAGAGGAAGGTGTCCATTCAGGGCATGATGCAGAGGGCAGTAGCAAGCAGGAACAGCAAAGTTGAATGCTACAGACTTCACTTTTCCACCTTGTCAGTATCAGCTACATGTAGAGGAAGACAACCTCCAGCCCATGGGCTCAGACGCCACCGAGGTACAAACAGAGATCGACCATGAATTTCAGGGCACACATTCAGAGGCAAAAGATCTGGAAGGGGTAGCTGTCTGCGATGAGGCCTGTACAATTGCATGAACCCTGCCATGTAGAGAACAAGACTCAGTTCAAAATGTGTGACCTACTCCACCGCAGTGTGTGCCGGACCCAGGGGTCATCAGGAACGCATAGTCACGAGTAGTAGGCATGCGCTGTACAGAGTCAGTGGTACCAGTGCAGTTGTTGGTAGTTGCCCATCACCTCCGTAAAGGTGAGAATGTTCTCCTCTGGACTGAAGCGCGTCTTCCTCTTACTCCTCTCATTGTGTACTGTGACATGCACACTGCCATGAAGAACTCAATACTCAGTTCCAAAAGTGCGACCTAGTTGGCCGCAGTGTCGGACGGAGGCAGTGGTCAGCGTGGGTTAACAGCTGTCCAGCTATCTCCTCCTGGATCTTTAACACACAATGTAGAAATCGCATGTGGATTAGGTTTGTGGCTGACGGAGGTAGTGGCACCAGAGCTGAGCGGCTGTGCAGCCGGCGACGATGCTGTGTCCTGCCTGTGATGGACTGCATTGTATTGGTGTGAGGCCTGCAGGACCGCAGTGTAGGCTGAAGGCCACAGTCAGCAACTGCCCACAGACACGTTTGGTGTGAGTCCTATGCCCAGCCTTGGTGGCACCACATTGAAGGGTGTATAGTAACATAACCTCAGCCTTAAATAATGTACTCTGCCATGGTGTATTCACGACTCAGTTCCAAATGTGTGTCCTACTTGTCTGCTGTGTATGCTGGTGGAGTAGGTCAACGAGAATAGAGTTCAGCTGACCTGTGTCGTGGAGGCCATGATGGTTTGAGGAGGCTACCAAGGTTGTGGGCCTCGGGCTTTGAGCTTGCACTGGCACGTGGTGGGCCCTCTTTGACACAGCTGGTTTCAGCAGTTGGGCATTGAGGCCTGGGTGCACAGAGGCGGGCAAGACTGATTCGGGGACCAGCGGCCCGTGGTGCATCAGCCCCACAGGATTGCAGGCAACACCGCTCATGGCGAGGGCATTGGCCTCGTGGTGGGGTGAGAGGTGCCGCCCTCACAGAGACATTGGGCATTCCGGAAGAGGACACCGCCCAGAGTTACATGCCTTTTATTCACACCCCTATGCTGGCCTGGCATACGCCGGGCCAGCCACTCTGCTCACGCTTATGGGGGGGGGGGGCGTTACAAGCTACATCTCCTTGATCTCCTCCATTGGCTTGGGTGACATGGTTGTGTCCACTGTCCACAATACTCCAAACACCAGCAGTGTGTCGACATGGATATGAGTGTGGTCTCCTTAATCATCAGTCTGGAAAGCACATCCACGCCATACTTGGCATTGTGTACATGCTTATTCATGGGTCACTTGCATCCTTCGCACATGCCTGGTTCCCACCGTTCCCCACAATCTACTATTGTGTGGCTCAGGTGCCATGCCGTTGATTGCTTGTGTACATGGCTAGCCCAGCTTACCACAGTAAGTTGGGCTGTCATGTCTGGTAGGTGGGTATGTTATTTGGCATGTTGTATTTGAGTTTGTAACATGTGCATTCCCAGAGTTGTGAGTTGCATGATTGTGGGGGTGGTGGCAGTGGGTGTTGTGGACCTGTTGGGGCTCCGAGCTGCATGATCAGTAGCTCCATGGCATCTGTTGTTCTTCAGGTGTGGCTGTGGGCTGGGCTCTCTTTTCTGGTGCCGGCTGCCGTCCGACTTTACACCAGGTTAGAGCAGGTGTTAATTTCCTGCTGTTAACGTGCCTTATAGCATGTTTTGTGGTCGTATTGCCGATCTGGCTGGTTGTTGAGAATGTTGCGGAGTGATGTCGTGGATTTTTGCACGGGAACGCCTACTCTGCATCTCATTAGTAGTAGTTGCGAGGGGAAACTGTGGCAATGTTTTTTGCGGCTGCTTTCGCAGGTAAACTGGCGCTAAGGGCTGTTAGCACCAGCTTGTGAATGGGGTGATACATTTATCGCGTCATTGGCTGCGTTAAAGTATCGTTAACTCGGCGATGACTCCTTGAGAATATGCCCCTTTCAGTACTGTTGTTTCTGTCGCTCTCAATCCCTCTCTAGGTCTCTCTAAATCTGGGCAACTTCTTTACATCCCTATGTTACACTATCCTCCTATCTCTGTTTTCTCAACCAAACAACAAAGCTGAAAATTTAAATAATAGAAATGTGCAAAGGCAAAGTACAGTTAAGTATACAATTAGGGCCTGATCCATGAAGGTAAACTTACAGTTTTGTGTAAATTTGCGGTTGTTTGCTATTCACAAAGGTGTTTACAAGTAGTAGCTTTACAAGTACAGAGTCTACACAGATAAAAAGGCAGCTCTCCTATGTGCAGAGACTCTGCACTCATAAAGATGCTATTCATGAATCACTTTGTGAACAGCAAACAATCGTAACTTACACAAAATTGTACGTTTACCTTTGTTTATCAGGTCATAATTCTTTACAGATTAATATTTGTAGTAGACAAAAGAAGCAAGCACGACTTTCTCCAGCTTAACCACATCTTGGCTTTCTACCAATCCCCAACTAGGGTCAAAAGAGACCTATGCTTTTTGCCACTCCCGGCTAAATGCTTCAGGTCAGACATGCTTCATGAATGCAGATCAACACCCATCTGCCAATAGGCGTACTAGCACCACATTTGATAGTGGCTGATCCAGTTATTACATACAAGTGATACTCAGTGTAGCAATATTTTATCACAAAACATTTCAGTGCTATTTTTCCACATGTAACCCAATCAAATATATATGATTCTTACCAACCAATATAGAGTAATCTGTGTTTTTCAAAATACTCACATGAAATAACCAGATACTTTGCCTAGTGACAAGATGCATGTGCAGTGTTTCATATTGGTAAAGCAAATATTGACGATTATTTAGTATGGCAGACGAACCAAAGTGGGTACAGCTTGTAAAGGATAGCCTTTGAACCTTTCCCATTTTATCCTGAATGAATGTAATAGCATCATCATATTTTCATACATGGAGGCTACAGAGTTACTCCTTCATAACATTATATTACTGACAAAAAATGTTTTTAGTCGTTGAAGTGAGGCATTTCTGAAGGATTGATCTGGTAGTGCATTGCCCTTTCCAATATGTTAATTGCCTGTGAAAATTGAAGTGTTCATCAGATATTTTACAATGAAAACAAAACTTTTCAGAATAGTTGGCATAATTAAAGGAGTGACCAGACTAGTGTAAATCCTGCCCATGACAACAAAAGCCTAAAAACCTAAGATGTAGCGGCAGAAGGGCCCATTCGGGAACTGCATTTTGTAGTACATTTAGTAGTACCACCATAGTACTGCTAATTGTTAGACTGGACAGCCTTGTGGTGGTCTTCCAAACAACGTTTTCTGACCTCATTTTTGGGATGTATGACGTTACAATGCATACTTTTACCACGCCTACCATTACCACGCAATTTTTACAACGCAGGATCCATTACAACGAAGTACCATTACCACGCATGTATTTACAATGCATATACCTTTACAACGCATACAATTACAACGTAAGTATTGGTAAGTATATAATATTTTTTTTAATGTAATTTAATTAAAATTAATATAATGTAATTTTATTTAATTTAATTAATTTAATTTATTTTAATTTAATTTAATTTAATGTAATTTAATTTAATTTAATTAATTTAATTTAATTTAATTTAATTTAATCAATTTAATTTAATGTAATTTAAATTTAATTATATTTAATTTTTACCCTGTACCCTTTTACCCAAAAACCCAAAACTGACCCTGAACCCTAAAAATACTCCTTTACCCAAAAACCCAAAACTGACCCTGAACCCTAAAAATAACCCTTTACCCAAAAACTCAAAACTGACCCTAAACCCTAAAAATACCCCTTTACCCAAAAACCCAAAACTGACCCTGAACCCTAAAAATACCCCTTTACCCAAAAACCCAAAACTGACCCTGAACCCTAAAAATACCCCTTTACCCAAGAACTAAAAACTGACCCTGAACCCTAAAAATACCCCTTTACCCAAAAACTGAAAACTGACCCTGAACCCTAAAAATACCCCTTTACCCCAAAACTGAAAACTGACCCTAAACCCTAAAAATACCCCTTTACCCAAAAACTGAAAACTGACCTAAACCCTAAAAATACTCCTTTACCCAAAAACTGAAAACTGACCCTAAACCCTAAAAATACCCCTTTACCCAAAAACTGAAAACTGACCCTAAACCCTAAAAATACTCCTTTACCCAAAAACTGAAAACTGACCCTGAACCCTAAAAATACCCCTTTACCCAAAAACCCAAAACTGAGCCTCAACCCTAAAAATACCCCTTTATCCAAAAACCCAAAACTGACCCTGAACCCTAAAAATACCCCTTTACCCAAAAACCCCAAACTGACCCTGAACCCTAAAAATACCCCTTTACCCAAAAACCCAAAACTGACCCTGAACTCTAAAAATACCCCTTTACCCAAAAACCCAAAACTGACCCTGAACCCTAAAAATACCCCTTTAACCAAAAACCCAAAACTGACCCTGAACCCTAAAAATACCCCTTTACCCAAAAACGCAAACTTATAATATTTTTTATAAAATGATATACTTACCAATACTTACGTAGTAATGGTATGCGTTGTAAAGGTACTTGCGTTGTAAATACATGCGTGGTAATGGTACTTCGTTGTAATGGATCCTGCATTGTAAAAAATGTGTGGTAATGGTAGGTCGTTATAAAAGTTGCGTGGTAAAGGTTGTATACCTCATTTTTGCTGGCTTTAGGTCTTGTGTTTTTGCTCATTTCTTTTTGTTGGCCTTAGGACTCTGAGCACTTGACCACTGCTGGCCAGTGCTAAAGCTCTTGTGCCATCTCCCTTAAACATGCTAATATTGGCTTAACCCCAATTGGCATATTTTATTTAGTTAAATGCCCCTACTAAAGTGCACCACATGTGACCAGGGCATGTAAATTAAAAGCTACTAGTGGGCATGCTGCAGCATCATTGTGCCATCCACTTAAGTCGCCCTCTAACCATGGCTCAGGACTGTCATTGCAGAGCCTGTATGCGCATTTGCACACTGCCACTTCGACCTAGCAAAATCAACCTCTTGCTGGGCCTAAAACTTCCCTTAATATACATATAAATCACCCCTAAGGGGGGCCCTGTCTAACCCACAGGGCAGGGTTCCATGCATTCAAAAGGAAGGACATGTACGTTTGAGTTTTACATGTCTTGATAGTGAGCCACTAATTGTGAAGAGATGGACTTTTCAAGTTTGGTGTCTCTGGACTCACAATTTAAAATGTGGCGCCTGTTGCCTGTCTCTGTGGGGTCTAGGTTGGGTGAAAGCTGGGCTTTGTTTATTCCACCTAGACAGCCACACACAAAGGGAATTTAGGTGTGTTTTGATTGGGCATCCTGGAAGATGGGAGGGAGGAGCGGGGCACAGTCTCACACGTACACCTGAATAGGCTGTGCCTGTCCACGCACAAAGGGCTGCATATCCTCCTGTAGTGAGCCTATAGTCAGGGCAGAACGGGAGAACCTCTGTTGACTTCAAATCTTTCTTTGAAGTCTCCCCCAACTTTAAAGGCCCAACTGGGTATAAGTACGGGACCGCTAACACCATACCTTCAGTACACTTCTGGACCTGTGAAGACCAAGTGGTGCTAACCCAGTTCTGGGACCATGGAAGTGGGTATAAAGTGCTTCATCAACCAGAATCAATGCATCCTTATTGGAACCGTCACATCTTCGTCTTTGCATGAGTAAGAACCACTGCATCCTCGTCATTGCGTGGAGCGGACCATGCACATCACCTTCAGGACCATCGCATTGCCTTCGGAATCAAAGCATCACCTACCGGGGGAGCAGCAGCTGCAAATTATATTAGGAACCAGAACTTAGCAATCGGATCCGATGCATTGCCTCACTTGGGTAGAGAAAATGAACACATCTTGTCCACTGCGTGGCTCAACACTAACACATCGCTTCAGCTGCACCTTCAATCCTCGTTGTTGACTCCACATTCCAGATTAAGGTACTTTGGTTCTGTGGGCCTAAGTTGGTCCCTGTATCTGGCCCGTAATCCATCGTGGCCGGCAAGAACTTTTGACTTTGCCCCGGTCCAGTGTGACCAGATATTCCAATTAAACTTTTATTGCTTCTAATTGCTGTTTTACCTATATATCTTTAAAAATTCATATCTCGACTTCTACTTGTTGGATTTTTTGTCATTTTTGTCCTGTTTAATTCGTAACATTATTATTTATGATTCTGAACTGATGTGGGGTCTTTTTGTGGTGTTTTCACTGTGGTACTGTTTGAAGTGTTGCACAAATACTTTACAAATTGCTTCATAAATTAAGCCTGGCTGCTCTGTGCCGAGCAACCAATGTGTGAGAACAATATAATTTAGGGAGTGTCGTGACTTACCCTGTCTAGAATTGTGGTACCTGCTTGGAAAGAGTGCATGCCTCTGCCAACCAGAAACCAATTTCTAACACTAATGTACTACAAAATGCTCTTCAGAAACCTATATGCAGAAGGCCTCTGCATCTCCTATCTTTCATGTGTGGAGACCTCCACCCAACTGCGGAGGTCTCTAGAACACCATAACCTTTTCTAGAGCAACTGAATGATGCACTCTTAACAGGAAATACCATAGAAGTTGAAATATTAACTTCAGATAATGAGTATAGACAAAACCATTTTTTTCTGCTAATATAATAGATCGGAAATTCCAAAACACAATGAAATGTTTTACATTTATTTATATACATTTTTTTTATTGCAAAAGATAATAAAAGTACACAGCACAAGAAAGATAAAATACAGAAAATAAAAGTCACATTTTTAAATAACGTGGGTACAATAAGGCAGGTTAAAAACAGAAGTGATAAAAAGGTGATACAATATAAAGTGCATTATGAGTGCTTAATCCACAGTGCATGCCAGTATCTAGAGAGGTCGAAGGCCATTACTCTGCTTTACTCACAATTATCAGCACCTGAAGGTAATGGCGGTGGCCTGTCACTCTACATAGTGGGATAATCCATTTTTCCTCAGTGATTTGTAATGTGGACAAAAGAGAAGTAGGTGCACAATGGATTCAGGATTAACATTGCACGCAGGACATAAATCATTATTACAAGCATTACGGCGCCACTTTGCATAAAAGAGTTTTGTAGATAGGGTCTTGTAACAAAACTGTAGAAATAATTTACGTGCCAGGGGAGCAACTATTTCATGGATGGAGTCCTCAAAAAGAGGGGCAGATATGAAATTTAAAAATTCATTAGTAAGGCATCCCTCAGTTTTTGTCAAATCCTTTTTTGGTAGAGCTTCCCAAAATTACTTTCAGCCAAGCTTTGGTGTGGAGGCTCGACTTTACGGGTTTCACCAAAACCCCTCCATCTCAAGTCTGCCCAATGAATCCCTCAGAAATCTAAACAAAGGAATTAAGGTTACCTGGGGGGATTTCAAGATGCCAGTTAGTGCCTTCTGATAGGACATGAGTTCTTTAACGGACCAAAGCCTATGCCAGAACATGAGAAGTTTGTAGTTCATTTTATGGGCCACTGTTCATGAGCCAGGTCCAGACAGAGGGGCGTCAGGGGGTTACTAGGGGATAGGTCTACCACAGATCTTAGAAAACGATTTTCAATGGTAGACAGACAATTAATATTACCCGTGCCCCACAGTTCTGCTCCATGTAGGATCCCCCCGTAATACCTTGGTATTGTGCATTTCCAAAGCTGGTACTAGCTGCCTGGATAGGGGTTTCCTGTTGATTTTGTTTAGTAATATGAACTGTGTGGTGGATTAACTGTAGTTTTCACTTTCTCAATGTGAGCAGCCCAGTGTGTTGTCGAAGTCAGTTGTATACCTCAGTAGTCAAAGGCGCCCAAAAAAGCTCCAGTTTACTACTACCAGCAAACACAGATCTTTTAGAGGGTTTAGCCTTTCTTCTTGTGAAGATAATATATTTAGTTTTGGTCTCATTTAGCACCAAGCCCTATTCGCTGCAGAATTTTGTGAAATCATTCAAGACTGTTGCAGGCCCTGTGGGGATTTTGAAATTAGGAGGGTGTCATTGGCAAAGAGAAGAGAACGAACTCTTCTTACACTGATTTTTGAGGCATCACAACCATCTTTATCTAAATAGTCGACCACCCCATTAATAAAAAGGGTAAAAAGGATGGAGGTTAAAACACAACCCTATCTCCCCCCGCGCTGGACTGGAAAAGTTTCGGTAGCTTTATTAGTCTACCCCCACCTCACCTGTGCTGTGTTTGATTATTTTAATCTGATTAAAACATCTAAAAGGTTTCTCTGTAAGCCCATCTCATGTAAAACTTTCCATAGGCTGGCTCGCGGGACTAAGTCAAATGCAGACCGTAGATCAACAAAGGCAATGTAAAGCTTCCCTCCCTTTCCAAACACTTCCTTCCAGGAGATGCAAAGGAGGTGAAAAGCCTGGTCCAGAGTACTAATTCTTGCGCAAAAGCCTGCTTAAAGCCCTATATTTAGCAGGCTTTGCTCTATCCCCCTTTTTGTAAATAGGGACTATTTCTGCTACTTTCCAAGAAGGGGCAATGGGGGGACCAGACAAACTAGAGTTGGTGAGCAGATTTATATATCATTAGGTATTTTGGGCACAGGCAGGGACACAAGAGCAAATTGCTGCTTGCGTTTCCTCTATAGTAAAATGCAAACATCACCATCACCATCAGGCTCCTCCCCCCCACACACTGGCTTCCTCGGTTGCCATGTTGCCTGATTCATAAAGAGAAATATAGTGCGCTACCCATTCCTCAGGCTAGACTGTGAATTCCAGGACTCTCTTATTACCCTTGAGCCAGTACACTGCTTTGCTCCAGAAGGTCTTGCTGTCTTTGGCTAACAGTGCCCTCTGCAATGAGGACCACAGAGAGTCCTCCCACTCCTTCTTTGCTGACTCTATTGCCTGCCTATACTTGGTTCTACATACCGCCACCTAGGGGCATGCGTTCCGTTTTACTGCAAGTACAAGCGCCCCCTTCGCTAACCTGCACTCTTGATTGTACCAAGAGACCTAGGAAACTGGCCTCTGGTAATCATAATTTCCTGCCTTTTTTTTGCATTGTACAGCTTTCTTAGCGAGTCCCTGATCTCTGAATATAGTGCCTCATGGCGAGCACCAAGGGTCTCCATAACTGTGGCAATAGGATATTTGACTAGCTCCTCTAAAACCTGGCGAAACTTAACCTTGGCTAAGGCTAAGGCCCCCGGGTGTTCCTCCACCCAATCCCATCTGTTCGATCTCTGGTTATTTGTGATTGAAAGGAGGCTCCATGTTTTACATCAAATCATTTGTAATATCAATACACATATCTATGCATGTTGTAGTTGCACCTGGTATATGGAACAGATAAGAAATGTCAATGTTCATGAAAGAGTGCATGACAGAGAATTCACCCCAAAAATATTGAGGTACAAAAATTATTTTTGTCAAAAATATTAACAATGAATATATCATGTTTACATACCTATAATTTAAAGCACATGCATATCAAAGATAAGCTCATTGTGGACTAAAATATAAACTTTACACTTGTAACTGTGTGTATGCTTAAAATGTAATTAACATTACTGCAATCAAAAAAAATTGCAAATAGTTTAAAATGTATATAATAATATAAATTATATGAATAAGTAATCAACTTTTTAAAAATGTGGGTCTCAAAAATGCAGCATTTAATATCGCAAAAGTCTATTGCTAATTTATACATCTAATTTTAAAATAAATGTATTGTACACATATAAATACATTATTTACATAGGTATATAATTAATGTATATCAAATAGTAGAATACAGTATGAATATATATAATAACTAATCTCTTTAACAAAACAATTAGACAAGTTTTGTATTTATTAAACCATTAAATATACATGTTATACATAAAAAAACTTGCATGAAGTCTTTGTAAGTACTAAGCTTACTCATATCCTATCCACCCAATGCCAAGTGCAACACATTCAAATGCACTTGAAATGACAGATAGAATGTCCGTCATGTTTCTGACAGAGTACCCCATATGCCAAACCCTAAATCAGACCCAATAATTTAGAAATTAGTTAAATACAAACATCTGTAAAACAGTAACTAAAAGAAAAGTACTAGTTTTAAAAATACATATTGTTGAATAAAATATCCCCAATATCCAGAAAGTAGTAAAAAATAGTAATCTAACTCCCATCCAAAAATTATTTAAAAAAACAAAACAAAAGTAGGTCCTTTGCTCTAATTACAATCCAACAACTATTGTATATTGTTGTTGGCAAGGTCCAATTTACTTTTCTATTACCAATCAAACAAATGTTGGAAGAAATATATACATGGAAGAAGGGTCACATATACTATTTTAACTTGAAAGTGCATACATTGGAAGGGGAGAGATGTAATATTTTAACTCCGATCTGACAAACTTTGGGAAGTGTAAGTGTTGGGGACAGAGAACAAATGTAATATTCTAGCCTAACAATATTGGAGGAAAGCGCATATATTTGGCTGTGGAGTATCAAATTTACTATTCTAACTCCAGACCAACAAACAATGTGGAAAAGTCATACATTGGGGAGGGGCTTAGATTTGTTATTCTAACCCCAGTCCAACACAAATTGGGGAAGTGCATACCTGGGCTGGGGGAGTTTGGATTTAGCATTCTGACTTCAGTCTAGCAAACATTGGTGAATGTGCATAAAGTGGTCAGTATTGAATCACTGCATCCCAATAATATAAACACCAATACAAAATAAATAAATTAAACAATTATAAAATAACATATGATTAAAATATCCTAACATAAGAAAGAAAAGTAAATATTTAACATAAATACAAATGGAACATCATATTTAATAAAAAATAAAATTATTAAAACATTTTTATGTCTGTTATTTATATTTATTTTTTAAATTGTAACTACTAATAAATTGATAGGTTTTAAAATAAATACCCTCTCATTTCCAAAATGTACCCCACTTCCCATTAAAAAAATTGTTACATTTTTAATAAATTAAAAATATTGCATTTCAATATTAATTAAACATACAGTTATTATTTTTTGCATACCAATGCATTCATAAAACATTAACATTTAATGTCAATGTATGTACATATTATTTAAAATATTGAACTTCAAACCTCCTAGCGATCTCAGGTATATTTTAGATTCATGTATTTCAAGTGTATTTCATCATACCAACCTCAATATTTGTTCACATCACTGTATAACATCTAGTTTCAAATATTGCTAATACATGCATTTCTTTTCCACTAGTTACATTGAAAATCAAAATAATAAAGCATGCTCACAGCGCCTAAAAAAGTGTTTTTGCTGGAACTGGTTTCATGAACCTTCTGCACACATTTCAAGATTAAACCATTCATATGAATATGTATATCCATCAACCAACAAATGCGTTTTTCCTCTGCCCGGTCAGCTACCTCCAAATCTACTAGGATGCCATTGACCTGCATTTGTGTCACAGGATTTATTTTGCGTTCTAAAATATGCTATTATATTTTGCATTTGCTAGGCAAGGGCCTCACATAGGTACACTAAAGAGAACAATGCCTAACAAGTGGTTCATGTTTTGCACCTAATGGATGATACGACATAGAATAAATCTTATAAGTTATACTACTACAAGATATTATAATTGATTCATTATAACCTGCCTAAAAACTGAAATTAGGAGGATAGTTAAAGGCATGGTAGTGAGAGGCATGGTAGAGAGAGAAGAATGCTGTACCTTATCTAATGTATCTGGTATTACAGTCAGTAGCAACAACATACAGTTAGGGACACAGGAAATAAACATAAATGAAGGCCCAAAATATGTGGTAGCATTGACTAAGTATGTTGCAAGCTATGCATCAAGGAAATGTAAAATATGCAGCGCTTCCTCGCTATTTTGGCTTTGGAGACATTTATTAATACAAAAGTATGCTATATAAAATAATTATTTTTAAGAAAGAAAGCTATATACCTTTGCTGATAAATCCCTTTCGACATGTTAACCACCAACAATAAATTATTTTGTCTTTCTACTCTACAGAAAATGGTTGTGTAATAAAACAATGTTGCTCTCATGTGCCCAAATCTTTCAAAGAAAACAGAGCCTCGCTCATTCAGGGTATTACAGTATTTTTCTAAAACTTGTGTTGTAGTTTGCATTTAGCATCTGTTCAAACTAAAGTGTCTCCTCTGGGAGAATCTATTTGTATTAAGAACCAGCCAGGCAAAGGGACTAGTACATTGCATATTTCTAGTATAACTTTTTAATTAGCACCCAATTTAGAATTCCAGACAGTGAACCTTAAAAGTAATGCTGTGTTTTTGAATTCCACCATGAATTAACTGCATATTTATACATGGATTTTTGTAACTAGTGAAATAAAAAATTGACATAAATATGTTTTATATTGTTTATGTTTTAAAAATAACCATAAACAATAAAGAATTGTTGTTATTAAATCAAAAACAACTTTGGCAGCACCTCACAATCTGTTACAATCTTTGCTGTGGAAACGAAAGGAGGTCTGTTAGAAATAGTTTGTCTCCTTTTATGACCAACCCCTCCCACGAAGCTATATGTTTGTCTTCCTTCATTACCACCCCATTATGGACTGGCAGTATCTCTTTTAAGATTCCTCTTTCCATTCTTCCATTTCTCCTTAGGATTTTGGGGGAGCTTGTCTAATGCATGCTACACTATTCCACATTTGAAGATGTGTGTTGTGCGGGTTAAAGTGTGACTACTTAATCAAAAAATCTGAGTTGAATCACGCCCCTTCTATTTCGGTCACAACTTTTCAATTACTATCAAACCCTCTAGCTCCTATTCTGGGATTTTGTGTATGGATACGTTTTATTCAACTGCTTGGTTAGTTAATCTTCCTGCTAACTTGCAATCCTCCTGCACCTACATAAACAATAATAATGCACACCCATTATCTTGCAAAAAGGGTACACAATCTCCATTGCCTGGAGCAAGACCTTTGTCTGAATCGACACAGACGGTACTACTAATCATCTGTTAAAATGCCATTCGTGAAATATTTGCATTGTGTTCTTGGTGGTGGATCTTTAGCCATTTGCGCTTTTGTGTGGGATAGCAGACTAAACCTAGAACGTTGCATGCCACAACGCAATGCTTACATAATGTCAGTTAAAGTCCCAAACATTTTGGCCTCTTTCTGCCCACATGTGATAAAGACTAAATCGTTATTTAGATCCTCTTTGAATTACATCTAAATACTTAGGTTCTTGTTTATTGATGAAGACAAAAGCCCTTTGTCCAGTCCATCAATTGGGCTTGTTTAAAATATCTGTGAATTATTGGCACTTTCTTAAACAGCAGATTACATAATTTAACAGCTGAATGGTGTGGAAAATGACAATGTATATGTACATAAGCGGCGTTCATTTGTGTTCACCCTCTCCACTGTTGAAGGTAAAGCGAAAGTCACGGCACAGTGGCCCCGCCATCTTGTCCCCTTTTAGGCCCCATCACGAACATAGATAGTAGCCATTTTGTGTGTTATGACCTCTCTGCCCACTGCCAATAGCCTGCATCTCTCCCTCTCTCTCTCTCCCCCCCCCAGCCTCGCAAGTATTCCCCCCGTGCCCCGACAGCCCCCGGTCTCTCCTGTTTGGGCCATAAACGCACCACTAAACACGACCCTGTCTCCGTGCTGAACCCCTGCCCCCTCGCTCTTTCATCCTACCCATAGAACAGGCCCTTTTGGTAACCTCTTCCTCCCTGCCCGATTGCCCGGCCTGATCCCAGGCCATCACCTAGTCCAACAGATGCAGTTTATTGCTCCCTACAGTAGGACCTCGCCTCACATCAGAGGAGCGGTGATTAATCAAGGCCTTCACACCCCTAGATCTGACCGACACCCCTGCATTCCTCCCAGGAACACCCTTCCTCTCTTCTGATGACCCCCCCCCCCCGGCTACACCTGGCCTTTCGACCCAGTCCCATATCATAAAACTAGGTCTCGTGGATGTACCCCCTCCGGCCCTGCATAGCGAAACGTGATCTTATCGCCTACCCAACCTTAGATCTGACCACCCCCTCTTGCCCTCGTGTCCTGTTGGGACGTCCGGCTGCAGATTACAATCACATGTTACATTTGGGAGGGGAAAACAACATCAGAGCGACCGGCATGGGAATAGGCCTGAAGCTGGGATTCCAAACATGCCTTTTCGTACTTCAAAGTGTCTTTTTTACAATAAGGAATGTTTGTACATCATAAACCTGTGTATAAAAGACAGAGCCGTAGAGCCGTAGAGAAACTTGTTAGAGCACCTCGAGAAGATACCCTGTTGTCTGATTTGACGTGTTCTGTTCCGTCGGAAATAAACTCCTGTTTCCTGCCTTCCAGTCTCCAGCACCTGCCTCTTTATTTGGTAATCGTGAGTTGGGTGAGAAGCGGCTAACGCCGGGCAAACCTAGAAAAAGGGTAAAACGACCTGATCTGCCTGAACCCTTTTTCATCAATTGGCGTCCCAAACGTGGGGCCCATTAGCGACACGTGGATCTAGTGAGAGAGGTCCCAACGACAGAGTGAATGACTGCAACGATCGGGAAGAGCTCCTGCCCGATAGACCCTTGTCTGGCAGCCGATCATCCGAACTTCACTGGTTCCGAACAGACCTCTCTCGAGTGATCTACGGTCCTGACTGGGAACCATCAGGAGTGCCACAGCAATTACCGAGAATAGAGGACGATCGGGCGCTGGAAACGGAAGACGAGAAACTGTCCATACGGTCCGGGTAAGGTCGTGTAAACACGACAAATTGCGAATTGATTGTTTGATTGTCATTGGAAAATACTAGTATTACGCATTTGATTGTTTTGTCCTGAGAGATTCTCTGTCTACAAACGGGGAATGATAGGAGTATTCTCCCTTTGCAGATAGTGAAGGGTGGGTAGCGCAGGCTTTTGCCCCCGTTGTAACCCGTCGCGCCTACTTCCCTCTCCATTTGATTGATTGTTATCCAAGCATTTATTGTTTTGGAATTGGTTCTCTTTGGATCATTCTCTATTTGCAAACAAGCACAGAGTCGCCATAGTCTGTTTAGTCTTTGCAGATAGTGAAGGATAGGTAACGCAGGCCTTTGCCCCGTTGTAATCCGTCGTGCCTATTTTTATCCCCCACTGATTGATTGTTTGACCGAACATTGATCGTTCGGAATTGGTTCTCGGAAAGGATCTTCTCTGCCTACAAACTGAGAGGAACAGGAAGATCTCTCTCTTTGCAGATAGTGAAGGGTAGGTAGCGCAGGCTTTTGCCCCCGTTGTAACCCGTCGCGCCTATTTTATTCCTCATTTGATTGATTGATTGTTTGTCCGAACTTGACTGTTTGGAATTGGTTCTCTCTTTGGGTATTCCCTATTTGCGAATACTGTAGAATAGAAATATTCTACCTAGTCTCCGCAAAGTAGTGAAGGATAGGTAGTGCTGACTTTTGTCCCCGTTGTAACCCGTCATGCCTATCTCCTCCCCATTGCTCAGTAGTTGGTTCAGCCCGGACCATTTATTGGACGTAGACCATCTGGCTCCACCGGAGGACACCCCTAATAAAAAGGACATATATAAAGAAAATGCGGATTAGCCGCTGTATCGTGCTAGCAAATAAAAGAACATAAAAATCGTTAGGAAAAACAAAAGGAATCGAGTAAAATCAGTAGGCCACTGATGAGATCTCTTTTCAACCTCACTGAAATGGAAGCATTAGGAACAACCCCTCAGGAAATATGAAACTAGTGAGGAAAGCCGAACTCAACGCCATGATGACTGCGAGACAGCTCGGCTCCACCGACCACCCCGCCCAATTAACGACAAACCCTAGGCAAATATTAGAAATATACAACACTATAGCAAAGTAACAGGTTAAAACGTTTTTTTATTTGAACAAAAATATATTAAACAACTATTTACATGGCAAACGGCTGCAACAACAAACCCACAATGCATTTCGCCGTCTGCTTGACGCCGTTCTTGTCCCTCCTTCCCCAAAGTAGCAATGTCGCTCTACTTTGGGCTACTTTCTAGTAGGTTTTTGGGCGTCAGAAAGTCTACAAAAGCCGTCGGCGGCGGCCTGGGGTGGAGGACTATTACGCGAATAGTCCGGAGGCGACACCACGCGCCAAGGCCTGTTCCCAGGATGAACCAAGGGACCCGGTCCTGGGGCCGTGGCAAAGAGCGGCCGGCCGCCATCGGCCGGAGAAGGCATGGGCCCGACCCGAGATGTACTGGTCTTCCCGTTCCCTTCCTCTTTCGGCGCCTTGCAGGCCACGGGGGGGATGTCTTGCATATGCCTCCGACCCCCCCCTCTTCTTCATCGCCTGGTCCGGCCATAACAAATGTCAGCAAGACGCCGTGGGGTGCACTGGGAGGGAGAGGCGGCGCGGACGAGCCTCTCCCGCCTCCCCAGGTGGAGGCCCATCAGCTGCACCCCCAACGCTCCACGCACCCGGCAAAGGGTTCGTCCACTCTTGCGGTGCAGCGACGCTCCACGCACCCGGCAAAGGGTTCGTCCACTCTTGCGGTATAGCGACGCTCCACTCACCCAGCAGGGTCTCGTCCACTGTGGCGGTGCTACAACACCTCGCCCAGCAGGCTGGAGTCCGTCTGCTCATTTGACCCAGTGACTGCCGGTAGCTGCAGAACTCCTAAAAATGGCGGTCGACTTTGCAGGAATGGGCCTGGCATGAAAAGTTGGCCTGGTCGCCTGTCAACCAGAAAATGGGCCCCTGTCCAGAGGCGTTCTCCTCAGCTTTGAAGATTCTACGAGAACTGCGGAGGGCCCTCGACCTCCGCGGGCCCCCGACCGCCCCGATGGGAAATGACTGCCATGATTGCCCGCAGAACGACCAAGACGAAGCCATGAGACGTTGGCGCTCTCATGCTGACGCCGGCCTCAGTTTGAATGACCAAAAATCCTGCAGACTACTGATTTGAACAGTTCCAGTGGAACACCAGTATGACCCGGTAGGAAAGATTGTTACCCCCTCCCTTTTCTTTGATTAATGGTTCATGTCACCGGTCCCTTCTGTTGCCCCTTAGCGGAACTTCTGCACTGCCGAAAGAGATTCTGGTCCAACCCCGAGTTGGTGGAGACATTTTGACTATACTTGGACCCGCCTGACCCCACCCAAAATGGCGCCGGTACAAACAAAACTCGCAATTCCCCATTGTGTTCCGGATGCTCAGACTTGATATCATGAGATATGTATGCAGTTTTTGAAGCACATGGCGGGAGGGGATGAGTATTGCTTGAACATTCGGACAATGAATTGATATTAAGTTCTGACGCATCATTGATTACAGTATTATTGAAAGTTCAAATTTTTTGACACTGATGGTACTTGCCCACAATGAATTTTCGATATGATTTTATTGCACTTATCGTACCTTGATGAAATAAAACGACCACCGACTCAGTTATGTTTTCCTCAGATAAATATGCCCTCATGTACAGTTCCAGTCTGCTCCGTGGCTGGCCCACGTCGTTGTAGGCCTGCATTTGTACGTCACCATTTTTTAAATAAAGATTTTGTGAAAAACAAATATAGTCGTAGCTCTTGGATTGGTAAGTTCGAATACATAGCCATTGTTTCCGATCTACGTAAAATACAGGCGAAATAAAGCAAGTCGATTACTAAAAGGTTAAAAAGCAAAGTGCCCAGAAATATTGAAAATGTGAATGGTCCAAGTTTGTTGCGTGTGTTTTTTTTACTTTTGTGCAACATAAGGCAATCGATGAAGGTCCCGGTGTTCTGTTTTACTTTGTATGCCTCATATCTCAGGGAAATAGTTTCAGACGCCCCTAAACCAGACCCGGTACCACTGTAGACCACCCCGCCTTCTCGAAGGAGAACACGAGTTCACCCCCACTTTACACTGACTGCCCTTTTGTTTCGACCCCCCCCTACACAAGATCCGCAATACCACACGTGGGCGATCTATGCAATGTGCAGTCCATCAATGATTATGCCTCCCGCACTACCAGTCCCTCTGGGCTTAAAACGCCGAGATGGAAGGGACTGCACCCCGCGGAGATAGGTCGAATACGTGGTAAGTAAAAGCCTTTTGGGTTTATGCGCGTGGATGTGTCTTAAAACGCTGCCCCCACCCCTTCTTTTTCCCCTTCTTTCTGCAGGTCACATCGGAACATCGACTAAAGTATGGAGAAGATCTAAGCAACGCGCCATGGTTCCGCTGGGACAAATGATACATTATCCATGGGGACTGCCCCTGAGGACATGACGACTTTGGGTGATATGAATGCACGCGTGTATGACCGGATGTGTGTAACTCGAGTGGATATATGTTGCACGCGTTGACTTGATAAGAGAGATGTTTTTGTACGACTTGAGTGATGATCGAACGACCGATGGAATGGGGAAAAAGGGGGTCTGAGCATGGTGCCTATACACGACGAGCAAACACAGATATAACACACCCTTACTTAGAAACGACCATCTCCCTCTCTCTGAACTCAACGACTGGAAGGGGGGGCCGAAACAGAAACTTGACGGGTTATTGCAGTATGACAAAAATATGACTCCAACCGGCCCCCGAATAATGCAACCAAGAATGACGTGCACCTACGAGTAGGTTCATACGATAACTAAATAGGGGAAGGTTCAGGGCTATTCTAGGGTGAGGTTTACCCAAGTACCCTCCTCCTGGAAGACTAAGAATATTGTCAATGTTTAAGATTTACCACCTCCTTCTTGCACCCTCATGGACATGAAACTCGAAGCTGCCCATTGTTCCCCCGACTGACACCCTCCGTTGCCTCAGCCTGGATACCCATTCGCTAATAACGATTCAAAGATCCCACCGTAAGTACTAGCCTGACCAGGTTAGTTCCCGAACAATTGACGAAAGTGTAAGTATTTGCAACAGAGGCCAACAGCAAAAGACAGCCAAGGGAATTAAATAGGATACTAAGGATGCGCAGCATGCAGGAGGAAATATCTTTGGCCAAGTACTGTTCTATGTGTTGTCTTGAGTTCTGTATATAATACATGTACCCCCCGCCTGAATTCATGTGTACGTAGTATATGGATTTACGTTGTCCCTCAGTCTGTGTTTCTATATAACATGACCCCTACTGTTTTGTGTTGTGTGCGCATTAAATGGCCTATTATTGTACACGTTTCTCTCTCACTCTCTCTCTTTTTCTCTCTCTTCATGTTGTACGTGTACCGAATAGTTCATTTAAAATGCGGACGACTCTCCCTCCGAGGGTCCCCCCCCCCTGCTCTCTCTCTTCCTTTGTCTGGTAACGTTTTGCCCCACCGGCACGAGCCTAATTGGTTTTCGAACACAAAGGTGTTCGGCAAATTGACAGAAACTAAAACAATTGTAATTTGCCATATTACTACCTCTCCTTTCTGTAAAATGATGGAACTTGAATTGGCTATGAAGGAAAGGACAGGTTAGACGACTGAAGTCCCCTAATCTGGCCTTCTTACAGGAGGACTATATGTCAGTGGCTTTCTGTTCTCAGCTCGTTAGAAACAATGCCCAGATTGCCCCACCCCTCTGCACCCAAGTACGGATGTGCAAAACGTCCCCGTTTTCTCCCGATTGGCCCCGGCTCCATAACACGAAGTATAACCGATGACCCCGATTAACTGTTGCCCCCCCCCCCGAGAAAAGAATGTTTAGCCACTATCCCTCTCTCTCACGTTGATAGAAGACTGTCAGGGCTAGGGTCAGAAAGCCACATACGTCATGAATGAACGCCAAATAGACTTAGTACAAACTCAGTAGACATGCCTGTATACATGCTCCACAGTGATAACTCCTGACCGTGACCGATGAAACGTACCCCCAACTACCTAGATCTGGGACGGAATTGAAATGTATAAATGCCTTCTCTTGCCAGTTCGCTAAAACCTATTTTGTACCCATTCAAGGATACACAGTCACCGGAGGAGAGGGGCTGGACGTGACGCACAGCCTGGCCACAGATCATGAGGCGCGTGTGACCTCGACCTAAGATGGAGCCGCAGAGCAACGGGACGCGGGACGATGCACCACTCTCAAACGCAGAAAACGAAGGAATGGAGGGCTGCCTTGAAGCCCTCTACTTGTTGACCCACGCGTGCCAGAAGTCCCCGCCCCTTTGAGCCCGATTGATGGACCTGCCTGCGCATCACCCTTTTGCTCCCTTGGTCCGTCTCAAAGATCCGGTCCCACTCTGCCCTCTCCTCCCTCGATTATCCGACAAAACCCCCTTCTATCCTTTCCACGTGGATTTTGACCCCGAGAAAGAAATGCAGGTGCCCAGCATGAGGCACCCTTAAAAGAGATTAGTTAGGAAACAGGACTGTGGCCTAACGGCAAAGGACAGATCACATCCTGCGACGTGTAAAGAAGGACCCGAGCTGGACCTATAGCTCCACCGCCGGTGCTCAACAGCGCCAACGGAAGAAAACGAACTACCAGAGCCTACCAGTGATGGCTCGCTACAAAAAAAAAGGGGAAACCGTAACGAAGACCCCCCTTTTTTTCGGAACTTTCTACACCCCCTTGACTAATTGCTTGTATTGGACTAAATTCCTCCCTCAACAACTTTTTGCCTGTAAAATGTTTCATCAGTCACTTTTTAAATACGACAAATGTAAATTTATATGTATTCCACCTCGTATGTCGCATCAACTGCACACGGTTATATGCAAATCCACCAGTATTGACAAACGCTATTCCATTGACAACACACGACTATATGTACACCCCGTCAGCTATGATAAACACGCAAATGACCTAACTTATGTTAAAAAGCGGCGACTGTGGAAAATGACAATGTATATGTACATAAGCGGCGTTCATTTGTGTTCACCCTCGCCACTGTTGAAGGTAAAGCGAAAGTCACGGCACAGTGGCCCCGCCATCTTGTCCCCTTTTAGGCCCCATCACGAACATAGATAGTAGCCATTTTGTGTGTTATGACCTCTCTGCCCACTGCCAATAGCCTGCATCTCTCCCTCTCTCTCTCTCCCCCCCCCAGCCTCGCAAGTATTCCCCCCCCCGCGCCCCGACAGCCCCCGGTCTCTCCTGTTCGGGCCATAAACGCACCACTAAACATGACCCTGTCTCCGTGCTGAACCCCTGCCCCCTCGCTCTTTCATCCTACCCATAGAACAGGCCCTTTTGGTAACCTCTTCCTCCCTGCCCGATTGCCCGGCCTGATCCCAGGCCATCACCTAGTCCAACAGATGCAGTTTATTGCTCCCTACAGTAGGACCTCGCCTCACATCAGAGGAGCGGTGATTAATCAAGGCCTTCACACCCCTAGATCTGACCGACACCCCTGCATTCCTCCCAGGAACACCCTTCCTCTCTTCTGATGGCTCCCCTCCCGGCTACACCTGGCCTCTCAACCCAGTCCCATATCATAAAACTAGGTCTCGTGGATGTACCCCCTCCGGCCCCGCATAGCGAAACGTGATCTTATCGCCTGCCCAACCTTAGATCTGACCACCCCCTCTTGCCCTCGTGTCCTGTTGGGACGTCCGGCTGCAGATTACAATCACATGTTACATTTGGGAGGGGAAAACAACATCAGAGCGACCGGCATGGGAATAGGCCTGAAGCTGGGATTCCAAACATGCCTTTTCGTACTTCAAAGGGTCTTTATTACAATAAGGAATGTTTGTACATCATAAACCTGTGTATAAAAGACGGAGCCGTAGAGAAACTTGTTAGAGCACCTCGAGAAGATACCCTGTTGTCTGATTTGACGTGTTCTGTTCCGTCAGAAATATACTCCTGTTTCCTGCCTTCCAGTCTCCAGCGCCTGCCTCTTTATTTGGTAATCGTGGGTTGGGTGAGAAGCGGCTAACGCCGGGCAAACCTAGAAAAGGGGTAAAACGACCTGATCTGCCTGAACCCTTTTTCATCAATGGTGACTACATAAAAACTGCAAAGAGTCAGGTGCAGTATTGCACTACATTCTCACCAATGTTTTATAACTCTAGCTCAATCTGCAAAATATGTAGTAGGTGAAGTACTTTGTGCAAGCCCTGTAAATGAAAATGTATGGGGTCAAAATTACAATTAATACATTTCCAATCAGTTATCATACATGTTAGATTTGGGGGTCTCTAGTTGGTACAGGTAGGTACTTGTGGCAAATAAGGACCATTGCCCCTAGTCAGGGTAAGGGGGTACACTCCTAAAATAACCCCTGCTCACCCCCTTGATAGCTTGGCACGAGCAGACAGGCTTATCTCAGAGGCAGTGTGTAAAGCATTTGTGAACACATACAGTAATCAAGTGACAACACTACAGATGGACACCACACAGGCTTTATATCAAAAATAAGAATTCTTTATATAGATTTATCACAAGACCACAAAAGACAAAAATCCACAATACTGTACTTAAAATGGAAGTTTTAGCGTAGGTCTGTTTAGATCTTAAAATGCGACACTTTGAGTCAATGTACCTTAAGATGCGACGCGCAGGGTAACGAAAGTATTGCAGGAAAGGTGATGCGGTATCCCTTACACACAAGGATGGTAATGCGTTGAAGATTTGGTGCGAAGAAATAAAGATGGCGCTTTCTCCTTGATGTGACACGCTTTCCGGTGATGCGGCGGCGTCTGCTGTGACGTCGATCCTCTTCTCCGGCGATGCGAGATGCTTTACACGATGCGAGCTGCGACAGGCCCTGCAACACGCTTCCCAGTGATGTGGCGGCATCTGCTGCGCCATCGACCCTCTCTCCTGGCGATGCGAGTTGCTTCCACAACAATGCGAGCTGCGACAGGCCCTGCGACACTCGTCCCGGTGATGCAGCGGCGTCTGCAGTTATGTCGATCCTCTTATCCGGTGATGAGCCGCAACTGGCCCTGCGACACGCTCTTCAGAGATGCAGCGGCGTCTGATGCGACGTCAATACTCTTCTCCTGCGACACACTTCCCGATGATGTGGTGGCGTCTGCTGCAACGTCGATCCTCTTCTCCGGCGATCCTCTTCTCCGGCGATGCGAGGGGCTTCGTGTTGTAAAGCGGCAGAGGCAGTTCGGCCACACGCTTCCTGTTCTTGAGCCGTGCTTCCAGCTCCTTGCGACACGCAAGTCCTCAAAAAGTCCAGCAAAACTGCAGGCACTTCCAGAGAACTCTTGGGTAGCTGGTGGGTCCCAGATGCAACTCCTCCCACCCATCTAGATGCAGATCTCTCTATTCACCACTGGGCTGGCTCATCTTGTCTCCTGGAATCCGCCAGCCCTGTCACTCAAATGCCAGACAAGGAATAAACAACCTAGCAGAGGCAGGCTTGGATAGTTAGACAAGAAAATACCTACTTTCTAAAAGTGGTATTTTCAAACACAGAATGTTAAAATCAACTTCACTAAAAGATGTATTTTATCATTCTGAGTTCAGGGATACTAAACTCGAACTTCTACCATGTTCTCTGAGTTAGTTAGGATTGTAAAATGTAATAATCTAACTGCTCATTCTGGCCTATGGAGAACAGGTAGCCATGCAATAGTGAAAAACGAAAATGGCTGTAATTCACTATCAGGATAGGCCACACACACCAGGGCATGTCCTACCTTATACTCACAATGCACCCTGCCCTTGGGCCTACCATAGGAGTGTCTGATATCAAGAAAATGGAAGGTTTAGGGACTGGCAAGTGGGTGCACTTGCCCAGTCAGCATGGCAGTACCAGACTGCGCACAGGCTCTGCAATGGCGGGCCATAAACACACTTTTACAGGCTGCTTCTGTGGGTGGCACAACCAGTGCTGCAAGCCCACTAGCAGCATTTGGATTACCAGCCCTGGACACTCCTGGTGCACGGTACTAGGGTCTGACAGGTAAACCAAACCAGCCAATCATGGAATCACTAATCTATACTTTAATTTACAATAGGGAGAGCATATGCACTTTAGCACTGATCAGCAGTGGTAAAGTGGCCAGAGTCATAAAACCAACAAAACAGGTCAGACAAAACACAGGAGGAATGCAAAACGTTGAGGGTTGACCCTGCAAAAAAGGCCAAGTCCAACAATACATAATAGGCATTATCATTGATGAAATAAAAACCTGGGGTAATATTGTAGTTACATAGATTAGCAAGAACAGTGCTTGTGAGCTGTTACGGTTCACAGATTTGTACTTAGTGCAGCAATGTATCTAAGTACTCTTCTGAGAGATTTTTGGTATGCTGGATTAATATCATACACTGAGGGGCTCATTACGATGTTGGGTGGAAAGCCTCTGCACAAAACCGTCTCGGATTTGGGACCGACCATCTTGCGGTCGATGGCTCTGACCGCCGGATTATGATGTTCAGTCAGTTTCCCATTATTTCCTATGGGAGCTCGTGTTATGTCCAAGAACCGGACGTAATACAGGCTCCTAGGGGTAATGGGGTGTGTGTGGAAAACCCCGCACCCTGTGGCAGGCACCCCATGGTGCACGCCACACAGTGCAGGGTTTTACAGGGAGGTACATCAGGTACCCCCTGGGCCACCAACCATAGGCCGCAGGGGCAAGGGGGCCCTACTAGGAGCTCCTAGAGTCACATTCTGACAGCCTTTCTGTCGGACCGGCTGATGCAGAAAGGCTGTTGGAAACCGTCATCGTAATCTGATGGCGGAAACACTGTCCATAGAGGGTTGTGGTGCATTTCCAACCGACAGGAACACTCCGCGAGTCGGTCGGAACCAAGTTGGAATAACCGGCCGGTGTATGTTCTCACCGCGCACGTAATCGTCAGTCAGACTATAAACCAACCAAGTCGGTCAGACAGGCTCTGACGCTTTTGGGGGTATTCCTACTGTTGGGCAGATGCTTTCTGCCCGACATCGTAATGAGACCCTGCATGTATGTGATGCATTTGCCTTCAATGTACACAACAACAGAGAACCACACTTTAGAATAGAACATATCACAAGAGTTCTTCCACTTAAGTGAAAGGTAACCAAACATGTAACATTTCATTTGAATCGCCTGACCGGGCATTTTTGTGACTAGCCCTTTTTAGATAGGTGGTCAGATAACTGTATTGTAAAGGATAGGGATCGAGTAAGGTTGAAAGGCATAATAACTTTCAAATGATTCTGCCGTGTATTTCCCTATCTTCTAACTGGGCTCCTGACTTAAACTTCAGTGTCTAATCTATTTTAGTGGACGTTAATGGATATGCACATCCGTGCAGTGACATTTTTTCTTAATGTATCTAACAGACAGTGGGTCAGATTGTCACCAGATTTTCAGGCCAGGCAGTGAATAATAAATAGGTTCTATCTGGATTCCTTGTAAGTAAATGCTTTATGGGGAGAGCCAGAACATAGGCTTAGTTTCAGCCCTCTGTGACCTACTGTGGACAGCTAGAATTAAGTCCTTGATACCATTTGGCGAGCACCCGACAGCCCAAATTAGTAGCTGGGTGAAGGATTTATACTGCCCAAAACAGACGCTCTGGAGTCGTTTTTAAAGTAGTGGCAGCACTGCGCAGAGGTACCACACATGTTGTTTAATCATGGCCCTGTCCTGCTGATTCTTGAAGCCCCCACCCCCACGACTCTCTAATTCTCTAATTTGTGGTGCTTCCCATTAGGAGCCCTCAAAGACACAGTATTTTTCTCCGAGCTAAGATACTGTTTTGTAGACTTCTTTAACCTAAATGTGGGTTCAGTTCCACGGTAAGATACACTTTCAGACCTGTAGAAGAGATATGCTGAGACAAGTATCATATTTCCCAAGCCCTCAAAACGTTAAAAGAGACCATTGTCTCTTGCAGGAACGCAGGAGACAACGAGTGTAAATACATAACTACCCAAAATTAGGGGGAAGGCGAGTAACCCAGTCAGACATTGTCATGGCTTCTAAAACATGACCAGAAACATGCAGTAGTACATACTCTGAAAACTGCATCTGGCGACACCATCAGTGGGAACATTAACATCCTTTAAATTATACTATAGAGACTCTTAGGGGCACATGCATCATTGAAAACTGCATTCGCAATGGTGCGAATTGCAAAAATCGGCTGTTTGCCAATGCAATTTTAACTTTTGGGATACATCATAATTTTTGTACTTTTCGCAATTTTAGTAATCGCAAAATTGCGATTACTTACATTGCGATTGCATTTAAGGAATCTCAAATTGAGATTCCTTAAATGCAATGCATCAAAATAAAAACATTAGTGATTTCGCTAATAGGGGGAGCAAATTACCATGAAGTTGACCTTCATGGTAATTTGCAAAAACTTTGAAAAATGCACTAAAGTGCATTTTTCAAAGTTCCATTTTACACACACACATGCCCTTGGGGCATGTGTGTGTGCAAAATGTACTTATAGGCAGATTTCAGGGGTACAACAGGGTGTCCTTTTGACACCCTGGCACCCTTGAAATTGCATTCTCAATTTGCGATTCTCTAATTGAGAATCGCAAATTGAGAATGTCTTCCCATTCATGGAATGAACGGGGAGGTATTCCTTAATTGCGATTCGCAATTTGCGAGTCGCAATTAAGAAATTTTAGGAAATCGCAATTTTTTTTGCGATTTCTTCATGCATATCCTTTTGCAATTCCTAATTAGCGAATCCTTATTTTTCGCTAATAAGGAATCGCAAATGGCATTGTTGATGCATGTGGGCCTTATTTCTTTATGGAAACCGGAAGGGTTGGCTTGAGGAAGATATCCACACCTACCTACAGGAGCCCATCAATGTGCAAGAGATTTTGATTGCAATTGAGGGAATGCCTTGCGGGAAGGCCCCAGGCTCTGATGGTCTCATCTCAGATCTATAACAAGCATTGGCATAGCCAATAGGTCTCGCCTTTGGGACATTACAAGTGTTTAGCCATGCAACAGTTGATGTTGCACTAAGGATATTGTGCTGCATAATTAAATACTTATAAGGGTCCAAAGGCAAGACCTATTGGCTATGCCAATGCTTGTAATATGCGAGTAGTGCCTTCTTCTCCAGGAAGGCCCCTCATTCATTTCCCACATCAAGGATGACGGACGATGCTCCGCTTGGTATGATTCACGGATCTGCTCTGCACAACATTAGGATTTAAACAGGAAAAAAAACGGCACAATCTTTGTACAGAAAATGTAGATCAGGGAACAGAAAGAACAGTGTGCACAATTGTTAAAGAAAGCCGATTAAAGCCAATGATATTTCAGTATGAAGCTTTCCTCCTCCATGCGCGCCTCAGTGCCATGTTTCTGTGGCACTTCAGCACACCAAACCCACGAGGGTCCAATTCAAAGCTAGGTCTCACCAGCTCCATTATCTTATGATCTTGTATAAACTTCGAACAGAGGGAGGAAACTGTGCTGGGCACTGAAGCAAACGCTGGATGTAGAGTTAAAGTATTACAGTGATAGGGAAGTCGCATCATTGGTTGGGCAGCTGTATTTCAACTCTACACTAAGGGGCTCATTAGGATGGCGGACGGACCTGCGTCCGTCCGCCACCCTAGAGGAGGAGGGACCGTCCGCAGGGGCAGCGGCGGTCCCTCCAGTGCAATTAGGATGTGACCGCCAGCCTGGCGGTCACATCCTCAATATTTAACATTGCGGCGGGTGCTGCTTGAAGCAGCACCCGCCGCAAGGTCAAATATGCATGCTTAGCATTTGCATGCACAAAGCGGCAGGCACCGTGCGGTGCCTGCTGCTTTGTGCATGCAAATGCAGGGGGGTACCATAGGTACCCCCCATGTGCACCCCCCACCCCCCAATCACCCTGGGGGCCCGCAACGGGCCCCCAAAGAAATCACAGTATGCCTTTCCACGGCAGAGAATCCGCCGCGGAAAGGCATCTGTTTTCCGCCATCCTAATATGGCTGGCGGTGTCTGATAGACACCGCCAGCCATGTTAGAGCTTTTCCGCCGCGGTCGGAAGGCGACCGCGGCGGAAAAGCTGCGGACCGATTTTGAGACCCACCGCCATCCTAATTTGGCGGTGGGTCTTTTATGCCTCCCCAGCGGTGTTCCCGCATCCTCCGGGCCGGCGGGGGCTTCCGCCGACCCGGGGGATGCGGGAAAACCGCGATCCTAATGAGCCCCTAAGTGACAGCCACTGTTGCAAAGCACATGCAGGTCAAGTCAGCCGGCAGAGGCAGGAGTTAGTCACTGCGATTTTGTGGTTAGAGGAGGAAGCCTTAACACCCCGAGCTGCATACTAGCAGATGGCACTGAATACTCCCTTCCAAGGTGGAAGTAGGGAGGGTGTTCAATTAATACAAAGTATACATTTTTTTGTTTTTTTTAAACAAAATAGAATCAAAATCAGATACTAAATGGGTGAGTTTGTTTTATTTTTGTGAACAGCTTGACAGGGCTTGCACTAACTTCCATTCTGTCTCCGAGATGGAAGGTGGTTGGGGGGCATTATGCTTGCCACTGATATTTTTTATCCAACCACAATAAAAAGAGTGTTGGCTCTTCAGATGCCAACATTTAAAGCAACTCTCCTCCAGAGGAGAGCCTCACTGCCCTGCTTTGACAATCTCAGGGGTGTCTCCAGGGCTGGACTGAGAACATAAAACAGCCCTGGCATATTTTGTTAGACCAGCCCCTCCTCGATCCTCCCCCCCCCCGCATAGCGAGTGCAGTGAGCAAGCCAGATCACTACAAAGTGTACAAAGTGGGGGTCTTGGTGTTCCTCCTAGAAAGTATAGGGGAAAATGGTGCATTCTACAACACATTTGTTATTATATATTCAATTGTACTCGCTCTTAAAGCATATTGAATGATGACCTTACAGTGAACCAACAGTGCTTCTCACCATAGTCCCTCTCCCACATGTATTTTTATTTATTTTATAGCACCTTTCATAGATAGGGTGTTTTAGCACTTTACATCGCCCACACATACAGAAACAATTAATCATACTTGTGTAAACAGTGTATATAAAATGATACATAAGGCAAAGGGAAGCAAGATGTAGGACTCGCATGCCATCCATGCTGGTAGTCATGTTCTAAGAGTGCATGGTCTGAAAAAGCACAAACTCAGGATTCAGAACACAACAATGTGGGTAGGGTTGACTTTAATAATAAGAATGTATTTCTACCCAAACCTTTTTTTAGCAACATCTGGATAATGAAGATTGAGAAGAAAACAACTTTCTAATGTGTACCATGCAGCTCTTTGATGGCAGTTCATAGCTCACTGAGCTAGATTACGACTGTAATTTATCAACTGCACAGTAACAAAAGACTCTCTGTGCCAAAAGCAGTAACCAGCTGCCAGGCCTCCCTGATGGGGTTCTAAATAAGGCCTATCAGATGGGAACAGTCCACGTACGAGGGTCTATGAAGGAAGCAGGCCACCTAGAAGATCCACCATTAGATAAACGTTCACTCAGCCCTCCTTAGGATGGGACCACAAACGTGGCGCAGGTGATATGTTAAAAAAGAAAAAAACGGGAACAGCTGCAAGAAGTCCTGTGAGTGGCAGCGTGCTGAACAAAGTGCTGCGTCAACTGCAGCACAGAGGGCGACATTGGTTCGTCACTCGCGAGCAAGGTGCTGCCAAGAGCCTCACCCAAATTATCAAGAAACCATGATTGGAAGGGACAATGGACATCTACAATCCATTCATCTCGGGCGGTGTGGCCATGACATCCTAAGGCTCGTGGGGATAGCACTTAAAAGGAGACCTGAGCAGTCAATCTTTTTTTTTAAACTTGTCTTAAGTCACAGCACCCTATGCAACCATCGTCACGCTGTTTAACGAGTTTCACAGATCAGGGCCACAGATCAGCGCCAGCATAAGATGTAGACTTACAGTAACACTACAACAGCTCTCAGCGCGTTACTTTAATCACAAAAGAATTCATTTGAAAGCATTGTGATTTACTCCCTGGAGAGGTGGGCCGGTAGACTTCTGAACGGCAGCAAGTCCCTTGTTTGTGTGGGACTGAATTGCAGTGGTATTTCAAGGATGAATAAACTAACTGTGCATTGTCAGAAGAGGCACTGATATGTGTATTTTTAGGCTCGTACCATCATATCCTGCACTAGAAAAGGCCACGAACTCACACACATTGGTGGGAAGACACATGCCATGACTCTTAAGCCCGCACATTATAGTAAAATTGGATTTAACCTCCTCGGAGCATGGTGCATCTTCAAGCTAATAAACAACGTGGCACATATCCCATGGTTCTGTTATATAGCTCAAACGACCGCCCACCTCAACAATACCGCACAAACACAAAATATGTGTTGCGCCCACAAGAGACCGACATGCCCCAGTTCCTAAATCTCAGTCTTTCGCTAACCGTTTTTAGCAATTCAATCTAGTGTCTTGTTCTGCTCAACCACCTGTAAGCACAGCTCTTCAGGCAGTCTGAAGGCCGGAGAAAAGAACCAATTCTTGGCTTACCTGCTGCAAAAGATCAGTCAGCCATCAGCAAGGCGCAGCTTTACTAGCGGTAAGCGGACAACCAAGGTCTCGGCCAAGCCAATCAGCAACAGAAGAACCATTTTTACTTATCCAGCCAAGCACAGCTATTCAGGCTCCGTGGGAAATTGTGGCGTGCACACTACACGGTACAACTAAATTATTGGAACGTACTTGTAGCTGAGGAAGAATCACCCAAGCTTTGGTGCAGAATTGGCAGCCAATGCCTCAATGTCAGGTGAAATGCTGGCCCATCTACCTTCATGGAGATGATAATATTCTTATATATGAGGTGACCCTGAGCATTCTATCGCAGCTGAAAGAGAACAGGTCCAGCCTTAGATCAAGTAAAACTTGTCAAGAATTTATCAACAAGATTCGCAATACGTTTTACCTGTTGGAAGCCTTTGGGGAAGAAGCAAGGGATTGACAATTTACACATTAGCAAATAGCATGTGTGATTAATGGACGGAAGAATGATGCCCAACATAGATCCTGTCAAATGCCTGCCTTTGTTCTTTGGGCCCAATTCTACAACTTTCAGAGTAGCACCAAGTATCTGAAAGTGCTTCAGACAGCACAAATAGTGAATTATGCTTTACAGATGATATGAATGGTCGACAATGCTACTGCTGGGTAGGGTCTTAGGTGCCCCAAGCCCTAGGGATCCTCCAGACAGGTGGTGTGGGCTACAGGGACTACATAGGGAGGGGTCATGTTATCCTGCTACAGTAGGAACATCACCAATTTTACTGTACCTATCCGGGGCACTTGGGGAAGCAGTCGGGGGTCTGGGGTAGTTGAGGGTGCTTCGCTGGATACATCAGGGGCTTAGACATCATTAGTACAACAGATCCAGTAGCACATTGGCTTCTGAGGGAAATACTCAATTTCTGATTTCATGGCGCTTCATAGATTTGTAACATAGAGTGAAAGAGGAGCGGGTAAGGCTGGCGGGCAGTTACAAAAGCCTGGGCGGATAATGCGGTGTAAGCTGAAAGAGCAAATGGTTACAGATGAAAGAAAAAAAAAGTGCAACTTAGACAAGAAAACGACATACTGTAAAAGCCATTAAGTGAGAGACCAGCAGGTTTGACTATGGCTCGTGCATAGAAGGAGTGATGACGATTTGTGTGTTACTAATTTTGAGTTCTCGGAGTCTTTACCTGTTTTTTCTTCCTAGTCCAACAAGCGCACGCGCCTCGTGCAAGTAGGGAGTGAGGGGAGTGCAGCAGAGAGCAGGGAGACGAACAGCGTTTCCCTTGCGGGAATTGGTAACTCATGGCGCCGCTCACTACCGCAAGGGAATCGCCAAACGTGCACGCATTGCCATTCAAAGCAATGCAACGTGTGCACGTTTTTGACTGCAAATCTGAAGCGATTACAAGAGGTCTTTTTCCTATGCAGTGCATGAGCGCTGCGTAGGCGAGACCTAAAAAATATAAAACGATATTGGCCCCAAGATTAGCAGGCCTATACCAGAAAGCGTTTGAACTGCCATCTTAAACCATGGAAAGTGCGGCAAGTACTGTAAATCCTACCAACACTATCCCTCAATCAGGCTTTATACTAGGCAGGGCGACATACAATAATGCAATAATTTTCTCTGAGCTGATTAATCAAATACGACCTGAAGTCAATGCTTTTTCGGTGTTTCTATATGTAAAGCATGCGCTTGACTAGCCGGAGTGACCCTTTCTTTTTGTAATACTGCAAAGACTCAGACTGGGTACACGCCATAACATTCTAAAACTCATGAAACTAATATACACAGAACCCCCTGCGCTTGTCCTCATAAATGGCTGTGCCTCTGAACCCATTCCTATCCCGATATGCCCCCTATTGCTTCTCCTCTGTAATTGAAGCCCTTGAAACATGGCTGTATACAATTCATGTTAACAGAGGCCTACCCTTCCTGCTTAGACATTTCCTGCTGTCAATATACAGAGACAACACTATGCTTTTCGTTAAGGGCCTAGAAGATAACCTTGCAGCCCTACTCAGGCAAATACTATGGTATGGTGGTTTGTCAGTGATGCCTGCCATCTGGGGGTGAGTCTGAAATGGTGCCACACACAGGCTCTGCCGCCACAAAAATGCAGACAGAATTCTTACTCAGATAGAGGGAAAGGTCGGTCAGCTACTTGAGAGTACACGTCGCGGCAACAGGCGGGGTCTGAGTCAGAGTAAATTTCGCCCTACAATATTTAACTCATAGAATATATTGATAGATTACACTGCCCCTTTTTATTGCAGGAAGAATTTATTTATTAAAAGTGTTTTTTCTTCCCAAATTCGTTTACTTATTTAACAACATCCCTTCTCCTCTCAGCAAAATGTTATTTGCTATCCTGCCTGTGCAGCTGATTAGGTTCATATGGGTGGTAAAACACTCTATTTAAGGAAAGACACTTTCACTTTGCCATAAGCAAGGCACGAATTTAAGGAGATATTATAATGCTATGAAGTCCTACTATGCAGTTTACTAGTTTGACCTCATAAAAATGAGTCACCAGGTCATATCGGGGGAAATTAAAAATATAATTGCACCAAAACCCGGTCAACTGATACAAACGGTACTGTGAGAAATTGGGGGCATATTAGCAAAACCTCGTTAAAATTATCGCAGTTCTAAAACGGCGATAATGGGCTTGCTAATATGCGTTATAGAATTCCAATAGAAGCCCAGGTTAGATGTGCAGGACATCTAACCTGGGCTTCTATTGGAATTCTATAACGCATATTAGCAAGCCCATTATCGCCATTTTAGCGGCAGGAAACTGCCGCTAAAGCGGCGATAATTTTAACGAGGTTCTTGTTAATATGCCCCTGGGTTATTAGTTGAGAGAGGTGTGAACTAAGAGTGGGCAAAGCTCACAGAGTTGCACTATGCGGACTTCTGCACAGTTGCATAAAATCTCTGTGGATTTCTGTGGCGTTCCTCTCAGCCCTTATGATCTGTTGTTCCGTTTGTTTCTCATGTTCCTCTTTGCCATCCACAGTTCATTTTCTCATTTGCGCTCTCTTCCTATCACTGTTTGCTCCCTATATTCACCCCATCCATGTAATTTCCCTCACTTGTTCTATCTTTCCCTACATCTTTTCGAACTCTTCACCCACAGCTCCTTTTTATTGTCTTTGCATGTATTGTCTCAGGAAGCACAGACTAGAGATCTTTGACTTACTCTCTGATGGTCAGCTTGATGTGCTGTTCCTTACCGAGACCTGGTTGGACTCGGACTCTGCGCCAGAGATTATAGAGGCACTTCCTAACGGTTATGCAATCATTAGAATCAACACGTCTACCAGCAGAGGAGGTGGGGTAGCACTCATCTTTAAACACACCCTCCAATGCTTCTTGAACCTATCACTATTGTAGATATTGAGCTGTTTTTTTTTCCAATCAAGGTGAATACTAACTATATCGTGAAGGGACTCCTGGTTAATGGTGGGCGTAGTTCGCGAAGTAGCGCTACGCGAAGTGCACTTCGCACTACGTGAACTTCACGTAGCACTACGCGAGCTGCGTAGTAGCATGCTCGCACTGTGCAAGTTGCGTTTTCAATGATTGCACAGTGCGGACAAGCATCCGGCACTGTGCAAGCATTGAAAACGGCATCTTGCACAGTGCGAGCTGTAGTTTTCTGCTGCTCGAGTAGATTATTAATCGAGCGGCAGCTTTCTCAACGCGAACAGGTAGTTTCTCATTGAGAGCGGTCGCGAGCATGCGCAACCACTCACAATGAGAAACCTGACCTCCTCGCGTTGAGAATCTCGCCAGGATGTCATTTTGCTTGCTCCCGGTCGCGAACATGACGTTCAGGACCGCGAACAAGCAAAAAATGACCGCTGCACTACGCTACGCTGCACTATGCATGTTTGCACTGTGCTACGTGCAGCTCGGGTAGTGCGAAGTTGCAAAAACTTCGCAAACTCCGCGAGCGTAGCGTAGTGCTTCGCCCAGGGTTACTCCTGGTCTACCGACCACCTGGACCTCCAACTTGGTTCTCACCTAGTTTGATTGAGGGTCTCCCACAATGGGCATTACGCTATGACAAACTCCTTGTGCCTATTGACCTTAATTTACATTTTGAGGAGCTCATGAGTGGAGGGCTGGTGCCTTACGCCAAGAATTGCTGACGCTGCAACTAAGGCTTATATCTGACTTACCCACCCATCAGCAAGGACACATACTTGACCACATTTTTGCGATTTGAAGGACTTAGTAGCAGAGGATCCGCTCCCTGTCCCTTGGACTGACCACTTCCTGATCCCTCTCGCACTATGGGTGCCAGCGCCGAGGGTTCGGGTAAAGCCTATGCGCGACGTTAGCTGTAGGAATTGGGATGGCTTTTCCCGTGAGAAATTAAACAGCGCTCTGACCCAGGGAGGGACATTGGAATAAGCGTGGGTGTAAAATCTGTTCCGCTCACGGAATTCGCGGATTTTAGGCAAATTCGCAATCCGCAAACTCTCACGAATTTGCAGAAAATTCGCAAATTCGCACGAAGCGGATTTTTTTGCTTGGTCGCGCTTGACAAATACAATATTATACAATTTTGCGGCGCGCGGCGTTCACTTACCGTCATTCAGTGTTTGAAGAGTTGTTTTTCTCCATGTTTGCGTGTGCTGCGCCATTTTGGATCTTTCTGCGGGATCACGCGGGAGTTTGTCGACCGCGATTACGTCAACGCGGCTTGCCACCTTGCACAGCAAGAGTTTGTCAACGCGAGTACGTCATAAGGGCCCGTGATCACGCATCGCGGGAGTAAACACTTGCGAACACGTAGATGCGGCGGGCAGCGACAATCTGCTGAATTTCTTGTGCTAAATTTGCAATTTCGCACAAGAAATCCACCAGCAGGCAGCATAAACCTTGAAAATGATGATTTTATCAGAATAACTCCTCAGGTTGACATTTGCCTGCACTTTTTTTTGCAAGGAGTCCATTTTGGGGGGGGTGGGAGGAAGAAAGTGCCCCACAGTCTCCAACTTCCTGTTCCTGTCCAGCAGGCTCCTCCCAGTGCTTTGTTCATGTCCTGGTCACTTTGATTTGGATCTTGACCTGGAAGGATTACTTTTTGTGGATGCTGCTGGATATTTGGATTTGAGGCCTTTTTGACTTTCTTTGGATCACTTTTGGATTAGAAACTTCACAAGTAAGTTGATGTTGTTTGTTTGGGGCATTACAGTTGCTGCAACTACAATTTTGGAACTTTTTCAGAACATTAAATAAAATATATTGTGGGTAGCCACAGTATCCAGTAGGACCAGGGTTAGTTATGGGTGCATGATGCAACTGTTTTATTGAATTTCAACATCATTTAGGGCATGGATGGCATTGGATTGTGGTGATTTTTGTGTGTTTTTCGATTTTTTGGCTGTTGTTGGGGCCTTTTGCCCAGGGGTACTCAGTGGCTTTCTGTGGGGTCTCTTTAATGTAAACATCATGGAGGGCATGGATGGCATTGTATTGTTGTGATTATTATGAGTTTTTCGATTTGTTGGCTGTTGTTGGGGCCTTTTTCCCAGGGGTACTCAGTGGTGCATGGGCCTAGTCTTTCTGTGGGGTGTCTTGAATGTATACATCATTGAGGGCATGGATGGCATTGGATTGTGGTGATTTTTATGTGTTTTTCGTTTTTTTGGCTGTTGTTGGGGCCTTTTGCCCAGGGGTACTTAGTGGTGCATGGACTGAGTCTTTCTGTGGGGTCTCTTTAATGTAAACATCATGGAGGGCATGGATGACATTGGATTGTGGTGATTTTTGTGTGTTTTTCGACTTTTTGGGGTGGTGTTGGGGCCTATCCATGTGGGTGGGGGCCATTTTGAGGCCTGGTCCAGGCAGGGCCTGGCCATGTGGGTGGGGGTCTAGGGGCCATTTTGAAGCCAGGTAGTGTGCTTTGTTGTGCCATAGGCCTGCACCCAGTCTGCCATGCTTTCATCCATTATGCCCAGGGGTACTCAGTGGTGCATGGACCAAGTCTTTCTGTGGGGTGTCTTGAATTTCAACATGATTGAGGGCATGGATGGCATTGGATTGTGGTGATTTTTGTGTGTTTTTCGATTTTTGGGCTGTTGTTGGGGCCTTTTGCCCAGGGGTACTCAGTGGTGCATGGGCATAGTCTTTCTGTGGGGTCTCTTGAATGTAAACATCATTGAGGGCATAGATGGCATTGGATTGTGGTGATTTTTGTGTGTTTTTAGATTTTTTGTGGTGTTGATGGGGCATGGCCATGTGGGTGGGGGCCATTTTGAGGACTGGTACAGGCAGGGCCTGGCCATGTGGTGGGGGTCAAGGGGCCCTTTTGAATCCAGGCGGTGTGCTTTGTGCCATAGGCCTGCATCCAATGTGCCTTGCTTTCATCCATTATGCCCAGGGGTACTCTGTCAGTGGTGCATTTTATTGGTCTTTCCATTTTGGGGGGTGGCTATAATAAAAATGCTTACTTGCAAACTATTAATTGAAGCGCTACATATGCAACATTTATTTAACTGATGTTCCGCTGGCTTAGTTTGCTTTTAGGTGCAGAAAGACGAATCATCAGCCTCATCGTTCCTCATCAGTGCCAGGAAGAAGTCCTGCTGCGGTGTGTGCAGCACAACGTCACATGTGGCCACAGACAACTCTGCAACTTGTGCAACTGCGGCCTGCTGTTCTGACATCTGAAGAAGATGGCCCCAAAAAAAGTTGCCCGTAGCTCCTCTAGCAAGAAATTTGCAGTAAGGAGCAGAAGAAGCAAGTGGCGCCACTTGCCAAGGAGACTGGCGTGCCGACCGGCGCATTTTTTGGGGAACAAAAAGTACGCCTGCAGCAGCAGCGGGGTCTGCTGGGGACCAAGCTGGGAGCAGCACCTCCGCTCTATTGGGCTCAGTGCTGCCACCACCACGCCAACTTAGGTCCAAGCCATTGAGTGCTGCAGAGGTAGCCAGTATAGTTGTTCAATCACCATCGAGCAGTGATGTTGGCTCATCGCAAGAAAGTAGCAGCATCCCTCAATCAACACAGGTTGTTGTAACTCATCTGACGAGTGTTCAACAACCACAGCTGCAACAACAACCACATGTGCAAGTACAAGCCCAAGTACATGTGGGAGGAGAGGCGACGCAAGGAGAGGCGCAAGCAGAGGTGCATGGAGCGGCACAAGTGCCCACAATAGTTGTTCCTCCCGAAGTAGGGGCACATCAGGAAATCGACATTCAAGCCGAGGTATCATATGAGGAAGCCACTCCTCCTGATGATTCATTGTCTTCCAGATCCCCAGCAAGGAAAAGATCAAGGATGGTGTCTACATCTTCTTCAAGCTCCCTTCCTTCTGATGATATGGATGAAAATTGGGAACCACCAGTGCTGTCTGAGAGTGAGGCACACCATGATCTGATGAAGGTAGCTAAGCGTAAAAGGAAGGTCCCCGAAAGTCTCAGAGTTATGAAGTGTGATGATGACGCTGAACAAGAAGTGGTGTATACTCCTGCTGAATGTGCTGATGAAGACTCTCACGATGACGACGCAGTCATCATAGACATCACTCCAGCCTCAGCAGGCATGCAACAAACAGACATTTATACCCTATCCCGAAATGCTGCTGAGCGTGATGTTGGCGACGTGTCAATGGGACCACCACCAATGCAGTTAACTAGTACACCACCACCTACAGCTTCCATATTTTCTCACCAGAAGGGACCTCCATCCACCTCGACCTCCATTTCCTCAATTAGTGGTGCTGTAAGTGCACAACGTACTAAATTTCGGCAACACACAACCTCCACTTCATCTGGCATTAGCAGCATTCCCAGTATCGCCTCCTCCGCCCCCCACAGACATTTGAAGTCCGCAGTTTGGGACTTCTTTAGTGTTAGCCCAACAAGGGAAATCATAGCCATTTGTACCATTTGTAAGGTTCGAGTTAGTCGTGGTAAGCTTGGTACCAACTATGGTACCGGAGGCCAGAGAGGTCATATTGAGAGACAGCACACTGTCAAATGGCATGCGCACCTAAGGGAGATCAAGCCACTCCTCCTGATGATTCATTGTCTTCCAGATCCCCAGCAAGGAAAAGATCAAGGATGGTGTCTACATCTTCTTCAAGCTCCCTTCCTTCTGATGATATGGATGAAAATTGGGAACCACCAGTGCTGTCTGAGAGTGAGGCACACCATGATCTGATGAAGGTAGCTAAGCGTAAAAGGAAGGTCCCCGAAAGTCTCAGAGTTATGAAGTGTGATGATGACGCTGAACAAGAAGTGGCGTATACTCCTGCTGAATGTGCTGATGAAGACTCTCACGATGACGACGCAGTCATCATAGACATCACTCCAGCCTCAGCAGGCATGCAACAAACAGACATTTATACCCTATCCCGAAATGCTGCTGAGCGTGATGTTGGCGACGTGTCAATGGGACCACCACCAATGCAGTTAACTAGTACACCACCACCTACAGCTTCCATATTTTCTCGCCAGAAGGGACCTCCATCCACCTCGACCTCCATTTCCTCAATTAGTGGTGCTGTAAGTGCACAACGTACTAAATTTCGGCAACACACAACCTCCACTTCATCTGGCATTAGCAGCATTCCCAGTATCGCCTCCTCCGCCCCCCACAGACATTTGAAGTCCGCAGTTTGGGACTTCTTTAGTGTTAGCCCAACAAGGGAAATCATAGCCATTTGTACCATTTGTAAGGTTCGAGTTAGTCGTGGTAAGCTTGGTACCAACTATGGTACCGGAGGCCAGAGAGGTCATATTGAGAGACAGCACACTGTCAAATGGCATGCGCACCTAAGGGAGATCAAGCCACTCCTCCTGATGATTCATTGTCTTCCAGATCCCCAGCAAGGAAAAGATCAAGGATGGTGTCTACATCTTCTTCAAGCTCCCTTCCTTCTGATGATATGGATGAAAATTGGGAACCACCAGTGCTGTCTGAGAGTGAGGCACACCATGATCTGATGAAGGTAGCTAAGCGTAAAAGGAAGGTCCCCGAAAGTCTCAGAGTTATGAAGTGTGATGATGACGCTGAACAAGAAGTGGCGTATACTCCTGCTGAATGTGCTGATGAAGACTCTCACGATGACGACGCAGTCATCATAGACATCACTCCAGCCTCAGCAGGCATGCAACAAACAGACATTTATACCCTATCCCGAAATGCTGCTGAGCGTGATGTTGGCGACGTGTCAATGGGACCACCACCAATGCAGTTAACTAGTACACCACCACCTACAGCTTCCATATTTTCTCGCCAGAAGGGACCTCCATCCACCTCGACCTCCATTTCCTCAATTAGTGGTGCTGTAAGTGCACAACGTACTAAATTTCGGCAACACACAACCTCCACTTCATCTGGCATTAGCAGCATTCCCAGTATCGCCTCCTCCGCCCCCCACAGACATTTGAAGTCCGCAGTTTGGGACTTCTTTAGTGTTAGCCCAACAAGGGAAATCATAGCCATTTGTACCATTTGTAAGGTTCGAGTTAGTCGTGGTAAGCTTGGTACCAACTATGGTACCGGAGGCCAGAGAGGTCATATTGAGAGACAGCACACTGTCAAATGGCATGCGCACCTAAGGGAGATCAAGCCACTCCTCCTGATGATTCATTGTCTTCCAGATCCCCAGCAAGGAAAAGATCAAGGATGGTGTCTACATCTTCTTCAAGCTCCCTTCCTTCTGATGATATGGATGAAAATTGGGAACCACCAGTGCTGTCTGAGAGTGAGGCACACCATGATCTGATGAAGGTAGCTAAGCGTAAAAGGAAGGTCCCCGAAAGTCTCAGAGTTATGAAGTGTGATGATGACGCTGAACAAGAAGTGGCGTATACTCCTGCTGAATGTGCTGATGAAGACTCTCACGATGACGACGCAGTCATCATAGACATCACTCCAGCCTCAGCAGGCATGCAACAAACAGACATTTATACCCTATCCCGAAATGCTGCTGAGCGTGATGTTGGCGACGTGTCAATGGGACCACCACCAATGCAGTTAACTAGTACACCACCACCTACAGCTTCCATATTTTCTCGCCAGAAGGGACCTCCATCCACCTCGACCTCCATTTCCTCAATTAGTGGTGCTGTAAGTGCACAACGTACTAAATTTCGGCAACACACAACCTCCACTTCATCTGGCATTAGCAGCATTCCCAGTATCGCCTCCTCCGCCCCCCACAGACATTTGAAGTCCGCAGTTTGGGACTTCTTTAGTGTTAGCCCAACAAGGGAAATCATAGCCATTTGTACCATTTGTAAGGTTCGAGTTAGTCGTGGTAAGCTTGGTACCAACTATGGTACCGGAGGCCAGAGAGGTCATATTGAGAGACAGCACACTGTCAAATGGCATGCGCACCTAAGGGAGATCAAGGCAGCCTGAATTGCAAGTCAACAAATTGTATCCGTTGATGTTTCATCTGCTGATGACGAGGAGGAAGAAGCGTCAAACATTTCTTCAGTTACACCCAGTACCCCTGTCAGCAGCACACCCCCTGGAAGATATATGAGCTAAACTAAGAGTGTGGGAGAGAGTGAGACACCAATGCGAAAAAGTTCATCATCACTGAGCGTAACTGGGTCGAAGAAGTCATCATCATCCCGTAAAATGGTCCAGCCCACCATTAGAAGCATGTTGTTTTCAGATGCGCCGTTTGAGCGCAACCACCCAACGGCGCATCTGTATAACACTAAGCTGGCTAAAATGCTAGCGCTGGACCTTCTCCCTTTTTCTTTTGTGGCAGGGGTGGGTTTTCTTGAAATGGTGACAATGCTCTGCCCTAAATGGAAGGTTCCTAGCCGGTTCTATTTTGCCTGAGTTGCGGTTCCAGCACTACATGAAGATGTGCTGGAGGTGATTGGGGCAGCTTTGCAGAAGAGTGCTGTTCACACTATACATCTGACAACAGACATGTGGACCAGTTGCGCAGCCACTGATTACATGTGCATCACTGCACACTGGGTCGCTTTTTCAGAGGTTAAAGCAAAGCTAAACGCAGGTGTTGACACGGACAAAGTTTATAAAGCTGCTCGGAAACATGCAACAATAGCCATGTTTGCCATGGAGAAAACTCATACAGGAGAAAACATTTTGCATGAGTTTAACACAAAGGTCTTTGAATGGCTGTCCCCAAGAAAATGCATGATTGGTTATGTTTCCACGGATAATGGCGCCAATTTAGTTAAGGCCATGGATAAGGGTAACTATTTCAGAGTGCCGTGTTTGGCGCACTGTATAAACCTGGTTGTTAAAAAATTCTTGAGTGAAGAAAGTCCAGTCTCTGAGTTACTGACCACCTGCCGAAGAATGTGCACACATTTCAACCATTCTTTTAAGGCCCGGAAGCAGCTGAGGTGCCTGCAACATGAACGTAAAGTGCCAGTGAAAGCACTCATCCGGGAAGTGGCAACACGTTGGAACTCAACCTTCTACATGCTTAAGCGTCTGTATGAGCAGTATGCGGTAGTCGATCAGTATTTGTTTAAACTGGGTACACCTATGATAGACATGAGGATACAGGTGGAGCAATGGGAGCTAGTTAAAAGCCTGACAGACATGCTTCGTCCTTTTGAGGTCTTCACACGTGCAGTCAGCAGGGAGGACTGTAATTTGGGAAAAGCTATCCCATTGTTGCGCATGCTAGAGCACCAACTGAAGGCGGTGTCTTCTAGGTTTGAAAAAGATGGAAAGGAAGAAGCATTTGAGTTGGCGGAGAAGTTATTACAGCGCCTAGTTTGCGATGAATGTCTTGAAAAGATCCAGACAGAACAGCATTACATTTCTGCTACTATTCTGGATCCATGGTACAAAAAGGCAGTGGCAGGCAGAGTAATCTTTCCTTTTGATGACGCAGATGTTACAAAGTACAAACATTGTCTAGCTGTGTCAGCCACTCGGTTTGAAAGAGAACGGCAGAAAATTGAAGGAAAAGGCAGTACATCAGCAGGCCATCCGCAGTCAAAAAAATCCACTTCTGCATCTGTGGCTGTGGCAGAAGTGAGTGATTTTCCCTCTCAGCCGTTAACGACACCAGCAACCGTATCATCTGCACCAGACACAACAGTAATATTGTGTGAAGAAGAGGATTGGCTAACTGAGCTTGGGTTTGCTTCTCAAATGGTCCCAGAAAAAAGTAAGCAAAGTGGAGGAACCCTGGAGAACCTTGAGTCGATGGTGCAGGCCTATCTGATTGACTCAACAGAGGTCCATCTTTCTCATGACCCATTGGCGTATTGGCATGGGAAAACAGATGTGTGGCCAGAGATCACCAACCTGGCTATAAATTACTTGTCTTGTCTCGCAATTGTGTCTTCTGAACGTGTTTTCAGTGCTGCTGGTGGCATTGTAACTTCCAAAAGGACCCGCCTCTCGCCCAAAAATGTGGAGAGGTTACAATGATCAAGATGAATCAGCACTTCATACCACCAGATTACAAAATACGAGAATGCACGCAGGAAGAAGACAAGGAGGACACCAACTTAGATGAGGGAAGTTCTTCCCTGTTAACTGACCTACTCCCGTTTGAATTAGCAGAGTTTGAGGACGATCTCTTCTTCCCTGACACCGAGCCCTGAAAATGAGTCAATGAATCACTAACTTTCTTTTTCGTCCTTATTCACTTTTATTCCTGTGTGTCTGTCTTTCTTTGTTTTGCAAAATCTATATAAAAAAAACTTTAATCTCCTAATCACAAAAACAAGCCCATCAGCAGAACTGTCTTCACTTATTTGCTTATTGATTCGAAGGTGCCGCAGTCTGCATACCTCAGGTTCACAAGTTCACAAGAACATGCTCCTATATCCTCCTCCTCCAGACTCCTATTTCACTCAAATCAGATGGCTGGATTACGCCCAATGAAGAAAGACTCTGCACTTGTGGGGGTGTTCTACTTCTTTGCGGGTGAGTTGACCGGTCTGGGGCATTGCTGTGAAGGTCTAATACCGGCTAAAAGTGGTTTGGAGAAAATCGGAGCAGAAAAAGTTTTTGCGCTTTTGATCACTTGCCTGTCTTTGGGGTGCTGTTGGGGGGGCTTTTAGGTTGTTGGGGGTGGGTTTTGGGGTCTGTGAGCACTGCTGGCACATTCTAATGTTGATTGCATTTGTTTTACAGGAAATCCATGGTGGAAAAGGGGAGTTAGGGCCTAGCTGCAGAGCTCATTTGGACTGCATTGCAGGTAGGCCCACAGTTTCCTAAGTGTGGCTTTTCCCGGTTTTGCTTTTTGGCTTTTTGGGGGGGTGAAACTTGTTTTTGCCCGGGTTCACAGGTCTGGGGGCCTTGCTTGGACGGTGTAATACCGGCTAAAAGTGGTTTGGAGAAAATCGGAGCAGAAAAAGTTTTTGCGCTTTTGATCACTTGCCTGTCTTTGGGGTGCTGTTTGGGGGGCTTTTAGGTTGTTGGGGTGGGTTTTGGGGTCTGTGAACACTGCTGGCACATTCTAATGTTGATTGCATTTGTTTTACAGGAAATCCATGGTGGAAAAGGGGAGTTAGGGCCTAGCTGCAGAGCTCATTTGGACTGCGTTCCAGGTAGGCCCACAGTTTCCTAAGTGTGGCTTTTCCCGGTTTTGCTTTTTGACTTTTTGGGGGGGTGAAACTTGTTTTGCCCGGGTTCACGGGTCTGGGGGCCTTGCTTGGAAGGTGTAATACCGGCTAAAAGTGGTTTGGAGAAAATCGGAGCAGAAAAAGTGTTTGCGCTTTTGATCACTTGCCTGTCTTTGGGGTGCTGTTTGGGGGGCTTTTAGGTTGTTGGGGGTGGGTTTTGGGGTCTGTGAACACTGCTGGCACATTCCAATGTTGATTGCATTTGTTTTACAGGAAATCTATGCTGGAAAAGGGGAGTTAGGGCCTAGCTGCAGAGCTCATTTGGACTGCATTCCAGGTAGGCCCAAAGTTTTCTAAGTGTGGCTTTTCCCGGGTTTTGCCTTTTGGCTTGTTGGGGGTGTTAAACTTGTTTTCGCCCGGGTTGACAGTTCTGGGGCCATTGCTGGGAAGGTCTAATACCAGAAAGAAAGTGTTTTGGAGACAATCCCTGGGGAAAAGGTTTTTGCATTTTCTGAGATTTCGCTGACTCTACCGTTTTCGGGGGGCTGTTTGTGGGGGTTCCTGGTGTTTGTGGGGGGGGTTTGCGAGTCTTGGAGCAATGCTGGGTATGGATACTTTTGCTTGCTTGCAAGTAGTTTGAATGCAATCCATGGTGGGTAACGGGGGATTTGGGCCTACTTTACTTTCAAAGTACGTTTGGTCACCATTTTCTACTAGGACTCTGACAGGTAGCAGTATCGCACGTTTTTGAGATCTGATTGGGGGTCTTCTACATTTTTGCGACTGGGTTTAGTAAGGGTCTGGGAGCACTGCTGGGAAGGTCTAATTTTGTTCTAAAACACAGTTTACAGTACACCTAGCTTGAGGGGAAAGATCCGCTAAATTAATTCGCCCATACTTATTTATCCTTCAAAAGGAGACTCAGACAGAGTACGCACTTTCAAAAATATTGTACTGTCTATTAGGAAACTCAAAGTGTGACTTTTTGCACTACACAGCGTACATACCTTATATTTATTTCTTTGTCAGTGGTGTTCTAATATAACTTACTGTTTTTCCATCAATAATTACAGGCCGGGTTTCAGCCTGTGCAATGGGAAAAAAAGGATAAAGTCAGGCTTCACATTAGCGAACCGCAATTCAGCATCCGCCAGGCAGGCAGTGGACAGGGTGTCTTCTGGTCACCAACATTGATGGACGGAGCGTCAGATGGAATGGAGGAGTCCCTCTAATAAGACGAATGGTTGGATGCATGCAACTTCCCAAATTCAACAGGACAACTACAACAGCATACAGATACAGTATCCGTTCTTTTCTAATTATCTTTTAAGTAATGTTATTGCTGTGAACGTCTATGACTGTGACTCTGCATTTCTTTGATCTCTGCTTCTAAATTCATCCCTACAGCCATTGTATAGGTTTTACTTCTGCTATTTTTCAAACCTAATTTAATGTACGAAGTGTTACTCTGAGTGCTGAGATAGGCAAGTGAAAACGCATAATTACTGTAGCCCTGTACTGTCGCATTCTTTCATTCACGGTTGTCGAAAGTACTACTTACTTTTCAGTAACCATGCATGCAGTAGTGCATGCACTTCCTTTATGTCACTTAAAAGATTTATGGATAGCTTTGTACCCAAAGATTTGTTTATCTTCAATTATTGTTTGTCCATGCTGTGTTTTTTTTTCTTCTCTCAACAAAACTTTCCCAAAAACCCCCTTTCCCATCCATTTTCCAAACCCTAACCCTCTTCCCCCGGGCTGTGTGGTTTTGATTGATGTGTGACTAAATGACAGCAATAAGTCCACACACTTGCTCGGGAGGATAAGGTCATAGCAACAGGCTGGTGAAGGAATCCGAGGATATATCTTACTCAGCTTGACACAGACCCATGAATATTGGCAAATGAAAGCAGATTTTCATGTGTGCCATCAACTTGATTGCTCATCAAGAACATCCTCCTCCTAGGCGTGGCAAATGATTACGCTGCTGTGTCCTTCACCTTCAGTACTATTTCTTGTAGTAGTAGCCAATGTCAAAGAAATTCAACGCAAGTAGTAGTTATACTTTCAATACTTTACCATTTGTTAGGCTACATTGTGGCACTGTTCTAGTGTACTGTCACCTGCTATATTCTCTATCGTACCGTTCTAATGCTACGGTAAGGACAAACAAGGTTTCATTTTCTTTTTTTTCAGATGCTGCAACTGCCACTGTGTAACACCACTAGTACCAACGCAATGATGACATTTCATCCGCCCAGGATTGCCAACCTTAATCGACTTTTCCCGTGCAGCCATCCCTGTGCCTAGCCCTATTTCCAAACACAAATTACAGGTAAGATAAGCGTTTGGGGGGAGGTAGTATAATGGAGTATTAGGAGAGACGAAAGACTGACGGTCCTAGGACTATTGAATTCACTTACTCTGTGAGAGGCACTTAGTTTTGAAAACATTTGGGCAATTACTTACACAACTTGAATCAAGATGCCACTTAAGTTTCAGGAAAACAAACTTACTGTTAAACCCCCACCCACCAGCCAGTCCAAAGCACTAAAAAAGTAACAACACGTATGCTAAGATAAAGTTTAAAGTATATTTATATCCCTAACATAAATAATCTCCCGCAAGACCCAACCCACCCCCCCTCCCGAACCCCAACTAATGTCCGTGAAAACTAAGTCCAAAAAAGTAGAAAACCCAACTCCCAATTCCCACCCCCCCAGAAGTCTTTAAAAAAGGGGCAAGGGACAGTCTCCTCCTACTGCTCGCTGCTGTTGACTTTTCGGGCCAGGTCGGCATGCTCCTTGCGGAGGGTCTCGAGCAGGGTTTTGGTGTTGAGCAGCTCCTGCTCGAGGTAGGACACCCTCAGTGAAAGGCGGTGCAACCTTTTTTTGGTACTGCTGTGGGGGGCAGCTGATTTTTTTGCTGCTCGGCGGTGGCGGGTGGCTGTGGTACCCCGGCTCCGTACCGCTGGAGACCTGCGCTGACTGGCTAACCCAGGGAGCGCAGAGGAGGATGCAGCTGTGCCGGTCGATGTTATGGTCGACTGCGTGTCCCCCTCCTCCTGGGCAACCAGACGCCGATATTCGGAGACAGTCGCCTCCAGCCTCCGTTGCCGGGCCCTTTTAGCCAGCTCCTTCCATGTTGGTTTGGAAGGAGCATCTATATGAAGAAAGAAAGTCATAGTCTGTAACCAATGCTCTTTAAGATTAACACAAAATGATTCAGCAGAAAGTTGTGTCACAGTAGAACTAGCAACTTGCAAGCTCAGTACATAACTATTGTGGCCAGTATCCATCTAACCTCCCACTTCTTCATCCTTGCTATAACATTAGCGGGAGTTTAAGGAATCAATTCTACGAGCACTATGGACTCACTCCATGACAGTACACCAGTCTTATTCTTCTTCTTCTCTCTTGTTTAGCAAAATTGGTACGTTAACTTCTGCAAGCCAGCATAATGCCAGTGCAGTCAACTTGCACCCGAGAAAAACAGACGCCCGCCATGATGAGTGAGACAGACTTGCGTTACTGTACTGGTCCAGTACATGCAGGTGGTGATGCTCTTACTTTTCTAATACGGGTGGCACTGAGAATACTCTGTTACAAGGGCTACTGCTTAATTAAATTAAGTTTCACCCTACAGTGCCAATGAATACTAGAAAAGGAAAATGAAGAAGATAAATAATCTGATTATCTATCACTGCACATGGTATGTATTTGCTTACATATGGGAGGATTTTAGGTGCTTTGCTTTTTATTGAGTGAACAGTGATACATCCACACATGAATGACCGAGTTCTACTAAACTTGTTAACAGAGGTAGTGAGTGGCCATCGTAATAGCCGGATATATGCTGTGCTTGCAATACAAACTACTGCTACTATTCATGGTAGTATTCGGACAAAATTAAAACTTCTTTTCCTTGCCTTTCCTACACTGGAAAGGACGTGCGGGTGCAGTGTTACATGCTCTTCAAAGTAACACTTAGTTCATCCAGTGACCGTCTACTCTCTCTAGATACACATATGCTATCTAAGATTCAGATAGTACCATGATCCAGGCATCCATCCATTCAAACTATATGTCAATCATTCTTCTTCATGTCTCTCATCTGGACAAACCTTACGTTTTCTCACGGGAAAACCACCTTTTCATTTTATTTGGGAAACCGCAAGCCATACATCCGTGCTTGACTTGCATTTGAATTTCAACCAAAGGATATATTGCGCACACATACAGTTTCTGTTTCACCCACCAAGGCTGTTCTCCTTCCACCCATCCTTGCTTCATCCTTCACCAAGCCATGCATCATATTCCATCCCAGCAACCTCGGGCACCAATCAAACACGTATCATTCTTCTTTGTCAATCATCTTTACTTTTAACTTGCTCATCCTTCCACACTTACTTACACCCTTCTTTCGCTTTTTTTTCATCCCATCCATCAAGTTCACCTCAGATCTGATTTGGATTCTCGAAAAAAAAATTCACCGCTGAGTTGAAGTACATTTAGAGGAGGCTACTACCTGGTTGATAAAAACTTTGTTCTAAATTTGAAAGTCTTCTTAACAGTATAGTAACTTAACTGTACAACATATATACGACACCCGTGCAGAGAGCACACTCTGCAGTCTGCAGTCTCAATAAGTAAGGAATATAAGAGCTTACCACTGCCCGCCACTACCGTGGCAACCCTCACAGCAGTTTCCTCCGGCACTTGCACCGCCTCCTCCCCAGAAGTGTCCTCCTCCACCTCCGCGCTGGCCCCGGCACCAGATGTTCCACCTACAAAGTACATTTAAGAATGTTAGATGTCATAGACATACACCACTCACTAGTATTTTGTCTAGGAATGAAGAAATGTGAATACAGAAACCAATCTAATAATTTGTGACTGTCCAGGGAAGGGTGTTGTCTTGCTACACTTTTTGGCACAACTGATGAATGCTTGCTTTTTAACACGCACCATTTTTCTCATAACAGACAGAAGCTTCACTTCTAAGAACAAGAGCAAGATCAGATCATCATCACTAGGACGGAGTGACCAAAGATTCAGCACCAAAAAGAAAAATTAAAGTTCAAACCAGGTGAGGGCTCGGCTCAATAAATGTGTGAAATAAATCACTTTTCCATTTTTAATCAACCGTTTATGTTTTATGACAAACTTGATTTTTAATAAATGTTTTTACTTTTAATAAAGCTTTAAAACTTAAATAGACTCTGTGGTTTTTGGTCAAGAGTGACTGAGCAAAAGGTTTTGCAATTTGCACGCATGAGTCCGTGCCTCTGACACTTCTGGACTCTGACTCCGTACTCTTGTCCTGCGTTGGATAATCATCATTGGGGATCAATCATCGATGAATTCGGTAGCTAAATGACTCTGCCACACTATCTAGTCAGTAAGGAGATTGGGGGCTCTTCAAAGTCTGTTATCACTGATGTATGTGGAAAGTCTACCTGCGCCTATTATAAATGGTAAACATTGCACTATTTAGTGTCCATAGTTCTGTTTGTGCAGATGTGTCCCTGCAACAGTAGTAGTATGGATTGTCCTCCTATCCAAACCAAAAGTAAGGTAGTATCTTATTCTTTCTTGGTGGTCATTCGCATTTTATTGTTGGGAATTGTCAAAGCATAAATATTTTCAAGACTTGAAAAGACATTATGGACAATCCCAGAGGACTGCACTCAGTTCATAGAGCTATTGATGACTAGAATGGGAGTTTCGTTTGACACCTTTTGCCAACTGTTCAATCTTAGTTAGCTACACAGACAGACTAATAAGAATAATCTAGTAATACCACAGGGAGTCATAGTAGAGACAGGATAAGAATTTAGATACAGTCTACAAGAAGATCAAAGACGATTTAGAAAAAATCTAATGAGGAACGCTAGGAAAAAATAGGTACTCTATATTAAAATGAAAACTTACTGGGGCCAGCAAAGGAGCCCTCGCCTGACCGATCCTGGCCTTCTACAACAGCAGCAGCAACCACCTCCTCCTCTGTCCTCTTGCCCCTGGGGAGAGCTGATGTACAACATGAAAGAAAGAAAGACCCAAAAACATGGATGATTGTTGTCAACCAAATCAAACATTTCAAAAGAACAATAACAAAATATTTTGGCGAAATAGCAAATAGACAACTATTCCACGGGATATATTGACCTATCTCATGTGGTCTACTACGATATTAGTATTGCTTGATTTGCGGACCGTCGACTTGGAAAGTTATGTAACTCACTAAACAAAGTACTAAAAAGGTTCGCCTAGGACTGCAGGCAGCAGTCCGCAGCACGCGAAGTGACAGACAAAGTCATCGTGATTGCAGATCAGCGACAACACTAAAAAGTTTCCTACTACATTAACCAGTCATTAAAATACTCAAACTATCAATCCACCACCACTATTTCTTTTTATTGCCAGGTGTACAAAGGAAGGACTGGACTTGAGTCTGTAGGGACAGATTTACAAGCCCCTTGCGGCTCTTTTGCTCCGTTGTTGCGTGACTTTTGTGACGCAGCGGCAGAACAAAAGAGGCGCCATGGTGCAGCGTATATTAACAAAGTGACGCATATGGGAGATGCATCACGTTGTAAAGCCCTGCGCCATCAGGGGGCGTTCCGGCGCAAGGGAGGGCGTTCCTGCGCAGGAACGCATCCTAAGAGTGGCTGAGGGAAATCTACAAGATTTCAATCAGTCACTTTTAGGACAATGATGCGTCACTCAAACCCTGCGCCTGCTTGAAGCAGACGTACGGCTTGACGCAGCATTGGGGAGATAGGGCACCCCAGAGCATTGCTGGAGCTGCGCCATCGTTGCGACGCAACTCCAGCAATGCGCCGCCTTTACGGCACAGATGCGTAACGCTTCGGTGATGTTTTGGGCCCATGCTACTTTGCAGGAATGCGCCAGTAATTGCAAATCTGCCCCTTAGTGTCTAGCATTACGCAGTTCAGTAAACTACACTCATACATAATTTCTCAGGCCAATGAAATGAACACAAAATCGAAAACAAATAAGCATAGTAGCAACGCTACTGAGAAGGAGAGCAGTGCACCTGAAATGCACAGACGATTTTGACATATAATTTACCTACAATGTAATCTGCAGCATTAATGCTCTTGATAAAAAACAAAAATGTGCAATATAATAACACACAGAGCAGGAGAAAACAGAGTAGTGATGAAATAGCTACTACTACTCACCAAGCCAGGGGATCTCGACGCCGAGCAGGTCGAGCAAGTCGCGTTCCCGGTCCAGGAGATTCGTCCAACGGTGGGTGGCCTGGTTGTAGGTGCGCCGGACCCGAGAGTGTTCAAACATGGCCCGGCACACCATCTCCCACCGCTTCCGGCGCTCCCGGAGCCCGGAGCCGCTTGCAATCTTGCTGCCTGCCGCGATGGTCCTGGGGATGCGGCGCTGTACAAAGAACACTAGTGCGGCCACCTCCTCCGCGCTAAAGATCTCCCGTGGTATCACTAGCTCCCCCCTCAAACGCCCGCACGGGAGCCAAGCACGGGGTGCGGGACCCTTCCCCTTCTCGGGCAGCTTCCTGGCTCCCTTTACCATGGTCTGGGCAGAAAGGAAGGTAAATAATAAAGAAGAAATAGAATAGGGAAGAAGAAAAGAAAAGAGTTAAAAAAGTAGTTTAAAATTAACCAAAAGTAGTAGAAAACAAAAAAATATAGAGCTAGAAAAATAGAGGATAGCTAATAAGTAAAATAGATTAAAAAAAAACTTCAAACAAGCAAAGGATGGCAGAGATTGATAGAGGATACAGAAAGGATGCCCAGAACCATAGCAATGAATGAAAAACAAGATGGCCGCGCCCGTTCACGACCACGTGGGTAAGTTCGCGAGAGATTTCCCCCGCGATCACACGCAAAATTGTACTAGCGAGCCGCACACTTTGCGAGATTACACATAGCGCCCGGAAACGGAAATACGTCACGCAAACAAGATGGCCACGCACATGTACGACCGCTAGGGTAACTTTGCAACGTTGCGCTACAAGCGGCTTGCGAAAACGCAAAAAATCACGCGAACTTACACCCCGCAAAAAAAGAAATCGTATATTCGCACGAATTCGCGGCTTCCAAAATCAATCTTGCGCGAATTAGCGCCCCGCGAATACGCGCCCCGCGAATCGCGCGAAATTGCAGAAAAATGATTTTTGCAAAACTGAAAGCACTCAGCAGGTGCAAAAGTTCAAGCTCATCATTAGTAACCATTCCCTGCAGTGCTCCCTGAGGGCCCCCTCCAGAGTTCAGTTGCCTACTTGCAACTATTCAATGACCCTGCTCTGACCCTCACAGCAGGCTCAGAGAATAGCTACAAGTATGCCACAAAGGTCATGTTAAAAAAAATTACACTGCAACAGAAAGCAATTACAGATAAGGAATCAGGTGCCAGACTGGAAGTTCAAATTCGGTGACACATTAATCAGCCCCTAATTCATTCCTGTCAGTTGAGGCAGGGTAGGTGTGCTAACGAATTTTACAAAACTGAAAGCACTTAGCAGGTGCAAAAGTTCAAGCTCATCATTAATGAGGAAGCACTTACAGCTAAGGAAGCAGGTGCCAGCTCAAATTCAGTGACACATTCATCAGCCCCAAATTAATTCATGTCAGTTGAGGCAGGGCAGGTGTGCTTTTCCCCCCATAATCAACAGTGATGAACCAGAGGGTGACATGAGTGAGCCAGAGGGTGGCAGTGGTGAAACAGAGGGTGGCAGTGGTGAAACAGAGGGTGCTGTGATGAACCAGACATTGAAACAACATGGTCGCGACCGTTGCTACCCGACAAGTAAGTTAGCGTTTGCGAACTGGTAAAAAACCCTCGCGAAATGGCAGAAACACTTGCGAACACAAAAAAAAAATCCGCAAAATTCGCGAATTTTGCGGATTGCGAATCCATAAATATGCAATTTCGCGAATTGCGAATTCGCAAAATTCACCCATACTTACATTGGAAGGGCATGCGCTAATCTAGATAAGCGCGTTAGCGAAGCACTAGACAGTACCGCACCCTGGGCACCGAGAAAAAATCCAGTAAGCAATTGTACCACGGAGCAAAAATCTGCTCCATGGTAAAATTCTGGACTACGCATGGCTAAAAAGGAGTGCAAACGCCTGGAGAGGTGTTGGAGGAAGGGATTCTTGGGCCAGGGGCAAAAATATCATGGGCTTATTAGGAGAGCTAAGGCAACATACTATCAGGAAAGAATTGAGGTAGCAGAGAATTCAGCTAAATAATTGTTTAAGATCTATAAGGAGATCTCCTCTCTGGCCACCAGAGCTTCTCCAGTCTCGGGATCTGTAGAGTCCTGTAACTATGTAGCGGAGTTTTTCGCTGACAAAGATGATTAAATTTACTCCACCTTTCCTGAGTCTGCTAGGGAAGCTGAAAAGACTGCAGAGGAGGCTAGGGAGGACTGGGAGGGAGTAGAGATGAGTAACCTAATACAAACCTGTCTGAGTGTTAAGTCAGGTTCTCCTAGAGACCCAGCCACCCCTAATGTACTTAGGCAGAGCATCATAACTATTGAGCCTTAAATTAGACACCTCTTGGAGATGACTTTTGTGACCTGTACGGTACCTGGCAGCTGGAAAGAAGCAGTGGTTCTCCCACTACCCAAGAAACCCCATATCAGCTCTACTTGACAACTTGCGCTCTATCTCTCTCCTCCCTTACTTTGCTAAGGTTACAGGTGAAATAGTTATTAAACAACTAATGGCGCATGTTGAGAAACACCATCTTCTACATCTCTCCCAGTCGGGCTTTTGCGCTATGCACTCAACAGAATCGGCTCTGCTGTTTGCCATGGAAACAATTAGACAATGTGCGGATGCCGGGCAGACAGCGGCCTTAATCCCGTTGAATTTAAATCCCGCCTTTGACACTGTCGCTCATCACACCTTGCTTCAGTGTCTGAATAAAGGCGATGTCTCGGGCCATGCACTGAAGTGCATGAAATTCTTCTTGGCGGAGAGCAGTTACCAGGTGAGGCAGGGATCCCACTACTCTAAAGTCATCAAACTAAAACAGGGGGTGCGGCAAGGTTCGGCCCTGAGCCTAACCCTGTTTAATCTTTATGTGACACCCCTAGCTAAGATAGCGGATGGCTTCGGGATCAGGGTCGTATCCTATGCCAATGACATTCAACTAGCGGTCTCCCTGACACAGGAACAGGACTCGGCAGCCTGCAAATTTGTGGCATGTTTGCAAGAACTGGCATCATGGATGGCTAATAACTGTCTAAATTTGAATGGCAATAAGACCGAGGTGCTTGTTGTGGGGAGAGCCCCATCAGTTTGGTCATCGGCTTGGTGGCCCCAGAGCCTGGGAATTACTCCTACGCCTAGCATTCAGGTGAAGAACTTGGGAGTGTGGCTGGATTCCAAGCTCTCCTCTGAATATCAAATCAGGTGGGTTGTGGGTACCTGCTTTGGGGTCCTTAAGGGCCTTCGTAAAACTCTGGACTTGCTTCCTATTCCTGCTAGGAAGACTATGGTGCATGCCCTTGTGACATCTTGCCTTGATTACGGAAATAAACTGTACCTGGGTGCCACGGCTGTATGTTTGAATAGAATCAGTGTCTACAAAACGCAGCAGCGCGGGTGGTCCTCATGCAACCGAGGCGGGCCTCTTCTAGGAAGGCTCTGGCAACCCTTCATCGGCTTCCCATCAGGGAAAGGGTGCTGTTTAAGGCACTCTGCGTATGTCATCGCATCTCCCAGGGAACGGGTCCCGCATATTTGGCTCACTTGATCACACGCTCTGCTCCCACAAGGCAACTTAGATCCTGTGGGCGGGCTTACTACTTGTTCCCAAGGCCATGAGGGCTAGGATGGGTGGCCGGTCGTTTCGCCTCCTGGCTCCTCAGAACAGGAACAAACTTCCCCTGAGCCTCCGGCTAGAGGGCTCAGAGGCTAGGTTTAGGAAAGACCTGAAAACACATCTTTTTCAGCGCCTGTAGGGTCTTTTGATTTGTCCAGGTTCTTTTGGAGTCAGGTTCTTCTGCAGGCAGCTCCTCATCATAGCGCAGGGACATACCAGTGGGTGTTACCAGGCGCTTTATAAATTTTCATATTATTATTATTGTGCACATTGCTACCACGGTGTGTTGGCAAAGCGCTGTAACCTTATTCATGAGCCCCATGCAGTAAATATACTGTATTACCTGCCCCCTATCAGACCAGGAAATCACAGGCAGCAGCAGAACAGAAAGCAGCCAGACTCCAGGAATAACTCCTCCAGTGCCTGCCAACCCTGATCCTCATTCTCCACCCAGCTTGGCAGCAACACCCGCACGTGACCAGAGCCCTGTCTCAGGAAGTCCATGAGGTAACTCAGTTCAGTTCTAAGGAGCACGAGGAGAGGGCATAGTTGCGTGGACATTACACACACACTTCTAGATGGGAAGGATGTTGGTGTGTGTGACCTATGTCCATTCTTCCCCTATCGTCACGCTACGTGGTCTGTTTTTTCTTTCATCTAGATACACCTATGTTCCCTTAAACAAGATAAACAGTTATCATTGTAATGTGCATTGTCAGTGGAATGAAATAGAAGTGTCATTGTCAAATGTAATAAACGGCAAGCCCAGGGAACGACAAACACATGAGTTCCCCCTGGAACAATGTCCGTGTGCGCATGAGACACCTTGCTGAATACTTACATGTAAATGTGCAATCGGGGTCTGCTCCATCTCACGCAGTCTGCTGGGGCTCCTCTTCTGATTGTTGTGTTCTGTAGCTTTGCAGACCTTTCATCCTCTGTACTATCAAGGGCTGGCACCAAGTGTGCATTGCATGGAAGAGATGAGAGAGAGGACACAAAGCTAAGATCTGGGCGCAGAGCGGAATTACCGCTATGTTTTTCTGCTGCGCCTCTCCCACCTTCTAAGCCACTAAAATACCAGGGGTGGGCCTGCTCTGGTAAACTCTGCTACGCTATGCAGGAGGTGGGGCTTCTTGCTTAAGTCCCCTATCCAAGCAGAGTGTGGAGTGGCAAAACTTTGCAAGCTCCAAGAGCGGAGAGGAATTCACCGCCCACCCCTTTTGTTAATCCTACTCCAGTAACAACCACAAACCCCGCCAGGGTGAACTACAAAAAGTCACTAAACTAAACTGTGCTTAAACTTCTGATAGCTTGGCACAAACCAGTCAGGGTTAAGTTAGAGGCAATGTGTAAAGTATTCAAGTAGCACTTCAACAGTAATAAAGTAAAAAATGCAACGCAAGAAAAATCCCACACCAATTTAAAAAATAGAGTACAATTTAATTTAATAAACTATTTGACAACAAAGGACACACATTTAATAAGCAGAACCTGAAATATGCAATTTCAAAGATTTAGGTAAATATAGTGCCTAAAAGAAAAAAGCACCACTCACGGCCGTGCTAGACATGGAGAAAGTCACAAGTTCGGTCCAACAGCGATGGAGCGCAGGCTGGGTACAAGGACCACGTTAGTTCCACTGAAAAAGTTACCTTGTCAAAGTCCGGCCCAAAGAGTCCAGTTCACGGTGGAGGAGGCCATGAGGAGCGAGTAGAGTGTCATGGATGATCGTCGCTATAGCATGAAGAGCAGGCCAGCCATGTCAGATGGCAGTTGTGCAAAGATCCGGTTGGTCATCATGAGCTGTGGTTGCTGGAGCTTCGTGTTGCTGATCACCACAGGCTGGCATGGCTGCCGCACGAAGTTCAGAACTCACGTTGTCAGTCATCCCTGGCAGTCGCTGTAGCATGATGAGTCGGGGTTATCGCATGTGAAAACATCTCGACACAAACAGGCTCATTCGCAGCTGCAGAGAACCCAAAATCTCAGGATTTCTACTGTGTCTTTAAAGAAGTGCACTTGGATGCCAGGCAAGGGTGAAGGAAGCACATCCAGCCTTCTTTCACACAGAGTAGGGCAGGCCTCAAGCATCAGGGAAGTTCTCTGGTAGCAGGGTAGCCCTTCTTGTGTGATATCCACAGGTCCAGGAGTATACAGAAGAGTGGCTCAGAGGGTACTATTTTTATACCTAGAGCCAGCTTCAATATGAAATAAACATCTGGAGTTTCCCCCCTGCAGATGGTTTTGGAATTTCCTGTCTATCTGCCAAGGTTCCACAGGGTCTGGAGTCACAAAAGGCTAGTGTGACGTTCTTTGTGTGTGTGCTGAAGCAGCTCCTTTGAAATGTATGTGAGGCTGTGGACTGCTCCCCTCATCCTATCCTTGTCAGGATGGCTATTCTGCCAACGCCTAAGCCCCTCTTTGTGCTACTATCTGGGAGGAATACACAAAGCTCAACTGCCAAATACACCTAGTCATGTGACACAGGTTGCAGGCTGCAGGCACCAAATGGTTAGGACAAATGACTATAAACTCTCTAAAAGTGACATTTTCAGAATTGTGACTTAAAATCTGACTTTACCATTATTGAGGATTTTAAATTACAATTTCTTAAACACCAAACATGACATTTCTACCTGTTACCAAACAAGAATTATAATTTATTAAATGTTATAACGTATGCCATTGTTATCTTATGGTAGAGGTGGGCCTCACAGCAGTGAAAAACAAATGTGTGAGTTTTTCACTTCCAGGACATGAAAAACTTAAAAGTACATGCCCAGCTTTATAAATACAATGCACCCTGCTGCATGAATAGTTTGGGGCCTACTGTAGAGGTGACAATTGTATTACATTGGGATATTTAGGCAACAGTTTTATTTTTTCAAGTTGAATTGGCAGTTTAGAACGGCTCTCAGGCTGAAATTGCAGGCTGGGACATGTTTTAACCCCTTCGGTGCTCATGATGGAATGGGTCCGTCATGATCACCAGTTCTCCTGTGCTCATGACGGAACCATTCCTTCCCAAGGAGGGCGAGCCCCAAGCAGGGATCCACCCATTAGCCACCAGAGAGCGGGAGCGGCCCCTTGGGCAAGGGCCTTTGCTCCCCCCATTCAAAGTTGGAACAGACAGTCACAGCAGTAGCCACCAATATGCCCCGTTCGGTGGGGCAAAATGCAGCCTAAACACCAGGGATCATTTGTTTATAGGGCAGCGGTGGGGGCTGCCCAGATGGGGCATACCAATGACTCCACCCTGCCCCTCTAAAAAGGTAGGAGACTGTCTGAGCCCCCCAGGAAGAAGATGGGGCAATAACCCACTTGACACCAGGGATTCTTTTTTATATGTAGGGGTGGGGGCTGCCCAAAATGGCCATGCCAATGCCCCCAACCACAAATAAATGCTACAGTCTTTCTGCCCCCCCCAGGAGGCACAAGGTGGCAGTAGTCACTTACCTACCCCGGGGGGACAGAAACTCACTAGGCACCAATGCCCCCACTCCCCAAAAAAGATACCACAGTCTTTCTGCCCCCCCCCCCAGGAGGCATATGGGGCAGTAGCCCCATATCTGACCCGGGGAGAAAGCCTACTAGGCATCAGGGATTATTATTGTTTTAATATGTAGGGTGTGGGGGATGCCCAGAATGGGCATGCCAATGACCCATCCTCCCAAACATTGCCACTAGCCTTTCTGTCCCCCCTGTAGGCAGATGGGTGCAAACGCCGCTTATGTGCATCCCACTAGACACCAGGGATTCATTTTTTATAAGTTTCAGGGATGGGGTCAGCCTAGAATGGGCATACCAACTACCCCAACCCCCCCAAAAAATGGTCACAGCCTTTCTGCCCCCCCCAGGAGGCAGTTGGGTTCAATAGCCCCTGATCTGCCCCCCCGGGGGGGGGGGGCAGAGAGCCCACTAGGCGCAAGGGATTACGATGGCTTTTTTATACATAGAGGTGAGGGCTGGCCAGAATGCCTATACCAATACCCCCACCCCCCAAAAAATAGCCACAATCTTTCTTCCCCACTTGGCGGCCTATTGGGGCAATAGCCCCTGATCTGTCCCCCCCCCCCCCCGCCCCAGGGTTGCAAAAAGCCCTCTAGGCACTGGCCTTTTTTCACAATGTGCCTAGCTGTGGATTTTGGGACCTAGCACAGCCGGCACCTGGGAAAACCGAGCAAACCTGTAATTTTTTTAAACTAGACACCAAGGGGAATCCATGATGGAGTTACTTGTGTGCCCCTAGCCAGGTTCTATTACTCATAATCCCTTGCAGAACAACACATTTTCCTCAACTTTCTGTGATAGATAATTCTGGAATCTAAGGGAAGCAAGAAACTTCCACCAACCCAGCATTCCCCCAAGTCTCCCAATAAAAATGGTACCACACTTGTGTGGGTAGGCCTGGTGCCAGTGACAGGAAACGGCCCAAAACGCAACAAAGACACATCACATTTTTCCAGTGAAAACTGATCCTTTTTTGGCAATGTGCCTAGCTGTGGATTTTGGACCCTAGGTCAGCAGGCACCTAAGGAAATCTAGCAAACATATACATTTTTTAAAACTATACTTTCAGTGGAATCCAGGATGTGGTGACTTGTGTGGCTCTGACCAGGTTCTGTTACTCCAAATCCTTTCCAAACCTCAAACTTTGGGTAAAAAAACACATTTCCCTCACATTTCTGTGATGGAAAGTTTAGACCTACCAAGCATTTCCCAAAGTCTCCTGATTAAAATCGTGCCTCACTAGTGTGGGTAGGCCTAGTACCCGCACCAGGAAATGCCCCAGCCAGAAATGTAAGAAAAATGTGATTATTTTTTAGCAAAATGTGAGGTTTGCAGTGGATTCTCTGTAGGAAAACGTTGGGTAATCCATGCAAGTCACACCTCCCTGGACTCCCCTGGGTATCTAGTTTTCAGAAATGTCTGGGATTGGTAGGTTTTCCTAGAAGGCCGCTGAGGCCGAGATCAGAAACGCAGGTGACTCCCTCGCAAAACAAGGTCTTTTTGTAATCAATAATTTTGAAGTCTCCACAGTACATTTTGGGCAGTTTCCTGTCACAGACACTAGGTGGATTCCCCTGGGTGTTTAGTGTTAAAAAATGTATAGGTTTGATAGGTTTCCCTAGGTGCCGGCTGTGCTAGGGTACAAAATCCACAGCTAGGCACTTTGCAAAAAAAGGGTTGGTTTTCACTGAAAAAATGTGATGTGTCCACATTGCGTTTTGGTCCGTTTCCTGTCACAGGTACTTGGCCTAATCAGACAAGTGAAGTGCCATTTTTATTGGGAGACTTATGGGGGCAAAGAAATGCAGAGCAACTTTTATTACCTATTGACTTTCTATGCATTTTTGCCTTCCAAATGTAAGGCAATGTGAAAAAAAGAGGTCACTTTTAAAAATGTTTCTATAATTCAAATGCTAGTATGGGTACCCACAATTTCAGAGATGTGCAAAAAACTACTGCTTCTAAACTCTATATTTTGTTATCATTTTGGAAATACATAGGTGTCCTTGATAACTATTTTTCACTCTTTATATTTTACCAAATGAATCGCTATATACACAGTATACAATGAAAAACATTGCAAGACGCAGCTCAGTTATTGGCTCTGAGTTCCTCAGGTTCTTGGTGAACCTACAATTCCTATATATCCCCACAACCAGAAGGGTCCAGAAGATGTAATGGCATATTGCTTTAAAAATCTGTAATGCTTAGAAGAATTTACAGGTGTAAACCTTGGTCCAAATGGCTGGTTTTTACAACAATTTTCAATATTTCTTATTTTTAACTGTTAGTTTCTTTAAATAAAACCTTGAAGTATCTACACAAATGACTCCTTGCTGAATTCAGAACTTTTTCTACGTTTCACAAATGTATAGGTTTCCGGTATCCATTATTGCTTTCACACCGATTTCTACCACTAACTGGAAGGAGTTTGAAAGCACAAAAAGTAGCAAAAATAGGCTATGTCGCAGTAAAATGCCAAAACTGTGTAAAAAAATGTGGTTTTCTGATAAAAGTCTGCCTGTTCCTGAAAGCTGGGAAGAGGGTGATTTCAGCACCACAAACTCTTTGTTGATACCATTTGCCTGGGTAATAACAGATGCTTTCTTCTGCATCACTTTGTACCCATTTGTCCTCCCAAAAACTAAATGTAGCTCTATTTTGGCTAATTTCTGGATCCCCTCCAGGGGAAATCACAAACCCTGAATATCTTTAAAATCCCTATAATTTTGGAAGAAAAGGACGCACATTTGGTGTGGATACCTTATGTGGACAAAAAGTTACAGTGGCCTACGTGCGAACTACCCCAAATAGCCAAAAAAAGGCTTAGCACTGGCGGGATAGGCCTAGCAGTGAAAGGGTTAAAGGGCCACTTAAGTGGGTAGCACCTTAAGTGCTGCTGGTCTACCAGTAGCACTTAATTTGCTGGACCTAGGTATAAGTTATTACTATTTTGCAAGGGAACAATAGATCCATTATATATGCCAACCAACTGTAAACCAATGTTACGACGTTCTCCAAATCCCAGCAGCAGTGGTGCTAAGGACATGTTCAGCAAATCCTTACCACCAAAGGGGTTTGAAAAACACTTAAATCCTCATACCTTTAGAAAGCGAGGCCCTAACCAACGTCAATAGAAGAAAAACAGCCCTCTAATCATCTATGAAATGACTGACCAGATTGACATCTGGAAGATTAAAGTCTACCGTAATAAACAGTGCTAAATCAGGCCTGAAGGGATGCTTTCCAGTAACATCTCAAACTGACGTTATGAATTGATTTTTCCACCCTGCTTGTTTGTTAAAACCCACTGTGACTTCTATCCTTGACTCTGCCATACAGGCAAACTGTGAACCCCCTGCACACATCAATAATTTGAATGTGTAGGTTTTTTTGTGAAGCATTTGCTACACAAAACCCTAAATGCTTATCTTGCAACATGTCAATATCAAGGTTCACTCCATGAGCCATGGCTCTTTTAAGCAAAAGAATTCAGATCATGTACGACAAACAGGCCTCTTATTAGATGACTACATTTCAAGACCGCCTCAAAATTATTCAAAATTCCTGATTCAGTTAAATTTATGAGAATGCAGCGAACCCATAATTCTGAGATTTCACTAATCGAGTTATATACTGTGGGCCGATTCAAAAATGTAAAGTAGACTTAAGCCTAATTTTACTGCTTTTTGGTATACACGAAGGTAAGTTACTTTTAGTAAAGTTAGTACTAGTAAGTTTGCTGGTAGTAAGTTACTAATAGTAAAGTTACTACTAGTAGGTTTACTAGTAAAAAAGTTACTAGTAGTAACTTCCCTTTCCTTACCGCTGCTGCAATTATCGCTGGGAAACCTACCTGCCTCCTTAAACAGTCCGTGGGGGACTGCATCGCTGCTGGTGTTGCCGCACTTCACGCAGGGGAACTTCCGGGTGCCAGGGACTCTATTTCCCAGGGTCTCCCGGTGGCACCCTCCATCAGCGTCGGAACCAAGCGCCAGGAGGTGCTTAAAATCGTTTCAGGGCTTCCGCAGCACGGGTCCCTTTCCTTACTGGTGCTGCAATTATCTCTGGGAAACCTACCTGCCTCCTCAAACAGTCCGTCGGGGACTGTATCGCTGCTGGTGTTGCTGCACTCCACGCAGGGGAAGTTCCGGGTGCCGGGGACTCCATTTCCCAGAGTCGCCCGGTGGCGTCCTCCATCAGCGTCAGAACCAAGCTCCAAGAGGTGCTTAAAATCACTTCAGGGCTCCCGCAGCGCGGGTCCCTTTCCTTTCCGCTGGTGCAATTATTGCTGGGACACCTACCTGCCTCCTCAAACAGTCCATGGGGGACTGCATCGCTGCTGGTGTTGCCGCGCTCCACGGAGGGGAAGTTCTGGGTGCCGGGGATTCAGTTTCCCAGAGTACCCCGGTGGCGCCCTCCATCAGCGTCAGAACCAAGCGCCAGGAGGCACTTAAAATCCCATTAGGGCTCCCGAAGCGTGGGTCCGGGCACTGGCGCTGCCCGGGCTCTGCCCGGGCCAAGGGCAGGCCCATCCTCTCTCGTCAGGGACCGGAAGAGGCCGGGCTGGGCCACCCCTCCAACATCGTCACCAGAACCCCAAGGCACTGTCGATCACAGGAAGAAGACGTACAACTGGGCATAAGTGATAAAAAGCTGGGAGGTGCCTTGACGTTAAGGGTCCAGGAAACACAGAGGTCATTGGGGCGTAACTTAAAAAGTTACTTACTAATCTGCAGGATGAGCAAGCGTAAGGCGCCGGGCTCTCTGGTGGGGGGGTGTAAAGGGGACTCTTGATGCCTTCCTCTCGAGAGCGGAGTCATTACTAGTCCACAAAATACAGCTTGCTGAGAAGAGACTCTCTCTGGACTCGATCGTGGCGCAAAAGCGATCATCAATGGGTACTATAGCCACGACTAAATCACCTAATGTTGGGGCTCCCCTAGGTCAAGTTAAGCCAAAGGGTGGTAACAATGCAAATGGCTTACCCTCCACCGCTCCATCGCCACAGGAGGCGGGCCTGTTAACCCAAACCATCGAGTTTTTACCCGACGATTTAAGCCCGTCACAGATTAACGTAGAAGAGAGTATTTCTTCTACGTTAATCAATTTCTGTGTTGTCACACGGGGCAGGGTTGGGCGAGGGAGAGATTGTTCTGCCGTTGAATTTATCCCAAGGGAAGACGGGGTGGTGGTTAACCGATCTAAAAGGGCCTTAAAAGCCAAAAGCACTACAAATGGTGTGGTCAACCCACTGGCTGATTCTATGGCCCCAACAAAGAGAACCAAGTGGGGGGGCATCCCATTCCTAAAGCAAAATCAAAGCAGAGGGCTGCGCCCAAAGCTAACAGGTCTAAAGACATAGAAGGTCCCGCAGTCAACTTCCAGTGTTTAAATTGTGGAGAGGCGGAAATTAATAATGAATTGTGGTCCAGGCTGGAAACAATGTTAACTACCCATTTAGGGCCTGTACACGAGAAAATGTATTTGATAGAAGGGAAATTGTCCCCGCTTCTTACACAGAACAGCATCCTGACCACTGTGGCCACGGGGCACCCAGCTAACAATTTGGGGGAATCAGAGAGCCCTACCCCACCAAGGGTTGAGACTACCATAGAGAGAAAAGAGGGTGGGAACCACGAGTATGAACAGCTTGCTGGCATAAAGGAGGGTGTAAATAAAGGGTTAACTGCAGGGACTACCGATGGGAATGTCCCAAGATTAAACATCATCCCGGGAGATGATAGGCACATGAGGGTGGGAACCTCAGCTCAAAACCCTAACTCTAAATTAGCCCCTATAAACATAGAGGGCAGAATATCTACACCCTAGGACACTGCGCCCACATTAGCCGACTTTGCACGGTGTACTTTGGGCTTGCCGGATTTAGATCTACCTCCGGCATCATGCCAATACACAGTAGTCTTGACAGGGGTCCCGGCCTGTAGTAGAGACAGAGAAGAAACCCCACGAATGCTGATTAACAAGGAGGCCCATTGGCTGAATAGAAATATAGGCTTCAATATCTCAAACCATAGGCACATATTAATGGCTATAAGGGTGTCCTTGATTGGAAGCAGCAGGAAGGGCTTTCCAGGAGATAGTGTGATCCTAAATCTAAGGTATCCAGGGTTAGTACGTAATCTCCTCACCCAGTGCAAGGGGCCATACCAGGAGGAGGGTGGCAGAAGTATTAAAATGCTCTCCTTGAGTTTTTTCTATAGGGATATGACTTGTGCAAATAATCGCGATGAACACAGGAGACATCTAGCAGGACCTAACCGGGGGGGGGGGGGTTTGACTGTCCCGTTAAGTAATCAGTACGCCCCTCTCAACAATGTATCAGCCCTAAATGACAGACTGACTGGACAGAGGGATGTCAATTAGGAATGGTCATAGATTGGAGAGCTTGTCCCTTAACGCAGACACGGGAGGGATAGTTATGTTGAAGGCTAACAAGCCCATCACATCTTCTTTACCTGGAGACCCTGGTGGACCCGGTTATGATGGGAATATCCAAATACCCAACGTATCTCATAGTCCTGATACCGGCCCTATGTCAGAGAGCCCAGATGTTCTCAGACAGGGTAACATTGAGATAATTTCCTGGAACGTAGCATGCCTCTCAGCTAAAATTCAAAATAATGACTGGCTAGCTTATATAAAGAAATTCCAGGTTATTTTCCTTCAGGAAAAGTGGGAGGTGGATAGTAGTGCGCTTCCTTTAGAAGGTTACAAAATGTACTTTGTTCCGGTACGCAAGGCACCTTCTGGAAGAGCAAGTGGAGGACTGATCACATATGCGGACTTGAGGCTACAGGGGAGGTGGAATGATTTGGGCTCGGATTCAGATTTTATGCTGGGGATTAGATTTCATAACAAGGGTCATGAGTTCATTTTTATCAATTTTAATAATGCCATTTTAGTGGGACAGACTACATAAGACTGGACGAGTTGAAGTGTTCTGGCAGGTATACAAGATCAAGGGGCGATGATGCCCCAGTTGGTGCTACATGGCGATTTTAATTGCCACCTGTGCCCATATTTGAAAGTCAGCAGGGGAATTGGTCATCCTGCCCACTGGAGGAGGGCCCGCACTTGGAGCATACAAGGGAGGGAAGGGAGTTAAGTAAAGTGTTGGGCACACACACCCTCACATACACTATGGACCTGATTAAAGTAGGGGAGGACAGAATGGGCCATCCAACTTTTAAAGGTAGAGGAAGTGACTCCTTTATTGATTTTATTTTTGTCTCCAACACGATAAAGCGTTGGATTTTAACTTTAATATACTTGTAAGCATTTTCAGTGATCACAACCCTCTGGTCATGTCGCTCAGGGACCTTAATCCAAACAAGCACTCTTTAAGAATGGGGGACAGTGGCACGGTAAGTGCCACTGATCAAAGAAGGAGGCTCAGATGGTTCCAGATTGATGGTGAGGCCTTTTATAGAGCTCTGATGTCAGACAAAGAACAGCAGGTTTGGAAGTGCTTAAGCTTAACAGTGGATGGGGCAGAATTGGTCAAAGTCTTTGAGGGCGTTGCCCAATATATTGATGGCCTACTAAGGAGTAGAACGCATAAAAAGGGAACGGATGATCAAAGGTGGTTTGATCATCAATGCTCTATTGCCTTGAGGGAGTTGAAGTCAGCTCTAAAAGCTGTCCCAAAAGACAAGATAAAGGTGACCACATGTAGGGCCCTCTATAAACAGGCAGTAAAACAATGCAAATCTACCTTGCAACAGCAGGCATGGGAGAACTTGAGGGAAGCGGTTGAGTCCAAAAACTTGACCGCCTTTTGGAAAGTCATAAATGACCCTTGTTTCCAAGACGCAAATAAACCAAAGGTAGCAAACCATATCCTGCCAGAGTCTTGGTATGAGCACTTCCACGGCCTTTATAATTACGGCAGGGCCGATGACCCGCCAGAAGTAGGGGAGGGAGGTGAAACTATCACCTGGATAACATTCTCCCTGGGTGAGAAGAAGGCGGGCATTGAGGGTCTGACACAGAATAAGGCCCGGGCCCCGATGGGATTCCTCCAGACCTTTTCTTGAGCCAGGTAGAACTTTAGGCGCCTATACTGACCAGAGTTATTAATGCAGCAGTGGAATCAGGTATGCCAGCATCCTGATCCACAGCTACAATTGTCCCCATTTTTAAAAAGGGAAATAAGGACAGCCCACTATGTTACCAGCCGATTTCCCTTATTGATGTGACAGTGAAAGTATTAGGTAGGATTATCCTTAACTGGCTAATGGATTGGGTGGAAGAACACCACATAATCACTGACACTCAGTATGGATTTAGGCCAGGACGTTCAACCACCGATCAATGCCTCAATTTATACCTATTAGTAGCCAAGTACACTATTGCCAGTCAAGGAACTGTGTACTTGACTTTCATGGATTTGACGGCAGCATTCGACCGGGTGAACCGTAGGAAATTGTGGGAAGTCATGCGGGCTCTTGGAGTGGATCCGGGATTGGTAAACATTTTAAGAGCGTTGCACCAGAACACTTTTGCCCAAGTTAGATACAATGAGGAGGGGAGCACCACCGATCCTTTTCCTTGCTCAAGGGGGAAGAGACAGGGTTGCATCCTGGCCCCTTTCTTATTCACTTTGTATATAAATGGCCTGGATCAGGCGCTTGGTGCTCTAAGGGTGGACTCTCCACGGATAGGATTGAGAGGGATCCCCGTTCTGCTTTATGCGGATGACGCAGTGCTTCTCGCGCGTACCTCGCGCAGGCTACAGTGTCTGATAGACGGTTTCGTCTGTTTTATGGAGAGTTTAGATCTGTCCCCCAATCTTTCAAAATCCTATATTATGGAAGTGGGGAAAACACCGAAAAGGAAATATAACTACAGGATTGGTTCTCACCGTTTGGAAAAGGTGCACTCGTTCTCTTCTTTGGGGATACTATTTGACCACCGCCTTAGTTTCAAAGCCCTGTTAGAAGAGAAATTCCGCACATTAGCTAGCTGCTCCGGGGCAATTATGAATTTTGCGCGAAGGTTGGGTCGTTGGTCCCCGGAGCAAATTTTGAGATTGTATAGATCTATGTGCAGTGCCAAAACTCTTTATGGCAGTGAGGTATGGGGTTTTATTGACTCACAACATCTACAAATTGAAGAGAACAAACATAACGGCGGTTGCTGAAAGTGCCTCAGAGTACACCTTCCCACATCATCCACGAAGAATTGGGTGTTAGTCATATTAGAGACAGGTTGGAACTCAAACCCCTAACATGTTGGATCAAAATTTGGACAAACCCTGAGGCCTTACTAAGCAAACAGATTATAATGGATTGTATCGCCCGTGACCAGGGCCGGAGCATCCCATGGCTCAAGTATGTGAGAGAAACCCTAACAGGCATGGGATGTGCAGATTATTTTAATTACCCTACAAAATTGTTACCCCGGGACAAGGCGCATGTTAAGGCCGAATTCCTGAAGCATGTTGTATCGCTTAGGGAAGATAGGGAGCTGATCAAACCATCTGTGAGAGCATACCTTCTGACCAAATCCTGTCTGGGCATCGAGCCTTATTTGCCTTTTTTTCACAATGCCCAAGACAGATTCATAATGAAACGCTTCAGGTTAAACCTATTACACCATATTTTAGCGGTTCCGGCAGGCTACACTACATCTATAGAGTTGAAGGGCCCGTGCAGCTGCGACCATCGGTCTCCGCAGGACACCCTTCACTTTGTCTTATTAGGTTCCTACTATGGGCGCCCAAGGAATCTATTTTTAAAAAGTATTCTAAAGAACGCTAGTTTTAAACAGGCAAAGGTGGCCCTATTGTTTCTGAAATTGTCCACAGAGGTTTTAACACTTTTCTGTACTGTAAACTTTTTAAGGTCTGCAGTGAGACTCAGAGGTGAGGGGTGAATATATACGGTTGCAGTATTTGTCTGTTAAAGGTCTTAGTAATGAATTGGGAGGGGGAGGGCAACTTGGAGCATAAAGGGATTAATTATTTGTGCATTTTATGTGGTTGATTTTATATGTTATCCCTCTGCAAACTTACTTTGACCTAGTCAAACCCAGGACAATTTATTTATGACCCTAAAGATGAATGATATAGGAGAGGCGGCTTCACCTGTGAATGAATTGCACATATATTTTACCTCTGTCTTTTTATATTGTGATGTTCCTTTTTTTTATCTGTACTTTTATGGTATTGTGTTTTATGCCGAATAAAGTATTTTGGAATAGGAATGAATACCAAATAGTGGTAAATTTAGAACTAAGTCTAAGTTTACTACTTAAGTTTTCTACTTTTTGATATTCACAAAGGTAAGTTACTTCGAGTACCTCTACCACTAGTAGAGTTACTACTAGTAACATTACTACTAGTAAAGTTATTAGTAGTACATTTACAGGTAGGAACATCTTTGTGAATACCAAAAACCTAAGTCTAAGTTTACTTTTATGAATCGGGCCCTGAGTGTGAATGGACTGTCGTGGTTAGCAAAGATCAGAACAGTTTGATAAAAAATATAGGGAACCCTATAAACGGCACTCTCCTAATATTGACACAATTTCCAACCAAAATAATTCCAGGCAGGGTACTGTGAGACTGTATTCTTTCAACCTGGGAACCCTGTAGTTAATTGTTGTAGTACAAATCAACCAGCATTTTCTGCCTTTTATTCCAAATCTTAGTTATACAAGAATGTTGAATCATTTCATTATATTTACATCCAACTTAACATCTAAGATTGGATTCCAAATCCATGTTCTTATTCGTAGCTTTTATTGCTCTAGTACATTTTAGAAGTTTATGATCCAGAGATAGCTGAACATTTATATTATACTCACATTCTCATGGAGATTATAGATAACTACCTGGTGAGGTTCATGAATGTGTGTGGGAGCCAGTCTCAAACCAGAACAGCTGCCAGCAAAAGAGAAACGGGTGTCACATGAGCTATGCTTTCCTTCTGGCCATAGATAACCGTTCCTGGCCAAAGACTTCCTTTTTGCCTATGTTCAGGCTATACTAATGCCACATATAAACTTAAATAGATAAAACTCAGGATTAATAATAAAAAATACAATTTAAAGGGAAATATGTCTAGCTATGTTTGAAGAAGCAATGGCATTTGCATTTGCATGCCGTTCAAAGCCTGAAATTGGCACTGTGCATTGAACTTTTCTAGAGGTCCTTTGAGTCAGACACAAGTTGTCATGGCTTTCCCTGAGTGCTGGTGGTTGATTGTGAAGTCATATGTAAGCAGAGAACATTGGTCTCTTCCTATTTTTTTTTTATTCAAATCGTTTTTTTATTTTTTTATTTTTTATTGATAATTCACAGCAGCAAGGGCAGTACAAAAACATTTTACTCCGAGAGAGACATTCATAACAAAAATCTATTTAAATAGATAAATAAATCCATTGATGAGTCAATCTTCAAAATAATCCCCAAATACACCCCATATACTTAAACCAAGCTTGCGTTTCTTTGCCCCTTTAACAGCAAACAGGCCCCATTCTACTTTACAGAAATTGTAAATTTTCGCACGCCACAGATCAAACACAGGTGGGTCTTTCTGAAGCCATTCATTGGCAATACATAAACGTGCAACCGTCATTGAAAAAAAGATCAGTTGTCTATGAACATAAAGTGGATTATCCCTGTTACTCTCGGGCCCTATCCCAATTACCATCATTGCTGGTGTCATAGTCAGACTTAATTTCATAACCAAAGACAACATTTTTTTTATATCAGTTATAAACCTCAACAATTTATCACATTAAAAAAAATATGTACACTATGCGCATTATCCTCTCCGCAGCAGAAACACTTGCCATCGAATTTAGGCCCCCATTTAGCCATGCGTGCGGGAGTGTAGTATAAATCAAAAAGGGACTTGAAAAATTAGGCCCTCAAATTTGCTGACATAAGTACTTCCCTAGAAACTGCAATAAGTTTCTCAACATTAATATCTAACTCTCCCAAGTCCCTTGACCATTTTAAATTATACTTATTCAAATCGTCCAAACGATCAGCCAGTAATACCTGATATATTTCTCCAATTCTACGTTGTCGCCTGACTTTTTCTATAAGGGGATGGGGTTTCCTATTAAAGTTAATCCGATGTAAAAAATCCCCAATCTGCAAGTATTTAAAAAATTTTATTCTGGGGATACCATACTGTAAGACCAAATCATCAAAAGATTTACACACCCCGTCAGTAGAATAAAAGTCACCTAGAATTCTAATGCCTTTTTTCCTCCAAGCTGAAGCAATGTTATCCTGAAATATACCTGGTAAAATCTTCACTGCTTGCAAAGGTGTAAAGTAGGAAATGTTTCTCAATTTTATCAACATCCATTTCGTTTCCACACTTTATGGGCACTAATCAGAACCTTAAATCGCATTCGCTTGAAATAGCTGCCATCCACTTCACTGAATAAACATTGCTTAGCAATAGGACCCATTAGAATTTCAAAAATGGTAGGTGAATTAGCCATACTACTGGCACCTTCCCCTGTAAGTACCGATCACATTTTCAACAAAAAGCAGGTATAAAAATACAAAACAAATTCCGGAACTGCTATACCCCCTCTCTCAAGAGGTAGCGTCATGAAGCGCATCGCCCGTCTGGGCTTTCCAGGATTCCCCAAAAATTTCCCGCAGATTGACAGAAGATTTTGTAGCATAGCATTGGTGACTTCCAGAGGTAGCGAGCGAAATAAGTAAAGAACTTTGGGTAAAATCTTCATTTTTATATGATTTTACAACGTCCTATTATTGTAAAATTAAGCCGCCCCCATCTATCCAAAGAATTTTTGATGTTTCCAATCAATGAGCTCCAATTTACTTCCATCAGCTCGGACATAGATGATCGTATTTGTATACCCAAGTATGTCACTTCTTTAATTACACGCTCATCTCTAATTTGAATGCTATTAGAGCACAGAATTTGTGTTTTGGACACATTAAGCTTGTACCCTGACTTCACCCCAAACTCTGTAGCTAGCCGCTCAATTTCATACATTGCACCAACAGGATCCACAGTAATTACAGCTATGTCATCTGCGTATGGAAAAACCGAAAATTGTAATCGTGAACCAAAAAGGGAAGTATACGAACATTTTGCAATAATCGTTCTAAAAAAGGTTTTATATACAGGGCAAATAATATTAGCGAGCAAGGGCAACCTTGCCGAGTGCCTCAGGTAATAGGCACCACTTCTGATAATAAACCCATTGTGGAAATCTTAGCACTAGGAGCGTCATACAGTGCTTGTATAGCCCTTATAAATTTCCATCCAAAGCTATTTCGATCCATTAGTTGCCATAAATATCCCCACTTCACCCGATCGAACGCTTTTTCGGCATCCAGCAGTATCAGTGCTAATTCCCTTTTTTCAGTATTAGCAATATCAAACAATGTGACTACTTTATTAATATGTTCAGTGGTTCCACGCTGAGGAATAAAACCATGCTGATTTAAAGACACCAAAGAGGAGATAACGGAGGAAAGTCGATTGGCCAAAATTTTAGAATAGATTTTATTATCGCAATTTAATAAAGAGATTGGGCGATAGGATCCAACCAATTTCGGAGGTTTACCCTTTTTACAAAAGACCGCAATTGTGGCTTCTGACCATGATTTAGGTGGTTGCCCAGACTGTGCTGCCTGAAAAACCTTCAGCATCTCATGTTTAATCAGAGGAAAAAACAACCTGTACACCTCCACCGGTATCCTATCCGGTTCCACCGCTTTTCCTAATGCTAAACTTTTTACAGCCCTTTCTAGTTCTGTCATGGAGATCGGGGAATCAAGCTGCTCTGCTAAAAGGGGATCTTATTGTGCCACTTCCTCAAATCCCGATACGCTAACACCCCCATCCAAATCTCCCTGATGTGTATGCAGAGTAGAATAAAACTCCTGAAAAATAGAAAGCATCTGTTGCGGGTCTGAATGTAACACCCCATTCTGATCTTTAATTGCTTGAATAACTCTATCAGATCCCTTCATTCGGAGTCGCAGCGCCAGTGCTCGACCAATAGTCTAGCCAAATTCATGAAGTTGTTGTTTCGAGGTAAGATATTTCCTGGCATTCTCTTCACTCCAAAAGCCCAAAACCCTTGCCCGACATTTAGCCACTGTATTTAATAGCTCCGAGATATCCTGCGTGCCTACCATGATTCCTGTGCATAAAGCACTTTCCGCCACTCTAACTGCCTCATAATATCCAACCAACTCCAACTATTGTTTTTTCTGTAGATATAGGCTAAAACTAAGCACTTCCCCTTGAAAACAGGCCTTAAAAGAATCCCAAGTGATATTAATAGGTGCTGTCAACCTATTTTGAAAAAAACATTCTTAATCCAAAAGACCATGTGTTCCTTAAATTTATCATTTAAGCAAAGTTTCCTATCAAATGTGAAAGAATTATAGGGCCTCCTGGCCCTAGTGGCCGCTAATTCTAAAACTACAGGGGCATGGTCGGAAGAAATCCTTGGAAATACCTGATTAGATGCGCCATTTACCAAAGAGGAAGATGCAAAAAAATAGTCCAACCTGACTAATTTTTTATGTGTGTGTGAGTAAAAAGTGAACCCCAAATCATGTCCTTTTATTTTACCCCACACATCCAGCAAACCATGATCAAGGGTTCAATCAAAAAGTGCTTTGAAAACGTTAGGTTTCCGTCCAACATATTTCTGAGGACCCTCTAATAATGCCTGATTCGTCAAATTAATATTGATGTCCCCACAAATTATCAAAGGAGATGGCCATACGGCTAGTTCGGTGTTTAAATCATACAAAATCCCAGCATCATCCAAGTTAGACCCATAAACAGTGCAGAGCATAAAACAATAACCCTCCATCCCACACTCAACAATGGCCCACCTGCCGAACTTATCCGCCAGCCTTCGCCCGCAATTCATAGAACCACTAGTAGCTAGAATAGCTACCCCCGAGTCGTACCAAGCTGACCCGAAGCAGACAGTAATACAAACCCCAAATCTTTCAGTATCGCTCGATTACGCCAGGGTATGTGTGTCTCCTGTATACAAAGTAGGTCGGGCCGAATTTGCCGAATTTCTGCTGCCACTTTTTGTCGCTTTGCCCAATCATTAAGACCTGATACATTTAACGCTAACAGTAGAAAAGCTTTTAGCCCTATAATCTGCAAACACAAAATACACTACTAACTAAATAGCTGTACTAAACAGAGCCCAGAAATTCTTTAACTGACCCAATAGTTGTAAAGAAACGTGTACGTTCTTTATATATTACTTTCATCTAAGCACGAAACATTAAGAATGCCTGGGCCCCCTTAGATTGAAATTCTGGAATCATCTGCCGGTACTGCCAGCGTAGCTCTACTGATTGTTTACACAGATCAGGGCATACTAAAAATTCAAAGTCGCCTTCACTTCTTTTCTTATCCGGCCGAGCTTTCAAAAATACCTCCTCCCGGGCAAGTAAACTGTTAAATGACACTAAAATAGCCCTAGGTTTATGGTCTTGCTGGTCAGATCTGATTGAGAATGGGAATCGGTGCACCCGCTCCACCTCCCTATCCCAATCCCACTTTGTCACCTCCGGTAACGCTTTTTTAAGCAAATCAATAATAAACCCTCGAGGATCTAACCCCTCCTTCCCTTCTGGTATCTGTAAAACCCTCAAATTGTTTCTGCAAGACCGATTTTCAATGTCCGCTAGCTTCCAGTTAATGTCTTCCTTGGTAGTCAGATGTGTATTAATAGCTGTCTTATGTTGAGCTATTTCATCCTTTAGACTGGATATGCGTGCCTCCGATTCATTGACTCTTGATAAGAATTCAGCATGCGATTTTACCAAACGCCTGACCGAGTTCTGTAGTTTCCGACAGGAGTTCTGAGCCCTTTGACTCTCTTCTCGAGTCTCCTCCTGGTATTGCCTAATTGATTAATAAATCAAAGCCAGCGAAATTTCTTCCACCTCTGTCCCTGGATCAGTCAATCGATCGCCCTCCCTCAAAAGATTTTCGGAGGCCCCCTCCTTTCCATTCGCATTCAGGTAAAGTTTCCTCACTGTTTGGACATCATTCTCTAGCTGATATTCCAAATCCAAACTACTATGCATACTTCCATCCCCCATACTCATATGTGTTGCATACTGTAAAGCAAGGTCCTCGGAAGAGGACATCGACTGTTCTGAAAGGGAATAGAAGTTCGCTGAGTCAGTCTCTGGAGCGTGTGTCTGGTGTTCCTGACCACCTTGGTTGTCCACCCTTAAACTGGAATCAAAACTCAACCCCTCAGCAGTTTTATCTATTTCAGAGGGTCCCGGGGCGGGATGTGCACCAACTAACACCTTAGCACTTCCAATACCGGCATCGTCATTTGCCGTTTCCTCCAGCATTACTACTGTCTGAAAGTTAGCCGGTGAGTTAGCCATCACATTTCCCTGAGCCCCCTCAGCGTGTTCACCAGGCTCACCCGCCACATCAGCCAGGGCCCCAGGGGTTATCTCTGATCCCAAGATTTTACTCCCCCGTTGCTGTCTATGATTTTCTTTATTCTTGGCTGCCAAAAACAGCGCCGGAATTTTTTTCGCCGTAACTAATGCTGCTTTAGCACGGGTCGCTTTTGCAACGGGGCCAAGGTACGCTGCCTTATCCACCCGCAATGTTCCTTTCACCTGAGCGGACCCGGTTACACCTTCCAAGCCGGCTGCCGCTTCCACGGCTTCTCCCTCCTGTACTTGGTTCCTTCCGCGGTTGCTTTTCGGCGGCATCTCTCTTTGCTGTTTTCGCTGCATACAGCCCGTGGAAGAGCCGTTGAACGCTACACAGGTGAGCCGATCCTCCAGCAACGCCCACCAAACTCGACTACTCCTCCGTAGCCACCACAATCTCGGCGCCGAAAACAGCCGCAGCCGCAGCATCCAATCCAGTAATCCGCTGCAAAAACAACCACTTTCCAAAAAGGATCCAACAAGTCAGCGGTAGGTTTAGCACTCAAAAGCCGGAATACATCTCCTCCTTCTTCGCTCCTTTACTCCCCGCTCAAATGTGCCCAGCAGGGTCCAGCAGGAGCGGCTTGCTCATGCGTCCATCGCGGACGCCATCTGGCCTCTTCCAATTCAAATAGTTTTTTATTGGTTTTCCACAAAAGATACAAAAAAAGAAATAGGAGAGAAAAATGAGACAACCTATAATAAGAAACAGACAGTAGTAGTAAAAATAAGATAAGTAAATAAATAAGTAAATCAATAAATGTTAATAAATAACTAAATAGATAACTAAGTTATTCAAGTTCCTTGCCATGGCAGTCACCAGCAGAAACCAAGTTCCTTTGAAACAAAGAGCTGCCCAGAAATCTGGAGACACATAAAGCTATGGGCCAGACAGGTCATCAGAGGTATGGCAGAACAGATCTGTGACTTTAAGTACAGTACTGAGCTGTGATGTACAGGGCATCTTAGAGCTGAGATGGACAGGCAGCACTGAGCTATGAGAGACAAGAGGGAACTGGCTTTTATTGATAGTCAACACAGAATTGTGTCGAGCAAGACAGTACAGAAGTACACCTCTGTGACAGGGCATTGCTGCAAGAGCAGAATAGAATTTTCACAGAGCAGCACCGATCTGTCGCAGGTAAAGCACAGGTAGGGCAAAAAACACAGAACTGTAACAGTCTGGGCATCACAGAGTTGTACATGTAGCAGTATAAAAACATCTGTGACAAGGCAGACAAGGAGAGCAGCAAATTACTGTTGACCGACAATATTTCTATTCTCCATCCTCCATTACGTAGACACTATTAGTCATAAGCCATAAGCCATGCCTATTGGCTTTACTGCTAATCCGTGTGGGATTTCAGATTGCTGTTAGTAGTGTGTCACTGCTATTCAAGTGGTTAATGAACTGCCATTGGTTGTGCAAGCCTGCTAGACTGTGTAGGATCTAATAGTAATTTGGTAATGTGAAGCTGTTACTTTGTGAGGGGTATAAGAGCAAGACTGCTAGGGTGTCATTGCTTGTATGTAACAGCATTGTCTGGAGTTTGAGACGGCTACTCTGGGTGGCGTATGAGTACAGACAAGTCTGTAACAGGAGGGATAGTACTGTTGGTAGTGTGTGACTGCTAGTTTTTGAGAGGTCTGAGAGTGCTGCCTGTATTGTGTGAGTATTGTTATGGTGAATGCTTTGAAAGACGAGAAGGCATAACATACCTGTAAGTAAGTGGGGTATTAGTTAAGACGGGTGAGCACCTACATCAAGTAATAACCATAGTTCCTGTCAGAGTGAACCAGTAAACTTAGTAAATTAACTTTAGATCATCCCCTTGGTAGCTATAACACATAGCTAAACACTTAACTCAGAGGAAATATGTAAAGTATTTATACAGTACAAAAAAAGTAATAAAGTCAAAATAGAACACAAGAAAAATCCCAAACTAATTTACAAAAATAACATAAATGTTATTAAATAAAATGTCATAAAAATTACAAAAACTCAATAAGGTAAACTGTAGTTGTGAATTTTTAAAGTTAAAGGTGTGAAGTAGCGTTAAAAAACATTAAGCGCCAACCACAATCATCTCATTGTAATTGACGGGTGCCTAGGTGCAAGTAAAGGCTGACCACAAAGGAGTCCCAGCCAAATACAGAAACTGGACTCCTTTTGACTAAGGGCCATATGTATCAAGCACAAATGTGTTCGCAAACGCCAAAATTCGCAGAATTTTGACGTTTGCGAACGCATTTTTGCTAAATGGTATGTATCAAGGAAATCTGTGTCCAAATAAGGAATCGCAAAATTTGTGATTCCTTATTTTGCGATTGCATTTAAGGAATCCCAAATTTTGCAATTCCTTAAATGCAATGTAAGAAGCACAAAAAAATGCAATTTTGCCTTAAGGAATCGCAAATTACTACCAACTTCAAGTTGGTGGTAATTTGGGATTTCTTTGAAAAATGCTATTTTTTGCATTTTTCAAAGTGCCATGTGACGCACACATGTGCCACATGTGCACCCATGCTTATTTCAGGGGTGCAACATGGTGTCCTTTTGACACACCTGCACCATTGAAATTGCATTCTCAATTTGCGATTCGCTAATTGCTAATCGCAAATTGAGAATGTCTTCCCATTCATTCCTATGGGCCTCTAGGCCCATAGGAATGAATGGGGAGGTATTCCTTAATTGCGAATCACAATTTGAGATTCGCAATAAAGGAATATGTAGGATTCGCAAAAGTTATTGCAAATCCTACATACATAGCATTTTGCAATTCTCAAATAGCGATTCACAAAAAATCGCTATTGGAGAATCGCAAAATGACTTCTTGATACATATGGCCCTAAGTCTCTCAAATAGAAGTAAAAATCCTCAGCTATGCGAGTCAGCAGCCTATGGCCAAAGAGGCTCCATGGTGTTAGATAGTCGCTGGATGAGGTCCCAGTAAGGCAGTTAACTTTAGGCGGGAATGCACTGAGTGGGAGAAATTTGAATTGCGCTTCAGAGGAATATTTCTTGCTGGCTGAATACTTTTTGGTGCTTCGCTTAGGGAGGATTTCTATCTTCAGACTTAGTCACTTTTTTGGAACTTGTATTCTTCCAGCAGGGCAAGGCTGCAGGTTGTAGCCAAAGAGGGCTCCATATGCCTTGATACATTATCTATGGCCCCGTGGCAACATATATTTGTCAGATAAACTTAGCAGTTTGTTCCTGATACTCCAGAGGTTCTTGGAGCCACAAGTTTTTATGTCCCAGGTTTCAGGAAATGTTTGAAGGAAACTCTGAAACCAGACAAGGATCCAGGGTCTCTGGGGTTGAGTCTCAATCCAGTAGAGGCCAGCAGCAGGGTCCTGGGCAGGTCCAGTCGAAACTGGTCGGATGGACAGTTGCAGAAAAGGCCTTTTTGTGTCCTTGTGGTTTGAACAGGAGGTTAGACTTATGACCCTTGGAGTGATGGGCACAGGAGGGAGAGCAGGTCCTGTCTCCTATATTTGCTCTACTCGGGATACAGCCATCAGGGCCAGTCCTTTTCTGTTGTTCCACAGGCCCAGAAAGTGTTCTAAGAAGGGTACTGGTGATGCCACCATTATGTCTGCCACCAATCTTAAATTGAGGTAAACTCCTAGGCAGTCCTAAACCAATGGGTTAAATGTTTCCAGGGGTAAAACTACTCACTTATGCAGCTTGTTCTGTGCCCTACTGCAAACAATCCAACAGTGTGCCTCTCTACCTAAAACCAAGATGGCAGAAACTTTTTTCTCCTGTGCAGAGTTCCTATTCCCACCACGTGTGGCTATTACAACGAAAAGCACCTCCTCTATGGTCACTTTAAACCAGTTCTGAGAGTAGCTCATCTTCTTCTGGGATTGGTACCCGCCAGACTGGGGGAGAAAAGTTGGACCCTGCACAGGTTTCAGCTAACATTTGCATGTCACACGGTAGGCCTCTTTGAAGTTAGTTAAATTAATGGTCACAGCCCAGATGGTCATCCAGCCAGAGGAACAGAAAGACATCCACACACCCAAGACTTTGTCCTGCTCTAGAAGCAGTTTTCACACGTCATCTAGGGGTCTAGCCAGCTGCCAGGTGACAATTGGAGTCCATGCAAATGGGCCTACTATAGAGGGTTGTAGCCGTAGAAAAGGCAACTTTCCAAAGGTACATTTTCCTAAATATTGAAAAATATTTATTTCAAATCCGACTTAGCCAATGATATGGGCTTGTGAAAAAATATTTCAAAGAGTCCAAAATTAATAATGCAGTTGTTTTTTGCCAGAGATAACATTATTAAATGTGATATTCTTATAAGCCCAATAGCTGTGTATGCTTTAGACTATAAAAAAAGGGCATTTTAGACATATATACAAGTATTGTTTTTGTGGCAAACTGTGCTCACGTTAATTGTAAACACTTCAGATTTTTACGTAATTCAAGCCACCATTATCCACAGTGTGCTTCTGCAAGACCCAGTTTTTCTCCTCTTTCATACATTTTCCTCTTCCTACCTGCTCGGAATAGAAAGCTGATTGCACCCTTCTTCTAGGTATTTGCTGGGCAACCACTTAGTTGGATCTGCAGCTGAGCCTTAGAGTCTGAGAAACAGTATTATGACCTCACCACCAGCCTTTACATGCTCTCTTACCCGGGTGTCTCAGCCTGGATGTCAAGGCTAATTCCAGAGAGGGCAAGGACGACTGCCTGTTCGGGCCTTTTTGGGGCAGGAAGGGCAGAGGGCCAGAGATGCATTTTACAATCAACAACCACACTCCAGGATATAACCACTAACACAGCCAAGCAAACAAGTTCACAAAAACACACACACTTCTCTTTACCAACAAACAAGGTCAACCCAGTCTCCACATACTCACCAAGCACATCCGCACATACAACACATGCCTACATACCCTTCACACTCTATGGATGGCTCTAGGAAGCTTTTGCCCCCTATATTCCTTTGAAAACATCTACATATAACAATAGAAAACACACACCTTGAATAAATGCAAAATTAAAAAAGATCAACAAACAAATTGCTAAACTTCAATTAAACTGGTTCAAAATAACCCTGAAGACAAGGTATGCCTACACAGACATAACAGACTATACAAGACATGAATCAAAAAAGCAAAACAACTATACTATTCCAGCCAAATTCATAATGCAAATTGTGTCAATAACACATTTTCATTCATCAATGATGTCATCAGTGATATCATAAAGGATGCAATAGAGCATGTCATGAGCGATTTAATATGTGAGTTCATAAGCAGTGCATGCTGGGAGCACAATTTATAGGTAGCTCTGCTCACTATAACAGGTTAATTTCTGTGTTTTTTAGTTCAAACTTTAATGTTGTCACTTTACTATAACATTACTTTAACCCCTTGCTTTTTTTCAGTGAATTTGTAAAAAACCCAGATCTTTTTATTACTTCTAACGATAAAGTTACTTTAACCTTTGTTTTTTAAGTACATTTCTAGTTTTTTTAACATTAAGTAATACTTTTATTAAATTGCACTATTTATTATATCACATACATAAAGCCAGCCTCCCTGTAATGCTTGGCCTGTGGCCAGGCCCCGCTACTACCCCCCCAAGGCAGCCAAACCTACCCTGCACAAAGTCAAAGTCAGAGGAACTTAGGCGCACAAATCACCTTAAAGGTCTCATGGTACTTGCGAAGACTCCATATGAGCTAGCAGTCAGAACTGGACAACATTATTGATAGTCAAATAACCAAGTTTTTAGTTCCTTCCGAAAAAGCTTGTAATCCAAGATGGAAAGAAGATGAGACAGTATCTCATTCCAAAGGTCAGGCCAAGAAAAGAAAAAGAATGACCACCATTTCTTACAGTGCGAATTTGTTGCAAAATGAGGAGATGTTTTGTACTGGATCTTAAAAGTCTACCTGGCTGATTCCAGTTGAGTTTTTAGCTGCGTAACTAGGTCAGGTGTATGCTCTTGTGGGTAAGGCATAGAATTTTGAAACAACGTCTCTTTTTTACCGGGAGCCAGTGCAAAATCCTCAGACTAGGAGCTGATGGAGATCTCAATGGAAGATTCAAAATGAGTCTGGCAACCGTATTCTGCAAGATCTGAAGTTTTGCCTATAAATCTTTATTTATGGAGGCTAGTAAGGCATTCCCGTAATCCAGACGACATACAATCAGTACCTGTACTAATGGTTTCCTGGGTTCAATTGGGATCCACTTAAAGATTTTGCATGATTTCCACAAGGCCTTTGGTAGTACCCACAACAGGGGGTTAGCACGTGACCCCCGGAGGCAGACAACCTGCCCACAGGCAACCTCACACTGTACATGGCCTTTTGGTATGCACTGCGTGATGTTGGCTGGCGGTAACGCCCTGCATCCAATTCCACAGTCAGCCACCAGGAGGAAGCCAACCTAACGCTGTGAATTCCTTTGCTCATGCATGGTGTGGGGTTAGCCACAGGGCATGTGTTACAGCCAGGCCCAGTTCCAATTCCCCTTAGGCAGCCAACCCCATGCTGCGCACACCATTTGGCAGTGTACAGCGGGAGATTGGTTATATAAGGCTTAGCCTACTGCTAGTCCCATCCTTTAGAAAGCAATATCTCACCGTGTGTTGGCAAACAAACTTCCCCCACTCCACTAGGCTTCCTATTAGTAGCACTTCCGGTCGGTTACTGGTCTAGTGTAGGGAACAGACAGTTGCTGCACAGCAGGGCTGCTTGGCGGGTGGGTGGAGCCTCAGCCTACTTACTCCACGCTGGAGCCAGCGCACAGATGAGAGATCCCTGCTCAGGTGTGGTGGGCTGATCGTAACGCTGCTGCGCTCGCTGCCTGTATTTTTAAAACTGTATTTTGCTCGTTTGCACAGTGTTTCATGTTTTTAACTGAATAGAAAGTCTGAAAGCAATATCTCACCGTGTGTTGGCAAACAAACTTCCCCCACTCCACTACGCTTCCTGTTGGTAGCACTTCCGGTCGGTTACCGGTCTAGTGCAGGGAACAGACAGCCGCTGCACAGCAGGGCTGATTGGCGGGTGGGTGGAGCCTCTGCCTACTTACTCCACACTAGAACAGGCACGCAGCGGGCGAGCCGATGGCGCGCCAAAGGCAAGCCCTTCTGCGCCCGTCCGTGCCCTGCCGGGCCCAGGGGCCAGAACCCCTGCCCAGGCCACCATTTACTCTTTGGCACAACTTCACCGCCTAAAAAGCCACCTAGCACCATTCGATAAGAAGGTAGCTGCCATACTTAAATCTGAGGGGCTGCTAAGGCCACCTACCCAGAGAGCCATTGGCAACCCTTCGAGACCCTCTGGTCCCCGTAACTCCCCGGTCCTCTCTTTCGCCTCTTTGAACACCCGATCATTACTAAAACACCACCTTGAGGTCTTTGCACTACTGCAAGATGAAACAATAGATATCCTAGGCATTACTGAGACCTGGCTGGAGGATTCATCCACACCGGATCTTGTAGCATCCATGCCTCCCAATTGTGCGGCCCTCTATCACAATAGGCCGGGCAACACTCGAGGGGGAGGGGTGGCCATACTCTACAAAAACTCCCTGAAGGCCGAGACCCTCTTCGCAGAAAGCATTGATGGGGCGGAAATACTAGGGGCAAAGTTCCACTCGTCCTCAGCCTGTGTCACCATCTTGATTGTGTACCACCCCCCGAAAACACCTCCTAAATTCATCGAATGGCTGACGGAACTTGCACACGACTTGCGCTCACGCTACCAATGCCTCCTAATACTGGGAGACTTTAACTTCCATTGGGAGCTATCCCACAAAGAGAGCGAAGCCAACCAAATGGACGAGGCTCTGACTGCTCTGGAACTTCACCAATCCATGACCGGCCCCACCTATGTAAAAGGACATACACTGGACCTAGTCTGGCCCTCCCAGTCCCTCATAGGTCCCCCTGTCACCAGACCATGCCCCTGGTCTGACCATTTCATCATCTATGGCATCATCCAACCTCTAGAGCAGGGATCTCCACCTCCCCCAAGTTGGAAAACTATCAGTAGTTGGAATAAAATCAGGGCCGATGACCTAGTCTCCACCCTGCGAAAATCTAGCCCTCTGAGCCACCCTCACGGTGACTCAGATGCACTAAATAGCGCCCTTATGCAAAGGCTGAACATCGTCATTGACACCCTAGCACCCGCACGCAGGGAAAAGATAAGAGACTTGGGGAAGAGGGCCCCATGGTTCAATGAGAACCTACGGAGCCTGAAACAACAGCTCCGTCAAAGCGAAAGAGCCTGACAGAAAGCCTATGACCCTGTTGTCCTCTCAAAATATCTCGAAGCCTTGGCCACTTACAAAAAAGCAATTCAAACCGGGAAAGCAGTCTTCTATGAAAACAAAATAACATCCGCACAGAACACACAAAAAGAAACATTCAAAATCCTGAAAGAACTAAGACAGGTAAAAGAACAGAAGCCTTCTTTTGGCATAGAGGACTGCGATAAATTTCAAACTTTCTTCACCACCAAAGTGGAGGACCTTTTGACCACAAACAAGGACACCCCCCCACTCCCGTGCCCTCTAGAACCAATACCCATATGCCCCCCTTTTGATCAACCCCTCACCTTGTTCCCCTTGCTTTCGCATGAAGCCCTTGCCCCACTTATAGTACGCGTGAAATCTTGCTCACCAGCAGACCCCTGCCCCCCAAGGACTTTTAAGATGGCTCTCCCAGGGATTGAAGCCGAGATTTTATCACTCCTGAATTCCTCTCTCGAAACCGGACTAGTTCCCAGAGATTTCAAGGAGGCGCGTGTGAGTCCACTCCTGAAAGAACCTGGGGTCAACATCAAAAACTTGAAGAACTTCCGGCCAATCTCCCAGCTCCCATTCCTCTCTAAAGTCCTCGAACATCATGTGCTCGCCTCACTTTCACACCATCTGGAGGCCAACCACCTCTTACAATTCAACCAGGCAGGTTTTCGAGCACATCATAGCACAGAACTAGTCATGCTATCGGTACTAGACGGACTGCGACTGATGGGCGACTCTAAGAAACCCTGTGCCCTGATCCTATTAGATTTATCTGCGGCTTTTGATACCGTAAACCACGATCTTCTTCTGTCGCGGATGACTGATCTTGGGATTCAGGGCATGGCAGAGGTGTTGGCCGTCACTACTGCCACCAACCCATGGAGTAGTCTCTTCTGGCCACAAGAGCTGAGCAAATACCCCGAGCCAGCCACGGCAGTTAAAAGCCTGGGCATCAAGATTGACAATAAACTAACCATGGTCCAACAGGTGTCAAAAACAGTGTGCTTCTGCTCAAATTTACTAAGGCAGCTGCGAAAACTGGCCCCTCTCCTCACTTTCGATACCCTCAAACGAGTGGTAGTAGCACTCATAATATCTAGGTTAGACTACGGAAACTCGCTCTACCATATGACTCCCTGACCACCAACTGGCCAGACTCCAGATCATTATGAACGATGCGGCCCGACTGGTGTTCAAAGTTCCACGTAGCACCCACGCCTCCCCCTTCTCTGCCAACTCCATTGGCTCCCGATCAGGCAAAGGACAAAGTTAAAAAGTCTCTGTATTGCACACAAAGCCATCTTTGGCTACGCCCCGAGGTACATCAAAAACAGCCTAGCCAAATACATTCCAAACAGAGAACTCCGCTCCTCTGAGGCTAGGCTCCTAGTCTGCCCCCGCCCTCGACTTGTCTTCCTCTGAGGTAGAGCTTTCACCACCATCATTCCACAGATCTGGAACAAACTACCCGATAATATTCGGAAAGAACACTCCCTGCTACCATTCAGGAAAAAACTAAAGACCATACTTTTTCAGGAGGCCTGGGGCACACAATAAAGCACCCTCTCCCCATCATTAACTAAAAGCAGAATCCCTCTCTCACATCGCTTAGAGACCATTGGTGATAACGCGCTATATAAATGCAAATTACAATTACAATTACAATTAGAGCCAAAACATATATATTAAGAAAAAAGGGGGGCATACAGTGCCATCCACAACTCTTAATTGGCCCCAGATACCCCATCCTCCAAGGTCAAATACAATAAAACAGGGACGGAGGGTGTGCAAAAACCCTCAGCAAGCCTTAATAGGCCCCAGGGACAAAATCCTCAGGGACCAAATCTAATAAAAATGGGAGGGGGGCCACACAGCGCCCTTCCCATGTCTTCTTGGCCCCAGGGACCCCATCGCCTGGGGCCAAAATTAAAGAGGGGCCATGCGGCCCCCCCCTCACAGAGCCTTGATAGGCCCCGGGGCTCCCATGCCCCAGGGCCAAACCAATAAGAAAATTTCAAGGGGTCATGCAGGCCTCCTACCTGAGCCTGTTTGGGCCCAGGAACCCCTTCTGATAGGCCAAATGTAACAATAAAAGGGAAGAGGGCATGTGGCCCCCTTCAGTGCCTTCTTAGGCCTGGGGACCCCATCCCCCAGGGGCGAGTAATTAATAAAGGAATGTGATTTGCTGCCCTCTCCATGAGACTAATTAGGTCCAGGCACCCCCTCTCAAGCCTTCATAGGCACTGGGGTGCCCATACCCTGGGGCCATGTTAACTTTAAAGGAGGGGGAGAATGCAGAGCCCCTCCCGAAGCCTTAACAGGCCCCGGGGACCACCTGGGCCAAATGAAACACAAAAGGGGAGGGGGCTGCACAGCCCCCTTCCCAAAGCCTTCTTGAGCTCCAGGGACCCCATCTACTGGGTCCAAACTCTAAAAGGAGGGGGGATACATCCTCCCTTCCCCAAGCCTTAGCAGGTCAGGGACCCTGTGTCCAGGGCCATAGCCAAAGAAAAAGGTGTGGGTTCATGCAACCCACCTCCCTGAGCATTTCTGGGCCCCGGGGACCCATTTCCTGGGGACAAATCTAATAGTAAAGGGAAAGAGTGCAAGTCGCCACCCTCCTCGAGCCTTATTAGGCCCTGGGTAGCCCATGCCCCAGGGTAACTAATAAAGTGTGGGGATAAGCTGCCCTCTCCCTGAGACCAGTTAGGCCCCAGGGATCCCATCCATGGGGCCGAAATATAAATAAAAGAGGAGCCGCATGCCCCCTTCTCTGAGCCTTATTAGACCCTGGGAATCCCATCCCCTGGGGCAGGGCATTCTTTTAAAGGGGAGGGAGGTACACGGTCCCCCTCCCTGAGCCTTCTCAGGCCTCATGGACTCCACCCCAGAGGCCATCTATTATTTAAAAAGAGGAGGGGACTACATGCCCCCCAGAGCCTCATTAGGCCTGTGAGACCCCATCCCCTAGGGCCATATTCTTTTTAAAGGGGAGGGGAGCCATATGTTTTTTTTTCCCGATTCTCACTAGGTCTTGGAGTTCATCCTCAAGGAAGGACCATGTTTTGTTTAAAGGGTAGGGAGGACCCCCTTCCATGGCCTATTATGACCCCAGAAACCTTATCCCTCAGGGCCTTCCATTAATATAGGTGGGTACCTCGATGCCTACCTGGGGCACCCACAAGCAACAGCTTGAAGAGGGTGCGTGGGGAGTCCCAGGTCTCCTGTGGCCCCAGCTGGCTCCCTGCATGCTGCAGAAGCCAGCATTCCCCCTCTGAGGGAGAAGCTATTTCTGCCCGTCCCTCTGGTCGGGAGAAATCTGTTCTTCTGTTTCCCAGCCTGCATCAGTGTGGGCAGTGAAGCACACAAAACAAAAACCTGCTCCCAGATGGCAGGAACATTTTTAAAGCTCCATGGCGCTGGTAACAGAATTTATGTTTGCCCCCAATTGGTAGGAGATTAAAAAATGCTCCCAGATGGCATACACATGTTTCCCTGCCTACACCAGTGCAGGCAGAGAATTCACTGTGTCCGGGTGTGGACTCCTGGGGACACAGAAAGTAAGCCGGCCCCGGGCGATGGGATTCCCTGGCCCATTAAAGTCACAGGGAGGTGGGCCCGCATAACCCCCCCGTTTTTAAAAAGTGACAGCCCTGGGGTATGGGTGTTCAGGGCCTTTTATGAAATACTTTGGGCCCTGGTGCATGGTGTTCCCGGGGCTGAATGAGGCTTAGTCATGGGAGCTGCATGGCCGTGCGGCTGCCCTCCCCTTATTAAATACAAGGGTCCCTGGGGATGGGGTCCACGGGGCCAATTATGGTTTGGGGTGTGGGGCCACATGCCCCTCTTCCCTAAATATATATATTGGCCCCCAGATGATGGGGTCCCTTTGTGCCCCTCCCCTTAATTAAAGAATGTGGCCCAGACCACAATTTATTTGTGATCTAGCCGGAGTCCCGCGGGATTTTCGAAAAAATTGCAATTTTCCTTTCAATTTTGGTCCGGGGTCCCTCTGGGTCACCCCCATGGAACCAGGGGGGCAGGGTATCCCTACTCTGGCTCCTTATATAATTTTTCTGCAACTTCAGTACTTCATGTGACTTATTATTTAGTTTTAATTGTAATTCTTTCTATAACTAAAATAATATATATAGATCAAGCTATATGCATAGTCATATACTTACATAAGATATACGTGGAGTGGTGTATATATATACTTCTAGTTTTCTTTTTTCTATCAAATGTATGTATGTCACAGTATGTAAATCCAATTATAATAAAGTTATAAAATATATTTAAATTGAAATAGATTAAATAGAAAATACTAGATTTGTTTCTTTCACTTTCTCTTAATATATTTGTTTGTGTGTGTGTGTGTTTGTGTGTTATAGTTAGGATTACATGAGATTGGACTTCCTCTGAATTGTCACCATTAATAACTTTTCACTCATTAGAGGAATCTTGATGAAGCTTTGTAGACCTATTTTCCTTCTACATTGTCAGACAATACAAAATTTCACAATGTGATTGGTCAAAGGGTAGTGAAGATAAATGAGGGGTCCTAAAATGCATTTTTCCACCAATGCATTCTCCATAGACTATCTTACATAGCGTGAAATATATGGGAATGGATTTACATTAAATTTGAACGGATTAGACATTATGGTGCACATATGATCCTTTTGTGTACTATATTCAAATAGGGTAAGTATTTGTTAACTTGTAAGGCATTTTAACTTAGTGCTATCTATTGTTATGGTATTTTCATGAAATATTGCTGTATTCGCGTAAGTACCACAGTATATAGCAATGACAAGCCATTATATGATTGACTAATGGCTGTCTTTACAAAAGTTGAAGGCGGTCATGTTGTTTTTAGGTATGCTTTGTCTGTGTTCTGTGTTTTATCCTAAGGTGTATGAAAGTATTAGTTTTGATATTTTTCCCCTGCCTATTGCCACTTCATTATGCCACTACACTCTACGGCAATCCACTCTACTGTACGCCACTCTTTGCTATTCCTCTGTATGACACTTGCCTATACGCTACTGTATTTTACGCTTTTCCACTATATGCCACTCCACTCTACATCACTACATTGTACACGAGTAACAGTCAATGTTATTCCAGTATATAGCACTCCACTGTACACTTCTCCACTGTATACCATTCCACTCTATGTCACTCCACTCTACACCACTACACTCTATCTGTTCCACTGTATGTGGCTTCACTCCGCTCTGTGCCACTACGCAGTACGCTTTTACACTATACGCCATTACAGTCCATCCCACTACACTCTCTAGCTCTCCACTCTACAACACTCCACTCTACGATATTCCACTCAACAATACGCCATTCTGTTCCACTACTCTGTATGCAAACCACACTCTATGCCACTTCAGTCTACGCTATTCTACTGTGCACCACTCCACTGTATCTCACTCCATTCTACATCACTCTACGCTACTCAACTCTACACCACTCCACTCTACTCAATTACACTCTACGCCTCTCCACTCTATGCCACTGCACTCTACCCAATCCAGTGTACACTCTTCCACTGTATGCCACTCCACTATCTGCAATTCTAATGTTCGCCACTACACTGTACCTCACTCCACTCTGTCCCACTCTACTGTATGCTACTCTACTGTGTGCAATCCACTCTATACGATTACACTCTACAAATTTCCACTCTACATCACTCCACTCAAGCCCACTCCAGCGTACACTATTCCACCATATGTCACTCCAGTGTAACCACTCCACTCTAAGCCACACACACTATGCTATTCAACTGTACGCCTTAACACTATACCTCACTCCACCCTATGCTGCTCCACTTTACGCCACTCCTCTGTACACTATTACACTGTGTGCCACTGCACTCTACGCCAAACCATCTACACTATTGCACTGTTCACAACTCCACTGCATGGCACTCCACTCTATGCTATTCCACTCTATGCCACTTCATGGTATGCCATTGTAATATACGGAATTCCATTGTACGCCACTCCACTGTATTTCACTGCACTCTACCCCACTACACTCTACGCCTCTGCACTCTAAGCCACTCCACTCTGTACCACTCCACTCTATGCCACTCCAGTCTACACTGCATTCTACACTAGTCCACTGTACGCTACTCCATTCCACTGTACCCAACTCCAGTTTCGCCACTACACTGTGCAAATCCACTCTAAGCCCCTCCACTCTATGCCCCTCCACTCTATATCATGACTGTTTTTGTAAATACTATTATTTTACATGGTATATGCTGGATAATATGAAATAGTATAGGCAGTGCATGGAGAAAGTGCAAGTTATAGGTAATCTAGTGTAGCAACCAAGTGTGTACGGAGGTGTCCGAGTTGATATCATTTGGAAGTGAAGTATAAATTATCAATTAAATATATTAGTATAAGTTTAGAAATTTACATTTGTGTTTACTTTCACTTTTGTTTGAGCTAGAGAATTAATAAAATTATATTAAATTAAAGGTGGTACATAAATTATAAATTTAAGGTATAATTATAAGTGAAGAATTTCTAATGTTTGGGGATTTTAGGTTTGTATAAAAAGAATGAATACATTTTCCCTAACTATAACACACGTTTAACCTGCGTTTTTTCATTGAATAGCTATATATATACATATATAATAACACACATACAAATATACATGTATAGAAATGTATATGGACAGAGTGCACGTATACTTAGACATGACTATTCTTCTAATGGTATGGGATGACGTTGTTACTCATGTGTCATAATACATTGAATTATGCTTCCTGTTATAAGCTAATACTTTGATATAAGGATACAAATGTGTTTTTTACACCACAACATACATGTATATGTCAGACTATGAAAATATTGCTGCTTCTATGTACATTTGGGTGTGTAAATAGAGGGGTTCATGAAAGCCACTAAAACCTTACAGTGTCATGTGTATATATTTCTGTTTGTTACCTTCAGTTATTTGTTAAAAAACATATTTGCATAATTCACCACAAGACACATGTGCATATCAGATCATGTAAATATTGTTGCTTCTATGTACAGATGGGTGTCTCTATAGAGGGGTTTATTTCAGCCAGTAAACGTTTACAAATTCACAAAGTGTCATGTGTATCTTTGCATGCATAACTCAATTTAGGGTTGTGTTAAAAATAATGTCCTCCGTTCAACCTTTGTCCCATTCCTCTTCTCCCTTACTTCTCCCAAACCTTTATGACTACTATTATTTCCCAAATATCCTCATTCAAACGTACCCCTCCTTTTTAGCTAAGTGCCCCAATTAACAGGCACATATTTCCACCATTCTTAATAACAACTTATTATTTCCCCTTTCATTCTATCCCTACTACAAAACACACAAGGAATCAAGTGCAAAAATGTAACTCAACTATTCAAAAAGTAGATATACACATATTGCTAAGCCTCTAACTATTTAAATCTAAACTTGGATTCCGAAGTCATGTGCTAATCGCTGCAAAGCACTTCATTGGATCATCAGAAGTAGCAGCGCTATAGAAGTGCAATTTATAATGAATGTTTAATAAAAAAAATGTAGGTCTGTCAAAAGCGGTATTTAACCATGAGAAAGCACCGACACAGACCGTGTGGGTGTCTCTTAGGGCACTGATTTAAGCACCGGTGACTCCAGTTAAGTTTAATCGTGAAAATAGTTCATAGAAGCAAATTATTTTCCTGTATCCAAATGTAGGTCTGTCAAAAGGGGTATTTACACATCTCGAATTTTCAGTTTAAAATTGCACAGCCAGGCTACAAATGGTAGGCCTGCAGTCATGTTTACACTGTTGCTGTAGTGGGTGACACAATGGGTGAATAGTGACATTTAACTTGCAGGCTTTGTGTAAACCTTGGTACCATATACTAGGGACTTAATATATAGGTAAGTTAAATATGCCTATCAGGGGTTTGCCAATTTCTCATGTTGAAAGGGGGAACATAGGCACTTTACAGCTGACTAGCAGGGTTACAGTGCACAGAGTTCTACAGCCCGTATAAAAAGTAAAGACGGAAATCTAGAGGGTACACCAAACAAAAGATGGTCATTTCTAACACTAACCATTCTGTGGCACTGTGGCACTGTGCAAAGTGTTGTGAAATAATAACAATATTGAAGGTGCTCTGCAGCATATTCGGACCAGGCTTTAGTAGAAATATACATTTTAATGCAGTCTTAAGTTAATTCAGTGTTCTTATTCAAAAGATGGAACCATTTTCCCTAAATAATCATTATTGTGTTTATGTTTATGATTAGGACTGGATATCATTGTAGAGCCGTCATACAAGCTATAAAAGGTATGGAAAATCATGACATGTTAGGACGGTAGTCTGTGATGGTTGTCAGGTGGGAAGGATCAGAAATAAAGTGTGACATTGGTATTTATGGGCAGGACTGGAGGGTAACACCTCGTTCAAATAGTAACCTCCCGCTCACACTACTTCACGACCCTTACCCAAATGATGGTGCCTTGAAAGCCATAGGCGTTATGCTCTTCAGCAGGCCAGCCTTCAGGGACAGAAGATCCAGGAGAAAGTTGACCCTTCTGGAGCATTACTGAGGTGCAGGGGGCAGAGATGCTTCTGCATGCAGTTGTCAGACTAAAACACAGTGGAATTCTTGGGCATATTGTACAGCAGTGCACAGTTTGTCTCCTACCCAAAAAAGGTTGGCTCCAGAGTCCACTGCTTTATTATTAAGGCCTGAATCTGCAGCTCATGTGGTGGTGGGATCTCACAGTGGGGCTTGTAGTAGGAAGATGAAGCACACAGAGGCTCAGATGTTTGTCCTTGGTGAACAGGTGATGGGAGGACAGTGTCAACATGCACAGGAGCAGAGAGTGAGGAGATTCATGTTGCTGTGTGTCTGTGCCACTGTTCTCCATGCAAAGAAGGGGTGCACTTTGCAATTATGGCTGTGAGTCTCCTTTTCATTGTTTTAACAAGTGTTTTCACAGAGCAGGTTCCGAGCAGGGTTGGAACTGTGCACGCTTTGATCACCTGGAGCAATTTCTTCACATGTGGCATCATCCGGCTGTTTGACACTGCTCAGGAGGAGCCACTGTTTGTAGTGTCTGTAAAATTATGAGTGCTAGGACCCTTGTGGTTCTGGGCAGAATTTAAACAAGAATTTAACAAGCTGCTGGGAGGTGTGGCCATTAAAGTCATGACGCAATGTTTGCACCTCGGACCTGGGGAGCTGGGTTCGAGTCTCGGTAACGACGCCAAACACCTCCTGTGATTCTGGGCAAATCACTTAATCTCCCAGTGCCTAAAATGAATGTGTGTCCTTATGTTACGTAACTGGTGCTATGTAAGGCGCTCTGATAACCGATTCGGTTCGGATCTAGTTCGCGCTAAATAAAACTCTGCCCAAAAAAAAGTCTGTTACAGAGCTGTGTGTGCAGCGTGTTTTATTTGCATGCTCCCCGGATAGTGAGGATGCTACAGCTGGTGACGAGAAGGGGATACATGCCAGAAGAAGCAAGACTGCTCTTCCTAAGAGTTTGCAACAGTACAGCTGTTTGTGAAGCAAAGGCCACCCCAAATTGATGTGACGCAGTCTGAGGTCGGCGTGTGTGTAGTCAAAGCCCCGCTCCAGCTTGAAATGGCCCCTGGAAGAAGTTGAAGGCCTGACAGAGGAGCACATTTGAAAAGCCAGTCAGAACCTGGTGGTAAGGCTGAAAGAGGAGTTGGCTTAACGGCTAAGGCGCTCGACCTCGGACCTAGGGATCTGGGTTCGAGTCTCGGTAACGTCGCCAAAACCTCCTGTGATTCTGGGCAAATCACTTAATCTCCCCGTGCCTAAAAATGAAAGTGTGTCCTCATGTAAAAAAAGTAACGTGTGCTATGTAAAGCGCTCTGATACCTGATTCGGTTCGGGTCTAGTTTGCGCTATATAAAACTCTTAAAAAAAAAAAAAAAGAAGAGATATTGCATTGCGCCATAACACAGAGCCACCACATATGAAAAACAAATGCTAAAGGCAGTGATAACCAGGTGCGAAAGCAGAAACGTACTTGCTGACACAAGCGAGTGAAGCAATTTACACCTCCGAATTCAGACTATGAAAGATACATCTTAAACCCAGCATGATAACAGGTTGGTGAAACAATGGATGAGTTTGTTGATAAACTTTATACACTCATTAAGCATTGCCAGTTCTGTGATTGCACCTACAAAGAAGTGGTGCGCCTCAGAATCATCAGTGGCTGCCGTTCTGATTAGTTTAGAAGACACATGTTGTGAGAAACAGTCTGGAGAAAACACTGATGGCTGCAAAAGCAAAAGAATGAGCAGATCGGCAAGCTGCTGTGGAAGCGGGACATGTCCATCATGAATTAGCCCTGACTGTGAAAAGCAAGCACAAGCAATAAAAAGATGCAAGTAAGTCGACATCTTTAAAGAAATCAAAGTTATGTTTCCAATGTAGATTTTCATTTCCCCATGAAGGTAAATATCCAGCCATAGGACAGACATGCAAAGGTTGCGGGAAAGAAGACCACTTCATAACGGTTTGAAAAGCAAAAGAGAAATCAAATGAGTCACTGTAGGAAAAGAAAATGTGGCTAGCAGATTACATACAGTAACCCATGTCCCTTTGTTGAGGTTAGTAGGACATCCCTGTTCTCTGATCCTACCCGGTCGTGCTGGCTGTCAGAGTCTATGTGATCAGAGTGTCCCAGTTCCCCCAACCCGGGAAGCAGGGGTCCCTGCCTGTGTAAGAGCATACGGATCCTGTCCCATCTGCTCAATAGCCTGCATTTTATCCAGTAACATCCAAGTCTTGGGCAGCATTCTCATCAATGCGAACTATATGTAGGGATCTCTCTTCCGCTACTCCCCATTGTTGCACGTCGCCCCTCCATTTGGAGAGTCATGGGGGAGCAGGGTGGGTCCAATAAATCGAAATGCGGCACCTAGCTAACACCGATCCCAGACTCGCAACTTGTAGTGCATCTCGGTCACAACCTTAGGGTTGGGTAAGACACCGAAGGGACAACACTTATCTTTACCTCAATCTGGGATCCTGTGGCTTCTTGAAGAATCTCCAACACTCCCAACCAGTAAGACTGGAGACAAGGGCATCCCCTTGTCATATGTGTGAATGTCACCAGCTCGGCTCAGTAATGGGGGCATCCCTGTGAAAATATCACACTGAATCGTTCTAGTCTGTCGGGGGCCAAGTATGTACAGTGCAAGTAATGAAATTGTATAAGGGTAAAGCGTGCATTATTGGCCACCTCCCAAACCTGCGCAAGCACATACTTTCATTCCTCCTCTGTGAGGGAGACTGGTAGATCAACCAATCACAAATCCCAAACGCACGAGTCGTCGACAATACAGTTGGCCTTGAGAGCCCTGTATAAGCGGGAAATCAATCCCTTAAAGGAGCCCGGGTCAAGGATCAACAACAACGTTTTGGACTCCATTGGCTCCTCAGGAAAAGATGTCCATAGTTTGCTTGCAGTGCACAAAATATTTGCATATTGCAAAAAGTATCCAGCCGTACGTCGGCGAAGGAAATAAAAGTTCCATTGAGGTATAAATCTCCTGCCTCAAGGCACCTCCATGAACCACTCCGTACAGTCCATCATGGACCGAACATGGTGGAAGCTCTGTAGACATTGTAGTGGCAGCATTTGTGTGTATGAAGCCATCCACAGCACTAAGGTGAATGCCTGCTCTCAGGCCCACACAACTCGGTGAACGACAAAAGGATAATTCAGGGGGCTCCTAGATCCCTTCATTAGACATTCAGGGAGACTATTTTCACATCCCCAGTTCACCAGGAGATCTTTCTCTATATTGGGGCCCTCCGCACACCATTGAGCTGCATATTGAAGGAGGGTTGTGAGATTTTAAAGACACAAGTCTGGGACACAACTTAAGGATCTCCAACGTAACTGCTGCATTTCCAGGCCCATATCAGAGAGAAATGGAGACTATTAAGGGTCTCAAATGTGGATCTTGGGATAGTGCAGGAGGAGTTTTGAAGGATTGTTAGGCATTGGGGCAGAAGGACCATCCGGGCCAGTGGCACACAACCCATTATAGAAGGAGGGTGGCGATTCCAGAAGCTTATAAAGGACCATAAACTTGCATGGATTACTCCCATATTCAATGCGTATTGCGCGTCGGTTGAATGTACCACTTGAATTCCCAGATACTGGAAATGATTGCAATCCCATCAAAATACTATTGTGGGCAGGTCTATCACCTCCTTGCCAACCAATGCTGCAGGAGGAAACATAACTTATTTCTGATTGTTAACCCTCAGCCCTCAAACGAAACCTAATCCAGCTAAGATGTTTTCTCTGGGTAGGTTATATAGAGCAGGGCATCATCTGAGTACAGGGATATGACATCAACCCGGACGTTTATGGTGATTCCCCAGTGTGCCATGTCCCGTTGCAATCATATCACCAAGGGTTCCATCGCCAGGGCGAATAAAAGTGGGGACAACGGAAAACCCTGTCATGTACCACGCAGAATCGGAATAATCTCAGAAACCACTCCACTATTTCATACCCTAGCAGTCGGCTTATTGTACAGAAGGCGTACCCAGGAAATATATTCCTAGCCAATGCCCATTTATGCCAGCACCGCCCATAGGTAGTCCCAGATTAGAGTATCGAAAGCCTTTTCGACGTCCAGGGCTAGGACAACAGCGCTGATATCCCTAGCCTCCATGGCGTGCACCCAGCATTGATAAGGGCCGATAAGAGCCCAGCATCCACAGGTCCTGAACCTGGTTTGAGGAGCATTACAATTTTAGCCTCCCTCATTGTCAGTGGTAGGGATTCCATCCATATGGCCTCTTGTAAGGTTTCCACTAAGTGTGGGATTAGAAGTTCTGCGTAAGATTGACAATTCTCCACTGGCAGGCTATCAGGACTGGGGGATTTGCAGTGCCATCTTGGTCACAGCTTCTGTCAGGTCCTCCAGGCAGGTTTCTCCTCCGAAACCTTAAACTTGTCCTTCAGTGAAGCTGGGGATAGTTAGGTCATCCAAGAAACCCTCCAATACATTCGGTGCTACTTGCACCTCTTCACTATACACCGATAACAAGTGAGCATGCATGAAAGTGTTAATACCATGTTGGGTAGATATGTGGCTACTATCCACCTGTTGGAGCATTAGAAAAATCATGGGGGTATGCACACTTGAGAAGCCATACCAATAGATTACCTGATTTGTCCCCCTCCTGATGTAGCAGTTGGCGGTACTCACACCGATTATTCAAACAAAAAATCTGGCAATTAAAGGCACTTTCTAAATAGTTTTATTAACAGCAGGATAACTATGGGGCAGATATTCTTATCTTTACCCACAGCCAGCTATTCATTTGCACAGTCCGGCTTAATCCCTCTTGCCTACTTGTTTAAAACAATTGCAAAAGACACATAGCAGTGGTCAGTCAGTTCACTCACAACCCCACACCCCCCTCTATATAAGTGGATGTGTGTTTTTGAAAAAATGTTTAGAGAAAAGAGAAAGTATCTCACGTGCGCACCACCAGAGGAGCTACTGGTAGGTTCTCACCAGCTTGCCCACGTTTTTATCATCATTGATAACTTTCTCAAATGAAAAAAAGTGTGAAATTTGTGTCCAGTGAAGATAAAAGTATGAAAAAAAAGAAAGACAGACAATCTAGACCCGTTGATAATAAAACTGGGCTAGACTCACGCACAACCTTGTCACTTTTATTCCAACTTGTGAGTCTGCGCAAGGTTAAAACACAGCATGTTGTAGACCACTTCAAGGACGGCCAACATGTTTTGTTGCCAGTTATATATTAGTGGCAACTTCATCAGGGCAACTGAGGTCAACAATCACCTCCATGGACATCTAACAATAAAAAGAGTGACTTGTAGGAGCCATGGGCCCACATACCATCTCCCACTGAGTCATAGGGCTGTGTATCTTTTACACTTTCAGTTCTTCCACGCAGCACAGTCGTTGCCTATAATTTTATCGCTCTACACAGGGACTACAAACAGTGACTCAACCCGGCAAAGAACTAGGCAATCTAGTGTATCCCATATTTCTCCCATCCTGCATTGGGCACACAGCAGTGTCTCTCCCTGAGGTCCTCCATTGGGACCTACACCCTGCAATGTAGCCAGGTTACACTCAGTACACCCACCCTGGAGCAGCATTACCCTTGAGTTACCAACTTTAGAGTTTCCCATTCTGTCCCTCTGCTTGTAGTCGATCCCCAATTGTCTCCAAAATACGCTCTTGTCGTCTCCCTCACTTCACCTTGGAACATGTCATCCTACAGGGCCTCCGGTCTTAAATGCCACAGAGGGACCTGTGGGAGATCACCCAATGGTGCCCACTCCAGGAGCATGCGTGCGTGGTCTGAAAGGTATTGGCCTAACACTTGTAGGCGAATTGCCACCACAGCCGCCTCCCATGAAAGTAGGAAATAGTCTAACCTACTGAGAACAGAATGTACGGGGGTGTAGCAGGTGTAACTCTCACCCTCTGGGTGCATCATGTGCCATGCATCCATGTAGCCCAGCCTGTCCATGACCCCCTGAGTGTGGCCGACATGTTCGGCTTAGAGGGAGTCAGCCGTGGGTGTCTATCTAAGGAACAGTCCAAGACACAGTTAAACTCCCCAGCCCACACCCCTGGGATCACCACAAAGGGAAGTAAAAGTGTCTCAGTGTCTGGGTAAAAAGTGCCATTGTCAACTTTTGGGGCATAAATATTCAGGAGACAGATCTCTTTACTGCCCAGCTCCCCATGTACCAGGACATATGTCCCCTCTATATCTGCCTCCCTGCCAAGGATCCTGAATGGGGCCTGAGAGGCCACCCAAATAAGCACTCCCAGGGCATAGGAAGAGTAAGTGCAGAGAACATCTGACCTCTCCATTTCCTATAGAGCTTAGTAACCTCTGTTTCTGTTAAGTGTGTTTCCTGCAGCATAGCTATATGAATGCCATGTCTGCGAAGGTAGGTGACCACCCAATATCTCTTGACAAAGGAGTTAAGGCCCCATCCAACCCATGTTACAAGTTTAAACTGTGTCATCTGGCAACCCGTTCTTGCGCCACCTTATCACAAATGCCCCGCCAATGCTGCCAACTCCCTGGGTAAACCCCACAATAACAAACCGTGCCTTCTTAATCATACTTCTAACCCCCAACTTTAATCTGAAATCGAAAGTAAAACAGGTTGTAAGCAAAGTTCAGCTACATAAACCGGCCACAACAGAATCACCAGCAGACTATTTACCCATCAACTACACAGCAATCAGCCATAAGACTATAACCGTGCCATAGAAGAAGAGCCCCAGCACCACAGCACCAGTGGCATGTCGCCCAAGCCCACTCTCCCCACGCACGCACACAACACTCAGTCAATCAATCAATCAATTAATCAGGGGGTTATATAGCGCGCTTCTAACTGGTGAGGGTCTCAATGCACTGGGGTGGGGGGGGCGGCTCCGGCTCAGTCGAACAACCACGTCTTGAGCTCCTTCCTGAACATGTGCAGGGTCGGGGAGCGTCTGATATTCACAGGGAGCTCGTTCCAGGTTTTAGCTGCAATGAAGGAGAAAGCTCTCCTGACGGTTCTGTTTCTGCTGATGCGGGGAACCTCTGCCAGGGCGAGGTCGGCAGAGCGAAGGTTCCTCTTGGGTACATTGAAGGATACTCTCTCGTTGAGGTATTTGGGTCCGATGTTGTAGAGGGATTTGTAGGCATGGGTGAGGAGATTGAAGGTGACCCGCTTCTCGATGGGGAGCCAGTGGAGGCCTCCTAGGTGTTGGGTCATGTGCTCATGGCGCGGTGTCCCGAGGACGAGTCTGGCTGCAGTGTTCTGGATGGTTTGGAGTTTGTGTAGAAGAGTTTTGTTGATTCTGGTGTAGAGGGTGTTGCCGTAGTCCAGTCTGCTGGTAATGAGTGCGTGGGTGACGGTCCTTCTGCAGTCAGGGAGGATCCATTTGAAGGTCTTACTGAGGATGCAAAGGCAGTTGAAACTAGTGGAGGCAACAGCATTGATCTGGCGGTTCATGGAGAGGGAGGAGTCAAGGATAATGCCGAGGTTTCGAGCATGGTCTGTAGGGGTGGGTTGGCTCCCTAGGGTGGAGGGTCACCAGGTGTTGTCCCAGGCGGAGGTGAAGGGACCGAGGATGAGGACCTCGGTCTTCTCTGAGTTTAGCTTCTGGCAGCTGTCCTTCATCCAGGCAGCCACGTTCTTCATGCCTTCCTGGAAACAGAGTCTGGTGTCTTCTGGATTATCCGTGAGTGAGAGGATGAGCTGGGTGTCGTCGGCATAAGATACGATGCTGAGCCCATGCTGTCTGACGATGGCGGAGAGGGGGGCCATGTAGATGTTGAAAAGCGTGGGGCTGATTGATGATCTCTGGAGTACTCCACAGTTGAATTCCATTGGTTTGGAGAGGAAGGGAGGGAGCCGGATCCTCTGGGTTCTGCTGGAGAGGAAAGATTGGATCTAGTCGAGGGCAGCTCCTTGTATTCCCGCGTTGTGCAGTCTGGCTGCAAGAGTGCAATGTGTAATGGTGTTGAGGCTGAGGAGAGGTCTAGAAGGATGAGGGCCGCGGTTTGTCACTGGTCGAGTAGTATTCGGATGTCGTCAGTGGAGGCACGGAGGGCGGTCTCTGTGCTGTGGTTGCCTTGGAAACCAGACTGGGAGGCGTCCAGGATGGAGTTCCCTTCTATGAAGGCGGTCAGCTTAGCGTTTACGAGTCTCTCTGTGACTTTGGCCGCAAAGAGGAGGAGAGAGATGGGCCAGTAGTTTTTTAGGTCCGTTGGGTTGGCCAATGGTTACTTGAGGAGGGGTTTTACCTCCACCCTTTTCCAGTTGTCTGGGCAGATGCCTGGTCTTGGGGAGGCATTGATGGTGCATCCTAGTTTGGGTGCAATGATGGTGGGTCCGTTGGGGCTCCTGAGTGAGTTTTCCTAATGGTCGCGGTGATGAGTTAGACAGTAGCGTGATCTCAGGACGTGATGGTTAGCTTATCGGCAGCAGTAGGTAGGGGATGGTGCTCATTATTGGTTCACTGAAGTTGTCGTAGAGGGCCTTGATCTTCAGATAGAAACAGGAGCTGAGCTTGTTGCAGAGTTCCTGAGAAGGTGTGACGTCCGTGACTTCGCAGGTGGGTTTTGCGAACTGCTGTATGACGTTGAACAATTCCTTGGCGTTGGTTACATTGGTCAGGACTTTGTCTCTTATGAAGGTCCGTTTGATGTCTCTTATGCACTGGTGGTATTCCTTCAGGGCGCTCTTGTGGTCGTTCCGTGCTTCTGTGGTTTTCAGGTTTCGCCAGGTTTTCTCTAGGCATCTACAGGAGCGTCAGGCTCACACAAAGTCTCATTCATGCAAGCTCATAGTATAAGGAAAGGACAAGAAGAGGAAGAAGGAATCAGCCATTTAGCCATTCTGTGCCCCAATCACTTCTATGTGCGGGTCACTGAGCACTCCCAAAATACATGTTCCACAAAGTCCCTCAAGGAGCTCAACATCGCGCTCTCTCCAGCTGAGCTGTACTCCCCCTGAAGCACCAACTAATATGGTGTAGATGACAGCAGTGAATCCGCTATGGGTCAGGACCCATAGCGGATGGCATCCCATGATGTCTCCAGTGCTAGTGTCTGAATTTGAGTCAGTCACCTCTTCCTCTAGAGACTTGGCATCCTCTCACTCTATCTGCTATCGTGCTGGATCAATATCAGGCAGACGACCGTCTTCGTTGTATGTGGACTGTCGCTGCAAATTCAAAGAGCAGTCTTGTCATACTACTACCCTCTGGGAGGAATGGGAAGATGTACTATGATGCTTTCCTTGGCTGCTCGATCTACATGAGCGCTGCAAACCCAGAGTCCGTGCTGCCGTCCCTCTCGAGACCAGATATCGTCCCTCAACCTGTATCTCCAGCCAGTCCCATAACACCTCGGGGTAGGAAAAAAGTGGGAGCAACCATCATGTACAACTTTCAGCTCAGCTGGCTAGAGCAACATATATTGTGGATGCATTGCCCTCAGCTTCTGTTTCACACTAGAGAAGAAATCCTCTGTGTTGAAGCAGCTGTGTATAATCGGGGAATAAACGGATTGTGTGATTATCAATTGCAGGGTCACCCATCGACCAACATCCCGAACAATACAGTCGCGATCCCTATAATTTAGAATTTTGGCAATAAGAGTAGAGCGAGCGACAACTGGGGGAGCAGAGTTAGCGCGCTGTGCGCATGGTCAATCATGAACAAGAAGGATAGGAAGGCCTCTGGGCACGTGTCTTTAACCCATTGTTTAAGGAAAAATCCGGGGGTCTTTGCCCCAATTCCCCCTGGGAAGCAGATAAACCATAAATAGCATCTGTGGGAGAGACCTTTCGTATATTTGGCCCTGTGCTCAAAGACAGTGATCTTCACAGAAAAGTCGAAAGTATGTTTTTCTGGTGTCAAGACCTCTGACTGCAGCTCTGTAACAGTTTTTTCCATGGCGAAGGACGTCTCCGCCACTGCCCGGAGGTCCACTCTTAAAAGGCCTACATCCAGGGACACAGCCTAGATCTTTGCTTGTACTGCTGCACTTGAGGACTCAAATGCCGCAAGGATTTGTGCTCTGGTGTGGTCCGAATGGGTTGTATTTATATTTGGAGGGTGGGGTGCGCAGCATTTCCAACTGCAGCGGTGCCATGAGCCGTGTATTGGTCTATGTTTATCTGTTGTGGCCATCTCTGCGGCCTATCCTCGTTGAGCCTCATTGCACCCCTGGAACGTGGTGCACCAGTCAGTGTAGCTAAGACCTCAAACACTCACCGAGAAAGGCATACTGGGCCTCACGTCGTGAAGCCGGAGCCGCACACCCCACTCTAAGCACCACACCCAGCCTGCCAGTAGAATACCCCCATGCTGCAGTCCGTAGTGTTTGAGAAGTGCACCAGAGAGGAGAGACAGGGGTAACCGAGCAGGTGGGATGGCACAGCACGGGGTCCAGCATCAAACCTTTAGTGCGATTTGTAGTTCATCCCCTTTGACCATCTACATGGCCCCCCTCGCCGCCAACATCTGACAACATGGCCTCAGCTGACGACACCCAGCTCATCCTCTCCCTCACCAAGGACCCCGCCACCACCAGGCTCAACTTACAGGAAGGAATGCAGGACGTCACAGCCTGGATGACAAACAGCTGCCTGAAGCTCGACATTGAGAAGACAGAAGTCCTCGTCCTCGGAACCACCTCATCATCATGGGACAATGCCTGGTGGCCCACCGCCTTCGGCAGCCTACCGACCCCCACGGACTATGCCAGAAACCTCAGTATCATACTCGACTCATCCCTCTCCTTAAACCGACAGGTCAACTCCGTCACCTCCAGCTGCTTCAATACCCTCTTAATCCTCCATAAGACTTTCAAGTGGATCCCCCCGAGTGAAGCAAGACAGTCACCCACGCACTCATCACCAGCAGGCTGGACTACGGAAATGCCTTCTACGCCGGCATAAACAAGTCTCTAATCCGCAAACTTCAGAAGATACAGAACACAGCCGCCAGACTCGTCCTCAGCATGCCTTGACACAAGCGCTTCAGCCAACACCTACGGAAGCTCCTCTGGCTTCCCATTGAGAAAAGAGTTACTTTCAAGATTTTCACCCACACTTACAAATGCCTACACAACATCAAACCCCAATACCTCAACAACAGAGTATCCCTCCATATACCCAAATGAAACCTCTGATCAGCCAACCTCGTCCTCTCCAAAACCCCACGCATCCACAGAGCCAAAGCAGGAGGAAGATCCTTCTCTTACATTGTGGCCAAGACCTGGCATGAGCTCCCGATATACATCAGACGCTCCCCCTCCCTGAACACCTTTAGGAAGTCTCTCAAGACCTGGCTCTTTGGCTTAACGCCACTGCTGACCCCCCCAGCACCTTGAGACCCTCACGGGTGGGTAGTACACTTACAATTCCCTGATTGATTGACCATAAGAACCCCAACAGTGTATCGAGTGTGGGGGTCTTTGGGGACCTCTAGTCTCAGCTACAGCTATGATCAGGGCATGCCAGCCCATCAGAAACCAGGCTGGCGGAATTATTTTATTATATCAGTGGGTCTCCTAGCCTCTCCATGACTCCTGTGGAGTAAAATTCGACACTGAGTGTCCCCCATCACATCAGCACCAGGTGCGGCCCACAACAGGGAAGTGTGCACCTTTGGGGATGCCGCTGTCCCCTCCTAGCGTACAGCCCCACAATATACCATGAGGCCCTCAGCACAGCAGCGCATGGAGTTCCATTCGCCTGGGCACCCCAAAGTCGAATCCGAGACCGCTGGCCGCCAGTTCACCTGTTGCCCACAGCTTAGGATGGGCCTCACACACAGGCTGGTTAGTATAACTTGGGCTCCCACTATGCCCTCCCAGAGGATGGCCTGATGCTCATCGCACTATTGTAGACATGAGGGCGCGGTCCTGCTCTGACAACTCGGCAGTGCAGGTGGTCTTCAGTCATGTACCTCTTTTTATTTATTTTTTACTCTTTTTATTGCCTTTTTGTTAAAGAGCAAAGAAAAAAATAGTACCGTCACCATGCAAGGTAACGACCATGAAAACAAACATACACAAGTTGTGATTGACCACCACAGAAGGGAACGAACATTATATATCCAGTCAGTAATTTGAGCACGCAATCTATTACGTGTAAAACATTAATCAGCTTCAGCTGTAGTACTATCCATAGTTTGTTGCTGAAGAAATTGCCTCAGGGGCTACCAAATGTTCCTGGGCCTAGATGATGTTGGAAGTTCCTCCGCGTATAGTTCCAGGTTTTCTTTGCAGCATACCAAGACTTTAAGCCAGTGTTCAGTTTTTGGCAAGCGCTTGCCTCCCCATGCTATGGCAACTTGTTGTTTGGCCATTAACAGGGCAATGCGTATGAATTTACCCATTGTCCCTCTCACCTGTGGAACATAACACGAAAGGCATACCAGAGGTATACATTGTAATATTAACCTGGACATTTCCTGCACGTTTTGCACAACCTGTCTCTAAAAGCTTGCCACCTTAATACACTCCCAGGCAAGATGCAGGAAGTCAGCATCCACCCGACCACAGTGTTTACAATTACTAGTATCACGTAAACAATATCTGTGTAGTCTATGGGGCGTATTAATTTCTGATGTAAATATTTAAAGAGGAAGATGTGAAGATTTCCGTTAGGTGTGAGTTTGCCTGTGAGGCCTGTGAGGCTGCAGCGTGTTCCCATTCCTCAGGTGCTAAAGGTGGGGTCAGCTTGTCGTTCCATCTAGCGAGGCTCCTATCTGACCCATTGATTTTTTGAGTCCGAATTGCTCTATATAGTTTGGTAATTAGCTTTTTTCGGTTTGGGGTAGTTAGAAGTAGTTGCAGGGCTTGGAGAGCAGGGTGCTCAGCCGGATATGTATCGTAATTGGATTTGATAGCTTGTCGCAGCCTATGAACTGTGGACTGGAAGAGCAGGGTAAGGTTAGTGATATATTTAAGATCCTCCCCTCCATGAAGGTGCCACCCGAGTACAAATCATACATAGTACCAATGCCTGCCTCTTTAAGTAACCTCATGGCCTGCGTCACTGATAGCGGAGCATTACCTCCTCGTCCTGTCTCCCCGTCCCATTCCTTATACGTGAGCAGCTAGTCTGCTCCACAGAACCCCTAGCCTAGCTGAGCTGTTTGCACTTCCCCCAATATGGCGCCACCAATCCGGTGAGGATAAAGGGGGAAGTGCGTCATGGAACATCCTGTTCTTTTTTTTCTGCACCAGTTCCTGTTGCCTGGTTGTGCTGTGCTGTTAGGAGTTTGCCTCGTCTTCTGGTGAGTTCCTTTTTGTTTTTTCTTCTTGTTGGGCGGTCTGCTTTAGCGGCCGCCCCATGTTTCTTGCTGTTTGTTCCCCCCGCCCTGCCTCTGCCAGCGGTCTGCCTTTTCTCACGCGGTTCGCGTTAGCGGCCGTTTTCCTTTGTCCGCTCTTGCCTGGTTGCTCGGCTTGCTTCAGCAGCCGTTTCTGGGTGGTTCTCTTGATTCCCCATGTGCCCTGCTTTAGCGGGCTGGGGTTTTCGGTGTGTGGAGGCGCGGCGCTCGTGTTTACACGGTGCTTTTGGGGGTGAATTTGGTTGCTACCTGTACCTTTTGTACCGGCCCAATTTTACAGCTCTCACGGGACTTCGTGTCCTCGGGACTTTGTGTCCTTTATTTGGGGTCCTTCCTGGCTGGATTTTTGGCAGTGCTTCTGCCTGTTTTGGTGTTTTGGACTCCGCTGGTTGCTGGCATGGATTCCGAGGCTTCTTCCTCTGCTTCCCCTCTTTTTGCCCTGCGCCTCGTTCTTCATGAGGCTGTGGCTGCTGCTTTTCCTGGCTTGGGACGCGGCTGGGCCTCCTCCCATGCTGCCTCGTGTCTCTTTGGATGCGCACGTTGCTCCTGTGGATGACGATGGTCATGATGTTGTTGGGGGTGTGCGTGGTCGATTTGTTCAGGGTGCTGAGCTCGCTGAACTGTCCACCCATGTGCGGTCCACTTTGGCCTTCTCTCCTCCTACGGATGCTGTTTTGGAGAATATCTTCTTTATGCAGTATGTCCTGCCTGCTCCTGGCTCTTTTCCTTTGCGCAGGACGGTACGCCATGTGCTGTCTCGTTGTTAGTGGGAGGTGGACGAGTCTGCTTTTCCTCGTTTCCTGTCCAGGCGTTACCCTCTTGAGGGTTTTGCTGCTGTGTTACCTCAGGCTGTGACAGTTGGTTTTTGATGGCTGGCCTTTCCTCTCGGGGTTTGGTCGTTTCTGAGGACGCCCTTCCTGCGGACGCTGTGGATTAGCGTGTTGGAGGGGTGATGAAGCGTTCCTGTGCTGCTTCTGATTTTTCTGTCCAGGCGTCTGCATTTCTATCTTTATGATTCAGTCGCTCATTGTGGATTTTCAGTCCCTATAGGTTCTGCTGTCCGACGGCGAGGATGCCTCGCCTCTTTGTCTCTGTTAGTGGCGGCGGCGGCTGCTTCTGGTGCTTTCCTTGCTGCCCGTCTTCATGTTTCGGATGCGTTCCTTGAAGGCCGACTCTTCCCAGGAATCGGTCCTCCTTCAGTTGCCCGTTGAAGGTTCCAGGGTGTTTGGTCCTCTGCTGGGGGGTATGGTCTAGCATTCTGCTGGGAACCGCAGGCTCGTGTCTCCGGTCCGCCCTCCTTCTCGGGGTCGTGGATTTGGTTATCATCGCGCTTTTGGGCCTCCTGCTCGTGGCGCTTCTCAGCCCTTTCGTGGCTGGGGTCGTGACCGGGGGGCCCCTGGAAGTGCCATGCCCCGGGCCTCTGCCGGTGTTGCCACCCCCGCTTCCTCCTCTTCCCAGTGAGCCTTTGCCGGTCGCCTCCGGTCCTTCCGCGCCCTGTGGTTGTCGATTCCGGTTGCTTGGGCGGTTCAGACTGTTTCAGTTGGTTACCGGCTCGAATTTTCCTCTCCTCCTCCTCCGGGTTTTGTTCGGACTCCCCTGCCCCGTCTTCCTCTGCGCAGTGATGCTTTGTTGGCAGGTGTGCGGCTCCTGTTGGTGTAGGGGTTATTGTGGAGGTTCCTCCTCTGGAGAGGGGCGGGGTTGCTATTCGATTCTCTTTCTAGTCTCCTTGAAAGACGCTTTGGATCTTCGTCCTGTTTTGGTTCTGATGCGGGTCTTTCGCTTCGTTGTCCTCCGTCCGTTCTGGATGGTGGCGCTCCAGTCCATCCTGCCTCTGGTCCTGCTGGGGGGCTTCCTGGCATCCCTGGATCTGATGGATGCGTATTTCCACGTTCCTGTCCTCCCGGAAGTCCTGAGTTTTCTCAGTTTTCCTGTGGGGGCCCTGCACTGTCAGTTCCGGGTGCTCCTTTTCGGCCCTTTTTCGACGCCCAGGGTGTTCGCCGAGCTCTTGGCCCCTCTGGTGGGTGTCCTTCCTTCCAGGGGTTTGCTGGTGTTTCCATGCCTGGATGACTGGTTGATTGTCTCTCCTTCTTTTTCACGGGCTCTGTCGGATGTGGATCAGGTGTGTCTTCTGCTGGGTTCCTTTGGGTTCCTTCTCACCCGCAGGTTGTCCTCCCTGGTGCCCTCCCTGTCCCTGTGGTTCCTGGGGGCTCTCTTCCGCATGGGCATGGTCATGGTTCTTCTCTCACAGGGATGCCGGTTGACTTTGTTTCGTCCCCTCTCCTGGCTTCTGTCCCAGTCCCAGGTGTCTGCCCGTCTCTGGTTGCGGAGTCTGGGGGAGGTGGCGTCCGCTTTGCTTCTCCTTCCTTGGGCCAGGCTGCATCTGTACCCCCTGTTGCATCATGTCCTGTCGCACTGGGATCCTGCCTCCTTGGTCTACGAGAATCTGTTCCCTGTCACTGCGGGGATTCGGGCGGGTCTCCAGTGGTGGTTGTCCCCTCTCTCTCTTTCCCGGGGGTTCAGTCTCCTTCCTCCTCAATCTGTGGTCGTTTGTCCACGGATGCTAGTGCTCTGGGGTGGGGTGCTGTTCTGGGTGCCTCCACGGCTCAGGGTCGGTGGTCCGGCTTCGTGTCCCTCCGGTCGTCGGGCTGGAAGGTGTTGTGGGCGGTTTGGTTGGTTCGCTCCTCTCCTTCGGGGTCAGGTGGTCTCTGTGCAGAACGACTGTCGGGTGCTTCGTGCTTATGTGACTCACCAGGGGGGCCTGTCGTGCCCTGTCTCTCCTTTCCCGGACGGTAGGCCTGTGGGCCGAGTTGACTCTCTTGTCTCTGACGGCGGTCTCTCTTCCGGGGAAGGAGATTGGGCCTGCGGACTCTTTGGGCCTGGTGTTCCCGTCCTCGGTGTCCTTCTGTCTGTCCCCGGATCTGTTCGGTCTGATTGTCCTGCGGTTCGTCCTTCCTTGGCTGAATTTTTTTGCCTCGGTGGTCTCCGCCCTTCTTCCTCGGTTTTGCGGCATCGTTCCCTCTCGAGGGGTCTGCTGTTTGCCTTCCCTCCGTTTGCCTTACTTCCGTGGTTCCTCTGGAAGATTCGTTGGGATCGGGCGGAGGTTCTCCTGGTTGTTCCGGAGTGGTCTCGGCGGTCTTGGTACCCCCTTCTGCTGACCTTTTCTGTTCGCCCTCATTGGAGGTTTCCCCTGTGTCCCTCCCCTCTGAGGGTTCCTCTTCTCGGCCTTGCCTCCCTGTGTCGCCTCCAGCTGGGGGTTTGGCACTTGAGAGGTTGCGTTTGCTGGTTCTGGGTTGCTCGGTGGAGGTTGCCCATTGTCTTCGGCTTTCTCGGCGTCCTTCCGCTTTGCCCCCTAATGCCATCACTGGTTATGTTTCTCTTCTTGGTGCTTTGGGAAGGGTCTCTCTTCTGCCTCCTGTGAGGCGGTGAGGGTGTTGGACTTCCTGCGGGATGGTTTCCTCCTGGGGCTTGCTGTTTCTTCCCTGCGGGCTCAGTGGGCTGCCATTTTGGCTTTCGGGGTTTCTCCGTTGCCTCTTTCTCCACGTTGGTGGCTCGCCTTCTGCGGAGTTTCTTGCTTCAGCGTCCTGTCTCCCGTTCTCCTGTGCCTCCTTGGGGTCTTCCCCTGGTTCTGCGGGCTTTGGCGGGTCCTCCTTTCGAGCCTTTGGACTCCGTGGCCCTGTAGTTCCTTTCGGCTGCGGTTATTTTCCTGGTGGCCACTCCTTATGGCCGGCGGGTTGATGAGATTGGGGCGCTGATGGCTTCCCCCCCTTCTGGCGCTTTTGCGAGGGTGAGGTGATTCTCCGCCCGAGTCGGTTCTTTCTCCCTCGGGTGGTGTCTTCTTTTCACTGTCAGGAGGATGTTGTTCTCCCTGTGTTTTTTCCGGCTCCTGCCTCTCCTGTGGAGGTGCTCCTCCATTCTTTGGATGTGCTGTGGGCTCTCCGCGTCTACTTGGCGCGTACGACTGCTTTCAGGACGGTTGATTCCCTCTTTGTCACCTATGGCCTCTCGGGACTGGGGCTTCGTCCTTCTTTGTCCCCTTTGTCTTGGTGGGTCCGGGGTGCTGTGGTTTCCTCTGACGACTCTGCCCACTGTCCTCTGCCTTCCTCTGTTCGGGGTCGGTCGTCCCGGAGCGTGTCGTCCTCCTGGGCCCTGTTCGAGGGGGCCTCCTTGAGGGACGTTTGCAATGCTGCCACGTGGGCTTCTCCCCTTGCTTTTGTTGCCCTTTGCATGCTTCAGTTGGGGATGGCGGCCTCTGCTGCCTTTGGGGCTCTTGTCCTTTCTGCGGTGCATGCTGTTTGCAATGTACTGTTTTCTGTGCATTGAATGGACCTGTTTGTTTTCTCAAACCTTTGTGGTCTGTTTTTTTCTGTCAATCACCGTGTGCTTGGGTATGGGCTCACGTATAAGGAATGGGACGGGGAGACAGGACGAGGAGGTAATGCCCGGTTACTCACCGGTAATATCCATTACTCCGAGTCCTGGTCTCCCCGTCCCATTCCTGAGCCCTTCCCTCCCTCCCTGGTTGGGTTTTCTTTGGGTGATTGTCTGTTTCGTTCTGGTTTTCTTTGGTATTCTCAGGATGTTCTATGACGCACTTCCCCCTTTATCCTCACCGGATTGGTGGCGCCATATTGGGGGAAGTGCAAACAGCTCAGCTAGGCTAGGGGTTCTGTGGAGCAGACTAGCTGCTCACGTATAAGGAATGGGACGGGGAGACCAGGACTCGGAGTAATGGATATTACCGGTGAGTAACCGGGCATGGTGTACCAACGGCATTGCAGGGACATATTAAGGTAATTTATTGGCTAGGTGCCCAATGGATTGCCACACTGCAATAATCGTATCTAATGTGTTAATTTCAGTGTGTGGGGTGCCTCAGTGTGTGTGAATAATGAGACCACATAGTGGGGTCGGGTGGGCGTCACCCTCCTTAACTGCTACATGTGGAGTGTAAGCATGCGGGTTAAACCAGAAATATGCATATTGTGCTTGAGCACTCAGATAGTATATGTATGGGTCCGGCGCGCTAAAACCCCCTTTATCATAATCCAGCGTGGGAGTGGTCCATCCCACCCGAGCCTGTTTTCCGCCCCATATCAACCGCAGTAGGGTTGTTCTTAGAGTATTAAAAAAGGCCTGTGTCAGTTTGACTGGGAGATTGGAAAATAAATATAAAAGCGCGGTAGTACCAGCATTTTTACGATTGCTATACGGTCCGCTAGGTATAGCGGTAGTGCTATTCAGCTATCGATTTGCCATTCCAGTGTGGCCCACGCTCACCCATAATTCTCTCTAATGACAGCATCTGGGGTGCAGTGGATCCATATCCCCAAGTACTTAACCGAGTCTGTGGTCCAAACTATCGGATAGTCGATGGCCGGTTGAGGGGTGGCTGCTGTCAGAGGGATGATAATTAACTTATCCCAATTAATGTTGAGGCCAGAGATAAGCCCAAATCTGATGTATTCTCTCAACACCTGTGCCAAGTACCGGTTAGGTTCTCTAATAAAGAGCACCATGTCGTCTGCGTAAAGATATATACCAACCAGCCGATAGATAACGTTCAGGGCTGTTTCTCTATGCCGTTGCCATATCATACACACTAGAGGCTCAATTGCAAGAGTAAACATCAATGGTGATGGGGGCAACCTTGACAGGTGCCGCGTTTTATAGAGAATGGCTAAGATGTTAGACTTCCCAACCTGACCCTCGCCGACGGGTCAGCATACAGCATTTTCACCCAGCCCAAAACTATTGGTGGAAACTCCATGCGTTGGAGGATGCAGAACATATAGCTCCACTCTATAGAGTCGAACGCCTTAGCTGCATCAAGGATTACGGCCACTGCGTGTAACTTGGGCTAAAGGACATGCTTCATAGCAAAAATGGTCCTTAGATTGTGTGATGTGGATCGCTCCGGAATAAATCCAGATTGATCTGGTAGGACCAGAGAAGGCATCAGTGGTTGGAATTTAGTGGCCATATATAGAGAAAGTCTGTGCACTCCCTGTTAAACAGATAAAGCTCCTGATATACATCCTAATTACACAAAGACTGCATGCTAACTAGTGGCCAACATTTTTGCAAGTATTTTTGTGTCATTATTAATTAATGTTAGGGGCCCATATGAGTCATATGTGTCAGAAGGTTTATCTTTTTTCAGAAGGGTGATGATTAGAGCCTGGCGGAGAGACGGCTGCACAACACCGGTCTCATGTGCCTCAGTATACATCTCTAGTGGGTAAGGTGTAAGGAGTTACGTTTTGGTTTTGTAAAACTCTACGGTGAGACCATCAGCCCTGTTGCCTTTGCATTGAGCAGGGTACTTATTGCTGCTTTGATATCAGTCTCGTCTATGGGTTGGTTCAACTACTCTCGATGACCGTCTGCTAACCACGCATAGGCAATGTCACCCAGGTACTCTTCCACAGCGGAGTTCAGCCTTGTACCCTGTGTTGCATATATTTTAGCATAGTGGTCTCAGAACTGCTCCACTATGTCCACCGGATTGTAATGGTCCCCTCCCTGGGAGTCAGTTATTTTGTCTATATGATGACTTTCTTCATGTGATTTAAGTTTCTCAGCGAAGTTTCGGCTTGTTCTACCACCCTCTCCGTATTTCCTAGCGACATGGCGCCGTGATATATAGCAAATTTCCAATTCTGCTAATGTATCATATTCCAGGACCAGCTCATGAATTCGTGCTAATGTAGCAGGAGATGGGTCACCTGCGTAATCACCTTGAAGTTCCTTCAAGGCAAATTCTGTCTTGGTAAGTTGGGTTCTAATATCCTTTAGGATACCAGCCGTGGTACAAATGCAGACTCCATGGATCGTCACCTTAAAGGCCTCCCATAGTGTTCCGATGTGTAATGGTAGGAATATTAAGAACTAGTTGCACTGGGTTGTGGTCAGAAAGGGTACGAGGGAGAATATCAACGCTAGTGACCCATTCAGTTGCTTCCTCAATCAGGAGCCAATAGTCTAACCTAGACCACCTATTGTGTACCGCCGTAGCTTGCGTTCCTGCCCTCGCTGTCCCATTACGAATCCGGAAGACGTCCAGTAGCCTGAATTCCAACATAGCATTATTTATGCTTTGAGCCACTTTAGGTGTGCGAGTACTCTGTGGGTGTCCACCGTGGGGTTTAAGTAGGTATTGACATCCCCTCCTACATGACCGCTGTCTCGGGCAAGCCACTTAGTACGACATACATTCCTTGAAACACTTCCGGTTCATCTGCTATGGGCCCATACATATTTATGAGAGTGATCAAGGAGTTCCCAAGTTTACCCTGGACCATAGCGCACCGTCCCCCGTCATCAATGTGAGTTTTGAGCGGTGTTAATGGAATGCCCTTCTTAATCAGAATGAGGACCCCTCCTGTTTAAAAGGAGTATGAGGAGGCTATTCTGTACCCAGCCCACTTGACTGCTAGCTTTGCTTCCATTATTTTAGTCAAATGTGTTTCTTGTGAAAAGGCAATTTGGGTGCCATGTCGCTTCACATATGCAAAGACTTGGCTGTTTCGGGGAGTTCAGTCCTCTAAAGTTCCATGTTACACATCTGTAGCCATCACCCATTGGTACCTGCAGTGCTCTTTATTACACCAGCAAGTAGGCCCCACCTTGCTCATCTAAGTCCTGGCGTGTGAACCTGCACCAGCAGTCACTGTCAGCCTCTCTCCACCACAAGCAGTCATCTCGCAGCAATCTCTGATGAATTAGAGCACTCCATGGATCAGGCCTTAAGCTCCGGACACTGCCCAACAGCAGCCGATGGCGAGCCACGCTCTTCAGTCACACGATCAGCCATCCGCCACAAAGCAGTACATGGAACGCAGCCCGCCCCCGCAGCCGTTCTTTCTGTCTTGGTGCTCCGCACACTCGCCAACAGCCCAGCAGGTGTCAGCACGCCCTGCTGCCAGCTCAGTTCATGCAGCTTCCACATGGTGTCCGGCGGCCATCTTACTTTCTTATCCGCGATTCATCCTCTCTTGTCCAAGCAGATTTACGCAAATTTCAGTCGATGAGATCGCAATCAGGCACTCCAGATGAGCCTGGCCGTTGGTATCTTAGGTTTTACTGAACCGGGCTAAATGTGGTCAATGGTATTTAGAAGATATCGGCACCTAGCCTGCGGAGCTCCTTCACCAGGCAGCCATCTCGCAGCACGCGGTAACCACGCCCCCTCCAGCCCCTGTACCTCTACGGCATCCAAGATGACTACGCTGGCCATCTGGTCATGAGAGACTAGTTTGGGGGATTAGTTGTCTCTGTAGGCCACCGCCGAGCAAACCCTGTTCCCTTGCGCCAATTCAAATCCAGACCTCTGGCTCATGACATCGCAGTGTCTCCGTCACCCCCTGCAGCCAAAGGGTGGATTATCAGGCGGGAGGGGTAGGATAAACTCAGGCTATGTTGTGGGACTGTGCAGAGCTCCTTAAAGTGCCACCGTCGTGGCCACCATCTGGTGTTTGTGGTTTTGCTTTAACAAAGAGGGAGATGTAGTGTCTTTAGGATTTTGAGCACTAGAACCCCCGCGGTTCTGGGAGGACTTTAAACAGGACTTACACACGCTGCTGGGAGGTGTTAACATTTGGTTTTAAAGTCATGATGCAAAGCGTGCAGTGTGTGACCTTATGTTGAATAAAAAAGATGTCTGTTACAGAGATCAGAGTGTGGTATATTTAGCTGAAGTGATAGAGGAATCTGGGCTGGTGCTATATTCATATGGCGATGATTCCCACATTTTTTTTCTCTCTCCTCAAAGAACACTAAGGACTATTCCCCCCTACAAATGGACCTAATCAAAATAGCATCATGGATGCAACAAAACTATCTTAAATTAAATTGAGAGAAAACTGAGGTGCTCATATTTGGAAAAAACAAAGATCTGTGGGGTCCCCAACACTGGCTGTGTGAAATGGGCGCTCTTCCCACACCTTCCCCCAAGCTCGTAAACCTGGGTATCGTCATTGATGACTCTCTTAGCATGCACTTGCAAGCGGTAACAGTTACAACTAAGTGTTTCGCCATCCTTATATGGCTAAATAAATCTGCTGGATGTCGCCAGAGCCCACCCGGAAAACCGTGGTCAATACCCTGAATATGTCAAGGCTGGACTACAGTAACGTGCTATACCTGGGCTCTAACAAAGTCATAACACGCAGGCTGCAGATGGTACAGAATTCTGTAGCCAGGCTGTCATGCAGGGTCCCAGAAGCCACTTCCATTTCTCCACATCTACGAAACCTGCATTGGCTGAGGGAAGAAAACCGAGTCAAATTCAAAGCCCTGAGTATCATGCATAAAATCAAAGCAGGTAATGCCCTGAAATACCTTCAATCCCTGGTCTGTCCCTATTCCCCCTCTCGTAACCTCCGCTCCTCCAAGCAAGGGAAATACACCGTTCCCAAAATCAAACTTTCCTGGATGGGCGGAAGGTCGTTCTCCTATCTGGGTCCCTCACTGTGGAATGCATTGCCAACAGCACATCACAACGAGACTGACTAGATTCAATTTCGCAAATCCTTGAAGACATTGCTTTTGAACAATTAACCGGCTACCATGTCTCCATCCACCCCTTGGATCTGCGGTTTGCGCCGGGAGACCCTTTTTGGGTAGCTGCTGCACATTAAAAATTCAAATAATAATAAATAATAATAATTTGGGTGCTCCAGGGCTAGAGAGAACGCTCCACTTTTCAGCTCTCTCAGCCACTGTCAGGCATACAACTGAATGGTGGATAGAGTCACATTTCTGGAGAAATGGGGTGTGAACCTTGAGCTCTACATATTCATCCTTCCATAGGTCCTTTTCTGACACAAATATGTTTCCCAAACTGTCAGCTCTTGTGGCTAGTTACATCTCCTCAAAAGAAAAGAAACAATGTTCACATAAACATTAAAAAAAACTCCATTGCAAGATGGCCATTATACATGCATATACAAGTAAGGTGCACTTTCTGGAATGGCTTTGCCAGTGCTTGTGATACAATTGAACAAGAACTGGCTAAGACAGTGGTGTGGTCATAAGGTACTAGGAAGTGGCAGCTGCTGTCTGGATGGTGGCATGTCCTGAACTGGGGTGTGCAGGAAGGCTGGAAGACATGGAAACTGTGATGAAGGTAGTGAGAGGTTACACAGATGACTATTTTAAGAAACATGTAACCTTCCACAAATCACCATGGTTTTAACGACTGCCCACTTAGCCAATGGAAACTCATCAAAAAAATCCAACAGCCAAATGCTGAAAGGGTGGCTAACCAAAAACACACTTTCTGTATGTATGTATGTATGGATGTTTATGTTTCAGTATGTATGTATGTATGTATATATGCAGTGAAGCATCCATTATAACGCAGTCATTACATTGCACTGCTTTTACAACGCAACTGTTGCAGTGTAATTGCCTTTACATTGCATGCCATTACAACGTATGCCATTACAACGCATGTCACAACAACGCATGCCAGTACAACACATTCCTTTACAACACATGCCATTACAACACATTATAAGTTAAGAAATGGAGATTTTTTAGTTTTAGGGTTAGTATCGGTTTTTGGGGTAGATGGGAATAGTAATTTTTACCCCTACACTGTCCAACACTTTCCCTACTGTTGCACTCACTGGAGTGGAAATAGAAATTTTTACCCGTACACTATCCAACCCTTACCCTACTGTTGCCCTAAAAGTATTATGCGTTGTAATGGTATGCGTTGTAATGGTATGCGTTGTAATGGTATGCGTTGTAATGGAATGCGTTCTAATGGTAGCTTTTAAAAATGCATGGTAATGGCATGCATTGTAAAATCGTACGATGTAATGGTAGATGAGATGTAAAAACTGTGCTGTAAAAGCATGCATTGTAATTGTTTGTGTTGTAAAAGTCATATATTCATATATGCATGCATTTTGTACTTTATTGGCAACTTGTGGGCAAGAACTAAAACATAGGCTGCTGTTTGCAGTTTGAAATGCATTTATTCATTGATTTGCCCTTAAGGGAAGTTAAGTGTCACTACCATTCAATAGTAGAAAGACATTTCAGTAGTAAGAATAAGCTCATCATTGCCACTATAGGAACAAGGGCTAATCGAGGTTCATCTTGACAATGGTGCTTTGAAAATCCCAGTGAACATCCCACATGGCTTTGCTAAATAGACAGCTGCATTTCATAGCTTAAGTTCAAAGCCTTTTCCAACAGATTTATGTGCAGTAAATACATTCAGCATCGCGTTTGCCTTAAACTGTACGTATGTATTGACCTTTTTCTTTCAAATATTTGCATTGTCATTTACAAAACATTTAGTTTTATAAATTGTAATTTTGCATCAGATACATCTTGTCCTGCCATCATTTTATGTTGCAACTACCACGTGCATATTGTGCATTTATTTTCTGATTCAATTGGATGGTGTTAATAAGTGTTACAAGAAAATTGCTTTTCCTAATGAAAATAATACCATGAGGCTGCGTCCAATTGTTAAACTCAGAACAATTCCTCTATTTTATTAATTTTCTTAATTGTCACCTCAGATTTTTTTAAATAACATCAATCTTCCTTGTCAGGGCTCGGTTGATCACTTGGGAGGCAAAATTCAAGCAAAATATATTGCTGGTGGTAAAAGGACTTCATTGACTACACATCCAAGCCAGAATATATTGCAAATTCCATTGCATGTCTTATAAGTTCCTTCAGCTAGATACCCCGACCTACCCTGCAGTACTTCTGTATAGACCGAAAAGCCTAGAGATGGGGGTGTGGCTTGGACACTAAAGAAGCTGGATGCCGCCTAGAGAGGATCTGTGGCAGCTCGGGTGAGTTGTGGCTCCACCAGCGGCTTCTGCTCCATAATTCACATGAAGATGGAGCCCTTCAACATCATGAGCTCTTGAGACTTTGGCAGTAATGTTTTTAAAGAAAGAGGAGACCGGTATTTGTTGTTACGGCGCGCGCGCTTCTTTCTTTAATTCGTGCCCGCCATGTTAATTTACTGCCTTTCCGATTTTTCCCTCACATGGAGCGCCAGTCTGTTTATTTTACAGCGCGTCACCTTTATACTAACTAACCTGGCAGTCACCATAATTGAAATAATTTGGGTTACAGAATTTGCTTCTCGGCCTAATTCCATGCCCTATTTCCTCATGATATTTAAAACAATGAAATACCTAGGTATATAATTGCAATTTTTTCTCTTCTGCATTATGTAGTTCTAGGCATGTTCTTTTTTTCCACCTAATATCTTAATATTGCCTATGGAAATTATAGTTCTATCTTTGAATGTTTCTGTTTGAAATAAATTTAACTTTTTATGGGGAGAACAAAGTCCTTGCGTCACACACCCACTGCTACTCCTCCATCAATACCCTTAGAGGATTTTAATCCTTTTAGTATCCTTTCAACAGACATGAAGGATTTTTACTGTAATACTACTTCCCCTTCTAGGGAAATTATGCTTGAACAAGTTATGTTTTCATATTGACCTTACCTCATCTCAATTCCATTGGAACCCAACTAAAATTAAATATCTTGGTTTATGGTTTACTCCGTCTATTAAAGAAACTGTTTCTCTTAATTTTAAAGAACTGCATTCAACATTAAATTTGCTTATTTCCCATTGGAATCCCCTTTCTTTGTCTTGGTGGGGTTGCTTAGACACTATAAAGATGATGCTAGTACCTATAATACTCTTTTATGTCTCTAACATTCCTGTAAATATACCTAAATCCCAATATAAATTAATTTGTTCAATCTTGTCTAAATTTGTGTGGAATAATGGGAAACCTCATATGTCTAACCACATACTTAACAATACCAAACATTTAGGAGGAGTACATTTTCAGACTTCCACTCATACCATATAGCTTTTTCCCTTAAACAATCTTCTTTGGTATTACATAATTACGAGACTCCCAACTTACAGTTATGGACTAATATTAAAAAGATCTTTATTTATCCATTCTCTTCTAAATAATTTATAACTCTTACACATAGATCCCCATCTTTATCTCTTCCTATCCTTCATAATCCTTGTAACACTTTACCACCTATTATCACTTCTTACCAAGACCCTAAAGAACAATTTTTACAATCTTCTATTAAGTATAATAAATCCCTCAGGATTAATAATACATTTATTTTTTGGAAAGATTGGCATGCTAGAGGACTTTGTTGGGTTCATCAACTTTTTCATGAGAGCAAATGTATTTCTTTTTCTTCTGCTCAAGTACATTTCTCTTTACCCAATTCTTATGAATCTCAATCAATTTTCTTCCTTAATTTCTTTAATTCAATCAACATACGACACATTTTTGTCAGTTCCTACTGCTACATCTTCTAATCACAATATATATTCACTTTTAAATAACTCTCCTTCGACATCTCAGTTATATAAACAGATAACCTCTCCTCTGGATACTCGAGCCAAAACCGTTGTAGAACTTTCTGGGAAGACGATCTACAGGCCTCCATTTCTGTTTCTGTTTGGAATAAAATCTGGACTAAAATAAGAAAAACTTCTAAGGCACCTAACACTACTCAGTCTTTATTTTTCATTAACAATAGGCTTATGTATACTCCTGTTTCCCTGTGTAAGATGAACTCACTCTCTGCCCATCATGTTGAAAATGCAATACTGTTTCTGCAGACTTGAAACATGTTGTTTGAATGTTCTCATACCTACAACTTTTGGTTGCAGGTTTGGCAACAATCACAATAATATTTTTCACACACACACTCCTTTTCACTTTATTAATCTGCTCCTAGTTAGTGTTTCTGAAGATTGGGCTACACAATCTCATAATTTCCGCATACATGATTTACTGCTGGCAGTTGCTTTTTAGCAAATTACTAAGGCATGGAAGGCCAGTACTAAAATATCTTTCCGGGCCTGGTGGTATGGTGTCTGTTACAATCACAGACTAGACTGAGCGTTCTTTACACCAATGTCCCTAGCTATCAAACTTGATCTTTCATGGCTACCCATTACAAATTGTTTAAGATATAACTGCAAACAAGACAGCTCATCATGTTCCCTGGATTGAAGAAGCGCCCAAACCCCCATGAAATGTGTTTAGTAGGTTCCTATGATATTTATCAATTAATTGTCCATTTCTTTTTACACTCTGTTACTTACTTATACAGTGGTTAAATAAGAGTTAACGTACACTATTGTTCTTTTTCCTTCTTTTTCTTTATGCTTTATATATCAACTTGATAGTTTTTTTTATAGATTTTATCTTGTATGTAATATATTGTTTTTTTTCTATTATGCATAAAATCCTTTCATAAAACTAAAAAGAAAGAAAGGCCTAGAGTAAGAACTCACTCCTCCTACAAACATCTGTCTTGAACACTTCACCAGCTAGCAATGTGCCCTTTACTGGCACTGTGACCAAACTCTAGAGCTCCATTCACCATCACTCACTCAGGACTCAGCTGGATCTGCTCCTCTTCCGGACGCTCCCAACAACTTACCCGGCTGTACCCTACCTGAACATACTTTCAACCTCTTTTTTGATAATACATACCTTTGTTGATTCATTCTTCTTACTGATTTTTTTCTTTCATGAAATGCCACTATTCCTGCATCGGGTGTTGACTGGTTAGTTGGAAAAAAGCACACACATGCCTCCTAAGTTATAACAGAAATATAGGAAATGAGATATTTACTAAATAATACAATTATTTAATGTTTCAGAAACATACCGACATTTCGTTTTTAATCATAGCTACCAATACAGCATGTTTTTTTGGTGCAATATGCTTAGTTCATCTTCGTTGAAGATGTCAGTTCCGTTGGTTCTTTACAGGGGCATAGCTACCATTGGTGCAGCAAGTGCAGTGGCACAGAGGCCAGAGCCCTGAGGGGCCCATTGTACCCTGATAATTGCTGTATTTAGTACCCCAACAGCAGTAAAAGACGCAATTTTGTGTGCTTGCCCTAGGGCCCATGGCATCCTTGCCTAACTACTGGTTCTTTACACATTAATTGGTGTCTATGTTTATCATTAAAAGTACATTGAAGAGCACCTCCGAAAAATGTCTTATTTGACACAACTGAGTTATGTGATTAAATTATGTGATATATGTCCTTGGATTGCTCATAAGAGTAGCACACTTGTGGCAAGGGTCAGAAATATCACAGGAGTGTGATTTCACAACTCCTGGTATGATAACGTGGAAAGAAAAGAAAATACTTTCGTATGACATATCAACCAAATGGCACAAACAGTGCTTGATTTGTGCACTGTTCTGAAATATGCGACTGGCACAATTAATTTTGTACACACTGAATTAATTCCACCACTGAGTTGTCCTAATTACACCTCATGCCTCTTTAATCAATGACCAGAGACTCGCTGTCCCTTCATCTCACTATTGCAGGTTCCCTTTTGTAGGTCAAGCCTAAACAGTGCTTGTGCTGTAAGGTGATCTGTTTCTTTCTTCTTTGTGAGGTCTGACTCCTCCTTTGCTTAGGATTGTTTTTTGTGTGTGTCATTTAAAAATGAAAGTGTGCTAATGGCTGATGCTTGGTGCATGTCCCACCTTTCCATGCAAGATAAACCTCATGGAGTATTGCCACTGGAACGAGCAGGGATGCCCACCCTGCTTGAGTGCTTTTATGTTCTTTTTGTTTGTTTGCTTTTGCCTGAATGCACTTTGGCTACACAATGCGTTGACCCGATGTGAGAATAGATGAGTTTTACTTTTAATGTGACATTTTGTCTAAAAGTGTTTATTGCATATTATGTTTGGTTTTATGTATAAAATGCTGCTAAGTTCCTTTGATGCGTGTGCGCGAGTTAATTTTACACCGTGTATATCTGTTATTATTATGTCGACCCGAGTTTAGGCATGCACTCTTGTTTTTATTAATGGATGTTCATCTTGACCCATGTAGCCCAAAGAAACTTTTTTTCCCCGGATAATTGCCTTCTGTAGTTTTGCTAGCTTAAAGGCACAAAATGTTAGCTAATGAGGCAGCTGTAGTGCGTACCCTTTACCCAGTTTATACACAATTTAGCAACATTCTCAGAGAGCTGCAGTTTTTGGTATTTCCTTAAATAAGAAATATACCCCCAGATTCTTCATTGTCCCGTTTTGCGAGTCCTTAATAGCGATTATTAAGGAATCGCTATTAAAGACTCGCAAAACGGGATTCATGTAGAAATCGCAATTTTATTTGCGATTCCTACATCTTCCTTATTTGCGACACCCTGTAGCACCCCTGAAATGTAAATGTAGACTGATGTTGCGCACACACATGTCCAAAGGACATGTGTGTGTGTAACATACAACTTAGAAAAATGCACTAAAGTGCATTTTTCTAAGTTTTCGGTATTTACCACGAAGTCAGACTTCGCGGTAAATAGGGGCCAAAAATTGCGATGTCGCAATTTTTAAAAGGTTCATGAATAGCATTTAAGGAATCTCAAATTGAGATTCCTTAAATGCGATCGCAATTTGATAAATCGCAATTATTTAAAATTGCGAATTCATGAACCATTGATGAATCTCAAATGCCATTTTTGCGGGCGCAAACGGCCGAATTTTGCGATTCGCATCGTTTGCGCTCGCAAAAATGCTTGATGAATCTACTTGATAGTGTCTTCCTCTTTAACCTTACTGTCCAGCTAGGAGCCTTTCCTCTTTACCACTAGTGCAGCTGATATAAAAATAAAACTACACTTTGTCTGCCAGAGAGGAGCTGGCTTCTCTGCTTCTACTGAATCTAGTGTTTTCAGTGACCTCAAGTTCGTATAGGTAGTTAGGGTAATTTACCAAATTAATCTACAGTAGTCCTTTAAGAGCAAGAAATAGGCTGTCTATAATCAGTTAATTCACCACTGTTGAGATTTGAACCAAGCCCTTTAAAAATGAATAGTTGTGAGGGTTGAGATGAAGTCTGCCATGGCTAACTTCCATATAGCTTGTCTGAGGAAACTGTCAGTGACTCATTCTGAATGAACCCGACTCTAAATGTGCACAACAATTACATCTGGTGCAGTGCTTAATTTGTAAAGAAAAAAAAGAACAAATAACTGCCAGGGCCCTCCTCAGGAGACTGAAGCTTGCACAACACATTCCCTCTAGAAGCACTGCCTAAGGCAGTTCTGACAAATTGCTAATAATCGCACTCCTACAAGTCTGATAATTCAGCCTATTCCTGGCCCCCAGAGCTATAAGAATTGACTGGGTGACAGTCAATAGTCATTTTTATGTATATTGAATTCACAAACAACTGTTGTGCTCATCTTTAAATTAGACGGACAGTGCCACCATGTGGCAGACTGTTACAAGCCCTGGTGTTGACAATTAAGTGCTAGTGTCGAGCACCAGAAACTACAGTCTCAAATTAAGCACTGGTTCTGGTGGCGAGAATGAGCTTTTTCAGTGCAAAGCCACAATTACGCACTATACTCGTTACCTACCTATGCCAGCCATGAATAACATTTTGCTTAACAATCTGTGGTATTTTGTGTAATGCATTGTCACTCAATTCCCCCATTCTTTACATGTCCCTTTTACCACTGCTCTAGAGGTGTAAGTAATCCACTGATCTAACCCACCTCCAATATTTCTGGTCGCAAAGCCAAACTTCTTCACTGTGGATTTTTAGTGCTGCACACAACAAAGCAAAGCTAGACCCCGGCTGTCTGAATTTCAGTGTCATACTGTTCAGGGAAAAGCCCTTCTGTACCCAAGTACCATTTTATACAAAATAGCAGTTTGTGTAGCTGGAACCTCCTACCATACATTGGGAAAACATGATTTTCTCATTATGCCTCCCTAGTTTTGAGTTTTCCACTTTTTCATCAGATCGTGTTGTTCTTACTACAGAACTCTGATTACAGAACTAGGAACATTCTTATTTAAACCCTGACTGATATACCCAATCTTGTGAAAAGTAAACTATAACTTTGCAGTACCCCTTTTCACACTCAGTAGATACATCTATTGTTGCTTACAAGTGCACTCATTTGCCCTTATTTTTTCACACAGTTGTTGGTACAACAAAAATCAATACAGAAGAAAGAGCAAAGCAGAAATGCCACTTAACACATGGGCATCCACCCCTTTCGTACGCTCGTGTATTGAAGTGTAGTTAGAGAGGATACTTCCGACTCTCTATGCTACAGTTATCATACCTTACATGTGGGTGGTACACATTCTAACATCGACAAAGAATTCCTCATTACATAATGTTCCACTATCGTGTTTAGCCATGAGAAAGTCCTTTCGGACAAAACATGTGTCAGCTGCCTGTTTCGGATGACGTGAAAACCGTGTTTGATATGGAATAGAGGATACACAAACAAAAATCAAGACCGTTTTATTTATGTGAGTGGCTAAAGCCAATTGTACTGTATTGGACTTCATTTTGTGCCTTGGCATTTGTGTAGCGCATGGTTGTTACAACAACCTTGCTGTTTTATAGCCAGATAAATGAGCAGTATATTATTCAATTCCCTGGTGCGCACTTTTTTGACTTTAAGGAAGATATATTGTTGACTTGGCCACAATGAGAGTTGAACCCATGAATTTCAGTTTGCCCACATATAGCTGCAGTTTGAACACTATTCCACTAAGCGTAAGCTATTTGACCATTCCTATTCTTTGATGATGTCGTTTAGAGGGTGAAAGGGTTTCTCATATTTCTCATATGTGCAATCTGCAAGTTACAGTATTGAATCTTCATATTATAGTTCAGAGTTAATATGCTTGAGGTAGAGCAAGGCCTGTAATCTTCAGATCTCAGGTTTGAACCCTGGTAAGATGGCTTACACGAGTTGCACATCTATTACAAAGGTTGACATGCAGCTGGTAGGGCAATCATCTATAAAATAATTACTATGGAGTTGACTGGAAATTAACAGCTACCATTAAAACCTTATAAATAATTAAATTTATTATGTGTGCTATTTAAAAGCTAAGTACCTATATAATTATTTATATAAAAAAACATATATGTTTAATATCATTGAGCGTTGTTACTATCACAGTAAGCAGAAATATCTGTGCGCACTTTCTTCCCTACAAATCTTTTTTCATTACAGAAAGCATGAGAAACTAGACCACTTTCCTATCTGTTTTCTCTTCAGTCAAGGATACAATTTGTGAAGTGAGACTGCAAAATATTCTTGATTTTCCCGACTATTTCTCCTGATTGTTAGCTGGGTTTGAACTGAATGTGACAGAACAGCCTTTGAAGCTTTCAAAAATACAAGAGACAAATGTCGTTACTGAATGTCGTTTCACGAAAGTGATTAGCGAGAGTTGTGCGACTCATGATTATATATTTTTTACCTTCATTCATTTCGGTTTTCAAGTTAAAGTTAAGTCCTTTCAAAGTTAAAAGCTTAAAGAGCATAACAACAAGCACCAAAAATTTGCAATTTGCGTATATTCTTCCCACAGAAAATATGGACATAAGGCAAGTGATGGGAGGGAAAGGTCCTGTACATGGTAAAAGACGTGTACTCCTGCCCTGAGTGCCCGTTTGCTTGGATCCCTAATGCTGATTTTTGTTGCCTTAGGCTAACACGGTCCATGTCTGTGCACCATGACATAGGCCTTATGGATTGCGGTCTTGTTGTACCGGAGGGGTGCCGAAAGCGCTACACTCATAGTGATGGAAGGCTACCACCTTCACCAAAGAGTAAAGTAGCATGAGTGCAGTGGTGGCAGCATACCGTGTAGTGTTCAGTAGGAGTGAGCAGGTCTATTTTAGGTCTCGCCTAGGCAGTGTTACATGTGTTGTTACTCCATAGGTTTTAATTTCAGCCTTAGAGCACTATTTTCTTAAAGGGCTTTAGGCAGGACACACCCGTGGTCCTTGGCAAGGCTGGCAGTGGTTCTTTTACTAACCAGCACATCTCACATTAAGATGAGACATTCTGTAAATTTCAATTCATCAGCTCCACACAGAGTACAACTTAATCTGGAAATAATATAATAATTATTTTGCCACATTTCAAAGCTACTAATTATATATGGACTTATTTATTTGAATGTACACATGGTACTGTCTTGCATAACATATATTTTGGGTAGGGTGGATTTAACATGTAATCTGTAGGGTGCAGTACCATATGTAACCTAAAGAGGTCCCATGGGACCTCTTTTGGCCTCATATGGTACTGCACTCTGCAACATGGCTAGGAAAAAAAACATTGACATTTAAATTGCCAATAACTCCAACTTTGCAAGGTGCACTACTATATGTGAGAGTTCCAACAGGACCTTGTATGGTCACATATGGTACTTCACCCTGCAGCATGGCTAGGTAAAAACATTGCCATTCATAATACCAATTAGTCCAACTTTTCAGGGTACAGTACCATATGCGGCCAAAAGAGGTCCCATTGGACTTTTTTGGCCACAAATAGTACTCTACCCTGCAACATGGCTAGGTAAAAAACCTTGCCATTTATAATGCCAATAAATCCAACATTGCAGGGTGCAGTACTATATATGGCCAAAAGAGGTCCCATGGGACCTCTCATGGCCACATATGGTACTGCACCCTGCAACATGGCTAGGTAGATAAACATTGGCATTTATTATGCCCATAACTCCAGCTTTGCAGAGTGCAGCACCATATGGGGCCAAAATAGGTCCCAGGGACATATGGTCCTGCACCCTGCAACATGGCTAGGTAAAAAACAATGTCATTTATAATGCCAGAAAGCTAACTCTGATAAATGCAAGACCAATTGCATTTCCAATGCAATAGGTAAATCGGTCTCGCATTTGTTAAAGTTAGTGCTGCTGCTGTTGAAAATGACAATGTTTTTTACTTTTGATTTTTTATACCATAGGCAATAGTAATATGCGAATATAATAACTCCACTGCAAATAGAAAAACAAAAGTAAAAAAACATTGTTATTTTCAATGCCAACAGCTCCAACTTTAACAAATGCGAGACCTAATGCATTGCAAATGCTTGTCTCCCTTTGCAATCGTTTTTCCGTCTTTCTCTTCCTTCGTTTTTCCTCTTTGTGTTTTTCCTTCTTTTGCTATCAGTAAATGTCTGATGCAGAAGTAAAGTGTGGGCTCCAAAAATATTTGCAGTTGCCCCCCCCAAAAAAGCAATCAGCAGTTCAAATTAAGCAGTGGACATGCAGGTTTACCAGTTAAGTCATTAAAGTTATCCAGTGGTATTATTGAGAACTTTGTCTCAGAGGTAATGGAACGTACACATTACAGTTGTTCAAGTAGTTTGAAACACTATTGACTATGTGATGGCCTTGACTGTCATTTTCAATTTGTCAGGTACTGGTGGTTCGATGATTTTTAGTGTCATTCTCAATTTTCCAGCACATGGTGGACTTTATCCCGAGTTCTAATAATATTATTATGACAGTCATACGCCGATTTTTGTCTTAAATTATTAAATGGATTGAGTCATGAAGGCTCCCTCCCACTTCTGAGGCATTAATAATAATTTTTACCAAAGCTGGGAATGGTCTATGCATATGGTTGTGGCACGGATACTTATTTGTAATTAATTGTGATAGCGTAAATATAATTGAATACATTAGATCACACAACCAGAAAATTAACTGGGCCAGCAGATCGCCGGCATTTCCCTCAGATGATGAATAAAGCTGCCTATAAAAACAGTTAGGAAATATAGATGCCTTCCTCATATTAGAACCAACATTTTGTGCCCTTAGAGTTAGGCGTTTGGGTATGTGCCTGGGAGCATACATAAGAGGTGTACTCTCACAATGGTTCATATTCCATAAGGGGAGCAGTAGAAAAAAAGTAAACCAGGACGCCTTCCGAGTGTAAATATACAAAGACCTGGTTACATATTACACATATATGTTCAAATTGTAAGGGAAAGTTGCAAAATTTCTTTAGCGGTGGGACAGGGTTTTCTATCTAGACATACACACCCCATATGTGCCTTTTCTGCAAATAAAATCAATCAAAACTTTGAAAAATGTGCAGGTCCATAAAAGGTGAGGTGAGTCAATGAAGTGCCTCAGGTAAGCAACACCGGGGGAGCTACTGGTAGGTATTCAAAATTAGCTCACTGTGTCATCATTGGCACTTTCCTGACCTGACACAAAAAGAAACGCAACCAAACTCCCAATTATGTGTAGTTGGAAAAAAAAAATAAAGTCATATCAAACCAAAAACGGCAGGCCCCCGTAACACAAAGGAGACCAATTGTGCTCCCCTACAAGTTTGTGGGTCCATTTCAACCTCAAGGATACACCAGACCCGTAGAGTTTTTATTAAAAAGGAGTTGAAAGGAGAAAAAGCAAGTGACATAAGTAATATATGTATACCATTATATTTAACCCACAAAGGTTACTTTTCCAGTACTTTATTTAAGGTATATTTACCAGGTATTTGCCAGGTGGAGTCCTACAAGCCACTGATAAAAGTCACAGAAGAACAAAAAAAACAAAAGCCTGGAAGTAGATATTTGCATATTATCACAACTATCATCATGAAATATCGACATCCCCTCTGTTTTTAAACTAACTATTTCCTCAATTCCATTTTCTTATTACACTCTGTCCACCTTGATGACAATGGGGAAGAATCAACAATTAAGGGTACTCACCTGGTCTTTGAAAGCATGCACTGCAAGTCTGTTTATTAAACTAAGTATTCCTACCCACTATTGAGCAAAGAGCACAGTGACTTCAACTTTTATCTTGCTGACCATTACCCTTCGGAGGGAATGACCCTTGTATTGGAATGCTTGAAATATGCTTATAGAACACTGGTGTGTTCCCAATTAGTTCTCCTGATGGTTTTCTATATACCCAGGAGGACAAGTGCTGTTAGGTCTCCCTGATAGATGCATTCACAAGGTTGACAACAAAATTGACTATTTGGCCACTAGAATACACACAGCTCAATATGCACTTTTCCTGTTTTCAGCACTTCTGCTGGGCACTTACATGAAAGAGAGAATTTAAAACCAAGTTTGTGCCACAAAAGCCAATTAATAAAATATATGATCGCAAGAATGAGTTACTCATTACATCTCTGAGCAGCAGGCATCATAAGTAGCAATCAATCCCTAGAGAAGCATGTGTTATCCAAGCAGTACCAACAATTTTAAAGTTAATAAATCAGCACTAAACAAAAAAAAGGCAATAGGCAAAGACACCAAGATTAATTCAGATAGATAAAGGGGAGCCAGAGGTATACATTTTTAAATTGTGAAGGCAAAAAAAAGCTAAAAAAACGTGAAGTGCTATTGAAAAACAACAGTTCACTGTTGACTGGTACCTAGGTGCAATTTCATGCTGAAAAGTAGATGTTGGATACACCAAGTATGTTTCCTGGGTTAAAGAATTTACCTTCTGAATAATTCTCTGTAATAGAAGTCAAAATATTCCAGTGGCCAAGGTTTTAGACTGTGATCGATGTGCTTTCCTCCAATTCAGAAATGTTGTTGTTAAATCCCACTGAAGCCATTGGTTTTGTCTCCAAAAGCTCAGAGCGGGACATAGTTGGTTTTTGTGGTTTTGCTGGTCAGAGAGATATGCCACTTTCTCCCAGTCCAAGTTTTTATATTCTGAAATAGTCACTTTTTTAAGTCAACATCTTCCAGTGAGTCATGGCTGTAAGCTGCAGCTGGGGAGAGCTCCACAGGGATGGATCCCTTTACTGTGAGGTTCCATTAAAGCTGTTTTTAGCATGACAAAAAGTTCCTAGCAGTATCAACAAGGTGTTTTTACCCACCTAAGGTGGGACTTTCTTGATGAAACCTCAACACTTTGTCCTGGTCTTCTAAAGATGGAAAAATCAATAACTCTCATTTTTCTTGTACTGATAAAGAATGTTCCTTGTGGTTTGTCTTATAGTGCCCAGCTCCTTAGGCTTTTAGGCACCACGTCTCTCTCCAGCCAGGTCTCCTCTAGGGTCCAGTTCTATATGATCAGCTTGGCTTTCTTTAGAGTCTGGGGTGGTTCTGCATTTTGTGTTCCTTTCCAGAAGCAAACAAGCATCTGGCCAAACTTTACCATTAGAGACCAGTTCCAGTCCCTGAGTGACAATAGGAGTCCTTGCTTCCTTGAGTGAGTTCTCTTCCATTTCTTCAACAGGAGTCTTAGGACCTTCTTATGCAGGTGGAGTGGTCCCAGGTCCAGGAGGGTTCTCAGGAGGTAGTGCCAGATTAATCCTGTGCACCAGCCAGTGATTTTAGAAATTCTGGTGCTCAATCCAATTTTTTTTCTGGCTGTCCCCCAAATCTTTTTGCGGTGCTTCCTTACTGTCAAATCACCCAAGCCTCTGTTTCTATATGGCTGAACCCTTTTGGCAGCATACAAAATAATCTGCAGCTCCTTAGCCACTACCTAAATTAGATGAACGAGCCTCATGACTGACATGGACTGAGCTGGATACTGACTGTCTAGGAGGATCCTGGGAATGAATAGGAAAAATTCTCTTTTGCATCACCATGTTAAAAAAGGTAGTGCCATGACTGTCTTTTCTTCTGCCAGCAGTTCTGGTCCATTGTCAGATGGCTAATCCCTGCTAAGTGGTCAACAGTTAACACCACCCTGCACTTTCCAGGCACAGATACAGGCTATTATCTTCTGAGCTAAGGTAGTTAACTCTACCAGACGTTGATGTGAATTCCAGCTGTTGAGATGTGATGAGTGGCATAACTGGTTGTAAAGTTATAATTTATGTAATGGTCACACCTTTTATTATGTAAGTATGAATCCGAAGATTAGGCTAAGGGAGATTGTGATTTGCCTGCTTGGTGTGCTGATCAGGAGTGTGACTGCCTGCCTAACACACTAATCAAAAGATTCTTATTGTAATTGACAAAGGTCCCTTATCAACTGATCGCACTGCATGCAAATATATCAAAATAAATCTTTATACAGAAAATGCTGTGTCGCTTATGATTTATTTACACATTAACAGCCATTTCCACTTTTAATGTGACAATTATTCTATGAATTGTGTCACTTTTTACAAACATACATGTCAGAAAACACAATATTTTGTCTGAATGATCAACATGATCATGACAATTTAAAGAAATAATAATAGATTGGCCAAGTTAATAAATAAGGTTACATTTCCAGGTGTGTATTTGCTGCCCAATTTATTTCGGGATCTCTATCACTTCTTCAGGGGCCACTTTAAAGGAATATATAAGAACACTAAAGAGGGAGCAAGTGTCACTTCATATAAGATTCTTTATGACCAGAAGTTTGAAAAATATATACATGCATGCTAGGTCTCATGCTTGCTAGAAAGTCGTGATGCCAAAACAACGATATGTGACCCTCTAATCAAGAAACCTTCAAGCGGTACTCAGATGGCACAGCTAGAAAAGAAAAATTCTGAATGGAAAACCAGACAGAGAGTCACCAGTTTCACTAATGCAGAAAAATAATTCAGTAGTTCTCAAATGACCCTGCTCAATAGAAATGAAGCTCAGAATAGTAAAAACAAATTTAGAATCACCAAACCAGCGTTGTGCACGTGTCTTCTATTTTTAAGTAGTGCCACTAAAGAGAGGCATGCAAGATGATCGGATAAATTACAAAAATATACTCACTATGTGTACGAAGAAAATGTAGAATATCTCTTTCTTCGTGTAGTAGCCCGATCAATGTTCTAGTTCTAAAAATAACGACTGCCGGTCAAATTCACAATACAAACACTGAAGCCTCTATGTACCATTTATCATTGCATTAAACATATCTTGGGTGGAAGCGATAAACTACTGCATGCCGGACCTCTTAAGGTCGGGTCCTTTACGGGGAAGATATGAAGGGTGCTAGGAAAGCAGAAAAAGGCCTGTTAAAATGGCCCAAGATGAATGCAGTTATAAAATCACGAAATTTGAAATTGCTTACCCCAAACAAGAACTGTTCTAGTGCCCAGTCAAACGGACTCCATGTAAAGCTAAACCAGAGGAGTACACCATGTATATGTAGTCGCCGCATGGACACGGCGTCTTCCGTTTGGTGAAATAAACAAAGGACTCACTACTAAAGAGTTAGTCATGAAAAATCATCGCGCAATGAGAACAATTACACCAAATATTTGCACTTAGCATAAAAGGTCACTTTATTAGGCCAGGCAACATAAATTATAAACTTGCTTTAATAAACATTATTGGAACAAATACCCCATTGTCATTACTCTTGAAAAATGTTACTATTCAACCAAATATTCCCCACAAGACTTCTCATCAAAAATACTCCATGAAATGCACAATCCCAATCAACCTTTCCAACCCCCCTCCCCACCCCAGAGCGAAGTCTAAGCCCGCTCCAGACCATCCAACCCCCAAGAAAAAAACGCCACCCAGGAAAACCAGAGAGTTTTCCTGGTCCCACCCACCCCCCAAACAAGCAATTGTTTGCTGCCACAAACCTTAGTGGATATTAACCCCTTCGACGCTCATGACGAGCTGGGCTCGTCATGAGGTAGCCTCCTTGCACGCTCATGACGAGCCCAGCTCGTCATGAATAATGGGTTTTTAAAAAACTCAGCGCAGCAAGGGAAAATGTGCCGCAAGGATGCGGTTAAAGGAACACCACAGATTCTCGCACCAAAAATCTGCCAATAGATCTCTCAACTCCATTAAATAGTATGCCTGGCCCATTTGCGACAAGTGCACCCCGTCTTCCCTGAAAAGATGATATTCCGCACCGTGATGTTATCATGAGCCAAAAACGTTATACCCATTGCAGAACAAAAGATTTTCATTTCCCGATTGAGTTTCCTGCGAGCTCTTTCCATCGCTGTGTGGTTGCGAGCTCCCCTCCAATGGTGCCTGTAAATAAATTCAATCCAAACCAAAGTTGCACCTACCCAGTTATTTTTGAGCACCGTCAAGTCCAATTTCATTTTCTTCAAAATGGATAAACCAGACAATGCCACCAGATCATTTTCCCCCAAATGAATTATTAATAAATCAGGGAAACCTCTAGCAGATGACAGCTCAGAAAGCATAGGAAATAAATCATCCCACTTCATCCCCCCTTTCCCCTGCCATAAACTTCGTGTCCCTTGCTAGGCAAACCAAGAGCTAGGCCATAAATCTGCTGTTGAGTGAAGCTGGCTGACCATTTTACAAACAAATGACCACTATCCATGTCCGCCTCTTTGATGATACTGAACTTTTAACACGACCTATGTGGGAAAAAAACAAAATTAGTCCACATAGTAAATAGCATCTAATTTCCTTATATAACGTGTGCAGCAATCAGATTTCCATCTCCCAATCTTTTTAATGTCATCCAAACCCCAACCCAATCTGTACGCTTCAGTCGCTGCCCCTATCCGAAAAGAGTGAGTCCCAAAAAGTGAAGGGTTTTTACCCAACAATGCCAACGTTTTACGTAAAACTGCCAAAAGTTGTCCACTAGTCATTTTGCTCCCATTCTTGTAAATGAATATGTCCCCATGTTGCAGGCCTAAGGAAACAAAAAATGACTCCCATTCCTTTACTGGACAACAATCCTGCACTCCGCTACCCTTTATAAAGATACAAGTGCCTTTACCCAGCTGATCAGTTTTTGACTTCCTCAAAAGAATCCTAACAGACCCACCTTGCACTTGAATATCTTCTACCTGCATGCCTTTCTGATCCCGCAAACCTAACAACTCGGAAACTCTAAAAGCGCTAAAAAACAGCCAAATCATACAAAGCCTAAAGCGTGAAACCTCCCACAAATCATAACAGCACACTGTTACCTGCTTTAAAATTTGTTGCAAAATGTGAAAGGTGATTGGCTCACGCAACTCTGAAGAAAAAGAACGTTCCCTCCCCAAACCCTTCAACATACGCCTTAATAAAACTAAGCATGGGCGTAAAATCCGTTACGCTCGCGGATTTTTCGTATTTTCGGTAAATCCGCAATCCGCGAACTCTCGCGGATGTGGCGAAAATACGCAAATCCGTGCGAAGCGGATTTTTTGCTTGTGTTCGCACTGCTCGCGGGCCGCGGCGCGGGCAGCAACAATCTCGCACTCGCGAAAGTACAAAAATTACAATTGGGGAGGGGTGAAGGAAGTGGCCCAGTCTCCAACTTCCTGTTCCTGTCCAGCAAGCTCCTCCCATAGGGGTGGTGTGAAGGAAGTGCCCCAGAGATTACACATAGCGGGCGGAAACGGAAATACGTCACGCAAACAAAATGGCGGCGCCCGTACTCAACCTTGGGGTAACTCGCACGAGTTCGCGGCTTACACGATCGATTTCGCACGACGTCGCGCCTCGCGAATAGGGCGAAATTACCGAAAAACGAGTTTTGCAAAAGCAAAACCAACGAGCAGGTGCAAAAGTTCGAGCTCATCATTTGTAACCATTTCCCTGTAGTGCTTCCTGAAGGGGCCCTCCAGAATCCGGTTGCCTACTTGCAACTATTGTGTGACCCTGCTCTGACAGTCACAGAATAGTTACAAGTATGCCATTGCATCCTGTTAAAAATTTTTTACAATGCAACAAAAAGGAAAGGGAGCAGACAAGCAGGTGCCAGCCTTCATTAATGTCAGTTGAGGCAGGGCAGGTGTTGCGGTTTGCATAACTTAAAGCACTTAGCAGGTGTGCTTTGCTTTGCCTCAATAATGTACACTCACTGGTCAATCAGAGGGTGTTGTGATGACACCGAGGGTGGCATGGGTGTGCCAGCCAGAGGGTGGCATGGGTGAACCAGAGTGCCAGTGTTGACAGAGGATGGCAGTGCTTTGCTTTGCCCCAATAATGTACACTGGTGAACCAGAGGGTGCTGTGATGACACAGAGGGTGACATGGGTGAGCCAGAGGGTGGCATGGGTGACCAAAGAGAGTGCCAGTGGTGACAGAGGGTGGCAGTGATGAAGAAAGCCTTGCAAACAGGCTGGGCGCGTAGAAACAACAAGTTCGCAAAACTGGCGACCCGACAAGTAAGTTCGCAATTTGCGAAATTGTACAAAACCCTCGCGAACTTGCAGAAACCCGTGCGAACACACCCCCCCAAAAAAATACGCAAATCCGCGAGAATTCGCGGAATTTGCGGATTTTCGCAATCCGCAAATACGCAAATCCGCAAATTCGCGGATTGCGAATCCGCAAAATCCGCCCATGCTTAAATAAAACATCCTCCGTAAACTCCTGTCCCCACCACAACTGACTATAAAAAGAAATGCCGGCCAATTTTCCTGAGATTGTTGTAGGAGATAACACCAAATTAACCAAATGCAAAACAAACCGTTACATAACCTCTCTGGTACCCTCAGTAGAAAAAAACATTTTGTGTAACATAACATAACTTAGAAACTCCAACCAGGCCTGACGATTTGCATCTAGTAGAAGGGGCTATAGCGTTTTCCACCAGATCAACGATTCTCATTCCCCCAGCGCGCAGATGTCTTTCGGGATCAAAGTTTTGCAGCCATCCGACCCCGCACCGAAATGCAAAATTTCTGCCAATTGAAACGAGACAGAGCATCCGCAATTGAGTTATTAACACCTGGAATGTGTCTAGCTCGAAACACACTGTTTAATCTGAGACTCTGCAGCATAAAAAACACGCAACAGGTGTAATTCACGCACATCTTTTGCCTTTTGCATGTTAATTAGCTCCACAACAGCCATATTGTCAGTATGAAAAAAAAGAACATTCCTGTCCTTAAACTCCTCCCCCAACTAAAACAGCCACAATGAGAGGGAACAATTCAAGAAAGGCTATGCTTCGGCCCTGTTGTAGCCAATGTGGAGGTCATTTTTCCGCACACCAACAACCCTCCCAAAAAATGCCGAAGCCATGTGCTCCGGAGGCGTCTGAAAAAATTTGAAAATGCCAGATGGTATCATCCTCCACAAAATATAGAGAGACTCCATTAAAATCCCTCAAAAATTGCAGCCAAATTAGTAAATCATCCTTAATCTGCTTGGTGAGCCTAATCCTGTGATGAGGAAGAAATGCCCCTGACATCGCCATCCCCAAACGTCTACAGAAGGTCCTGCCAGCACGCACCACACGGCAAGCGAAATTCAGATAGCCAAAAGACGTAGAACCGGACTGAGCTGAATCTTTTCCTTGTCAATGATCTCCAATAAAAAGGACCTAATCTCACTCACCTTAGTCACTGGCAACCTTGCCATCATAAGTTCTGTGTCAATTTCAATACCTATGAATGTAAGTTTGGTACCCGGACCCTCAGTTTTCCCCGGAGCCAAAGGAACACCGAACTCCTCAGCCAATTCCTGGAAAATGTTCAGGCATCTTTGGCACTGATGTGACTGGGCTTTGCCAATAAACAAGAAATCATCTAAATAGTGACATACCTGTTTGTGACCACTTTTGTCTGAAAAACACCACAGAAGAAAAGTACTCAACATTTCGAAAAGTGCACATGACACCGAACAAATCCATTGGTAGGACTCTGTCTATGTAAAAAGCATCATTGAAAAACCTGCCTCACAGCTCAAAGTCCGATGGGTGAATGGGCAGTAAACGAAACGCTGACTGAATATCACATTTAGTGAGTTCCGACGCATTCCAAACTATGCGTACCATCTTCAGTGCATCATCAACAGATGTATAAGACACATTGGAGTCTGACGGGGAAATGAAGTCATTAATAGACTGGCCCTCCGGCCACGATAAATGATTGATTAGTCTAAATTCACCTGACAATTTTTTGGGAACCAAGCCCAACGGAGATATCATCAAATTCTTCAAAGGACAGTGCTTAAATGGGCCTGCTATCCTGCCCTCCTGTATCTCCAAATCCAATTTCTTCTGCACCACTTAAGGCAACTCCTTAGTCGATTTTAAATTGTCAGACCATCTATTATAACGGGGACCCTGCTAACCTATCTTAAAACCCTCCTTGAAACCCCAAAAGAGTTTTGAAGCGGATTCTGCATCAGGATACCCTTCCACCCACTGTGTCATGACCCATAACTTAATTGGGGTATGCGCCCTTTGAGATAAACTGAGGAAAAGCTCCCCTACCTCTTGGTGATTTTCCTTGATCCCCAAACCTTTGGTTGGCAAAACAGTGGATGATGGCATGATTCCCACTGCACTGTGAACATTCGTGCTTAAACCTGCAAAATTGCCTGATGCAGGCACCTCGATTAAAGTTCCAACAGGATACCTTAACTGGTAGTTGTCCTCTACCCACAACACCCGCCCCAAATTGGGCAGGGTGAGGCAGAAAGGGCCGATAAGTAATTGGGAGTATGCGTTGTCGCAGGCGTTTGAGTCGAGGAGATCCACTGAAGCCACAGCTCCTGATCCACATCCAGCCAAGGCTTATCATGGAAAAGACTTACTCTAGCCCTAAACTCCTCATCATAGTTGAGCCATGCGAACCCCCTGGACTGTAAGTGTGCGTTGCGTATGATATTTATATACTTAAACATTGCGACAGCCCTGTCCTGATGTTTTTCCCAATAGACGCTTGCATAGATTAAAAATGCTGCCATCTAATTTTCGATATTGTTTGGAACCCTAGGACGCCTCGAAAGCTCCCACTCTTCTTCCTTGGACCCCTCCTTCGCCTGAATATCCCTATGAAGGAGCTTGAATACGTCAACAAATTTGTGGTCCCAAATCCTCTTCTTAGTTTTCTCAGCCAAATGAGTTCCCAAGGGCATAGACAAACCCATGTAAGGTAATTTTTTATGTATGAGGAGAACAGCACCGGAAACTTGCACAGATGAGGATTCAGACCCATTCAAAACCTTCTTATCAGTGCTAACCTGTTTATCAGTGTTTGTTGCCTTATTTGATCCCACAGCACCTCAACCCACTCTCACCTGTTCTGCAGATTTACCAACCGTCTCCGACCCCCACTGAACGTACACTGGGTTTGACTGTCAAAGATTGCGGCAATGAAGACCACCATTGAGGCCTACCGGATGTCAATTGAGTAGCCCGCTTCGGGAACTCCTTTGGATCTTCTCGCCATTGTTGCCCCCGAAGCCGTTCCTGCTCCGCTGTCTTGTCTGCTCGTGACCTCTGTAAAATTCTAGCAACAACAGTTGACCTCGACCCCTTTATTGACCACACTTGTTCTTGACACATAGCTCTTGAATCAAAAATCCCATCATCAAAGAGAAAATCTTCCTGTACATTATCATCTGCCAAATCTTGAGCAGCATTTTCATCAGGTATGACGAAATCGGTATTACTCCCACTGGGCATTTCCCCATCACACACCCCGCCATCATAACAATCCCAATTGGTCACAGCAGAATCTGCCTTTGATCCGCTCTGTGAAACAACACCCTTACCAAACGCCGCACCCTGCTTTGCTTTCTTGTACTTGGAAACGCCCGCCGCCAGCCGCTCGAGCCAGACACCGCTACCAACCTACCACTATCCCAAACCTGCGTGTCACAGCCCGTTGCCCAAGATGAAGGAGTGGCATGATCCACCCAGGCCCATTGCCCTCGACTTGGCCCTAATGCAGAGTCAAAAGAAATCTGTGAGAAACAAGGAGGAGAACGAGACTCCGGAAAAATAGCTTCCAATCCTGAAGAATAACCAGGAGGTTCAGAGCGTGACGTAGGGTATATATTATGAGACAGGGAGTCAACTCCATCCAAATCCTGAACCTCCTCATAAGCTGCGTCTGTTAAATCATCAGCTAAATTGTTCGCATTGTCTTGTAAATATGAGTTGACATACTCCCCAGGCGGGCCCCTAGACAGCGGAGCCAAAAAACCCCAGGAACGGCTCCCTCCCCTGCAGAACCCTGTACCTGAGCAAAAATATTGTTTGGGCTATTGTGCTTTCCAGCTGCCAAAATTTGCACCCTGTCACTGTCATCACCAGTGTCACTGGAATAATCCACCAAAACAGCAGAGCATCCCTCAAAAGATGCAGGAGGCGCAATATTAATGGAAGACATTCCTTCAAAATTAGCAATGTTTTTGAGCACCTTGCCACTGACATGCGCTCCCCTAAAAAGTGACGGAGGTGCCGGCAAAACCAAATTTTCCTTCACCCCAATGTCATAACAACCCCCCTTCCCCCTGTTTAACAGGGAACTTGTTGTAGTAAGGCTTCTGGAGACAGTACCACCCATCCCCTGTATTCTCCTCCTAGTACGACCCATGCGGAGAGCGGATACCGCCCTCAACTGACCTGAAGACTTGTCAGGAAGCGAGTGACATCTGGTAGCCTGTGACCTGCTGGCTCTTCTGCCTCGTGCCGTACGACCTCTATGTTGCAGCATCGATGGCTCCAATTCAGCATGACCCACAGCCCCTTGTGACTGGCTCTTCGCAGGTAAACAAGCTGCCACTGCTTCTGAAACTCCTTGCGCCGCCATCCGCTTCGGGCGTCTCCCCACTGCCACTAAAACTGTTGAAACGCCAGGCTGCAATAGGGCCTCACGACCTGCATCATAAATAATGCGCAGTGCCTCCTTCACAGCCTCTGACTCTGCCATCCTAAAGCAAAGCCGAAAGAAAAACCCACCAAAATCTAGCCGAAAATGAGGGGTTAAAGGCAAAGCTTGTGCCACAAAAAAGACAGCCTCCCAATCTCCTCACATAAAAAAAACACCAAAAACTAGCAGAAAAATGAGTGGGTTAAAACCAAGGCTTGTGCCTCAAAAAGACAGCCTCCCAATCACCTCACATAAAAACCCCACCAAAAAACTAGCAGAAAAATGAAGGGGTTAAAAGCAAGGCTTGTCTCACAAAAAGACAGCCTCCCAATCTCCTCACCTAAAACCTCAATTTTTCCCTAACTGTCGCCTGCCTTGCTCGAGCTGATAAGCCCCCCCGCCCCCTGCCTGCCTAGAGCCATCCCACGCTGTGTGGACTGTTCCACCACGCAAACTTCCCCAAGGGGACAGCAGCTCGTGCTGTGATCCCCTTGGAACCCCAATGGCCACCATATTAGAACTGGGACTGTAACACGCAAGTACAGCAGTGTTTAACTAGCTGCATCTGAATTCATGCTCATTGTCTCATAATGTACTAGCAGTGAAACTGTAATAGTGTGGGTGCAAATGAGAGCGCATAAAGTGTGCAAATAGTAAACTGGGAGAAATTATTAGAAGTAGCAGGGTGATCAGATGAACTGATAATTAGAAAAAAAGAAACAGCAATACTAAGTAAGACTCCTTGATGAACAAGAATCTGAAAGCTAATAAATGCTCACAATTGGTTCTGTGTATAGACTGACAGCAGTGATAAGTACCAAATACTACTGTGTATATAGCTTAAACATTTAAAATGGAATAAATCATTCCAACAAACTGTGAACAGTTAAAAATGCATTAAACAGTATTCATGAAAAATACACCACTCTCATTGAAATAGAAATAAGAACCATGATATGCAGGCATATTTGCGATGAAATATGAGAAGAATATGCCACTCGCTAGAATCGTAACATGTCTTTCAAAAACAGTCTCAATTTTTGTACTGTTACAAAAAGCAAGTCATGTTGGTTTTGTCATTCAATCCTGCCGGAGTCAGTGTACTGAATTTCCAAATCCAATAAGTTTATCTCTGGGACAGTAATCTCAAGTTATCCCTGTCATTGTGTACTGTGAGTGGTTCCAAGATCAAGAACCTTAACTAGGTGATGCTATGTAAGGGTGGGCGTAGTTCGCGAAGTAGCGCTACGCGAAGCTACGCGAAGTGCACTTCGCACTACGCGAACTTCACGTAGCACTACGCGAGCTGCGTAGTAGCAGGTTCGCACTGTGCAAGATGCATTTTCAATGATTGCACAGTGCGAACAAGCATCCGGCACTGTGCAATCATTGAAAACGGCATCTTGCACAGTGCGAGCTGTAGTTTTCTGCCGCTGGAGTAGATTTTTACTAGAGCGGCAGCTTTCTCAACGCGAACTGGTAGTTTCTCATGGCGAGCGGTCGCGAGCATGCAGGACCACTCGCAATGAGAAACCTGACCTCCCCGCGTTGAGAGTCTTGCCGGGATGTCATTTTGCTTGCTCGCGGTCGCGAACATGACGTTGAGGACCGCGAACAAGCAAAAAATGACTGCTGCACTACGCTACGCTGCGCTATGCGTGTTCGCACTGTGCTACGTGCAGCTCGCGTAGTGCGAAGTAGCGCAAACTTCTCAAACTACGCAAGCGTAGCATAATGCTTCACCCAGGGTTAATGCTATGTCTGCTTTCCAACCAATGTACCACCAAGTTGGAGTTGGGGTTTTTATTGCAAATCATGCTCTTGTGTTCCGTTAGTCTTATTTTGATTTTGCTCTCAGTTTTACTGATGTACGTTAAACCACAAGGGGACTTAATGCACTAAATCACATATGAAGTGTTGCAATCTGCAGAATGTCTTAATTTTACATGTTCATCTGTTCTGGGATGGGTGATAGTGTTCCCTAGTTCTTGTGTTTGGTTCATAATTTTCGGTATGGTTAGTAGCTTCTTCAGACTCTTTGTGCGTGTATAAACAAAAACAGGCATCTGTTGGAATAGTCCTTTAAAGTCTGGTTTATTTTAGAAAAGTTCCCACCATTTATTGATTATTATTTTGATGGACACTGATTTGGTTGAGAATTTTGACATGAACACAAGATGATTCTGTTTCACTTTAGGTTTGTCGGCCATAAAGCTTTCATGATGTACTTCTGCCAGTTTTTTGTAGGAAATTTCAAGTGTATTCAATGGGTACACCTTTCCCTAAATTCTGCTTCTGTTCCTCAAGTGCTGTTGCGAGAGCTGCTGTGGTAGAGGATATCCTTTTAATTGTTAACATCTGTGAGTAAGATAATTTAACAATAAGGTTTGGTGAATGAAAATTCTGACACAGGAGTAGATTATTTCTGTCCTTACTTTTCTTGTAGATGCTCATAACTATCTTCGAATCAGATTTCTTCACCCAAACATCTGAAAATGCTAAATTGGAATTACTGATATGATGGGTAAATTGAATTCTGCCATTTTTGGTGTTCAATTCATTGATTGTGTTCTGTAGTTTAGTCTGAGTGCTGTTCCAAATTAGGAATATATTGTCAATAAATCAACAATGCAGAATAAGGTGTTCATTCCATTCTTTATCAGGGAAGATAAAATTGTGTTCAAATTTAAACATAAACATGTTTGAGTACACTTTTGCCCCTCAAATGCCATCGATGTCCCACTTCATTGGAGAAAAAAATCATTAATTATAAGTTAAGTTGCTGTGCTGAAGGCACAATTGCAGTTTTTCTAACAAAAAAAATGGTTTGCCCGAATTTGAGGTTGTTGTAACAAGGCCCTTTCTACTGCTTGAGTGCACTCTTGAACTAGAATAGAATTGGAAAGAGATGTAACATCAATACTGCATAGTAGCTAATGATTGCTTGTAGTACTTTCAAGACTTTCAAGACAATTTCAAAAAATCAGTTGTATCCAGAATATATGATCTCTATTTTTGAACAAACAGCTGTAGAAAGTAATCAACGTATTTATCAAGGGGTTCAAACAACGAAGTGCACCCTGATACAATTGGTCAAAATTAAGGGTTTTCAATGCTTTTGTATACTTTTGGAAGCATGTATAGACATGGTTGGTGTAGATATTTCACCAGAAGATAAGCAAAAGTAGTTGTACTTATCCACTCCATTACTAGAGCGTTCTCTAAAATCTTGGTTAGTGTTCCCGTCATCTTCACCGTAGGATCTTTGTCAAGAAGTAAATATGTGGACTCATCCAAAATATGTTCTTGTGCGTTTGTGTTATAGAAGGCCTTATCCATGATTACTAAGGCACCGCCTTTATCTGCTGGTTGGAAGACTATTCCCTTGTTGTTAGCCAATTTTTTGTATTCCATTTTGGAAAAATTCTAATGGTTATTGGGTGAGAATCTCAATGAGGCAAGATCTTTTTTTTGTCAATGCTTCAAAAGTATCCAACAATTTGTGGGAGACCTGTGATCTATATTTACGACTGGGTTTAAATTAGTTGGATTCTGGTATTTCCACTGTTTCTGTAGGTGAAATCATAGTCTCAATCAGTGTCATGATTGCAAAGTCCTCATGAATTTTTGCAGAGATATATATGTATATATAAAGTTTTATATAGCGCGAACATGACCCACGAGGGTATCAGAGCGTTTTACATTATAAGAACATAAATGGTTGAGGTGGTATATACGCATTCAATGTGTTAATTTGTACAAAAGAAATATAAAATATATGAATAACAAACATAAAGGACCGTGACTCTGAAGGACGTTGAACAATAGACAGTTAATGAACATTAGGTGATTGTGCTATCAAACACTCATATTATAACCTCGATCGATTCACAATGGATATAAAGTGTATAGATAACCAAGGGGGACCCACAGCCAGCTAAGCATTTCACTACATACAGTTATTGAGCAATAAGGGCTGTGATATAAGTCTTACATACAATAGTCTTGTCCAATCCACCTAAGAAAGGCAATGGTATTCGGATCTTAAAGAAAACACAGTGACATCCTAGAATTAAAACTTAGGACATGAATTTGTTCATTAGTAGTATTTTTACTTCTTTTTTGAATGTGGTAAGGGAAGGGATTCCACGCACTGCTGGAGGTAAAGAGTTCGAAATCTTTGGTGCAATCCCTGAGAAAGCTCTACAACCAGTACTCCTCTTATGGAAGGATTGAGGTTTCAGAAGGAAAGTCCTCGCACTTCGTAGTTGTCTGCAGCCTCCAGACCTTTCCAGCTTTAGAGCCAAGTAACTGGGTGTATTGTTGCAAATTGCTTTGTGTATCATGTTTACCACTTTAAGGTGTATTCTTGTGTCGTAAGGCAACCAATTCAGGGCTTTCAGGGTTGGTGATGTGTAACTATTCCTTTTGGTTCCTGATACCAGTCTAGCCGAAGCATTCAGTGCTGCTATCAGCGGAGCCAACTTGTATTTAGGGAGACCACAGAGGGTGGTGCTTCCGTAGTCTAATCTAGGTAGCACTAGGGCTTGTACTGCCATTTTTAGATCAGCCTGAGGGAGGAAGGGGTTGAGTTTCCTTAATATACTCAGCTTGTTATTAGCTCCCTTGGTGGCAATCGAGATGTGCGACTGCTTATTCAGATGTTCGTCTATGGAGATTCCTAGGGATTTTGCTGAGTCAATGATGAGGCGGACACAGACAAAGGAGGTTAGGTGTTTTAACCATAGGTCTAGCTTTGGTGTGTGGCTTGGTGGTGAGATGAGAATAAATTCTGTTTTTTTGGTATTCAACATGAGGTGGTTGATAGTGAGTCAGCTTTGTGTGTTCAGTAGAATAGTGTTGAGGGCAATGAAGTGATCTGGCGAGGTGATTTTCAGATACAGCTGGGTGTCATCCGCGTACAGGTGATATAGAATGTTCGCTGATTTCAGTGCATTCGCCAAAGGCTCCATTAGGAGGTTGAAAAGAATGGGTGATAGGGCAGATCCCTGAGGAACAACAAGGGTGACCATATAGGGTTGCGAGAGTGAATTCTTCATCTTGATTCTTTGGATTCTGTTATTCAGGAAGGAGGAGAACCATTGCAACACAGTGCCCGAGAGGCCCATCCAACGTTCCAATAGGGACAGACAGTTGTCATGCTTGACCGTATCGAAGGCGGAGGACAGATCAAGAAGTATCAATAGGCATGATTCATTGCGGTCAAGCATTTTTAGTATGTCATCAATAATGTGAGTGAGTGCAGATTCTGTGCTATGACCTTGGCGGAAGCCTGATTGGTGACTGTCTAAGAGGTAGTAATTATCAATGTGGTTGCATAATTAAATTTGTACACTTTTCTCCAATAGTTTTGTCAAAGTGGGGATGTTGGTTATAGGACAGTAGTTGATTAGATCAAATGGAATGGTGTCAGCTTTCTTTAGTATAGGTGTGACCTGCCCTATTTTAAGGCAGTCCGGAATGACACCTTGACTCAGGGAGGAGTTTACAATTTTAGCCCATAATGGTAGGATAGATGTTTTTAAAATTTTGAACAGGGCAGGAATTAGGGGGTCGGAGAAATGATTGGAGGGGTTGGTTGCTTGAAGAGTGCTGTCAATATTTTGTTGAGAGATTCGTGAGAAGGTGGCCCATGAGGCATTGTTTTTTGTGACTTCCCCTGGATTATTAAAATGTACTTCGAATAGAGCGCCCCATTTAGCTACTTCTGTTTCTAACAAGTTACTGGTGTAGGCTGGCACAAATGACATGCCTTTATTCAGAGCTGCCAATTTTTGAGTTGTTAATGATATTGGAGATATGTTAATAACTTTGAGCCTGATTAAGATGATGGTGGGACTGCCACCAACAGCCTGTTGGTGGCGGTCCCACCTCCATCGGAATGAGGATTCCCGTTTGCCTCATAATGATGGTGGGCGGATGTATAGCAGTCGGTGAGACTGACCGCCATGGATCCAAGGACCCATCGGTCCGTCAGAGGTGCAGTAATACCTGCCTGATGGCGTGGCTGCCAGGCCCCAGCTTAGGTATTACAATGTTCTTTTCCACTGATACATCCATGGCAGTGAACGTGCCATGAAAAGAATGGCAGAAAGGGACATTGCGGGCCCCCCTTAAACCCTTGGCCTCAGCTTTGGGTCTTGTATCCCTGGACCATGTGGAAGGCACTGCATGGTGCCTGCCATGTAGTGCAGGGATATGTAGGATGTCCATGTTTTTTATTGTGGCGTGTACTACAGCCTGCATCACCCAACACGATATAAAAGATAGACATTGCGACCACTGCGGTAGTGGTCACATCCTAATTGGGCTGGAGGGACTGCTGACTTGTAGTCGGGCAGTGCCATTTCCAAATGAACGTCCGACCGCCATACTAATGAGGCCCTTGTTTGTTTGTTTTTGCTCTGTAGTTTCTTGCTGATTTTTTATTTTTCTATGTCCTCTGCAGATTTTTGGGAAACACTTGGATCTGATGAACGTTCTATCTCCTGACCGATGCCTAAAATAGTTGATGTTGATGTTCTTGGTTCTGCAGACTTAGATCACGATGTTCCTGACTTTTCTGCTGTTAGCGGTTCAAGATTCAGTGGTGTTCGGGTCAGTTCTAAATCTTGATCTGAAACTACACTTTCTTCCGACAGTGTTGTCTCTGGGCGTACACAACTGCCCATGAGTTTATAATCAACTGTATCGCGTTAGTGGGATTAATTAATCTCTATCTGGTTTTCCATTCTTAATTTTTCTTTTTTAGCTGTGTCATCTGAGTACCACTGGAAAATGTCTTTTTTGGAGGGTCACGTACTGTTGTTTTGGCATCTGGACTTACCTAACTAGCCCGAGACCTAGCATGCATGTATGTATTTTTCAAGCTTCGGGTTATAAAGAATCTTATATGGAGTGGCACTTACTCTCTGTTAAATATCCCTGTTTATTGTTCTTATAAATTCCTTTACAGTGGCTCCTGAAAAAGGGATAGGGATCTTAACATGCAACAAATGCAACAAGCATCCTAGGACTGGTTTTGGGGTTTTACTCCTCTTCAGCCAGGATAGCTTGATTCCAGTGGCTTGGTGAGCGCTGGACTGTTCCCATTGGGCGCAGGGATAAGACTGATTTGCATATGGCTGGGTCCAAACTGGAATGGCATGATGAGCAAAAAAACAATGGATTTAGGCCCAGATCTCTGAACTGGGGTGAATGTATTACATTGTTCTGCATTCTGTCCATCAATTTTTCTTTTTGCATTTTTCACCCCCAAGTGGGATGGGTATACCCAGACGTGGGTCCCATGCTCTCCATGCCACTGGAGTCAAGCTATCCTGGCTGATGAGGGCTGAAAGCCCGAAACTGGTCCTAGGATGCTTGTTTCCAGTCCAGGGAGGACCTGGCCTGGCAGTTCCGGCTGGACTGTTCCCATTGGGCGCAGGGTCAAGACTGAATTGCAAACTGAATGGCATGGGGAGCAAAAAACGATGGATTTAGGCCCAGATCTCTGTACTGGGGTGAATGTATAACATTGTTCTGCATTCTGTCGATCATTTGTTCTTTGTTCAAATGACTCATCCATGCCACAGAGCTGAATATAAATACCTTTCATAGTGTCACTGGTACGCTTATTAGAACTTAGGTAACAGTGAATTCTATCTAGGACCTCAGGGATGACTCAATAATCTTTTTTAGCTCTTCACAAAATGTGTTGTGTTTTGACACCTTTTCTTCAAGACTACTCCGCTATTATTCATCATCAGCAGGGGGACCAGATGCTCTCTGACTCATTGAAGACCATGTGATGTCTGTTTTATTAAATCTAGTATTGTTTTATATTTTACCAGTGAGATTGATGTGGTTTCCAAATCATCTATGAGCATGAAGAGTGCATCTTCATCCACAGATGGTAGGCATGGCTCCAAGATATTAATAGTATCATCTTGAGACAGTGACTGGTTAAAGACATTAGTTGAACCTTAAACTAACATTAACATCTATAATTTAAGTTTGAAATGTTTTTACTTTTCTATATTTATCGTAGGATACTATTACTTTCCAAACTGTATACATGAAAAACATTAATATGTTTATTATATTTATTTACAAAAGTTGCATCTTTTATAGATATTTGTGAGGTATATGTAGGAAGAATTGCACACAAGCTTTCCAGGCCCATTACAAATATGCACTGGCATCAGGGGTGTTTTTATTATTTAATGAATGTACAGACCCCCCGGAACCTGAACACAGTTCAGCGTCTCCATGGCCGGCTTCGTCAGCACACACGCCCTCGCCTCCACGGACCACATCCTCCTCGGGGACCTGAACTTCCACCTCGAGAACAACAACGACACCAACTCCACCACCCTGATCGACAACCTAGCTAACCTTGCATTCAGACAACTCGTCACAACACCCACCCACTCTGCCAGTCACACGCTTCACCCCATCTTCTCCACAAGCCCCCATGACTCCTTCAACCACACCACCGAACTCCAGTGGACCGACCATCGCTGCATCCACTTCACCTTCAAGAAACCCACCACGCACCACCGCACCCAAAAGATGCTGGAGCAAAGTCACCGAAGACCAGCTAACCACCATCCTTGCCCCGAGCCCACCCGCCGACCCCACGGACCCTGACACCGCCGCCCGCAACCTCAAACAGTGGTCAACGACTGCGCCAACACCCTCGCCCAATCAAGAAACCCAACAGGTTCACTGAAGACCTCCGGGCCTCCAAGCAAACCTTCCGAAAGCTGGAGAAGATCTAGATCTGTGAACGAACACCGGACAGCCACGCAGCTCACAAGAATGCCACCCGCAGACACCATCACCTCATCAGATCTCCCAAAATGGCCTCCATCAAAGACCACCTAGACAACAACGCACATAACAGCAAAGAGCTCTTCAATATTGTGAAGGAACTCTCCAACCCAGCTCCAACACCAAAGACGTCCCACCCTCGCAAGACCTGTGCGACTCGCTGGCCACCTTCTTCCACCGCAAGATCGCAGACATCCACGACAGCTTCAAGGCCAGGACCGCCCCGACAACCACTGAGACCTCCGCCACCATGACCACCATCCGCTCCAACGGCCTGCTCTCCTGGACCAACATCAACGACGACGACACCATCAAGATCATGAAAACCATCCACTCTGGATCTCCGTCAGACCCATGCCCACACCACATCTTCAACAAAGCCAGCACAGCCATCGCACCCCATCTCCGGAAAGTCATCAACACCTCCTTCGAGACAGCAACCTTCCCGGAGAGCTGGAAGCACGCCGAGATCAACGCCTTACTCAAGAAACCCAAGGCGGACCCCAAGGACCGCAAGAACTTCCGGCCCATCTCCCTGCTCCCGTTCCCGGCAAAGGTCATCGAGAAGACCGTCAATGAACAACTGACCCGCTAACTCGATGAGAACAACATCCTGGACCCTTCGCAGTCCGGGTCCCGCAGCAACCATAGCACTGAGACTTTGCAAATGATATGATTGATTGATTGATTGATTGATTTGTTAATTAAAGGATAGTTTTATATGAATGCTTACATATTATTTTCAAAACTATTCCTGTATATGCTAATAAGGTATTTTAAAGATGTATATGTTGGGCCTGATTCACAAAGTTAAACTTCCACTTTTGTGTAAGTTTACAATTGCTTGGTATTTCAAAAGGGATTTATGAGTAGTATGATTACAAGTGCAGAGTCTCCACACATAAAAATATAAGACAGTCCTAACTTTTAACGTGTGGAGACTCAGCATTGATCAAGATACTACTCATAAATCCCCTTGTGAATGCCAAACAATTGTAAACTAAAAAAGTGCACGGTCACCTTTGTGAATCAGGCCCGTTGTACATGCACATATACATATATAATGTACAAAGTAAGGAAAGATATTATGATGAAACAATTTGATCACATTTTAGAAAGTAAACAAATTATACATTGAGTTATAAAGAAGATTCCAGTCTTAATGTCATAATCATCAAATTGTTTGTAATACTAGTGATTTTATCAAGTGGTCTACCAAAAGATATCCAGAAGAACTTCTATTACCCTGCATACCGGACAAACAACATTGTTCATATACCATCGGTCAAAATACACTTTTAAAACTGAGACAATTCTTATATTCCATGCTTGTATGACTATAAATGTTTCTTTGTGGCATAATTGTATGCCTTTATTGAAGGAGGGCAGTACAGATGACTACACAGGCTCATTTAAATGATGCCATACTGTGTTCTGTATTTTGATCCATTCCATGATCCATACCAGAGTTTATGAATGTCCACTTACCTGTGTGGTTTAAAAGTAGAACAAGGATGTAAATCAAATTTATTCAACCATAAATCACATAGACACATTGATTTACTGTGAGCTTATGCCCCTGAATTCACTTAGCTAATTTTAGAATACTTTTTGCGATAACAAGAGTGAAATCAAAAATGCATTTAATTAATAATACTGTGCCCTACCTTCTTTTATTTTGGTGCCATGTGCACTATCTTTCTTTATCAGTTTCTTCCTTGCAATACATTCACACCTTGATAATGCCTTTTCTAGCTACCCTGTTATCAGAAATGTAAATTATTGCTATTCTAGCTATCTATTAGCTGAACAGGCAGTAGGTTATTTTCTACCATGAACACTATGCACATTCACATAGTGTAGTGTTTGTACAGCATCAGACACCAGACGATAGATAGAAGTGCTAATATCATATGGAAGAACAACATTAAAAACAATGCACCTATTGTGTGCAACAGCTGAAATTAATTATACTGTAAATTGTTTATGCAAAACTGACATGTTTCTAACTTTTACATTTCAGCATTACTTACTCTGAGAAGTGAAGTGATTGTGTCCTCTAGATCAGAAGTGTCAGTGGCATAAATACAATCAAACATTTCAGCCCCACTCATTGCCACCACCACTCCTCCAGGGGTGTTAGATCATGCTGGATGTCAGAGCTACCACTGGTTGTCAGTACCAGCTAGCTAGCCCTGACTGCTGTGCTATTAAATGCCACCACTTTCTTCAACTGTATTTGGTGTTTGTGCCATTGCATTCACCTTATCAAGAATGTCAGTCCACATAACAGCTTTCTTTGTAGTGGAAGCTTTGATTTGACGAATAGATCTTTCTCATACCGACTTACCTCTTTTCTTAGGATCATTACCTCCTCCTGGGTGAACTTCCGCTTCCTCTACCTGGTACCCCTGTGTAGTAATCTTTTGTGTTCTGAGCTCCTGTCTTGTATCTTCCTGGTTTGCAATATTTACTAAGTACTAGGGATGTTTTCAGATGCTTTGCATTACTTTCTCAACATTTGCATGACACATTGGTGTTTTATGTCACCCTGAGGCTGCCACATCGCTTTCTTCATTATTCAATTTCATTGTGCCACTTTGTGTTATAAATAGAGCACAACGGAAGGAAAAGCAAGACACACAACACATTGGAAAATATTTTTGATGAGCTACAAGTCAGCATTTTGTTTTTAGTAAATCTATGCTGAATGTTATAAAGTGTGGCAAATAAATATGTCATTGGAGGGACACCAGAAGTTACATTTGTCAATGTGGTTCTGACCTCCTGTAAGACTCCACAGCCTCACCAGACTGTAAAAAAAACCTAACCCTCAAATCAGTCTAATGCTTTGTCAGACATCCTTGCTACAGTCATGAGCTATTTGAAAAGCATGATCAAGAGTGTTGCCTATTGGCACAAGAGCCCATGAAATCTAGTTAGGATGAGGAAGGGTGGTTTATTAAAGCACCATGCAAACAACTCACAAACCTGTCTGAGGTGAGGTCAGGCTCATTTGTCAAACTTTAACTCAAGCTTGGGTAGCTGTGGCTTAGAGTAGTCATGCTTAAACAAAGGGACAGGTTTAAGGCAATAAAGAGCACCTAAACAATTTAGTAGGAAAGGAAGACAACTCAAGAAATCCGACACCAATTTATAACAATAGACTGTATTTTTAATGAATTAATAGGCACCAAAACAAACAAGACCCCCTGGTGGGTCCCATTGATATAAATACTTGAAGAAACAATAAATCAAAACTTTTTCCTCAACCACAAACAAGCATTGGTAAGTGTCACAAAAGTGGAACTTAGAACTTTTTTGGAACATTTACCAAACTTTGGGAAAGTTGTATGAAGTTGCTTCCCGTTACTTTAGGCAATCAACTCCAACACAGAGCAGGTTAGGGGGCTAACAAAGTCCCAAGGAATTGTTATCTTCCAGAGAAAGTAATCTCCAATCCAGTTGACTTCAATGGAGTTGTTCTGATGGAAGGGAGGCAGAAGGATGAACATGCTCAAGGATGCTGCGGTTGTCGTTCCTTTGATGGGGTGCCCTTGAACCACCCATCAGTCTATGAACATGGTGGGGTGACTTCAACCAAAGAGGCACATGTCCCTCAAAGTCTGGATGGAGTTCAGGCAAAACCAGTTGCCACTAGACTACTAGTCTCCTGTGGTGAGGGAACCAGGGGTTTCCTTCTGTTGCCAACAACTTTCCTTCTGGGCGACCAAACTGCCTTCTGACAACTATCCTGGGTCCAACAGACTCGGCGCAACTTTTGAGCATTGGAACTTGGTCTACCAGGCTGCACATCGACAGTGATCTTGGCTACCAACTCTCCAAGGCAGGCTTCTTTAGCTTTTGTGGCCTGGCGCTGGAACAGGAATCCGCTAACTCACTCTTGGAGTCTCTTCTTCGGTCTAGGACTCAGCTCACTCTTTGCTAGCCCAAGGAGCAGCAGGTGCAGTCTAACTTCGGTGGACCATCTCCTTGCCTGGTTCGAGAGCAGCAGGACAGTACTTCTTCAGTCCTCCTCTCCAGTACAGGATAGATTTGGGGCCTGGGTGCCTGAGGTGCTTCATTTATGTCCCGAATGTACCCTGAATCCTGTGTTCTGCCCACTCTCAATATGGCAAAATCCCTCTCTTGTCTTGTAGAGCTTGGTAGCCCACCCTAATGTTGTGGCTACCTGAGGGCTACTTTCCCACAGGTAAACTTGCCTAAAGGCTGCCTCTCCTTTAAAGCTCGCTTTTTGGGTCCACACCACATGGCTTTTCTTACCAAGAGAAGAAAACACCTCTTCCCTCTGTAGTCCCTTTCTTCTCCATCATAAGGATCATTCATAGCTCTCCTCTGGAGGCCATGAGGCGGTCTTGATACACAGTCTGTGGCAACCGTAAACGGGCACTGGAAAACCTTGGCTCACAAAGTGGCAACTTTCTGAAGTTGCACTTCGCCTGGCAGCAACATTAAATTAGATTTAACCACTAAATCAGATTCAATTCATTGGCTATTTTGATACTTTGAATTACTAATCTTAGTAGTCCCGTTCTGAAGTTAGAAGACCTGCAGTATCAGCATGTAACTCTGCACTCGCCAATGGGGTTGCTAGCCTTCTAACAATAAAAACAACAACATGGGGTTTTTACTGTGAGGACCTTTAGAACGGGAAACTACAGGCCCAGACTTTTAATATAATGCACCCTGCCTTTAGGGCTCAGTAGGTCTGCTTAAGGGGTGATTTACATACATTAAAATGGAAGGCTTAGATTTTTCCATGGCTTGAAATGGTAAATCAAGCTAGCAGTTTAAAGCTACTCTTCCAGCCAGTGATGGCAGGTTGAGAGCCATGTTTTTGCTTCATTGCACCCACGGTGCCACAACTAGTGTTGAAATCCACAAGAGGCGCTTTACCTTACAGGTTCTAGGTACCCCTGGCACCCTATATTAGGGTTTTACAAGTAAGTTAAGTTAAGCCAGTTGGGGATGAGGTACTGGGTTTTTAAGAACCGGCACAGAACCGGTAACCCAGCGGTGTCAGGGTACACCCAGAGACCTCGGGTTCTTCCTGATCCAGACCACAGAAACTCAGAGTCTTCTAGGTGAAGTCAAAGATCGATTTATTGGCTGCAACCAAGGTAACAAGTGTCCTAGAAGTACAACACACGGGGAAGTATATTCTCAGAAGACTGCTCGAATTTACAAAGTCAGGCTTCTCTCTTTATACAGAATATTCGGCTTCAGGCAAACATTCTTCGAATTTGTAATATATCATTTACAGGTTTTGGTTACAAAGGAAAAGCAGAGTCATGATGACATGTACATATTTCACGTCGTGCTGCCCACAACAAATCACCCGGCAAGGCCCAACATTTCATCAGATATCGGTGGACCCCCAATAAAACAGGCACCTCCCCACCATAAAGTAAGTGAAGCAAAAAGAGTACAGACAGATGGGAGAAAGATACGGCAGGTGTGCGCGCTGAAATGGTTTTATGGCCTGTTGAGCCCTGATGCTATCTTGTTCGGCCACTGGGAGGTGAACTGACCTAACGAGTTCGGCCTGGGGCAATGGTTCCAACTTGCACAGGTCATAGGAAAGTCGATTAAGGAGTATGTGTCCTTGTGGAATTGAATTCAGCTGGAATAAGGCCTATGTAAAGGGCAACACATAAATGGAGGCCAAGGGTTCAGGACGTGAATGACGATTTCGAGGTGAAATCGTCACCCGAATATGCTGAAAATATTTGTACATGGTATGCTCGTCATTCTCGGTCTTTTGATACCAAATTCGTCATGTTTCGACGAAGTTTTAATTCTTGAGTCCAGAACGATTACATGAATCCAGAATCTTCAGAACCACAAACCCTCCTTTTGCCCTTACATAGGCAATTTAATCTATCCTCATGTTAATCTGAGTCCAGATCTATATTCCTAAAGTCATTGAGATGTTGCTGTAACATCATTCTAGTACTTAGTTCATATCTTGACACAGGCTTCCTTACACATGATGTAACACAGAGGCCACATATTGCAGGAGCACACTGTATGCACAGACAGAACAGGAAAAGAATGGCTAAGACCATCCCAATGATCATCAGAATTTTCCATCCCCAGGCAGATATCAGTTCCCAGAACCATCCCATGAACGACCAATCTCCTTTATCCACATGAATAGATTCGGAAATCCTATGTAGTTTGGAGATGGCCTGGTATACTGTTGGAGCGTTATCTGGGATGAAAACGCAACAACTCGATTGGATCAATCTGCATACCCCACCTCGGTCTGCAAGTATGACATCTAGAGCGACCCTGTTCTGAAGGGTCATAAGTCGATCCGACTGGAGCTCAGCAGTCAAGTTACTAAGGGCACCAGCAGTAAGCATGAGCGCTAAATCCGCTCCGCTCGCGGATTTTGCGAATTTTTGGTAAATTTGCGATCCGCGAACTCTCGCGAATTTACCGTAAATTCGCAATCCGCGAGCGGCGGATTCCTAGGTCAAAAGTTCAACCCTTGCTGGCCAGTTGTTGTAACTATTTTACGATGGCGCCGGCAAGCTGCCAGCGCCATCGTAAAATAGTTACTAAATTAGCTTCAACAGGAAGCACTAATAGATAAAATCAAGCAGGCGCTCGTGCATCTGCTTTATTTTATCTATTCGCGCTTCCTGTTGAAGCTAATGTAGCAACTATTTTAGGATGGCGCTGGCAGCTTGCCGGCGCCATCGTAAAATAGTTTACATGCAAGGCAGCTGTGCCCTCTTCCCAAAACGGTGGCGTCTTGTTGAATAAATATGAAGGGCAGGGTTCATTCTGGCACGATGGTCCTGGCACAAAATCAAACCTCAACCGGAAGCTTACTTATGTAAGCATGAGCCCTAGTTGAAGCTTAAATTCAGTGACTCATTTATCGGCCCCAAAAACAATCGTGAGCGTTGTCAAGGCTGGGCAGCTGTCTATGATCGGTATCTGACCTTTTATACACACAAGATGCATGTGCACTCGCATGGAAGCCCCGCCCCAAATCCGCAATTATGAAAATCCGCAGATACGCGGATTTTGCGGATCCACGATCCGTGAATACGCAAATTCGTGAATCCGCAAAATCCGCCCATGCTTAACCAGCAGTTTCAATCACGGTGGACTCAACTACCCTTGTCAGTTGCCTAATGTTCCTCCTGTTAGCCATGGATCCCCAGAACGGCAGAAAACCCTTTGCAAAGTCCCCAAATTCTTGACCTGCAGTGTCTTCTTCACTCAAAACACCTCTAGCTATCCTTGTCCTGTGGTAGTCTGCCGCTGCTGTGTAGGTGGGAGGCAACAGAAATGAAACAAAACATGAGCCCGAAAAGTCAGGGGGCAACCATGTATAGGCTCTATCGTGGCAGATGAAATAGGTACCCTTAGCTGCTAAAAACGCAGGGGAAGTCTGAGATCCAAAAACATACGTTTCAGTACAGACACTCTTCCCTAACTGAGCCCTGGGATTCGTACCATTACCTTGCAGACACAGATTACCCTGATGGGGTACAATCCAGATCGGGGATGATCTCTTGGCTTGCTGTTTCTCTCTCAGAGTAGCTCCATATCCAGTCATGTTCCATCCTATGTATAATAGCGTCTCATCTCTCGGGATAGTCTCATAAGAAATACCTTCCTTAATCATGTCTACTATACCCTTGACTAGAGCACTTTTTCTAGGATTGTCTGTTACAGAACGCAGGGGGTAGATTTCGTGTGCATATATGAACATTGTCCTATATGCCCATACAGAACCATTGTGACTGAATGGCAGGACCAGATAAGGGATACCTTTATCCGTGGTGTGAGGCATAAGACCGCACACCCAACAGTTAGTTGTGTTCATTACAAGTTGGTGTTGGTGTAACAACTGAACAAAGGAGTTATTGATGAACTCCAATCTCCTATTTGATTCGTGGTCAGGCAGAGGGTGGAAAGAATGAGAGGAAACAGTAGGAGGAGGTATGGGTGATGCAGTGGGTGCAAATGTTACACGGAAAGAAAGTAAAACATAACTTATCAAAAATATCATTACACTGAATAGCATGAAAATACACAATATTATAAAACTTTTCCTTGTCATCACGTTGCACAAATCGTGCTTAAAATTCGTCCGTTTGGCAGGTCTCTCCACATCGGGAAACTCCATCCTCTCTAAAGTGCTGCCCGCGGTGGGAGGTTGCCTCTGCTAAGGGATGCTTCTGTCAGTCCAGGGCAACTCCCTTGGACCAACCAGAACTACCGACCTAACGTCGTCAGCTGCACCCCAAAGACTTTAATCAACTGCGGCCCTAGCAGCGGAACCCGGATGGCGGTTCAAAAAACAAAAATAAGCAAGTTTCTTAGATGGGAGAGCTGCACTTTCAAAAATAGTACTGGGGGAAAAGGAAATATCTGTTTTATTAGTCCATGGATCTTAGTCTCAAATTGCAAAAGAAATTGTTTTTAGTTCGTTTTCCTCGGTCTCAAATTATATCGTTGTTTCCCAGGTATTGTCTGATCCTGGAACAAAAGGTCAGGCTCTGTAGTGTTCAATCGATTGGGTGGCGGCACAGCCTTGTGCAAAATGTTTTCACTTTCTCGCTCAGAGTCAGTTCTCTTTACATGCAAGTTATAAAAAGGGACGGCATGTGACACGGTATCAGGTTCTGGGTCAGCGACACCCTTCTGGACCCACTGGTCATAGGGCAGAGGGAAAGGGATTTTCTTACAATGGATCCCGTGGACCCAGTTGGCCTTCCCCTCCACCCGAACGGCTGATCTTGTAGAAAGAAGGACAAGATGAGGCCCGGTCCACCTGGGCTGGTCGTTCTTCGTTCTTTGGAAGTTCCTGACAAGTATCCAGGAACCAGGGTCAATGGCGTGACCCGGAGTCTCAGAGACCGGAGGCAGGGTGTTGTGGACCTGTTGATGCAAAACACGCAATTTAGCCGTCAATTCATACAGATAATTAAGCAAAATAGGGTGTTCAAGCTCGCTGAACTTAGTGGGTCTAGGCACTCCCCATATGTTGGCTGGCCGGCCAAAAACGATCTCATATGGACTAAGTTTCACTCGTGAATTCACAGTCATTCTAGTGGACAGGAGTGCTAAGGGTAGAGCGTCAGGCCATTTAAGACCTGTGCTCGCTTGGATTTTGGCCAGTTTAAGTTTTAAAGTGCCATTGTAACATTCTGCTAATCCAGCTGATTGGGGATGATTTGCAGCGTGGAACTTCTGCCGAATACCTAGCCCTTCACACACTCTCTTCATCACACGACCCACAAATTCACTTCCATTATCAGACCAGACCATTCTAGGCATTCCAAACCTGGGGAAGTACTCTTTCACAAGGGCTTTTGCTGTGGACAAGGCAGTATTATCTTTTAGGGGATAGGCTTCCACCCATCTTGAGAAGGCACAAACAACAACGAGTACGTATTTTAAATTGTTGCACCTCTCCATGTGAATGAAATCTAGCTGCAAAACCTCGAACGGGTACGTAGGAGGCGCAAAATGACCAGCTGGAGTTGGGGTTCCCCTACCAGGATTGTGTTTCAGACATACCATGCAATTCTTGACAACATTCTCTGCACACTTGGGAATCCCTGAATTCTTCCATACTGGGGCCAACAACTCGCAAATCCCTTTCACGCTGATATGAGCCATTCCATGAGCCATTGTAACTACTGCAAGCACATATGCATCGGGTAACAACCATCTCTGATGCTCTGATAATTCAATCCAACAACCATTTGCATCCATTCTACCCGTACTTTCTCTCCACGTGCTCAATTCTTTCTCTGTGGCCTCAGCTTGAATGGACTTCACACTCTCTATTGTGTCTTCACACATTCCAACATCACCAGTCCATCTTGCAGGGCCTGCAACATACATTCGGCTCATTACATTCTTTGCAGTTTCTTTCGCGATCTCATCAGCAAATGCATTTCCACGACCAACATCATCAGTCACCTTCTTGTGAGCACTACATTTCACAATCGCCATTTGCAGGGGAAAGGTCAGTGATTCAAGAAGCTCATTCACCAACTGACCATGCTGAATCTTAGCTCCATGCGACGTCAGGAACCCACGTTCTCTCCACAATCGCCCAAAACTGTGAGCCACTCCAAATGCATACTGACTATCAGTGTAGATAGTCACTTTCATTCCTTTGGACAACACACATGCTCTCGTGAGTGCAATCAATTCTGCTGCTTGAGCCGAATTATGTGGGACACGTGCAGCTTCAACAACTGTATGCAAAGTCGTGACAGCATATGCTGCAGTCGTGTCACCACTCGGAAGCTTAAAACATGAACCATCCACCCATAATGTACCATCGCATTCAGCAAGAGGAGTATCGGATAGATCTACTCTCCCTTTCATCTCTTCCTCTGTTCTGAGAAAACAATCGTGCTGTTCTGAAACGTCTGATTCCTCTGCAATTGGCAACAACGTAGCTAAGTTTAAGGTACTGCACCTTTTTATGTGCACATGACTCGCTAGTAATGTCAATTCGTAACTGGACAGTCGAGCACTAGTTAAGTGCTGTGTCTTGGTTCTATTTAACAACGTGTCTACTGCATGTGGGACCATCACGACTAGTGTATTATTCATTACTAGACCAGCAGACTGTCGAATAGAAACAGCTGCTGCTGCTGTGGCTCTTAAACAACTTGGCAATGCTTTAGCTACCAGATCAAAAGTCGCCGAAAAATAGGCACATGGACGCTGCCTACCTCCGAACAACTGAGTCAACACAGATAATGCACAGCCCTCTTTCTCGTGGACATATAATGTGAAAGGCTTACTGTAGTCGGGGGTACCTAACACAGGAGCCGAACACAATGCTGTGCGCAATTCGAGAAAACTTTCCTGACACTCTTCAGACCAAGGAATGGGATTGGGTGTATTTTTGCATGTTAATGCCACCAAGGGTTTGGCTAATAACGAAAACTGTGGAATCCACTGTCTACAGTACGATGTAATGCCCAAGAAAGCACGCACTTCTCTCTGTGTTCGTGGCACATTCAATTTCGCTATTGCCTGAATTCTTTCTGGGGTCAGTTTCCTTCCCTCCTTCGATAAGAGGTGACCTAGGTAGGTCACTTCTTGTCGGTAATATTGCAGTTTGGAAAGTGACACCTTGTGATGAAGATCACACAGATGACGCAACAATGACAGCGTTGCCTTTTTACAAATTTCCTCAGTGTCTGCAGCAATGAGTAAATCATCCACATACTGTACAAGAGTAGCACCTTCAGTTAAAACAATCGTATCAAGCTGTGTTTTTAGAGCTTGACTGTATATTGATGGACTTTCACAGTAGCCCTGAGGAGCGCGTTTAAAGTGGAAGCTGCGACCTCCTAAACTGAAGGAAAAAATATCCCTGCTTTCCTCAGCGATCGGGATGCTGAAGAAGGCATTCTTCAGGTCAATCACCGAAAACCAAGAGGCAGAAGCTGGAATCATAGTCAATAATGTGGTAATGTAGGGGACAACTGGGAATTGTGGCACAACTATTTTATTCACCTCTCTAAGATCAATCACGAATCTGTACAAAGGTGGCTGAGAAGGGTCAGTTCGTTTTAAAACAGGCAGAACAGGACTATTGCAAACGTTGCCTCGTGTTTCTTCAATCACATCCTTTTCAATCAATTCGTAAACGATCGCTAGCAAAGCTTTTTCACCTTCACTCGAGATTTTGTATTGGGGAATTCGTGGCATTTTAACGTTGGCTTTCAATGTTACAACATATGGTGGAATTTCTAAAAGGCCTACATCATTAGGACCAGCGGCCCAAAGAATGTCTGGAAGAAACGACAATTCTGCTGGAAGTTTATCCCTCGACAAATACATGGGAGAAACCACTTTCTTACCTAAAGTAAGTTGCACTCCTGAAGGAGAACAGTACAAAGTCGCATACAATCTTTTTAACAAATCCAATCCTAGCAAGTTTTCACCACAACCTGTTGTCAGAATGAGGGGTGCTTCGAATTCGCAAGGACCAACAGAAAGAGACAAAGGGTCAGAAATCGGATTTCTAACTGGGGCGCCAGAAAAACCTACAGAAACGTTCATTTCGCCAGACAAAGGTGCGCCAGGGAGTTTGGAGTGCATAATAGAACTCTTTGTAGCACCATTATCCAACAGAAAAGGCTCTGACACGCCTGATGTAATCACCTCAACGTACGGTCCACTCTGATCTACTGGAACTGAAACAACTCCCTCTCTTTGTCTATGGCTGTCCTAGCAATCATTACCCTCCAAATACTCATTTTCTGTATAGTAATCATCAACATAGTATTGAGCTGTCCTGTCAGAGGCGTTGTTCTGCTGATCAAACCTATTCATAGAATTTTGCGGTGGAAGGGGACGTGCGTTCTGGGGGGCGTTTCCACGTCCTCTACCTCTAGGCGCTTGCTGAACACCACGACCTCTTACACCAGAAACACCATTGGCACGCTGTAACAAAATAGGACAACAATACTTGAAATGACCTTCTTCCTTGCAATACGAACACTGGTTGGGGCCTACAGGTAACGGGGTTGAGTATACTCGACTCTTTGCGAGTTCCTCTGATACTGTTGAGGCTGCTGAAAAGTATTCTGATAGTTATTCTGACCATTATTATTTTGATTACCACCACCACATGGCGGATAGGCTTGCTGTAGCAAAACCTTCGTTTTCAAATCCTTAGTTTTCTTTTCTACTCTATCTTTCTCGTCCTTGTCTCTATTTTCGTAATATAGTGCAGTAGCTAATATCTGCGCTGAAGATGAGACTGCCCAAGAACTTTCTGAATCCTTTAACTTTTTACACAATTCTGGAAGCAGATTGTGCACGAATTTATCGACAAACAATCTCTGACCTCCTTCTGTGGTCATATCTTGACCGCTGTGGTCGACAAATGTTTCTTCAAACCTGGTGAAGAAATCTGAGACTGTTTCTTCTTTCTTCTGCTTACATGCAGACAACTTATCCCAATTCACGCGTATTGCAGGCATTATCGTTTTCATGTAATCAACTATTCTGCCAGGGAGTTCTGCTATCAAAGGCTCAGGCTTAGCACCACCAACTTGTCTGGCGTCTGCAGCAGCAATATTAGCCCATGAGTCACCTAATTCCTGATCATGATCTGTATGACGAATTTTACCCCATAAAGGCTGTGGAACAACATTCCCAAATAGCATATCGATATCGGCTAAATACATTATACATGATCCAGCAGTCTGTGACAACTCTTTGTAATATCCTGCAGGATTTTTACGCGGATCAGGTAATGTCTGTTTAAGTGCTAAAACTTCAGCTCGCTTCCATGGGACATGTACCCATACACGCTGAAAGTGTGGCAGAAAGGTGGGTTAACAGTTGTGTCGCCCTCTCTCCATTGTGGGGGGACTTCTCTCATGGGGTATTGTCGTGCCTTTTTCCTACTAGACGCACTAGGTTCAGATTGTGACCCATAACTGCTCCCCTTACTCCGATATGATAACAATATTTCAACCGCTTTCTCTACATCGGGACCTACAATCATGCCCTCTCCAAACTTAAAACGTACACGACACAACTCTTGTGGGTTGCATTTCAGATCATTGTCTTCCAAATCCTCACCAAGGAAAACACACATCTGTTCAAAAACATATCTCTGCGTCGGTGCTTCCCATTGATGGAAGACTTCCATGACAGACTCTACATCATATTTTACAGTGTCCATAACCCATTTCCGTGCTAAACGATTCAAAGTGTCTCTCTCTTCATAGTCAGGCAGTCGACTTCGCAACTGTCTTCGTTCCATTTTAGGGGTCGTAGTAGGCGACCCAAAAAGAGGTGAAAAAAGGTTAGTGACAGTGCTGGCCATTTTCTGCCGAATGGAAGGTGAAACTGAAGGAAGAACGGGTGGAAAAACGGGGTGAGATAAGGCAGGAGCAGAGACCATAGCAGAGGAGGCATCAGGAGACATAGAAGGAGCACCAGGCAAAATCGTAGAGGGAGCATTAGGAGAAGTAGAAAGTACAGTAGGCAAAATTGTGGAAAGCACAGGTGAAACAGGTGTGATCGGTGGGCCTTGAGGAGGCTGCACCATAGGGACAGGAGCCAGCTGGAGAACAGCTGGTGAGTGCTGAATAGGAGGAATAGGAGGCACAGGTTGCACAACTAAAGGTTGCGGGGGTGCCGTGGCATTTTGCGCATAGGGGGGTGGCGAACTTAATAAATGCGACATTAATGGATCCTTTTCACGCTCTTTTGCTGCCTCTTGCTGAAGAGACGGCAAAACTGGATAACATTTATCTATTGCCATTTTACGTTGCCTGTGCAACTGCTCACTCATCTGCTCTTCCTCATCGTCTTTAAACTGCATAGCAGCTTGCATTACTGAAAGTCCTCCTTCTCTCTTATTTTTCTTAACTAATTTGATTTCCTTTTGTTTGGCCTCCTTACGCCATAGGCGGAAAGAGTCAAACATCGCCGGCCGGGCTTTCTTTTTGAAAAGTTTAACTTCAAGGTTATCTAAGATTTCGGTATCAAAGCTACCATATTGGGGCCATTTTAAAACACCATCTTTCCTGGTGTATTTGATCCATACTTCGTTGTATGTGATGCGGCCTACCCCATGTTTCACATATAACTCGTAAGTTGGAGTTCCAACTGGAGGAACCGGACATGAGTCCTCCAATCGGGAGTCCCTATTATTATAACCAAGACAAAACACATTTCCAAGTCTAAGACTGTAGTGTAGTTCCTATTTTCCCAATAGGCTCTGCGCAAACATAAAGCAGCAACCTATCACATATCTTGTAGTGTAGTTCCTATTTTCCCAATAGGCTCTGTGCATTGGAATAATATCTTCAATAGTATAGACGTAGGACTGTGGTTAACTAGGTCTTCTACTGACGATATTAGACTTAAAGTTATGTGTGCCAGCTAGCTCAGAGTTCACTAGAAACTTTCTCGAATAGGCAAGGAGGAGTTTAACCTCCCTGGATAGACAAGAAGGGATTTAGTTTCTGACAACCATAGAACATGACAACTTTGCTCTCCCCTAATCAAGAGTATATCTCTAGAGTCGTGTGAAAACAAAAGACAACTAGTTTACTCAGTCAGTACGTGCATTCTTAGTTTCACCAGTTTGTAGAGAAATAAGAGATGGGCGTGTTTCAATAAAAAGATGTTATTTATTGATCAGTCTCTTTTCTCATACAAGAGAAATGAATCGCTATTATTGCAATACTTATAGTTAAGTAAAGTGCATACAGTAAAAACAGAATTATAAAATAATACTGTAAAAGCATTTATATGGTTTCTTAGCCATATGATACTTAAAATGGATAAAAGATATACATACATATATACATTGACTAATCGTTCTCAACTGGTGCTTCTAACTACGCCTACCCCGGTGTACCTGACCTAAGCCTAATACTTGGGCGGGAGTAAATAAGTAGCAGTTTAAGTTAAGATAGTTTTGCCAAGGATCTGACTCAAGAATTCTCTGTAAGGGGTTAGTCAGTTCAGTACCTGGGATTTAGAAGGCTGGAGGGTTGGTATCTCTGTCTCAGGACTCGATATCCCAGTTACCCGCGAGGGCGGCTGGGAACGCCGGAGGCTGGATTTCTCGGCAGGAGAAAAGGCAGCGTCTCTCTCAGCGCATCAAAAGGGAGGGGCAGCGTCCGTGGGCTTTTCTGCATCAGCTGGGCTCTCCGGCAAGTAGCGCTGCTCCAAGCTCGTCACCACCGTGTCTTAGCTTAGGGCAGCGTCGGTATATTTCTACCTGAAAGGTGCCGTGTTTGACGTAAGGATGGACATAAGACGTCAGCAAGAATGTCATAAGGACTGGTCGTTCTTACATTCTTTGCAGGAGTTCTCGAGCGAAATCAAAACAATAGCTGCGGGGGATTTCCCAGGTCTGCTGGAGGTTTGATTTGTTTTGAGAACTCGGTGTGCTTTCTAGGGGGCTGGAGGAATAGTGCTTGCTTAATGTGACAGCATGCGCTATGACCTAATCTGAAAACGGGTTTCTGTGCCGGTGTATGGACATTAGTGAATTAATAACCGGACAAGGGTCAGAAATAGGAGTATCAATATAGGCACCTAGATAAACACACTACACCCACTCCACGATTTTATGTACATATTTACTAAACTAAGCAATAGTAAACATAACTAACAGTGCATGTGTATACCGAACCACCCCAAAAATAATTTTGTTTGTTTTGAAAAATGGCGTATGCAAAATGCACGAAATGAGTATAGGTACTGTATGCATTCAAGCAGTATAATCATTCAAAAGGGAGATGCATATTATATATCTGCATGAATGATTTGCGAAATTACACATGAAATGGTTCTTGATACAGAAAAAAATTGCGAGACCATCTCATCACATATAAACACAATTAATTGCATATAAACTAGAGGTTGAGGTAGTGTAATGTCTCTAGAATTCCTAAGAATAGAAGCTCTGTTCTCTAAGAATAGTTTTACTTTAAGCAGAAGATAAGTGCCAAAAAGGTAAATATTTTGGAATTGGGAAAAAAGTTTTCGCTTTTCAGGGGAGAAGAGAAGAAATAGTTCACAGTCACTTTGTTTTTAAAAGACTGAAGGTCAAATTCAGAGTTCAGGGAACGCCGTGTGAAAGATTGTTTTTAAAGTCATTTTCTCTGTTCCGGTGAAAACATCATTTCAGACAAACTCTCGAAAAAACAGTCTACAGCTACTGGTGAAAGTTCGACTAGGTTGGAAAATGTCGCTACCATGCAGTCATGCGCATGATTGCTTTCAATGATGGTTCGATCAGAACTGCTTACAGAAGGTCGTACCTGGTCGATGCTGCTTTCATCTTGTACTTCACTACCCTTCAATCGTAGTGGTGAAGTTTCCACGAATGCCGTCATCAGGATAGGTAACCGCTGGGGACAGCACAATGCATGAGCTTTTACTATACCCAACAAAGTATCTGCATCCAATGGTACTTCTGATTGTAGTGTAAGACAGGTGTCCAACACGCATTCTTCGACGCATAGCATGCACCTTAATACAGGCATAACACAATTCAGCCAGATGGGTCTGAATGAAAGAACCCAGGTCATATTCAGATCCCGTAGCCGGGCTAAGCCAAGGACTTTAGTTATGCGATCCCGGTAGCGGATAGCTAGGATCGTTTCTTCCATTGTTGCTGGAGTCTTGTCTGTGACATGGCTTGCCATAACGAAGCAAGAGTAGCAAGAATAAAATGCCTGCTACGAGTCCCAACAGGAGTGGAAGTCCGCCAAAGATGGAATGGACGAAATTTGGAAAAATACCCAGGATCGCTTTGAATGGTGTTAAAGCTCCTGAAAAACTGTCTTAAATACACTTGCGATACCACTTGTATCAGAAATATTTAAGATTTCGTTCAGTATTTCTGCGAAGTGTAGGGGGCAATTTGTTGATAACATTGAATGAATCTCTGCCGTTGTCCTTGCAACTTGGAGATCGTACGTTTCTTTTGATGACGTCAACTGGGTTGGCGTCTGTAGGAGCACAGTCTTCATTCTGCTTAAAGTATCAATTCGAATAGAAGAGATTTTTAAACTGGGCCATAACCTTCCCTCCCTGTCTGGAGCATCATTCGGGAACAATACTCTTTCACAGCACATGACCCTGGAAGTCACGCTTACAAGATAAGGTTTTCCTGGCAGCAAGCCACAACATCTGTGATCTACAATTAGAATGTAACTCCCCTTCGAAAGTCTTCTAAAGAATGGTTCTATTTGTGTTGCAGGTGTGCCTAACTGGTGACATGAAAGGTTATTTGAAGTCCCTTCACAGGCCCCATGCAAACTAATACCCTGACACAGAAGTATGCCACTTAGTGATTTTTCACAATTATTACCACTAAGAAATACACTCTGTCCGTTATTACTGACACATGTGTGTGTATAGGGTAAGTTCCATGTGGACTTAATGTATCCTTTACCCAACCTTTCATACTGGCCTGCCTGTATATATTTTTGGCAGTATTGAAACTGGAAAGTTGTTATCGGAATATTTATTATCCCATGTATTATCCATTCAATGACAGGTCGTTCTGACATTGTCAATGGTAATCTCTCAAGTTTTTCAATGCTCAGAATTGTATAGTCCATTACTTGTAATGGGGTAACCCAGTAACCCTCAGAACCTGGGTAGACAATGTTAAATAAAAATTGGTTCTGTCGGATAATGAACAATTTCTTTGTTACACAACATATATTCCTATAACTTTTCTTACTTAGTTATACTTGGAAATATTTGTATAAGAAAATCACACACCACACATTTGATATAGATATCAAAAAAAGAGAAAGGTTGTTATTCATCAATCCCTTTACAAAAAATTAATTAATTTTTAACATTTGAAAGTTGGTTGTCCATACAATAGAATGTCGAAACAAAGTGCACAAGTGAATAAATGTGATCAAGTGATTTAAGTGTATAATACAGTGAAACAATTTAAGGCTAAAATTAAGAGAAACACAGGTCCAACATTAGTTTCAATCTCCACAGACAGTACAATTATTTCTATTTTTCTGCTGGGATATAACAAGGACCAATTGGTGAATTAACGTCGACGTTTCGACCCTGGGATACGGTGCTGTCTTATTAGCGACCAGTTCGGGTCTTCATCAGGACGAAAGAAAGGAAGGGACAACCTAAAATTAAAAAAGGCGTGCCTGTTTTAGTACGGGGTGTGTGAAATTAACGAGTGGGTGATAACAACCTCTACTAAATTGCTCACATGAAAATTCGTTTTTTGGGGGGGTTTGTGGGGCGTCCTATTTCTGCCTCTACGCAGGTTATTCTTGTGTTCTAGCGTTGGTTCTGTAAATTATTAATACCATTAAGTATCCCATATTTTAAGGGTTAACTTATACTTAGACTTAAGGGTTCAGCTAGACACATACCTCAAGGATTTGTCACCATCCGGTGGACAAATTGGATCTGGAAGCTGCAGATCGGTTAATATCTTTTTGGAGGTTTTTCAAGACGTTGAATCTGTAATTTATTAGGCAACGTTCCGTGCTCTATTTATCATGAATTATTAACCAGTGACACGCAGGTTCATGTCAACACGTACCTTTTTGTATGAAACGCCACCGTCCGGTGAAAGTTTCCGGGTCAGAAGTGCCGCAGCCGCGATCACCTAGACAGGTAATTATTTTCACATTAGTGACTTCACTCTATTTAGTAAGTTATTAAAGGTACAAGGGGCGGGATCGTTTTGAGGCGATCCTCGGCAAACTATCAGTTCGCCTGAGCTAATCTCTTCAAACTTACTTAAAGAGCAGTAACAGCAGCCGTCTGTCTGTATCCCGCGAGTCAATCCTTACTGCCGACTCGCGTCTGACTCAGTTTCAATCCCAGATTACGTCAGGTCTACGTGCATTACGGCACGTCTGTAGACCCGTGACGCTCGTCATACAAGGCGTTTTGGACAAAGGTCCAATGGTTATCTGAAACGCACCACGTCAGAGTTTCGTGCGTAGCAGCCTTTCAACCCATTCGTGTCTCAGAATGGTTGTCATGACTGACGTGTGAAAGGTTGCATTGCTGAATAACCAACACCCAAGAATCCCAACTATATATACAATACCAAAGATTCATAAAGACTTAATCAATCCACCTGGAAGGCCCATCGTGTCTGGATGTGGATCAATTTTGGAGCCCATAAACCAATATCTGGACAAATTTCTCCAACCGTTTGTCCTGAAAACTAGTGCATACCTTAGAGACACTACCCACACAATCCAAATATTCGAGAACCTTCCGCTCAATCAGGAACAACTGTTTGTAACGTTAGACGTCTGTTCTCTATATACGAGTATACCACAGCACGAGGCGATAGAGGTAATAAAAAAGACGCTCAATACCAGGGAGGCCCCGCACTGGGTACCTACAGACTTTCTAATAGAGCTGTTACAAATAGCAATGACAAGGAACTACTTTATGTTTCAAAATCAGTTCTATGTCCAATGCAAGGGAGTGGCGATGGGCGCCGGCTATGCTCCTAGTCTGGCGAACCTATACATGGATGACTTCGAATGGAAATACATCTACCCCGAGACCAATCCACATTCTAACTGTATTACAAAGTGGAGTGGTACATAGACGATATCATCATGATCTGGAATGGAACTGAAGAACATCTAAATACCTTCCTGACTTGGTTGAATGACCGCTCGACAGACATCCAATTTACGATGGCATGGAATCGAGAATCATTGCCATTTTTGGACTTAACATTTGAGAGAGAAGACGACAAGATAACAATGAATTTATATAAAAAACCAACAGATCGTAATACATTATTACGATACAACTCTCATCATCCAAGAAATCTACGGGATAATCTACCGTACGGTCAATTTTTGCGTATACGTCGAAATTGTACCAAGCGAGGAGATTACTTTAAAGAAACAGACATCCTGATCATGAAATTACGAGACAGAGGACATCCGAAAGGCCTACTGAATAGAGCGCGCAAAAGGGCGTGGTATAGACCGAGGGAAACGCTACTTGAACCAGTAGAGAAACCTCAGGCACAGGAAAGATTGATCTGTGTAACCACCTTTAATACGAGGAGTCATGACATCAACAAAATAATTAAAAAATACTGGAATCTGGTAGGACCTGAGATTGGAATAGAAGAAACTCCGATGTGTGCGTACAAGAGGGCCAAAAACATAAAAGACTTTGTAGTCTCCTCATTTTTGGATACACCGACTAACACAGATATCAGGAGCCAATTGTCATTGCCCCCCATCACTGGACACCACAGATGTGGGAGCTGCAAAGCATGCAAATATACTAAAACAGGCAATTCTTTCATTAATGGCAATAAGACTTATACAGCAAAACACTTTACAAACTGCAATAGCCAAAATCTGATTTATGCCATTAGATGTCCATGTCAAATGATGTATGTGGGCCAAACTACTCAACGTATCAAAAACAGGATCTTACAACATCAGAGTAGAATCAGGTGCAAGGTCCAGGGTGCCCCCCTCGTTGAACATTACAACAAGTCCAGCCATACACATGAACAGCTAGAATGGTGGGTTTTAGAAAAGATCGAGCTACACCAAAGAGGAGGTGATATGGCCTCCCTTTTGAATTACAAAGAGTGTCTTTGGATCCATATCTTAGATTCTGTGGCTAATGGATTGAACAGTCAGGAAGAAACTTGTATACAAATGAGTAGACTTTAATATTGGAACTGTATCATTAGGTATGATTACTACATGTACCAGTTTCTCTGATTGCCTTAAGTAAGGTTTAATTTGTCATCATCAAAGCGTGAATATTACATGTAATTATATTGCCTATAACTACGTGCATTTCCAATATGTTCCGAATGTGTTTCCAACTAAATTGGTCCAAAGCATTTGTAACTTCACTGAATATGTTAAGCATGTATGCCTATAGATAATGTTATCATCCTTGGATATGAGGGTTCTTGTACTAAAATGCCTTCTGATTGGGCCGTCCAAAAACATTACGAAAAATATAAGCCATGGGTCAGGGAGGCTTGTAATATACTACCTCCGCACACTGATCTGTAACCGAATAGATTTACGGTCAACTAATGCCAGATCCTACGGTCTGCCCGGCCGCTATGGTTGCTTCGAGTTAACCCCGGACACAAGATCCAAGGTGCAATGCAACCTTTCACACGTCAGTCATGACGACCATTCTGAGACACGAATGGGTTGAAAGGCTGCTACGCACGAAACTCTGACGTGGTGCGTTTCAGATAACCATTGGACCTTTGTCCAAAACGCCTTGTATGACGAGCGTCACGGGTCTACAGACGTGCCGTAATGCACGTAGACCTGACGTAATCTGGGATTGAAACTGAGTCAGACGCGAGTCGGCAGTAAGGATTGACTCGCGGGATACAGACAGACGGCTGCTGTTACTGCTCTTTAAGTAAGTTTGAAGAGATTAGCTCAGGCGAACTGATAGTTTGCCGAGGATCGCCTCAAAACGATCCCGCCCCTTGTACCTTTAATAACTTACTAAATAGAGTGAAGTCACTAATGTGAAAATAATTACCTGTCTAGGTGATCGTGGCTGCGGCACTTCTGACCCGAAACTTTCACCGGACGGTGGCGTTTCATACAAAAAGGTACGTGTTGACATGAACCTGCGTGTCACTGGTTAATAATTCATGATAAATAGAGCACGGAACGTTGCCTAATAAATTACAGATTCAACGTCTTGAAAAACCTCCAAAAAGATATTAACCGATCTGCAGCTTCCAGATCCAATTTGTCCACCGGATGGTGACAAATCCTTGAGGTATGTGTCTAGCTGAACCCTTAAGTCTAAGTATAAGTTAACCCTTAAAATATGGGATACTTAATGGTATTAATAATTTACAGAACCAACGCTAGAACACAAGAATAACCTGCGTAGAGGCAGAAATAGGACGCCCCACAAACCCCCCCAAAAAACAAATTTTCAGGTGAGCAATTTAGTAGAGGTTATCACCCACTCGTTAATTTCACACATCCCGTACTAAAACAGGCACGCCTTTTTTAATTTTAGGTTGTCCCTTCCTTTCTTTCGTACTGATGAAGACCCGAACTGGTCACTAATAAGACAGCACTGTATCCCAGGGTCGAAACGTCGACGTTAATTCACCAATTGGTCCTTGTTATATCCCAGCAGAAAAATAGAAATAATTGTACTGTCTGTGGAGATTGAAACTAATGTTGGACCTGTGTTTCTCTTAATTTTAGCCTTAAATTGTTTCACTGTATTATACACTTAAATCACTTGATCACATTTATTCACTTGTGCACTTTGTTTCGACATTCTATTGTATGGACAACCAACTTTTAAATGTTAAAAATTAATTAATTTTTTGTAAAGGGATTGATGAATAACAACCTTTCTCTTTTTTTGATATCTATATAAAATGTGTGGTGTGTGATTTTCTTATACAAATATTTCCAAGTATAACTAAGTAAGAAAAGTTATAGGAATATATGTTGTGTAACAAAGAAATTGTTCATTATCCGACAGAACCAATTTTTATTTAACAGAATTGTATAGTCAGCACCCTTTTGTGCCAAACTGATTTGTTTATCAGTAAGGTTAAAGATATTAAATAGTGACGTTGTGTTGATTAGACGCCAAGGCACATAGCCTGAACACAGATTTTGTAACGTCCAGCCAAGCTGTACAATAGAACGTAATTGAGACTGACCGTGTTGTAACATCAGTAAGTCTTGTTCTATTATATCTATTGCAGAAGATACAATACTGTCCAGTGAATATATTCTGGAAGACAGAGTCATTAACCCATTGTCCACAACAGAAAGTGATTTTTCCAAATTAACACGGTCAATTTCCCGTATTTTTCTGCTGTCTCAATTTGAGTTACTTTCCAAGCTTCGTTGTAAGCTGCATATATAGAGGCCGCTATGAAACGTTTTTGACGCTGTTTGCGTGGTCCCATGATGAAATCACGCAAGTCAGCACCTTCTTTAAGTAAAGTTAAGTGTTGCTTAATTTCTGACAGTGTGGATGTATGTAGCCATTGAAGGCAGAGTTTTTCCATACTGTAAGTGGTTACAATCCCTGGATGTTGTCTCTGGGAGTATCTTGGGTCTGGCCTGGTCAATGTGAACCCCTGTATTTTATTCAGGAATCTGTCTTGACAGTTATTTGTGTCTGTGGTTACATCATTGTATAATGGAGTTTCTTGATGTAAAGCTTTGATTTGGGTTTCAAGAGGTTTAAGTTCCATTGCTTTGTTGCATAGTCCTTGTTGAATCACTTTAGGTATATCAGGTGTGATTAGTCTTTCAGTTTGAACCTCTGTGTTTGTAGCAAACTTTGGTGTTCTACTACTTCTTGGGAGTCCACTTGGCCCACTACTTGTTATCGGCCACATGATTGTGGTTTAACCAGGTCGATGGATACAACTCGGTTCTCCTTTTTACCAGCAAGGGGCGGTAGTACTACTGATCTTGTCCCGTTGACAGACAAGACAGGAACTGCTTTTCTGTAAGAAGGCCCAAATTCCTTCTTCACCGCAATCTTCTCTCTGACCAGACCCCCGATTTTTGGAATCCAGACAGGCCTTGCTGGGACAGGTGGTTTCTCTTCAGTGGTTATTGGCTGCTGTTTCAACTTTATGTTGCTCAGGTCTTTTCTTGTTTCATTTAAGTCCTGTAAAATAGCCAAACGATCTTTGATATCAAAGCATTTTTCTTTAACCACAGAAGTTTGACTATCGAGGTCCTGGATTAACATTCTAGTCCCAAGCAATAGTTTGTACGGACTGAGACCTCTCAGAGAATTTCTTGGCAGATTATTAAGACTACGTTGGACACTTATTAAATGTTTGACCCACCCAGCTCCCGAACCTAATACCTTTGCCGTTATAGATTGCTCTGTGCCTTGGTTTTTTCTTTACACCATCCCGTTTCCCTCAGGAAGGAAGTGATAAGAGTCCCGCAATGCAATGCCCAAGCTGGCCATACACCCCCCATAAGCTCGAGAGCTCAAAGTAGTGCAATGGTCAGAATGTAGCATGCCCCATGCGTATATGCCATTATAGACTCGCAAATCTTTGTATAACAGTACAGACGTCAGCCGAGAGCTGTGGTCTATATTATAAGTGAAAATAGTCTCTACATGTTAATATGACGCATTATTCATACTGGGTATTTTCTGTCGATAGCCTAATCCTTATTGGGTGAAACGCCATGGCAATACACCGTCTCGGTCCCCACTGCGATCTCTGTTGCAGTTTGGACAGTTTTTTGCAAATATGTGATGTTGCAGGCTCATTCCTGGCCACCAGTATGTTGATTGTAATTCTTCTAGAGAATCCTTAAGTGTAAGGTGTCTAAGACCCTCACCCATATGTGCGTCTGCTATTAACAAGCCTCTCCTGTCCATGTTTGGAATCACTCTATCCCCCACTCCAGGGATTCGAGCAAAAGGAACGGAGTTTGCATCGATTATGTATGTATAATTGAGTGGATACATGATGGGTAGCGCTGAGCAGTCGCCTTTTGATGACGTTTTTACTGCCAGCATTGTTTCCCCGTCAATGTATTTTACTGAACGCTTTTTTGTAGCTACGGAAGCCGATTTAGTTGTTTCCGCTGTGGCTGTCTCAGCCAATGAATTCCCTGCAACGTGAACGCCATCACGCTGATGACTCAGTGAGTGTATCACGTGAGTCTTTGGTAGTTCTTTCTTTAAAAGAACTATTTGGTCCCAAAGCGATTTTTGCTTTATTGTGGCACCTGTGTCATCTTTGTACCCGTTTCCAACCCATTTCTGCAGGTCGTTATTGTACGATTTGACGCAGTAATATGAATCGCACACTATTAGTGTCGGGAATTCGCGATCCGCATTATCTAGCGCCATTTTTAACGCTATTATTTCAGTTTGTTGTTCTGAATTATTTTCCACTGAGTGTGTTTTTGAAAACAGAGGTTTTAATTTACCTCCGCGCCACACGTCTTTTGTAATCTCGCATGTGGCGTTATAAGCTTGCTCTCCCCAAACTGAGGGTTGAGCATGTCCGTCTGTATATATTACACAGGCGTACTGTTGTATGGGCAGAATGTCGCCAGGCAGAGGATATTCTCTTTCATATTCTAGATCTTTTAATTTTGTCATTTCTGGATCAAAATAGTATTTCACTCTGTCTGTAGCAAAAGAATCTTCCCATTGTATCCATTTTGGATTTAGTGCCATTGTAGGTAAATTACATGGGCTTGTTAATGCCTCAAAGGCTGATTCTGATGTTCTGACTGTAATCTGTTTGCCGTCAGCTTGGTTTCTTTCTCTTGCTACAGCTGTTTGAACCGCGTGAACAATGTTTTCCTTAATGCTGAATGTTTTTTCAGCTTCTGTGTACAAGTGTGATTTGTATGCTATTGGTACCGTTTCTCCCTCATTAGAGGTTAGGTATGTGAATCCGCATCTTCCTGGGATGACTCGAATCACAAGGTTGCGTGTGTTATCGCGTGTTTGCAGTTTTGTTTTAACTAACATGTCTGTTTGTAAAGATCTCAACATTTCAGTGTGTTTTTGAGTCCAATTGATTCTTTTAAAATCTGGTTTTATTAGATCATAGAGAGGTTTAACCCTCTCTGCATAGTTTATAATGTAAGTTCTTCCGAAATTCAGGAAACCTAGAATTGATTGCAAGTTTTTCAGTGTTCTAGGTGCTTGGATTACAGCACATTTCTCTAGGAAATTGTCAGCCAGGTTTTTGCCTTCACTTGATAATTCATATCCTAAAAATAGGACAGTCAGATGGGCAATTCTTGACTTCCCGAAGTTGAATTTGTAACCCTCTGCTGCGAACCCAAGTATTATGGTGTTCACTCTTTTCAAGTGAGTATCCAAGTCATCATCTGTTAGATAGATGTCATCGACATAAGATAATGCCTCATCATCATATATTTGTAGTAACTCTGTTACTCTCGCTGAGAATAATCCTGGGCTGTTCTTGAACCCTTGGGGCAAACAACAGAAATTTTTCTGCGAGCCATTTATTGAGAAAGCTGTCAAATATCTGCTTTCTAGTGCTATATTTTGACAAAAAAGTCCATTAGAGATGTCTAATGTTGTTTTGTATTTTTCGCGCACTATGCTATTCATTAGTGCTGCACTGTGTGAGTTTTGTACTGCAAACGTTTTGCAGCATGAGTTAAGGTGTCTGTAGTCCAAAACTAGACGATATGAATCATCTGGTTTGGAGACAGGAAACAAAGGATTGTTCATTTGTGAGGTGCATGTTTCAATCACCCCCTGGTATTCAAGTTGATCTAAGATCTCCCTGACCTGTTTTTTAGCTTCTTGCTTAATTGGGTACTTCCTCTGTGCAGTCGGTTGAGATTTTAACTGGATCTTGTGAGGAGGAGAGTCCTCATCCCATCCCACATGATTTTTATATAGTGCAGGAGCCTGGGCTACTGCCCACTTTCTTGCAAGTGTATATTTTTTATGAATTGGAATATGATTTGAGAAGGCAGGCATAATCATTTCTTCGCCATGAGGGCACTCCCTGACAAACTCTGGTGGCCAGTCTATTTCAGCTAGAAGGATGTCATAGCCCTTGGAGAGATTATCCCAAAATAGACCCATTATTTTCCTAGTCTTATCTCCCTCTATACGTAAGGTTATTTCATATATTTTATGAGGTTTGCTATTTATTTATTTATTTTTTGCATTTATAATGCGCGCAGATACCCACAAAGGGTTTCCCGGCGCCAGGACTAAGAGACCGACAACACAGAAAGCAACACGGCCAAAGACCACAATTATTTATTGAAAAGCCAGGTTTTAGCGCTTTTCTTAAAGCTGGCAAAGTTCTCCTCCTTTCGTAGAGCTGGGGGAAGGGAGTTCCATAGGACTGGTCCCAGATGGGAAAAGGATTTCCCTCCCACTCGGGCCAGTTTAAATCTAGGAACCACAAAATTTGCTCCATTTGAAGAGCGGAGATTGCGTGCAGGAGAGTAGGGCCTAACTAGTTTTTGCAGATACTTTGGTGCGGTTCCTGCCTTGATCTTAAACATATAGGTCAAAGCTTTGAACCGAACCCGGTTCTCAACCCTGAGCCAGTGCAGGTCCTTAAGGTGCTTCGAAATCCTTGCTGTCCTGGGGATTTTACACAGCAGCCTGGCTGCGGAGTTCTGGACTAGCTGAAGCCGCCTGATCACGGCTAAGTTGGAACCCAGGTATAAGATGTTACCGTAGTCAAGCCTAGATGTAATAAGTGCATTGACTACGGTCTTCTGGGTATCAACAGGCAGCATCCAGATAATCTTCCGCAGCCATTTGAGGATAGTGAAGCAAGTGCCAGCCACTTTATTGACCTGCTGTTTCATCGATAGTGAATCATCGATGCACACCCCTAAGTTTCTGACCTGGGTAGCCGGGATAGGAAAAGCGCCCAAAGATGGCGGCCAATGAATATCCTGCCACAGGTCTCTGTTTTTACCTAGGAGAAGGATCTCCGTCTTCTCCCCGTTGAGCTTCAGCTGGTTCGTTGACATCCAGCTGAAGACTTCATGAAGACCTAGTTTCAGCGCAGAGGGGGATGAAGGCTCCGAGTTGGTGAGAGTAAAAATAATCTGCGAATCATCCGCATAGGTCATGAGTTCTAGACCTACTCGCTCTGCTAGATCGGCGAGAGGGCGGAGATACAGGTTAAAAAATAGCGGACTCAAAATTGAGCCCTGAGGCACGCCATGGGGTGAAACAAAGGTGTCTGACTGAGCCTGAGAGGACGAGATCTGAAAAGTCCGGTTGCACAAATAGGACTCGATACAGTCCAGCACTGTCCCTCCGACACCATCCTCACTTAGCCTGGTAAGCAGTCTGTTGTGCGAGATGGTGTCGAAGGCCGCGCTTAGATCAAGCAGGACAAGCGCAACCGTTTGCCCATCGTCCAAGAGCCCCCTGATCTTCTCGGTGACTCCCAGGAGGGCGGACTCGGTGGAATGGCCAGCCCTGAAACCTGACTGGGAGAAATGGAGTAAGTTGTTATTCTCCGTGTATGTTGTAAGTACACCGTGAATGTGCTTCTCCAAGATTTTTGAGAAAGCAGGCGACAGGGAGATGGGGCGATAGTTGGCCAGCACCTCAGGATCAGCAGACGGCTTCTTCAACAGAGGGCTGACCATGGCGTGCTTCCAGGACGCTGGGACTTTTGCCAGATGAATAGAGGCATTTAATGTCTCAGAAATGATCCTCAGAGCAGAGTCATCAAGTTGGCTCAGAATGCTAATAGGAAGAGGGTCACAAGGAGAGCCTGACTTATTAGAAATAGCCAAGGATTTCAGGGTGTCCAAGGAGATAGTTGGCCAAGAGTCAAGCCGGTATCCTATTGATCTAACTGGGGACGGAACTTCTCTGCCATCCCTCACCGGGGGGTTAATATTGGCAATAATGGTCTCAATCTTTTCCACAAAGTAAGTGGCAAGATCTTGACATTTTTGGGTGGTAAGGGGGCATGCGGTCGCCATAGAGTTTGCTCCAGCTAGTTCCTTGACTGTATTAAAAAGAGTCCGTGCTTTGTTGGCAGCAGTGTTAATAGTCTCTGTAACATAACAGGCTTTGGCTCTCGTGCAGGCCGAGTGATAAAGGTTTCTGGCCTTACGGTATATTTCTTTTTTTAGAGGGTCGTAGTGTTTGCGCCATTTCCGTTCGAGTGCCTTACACTTAGTTTTTTCTAATTTGAGTTCTTCAGTGTACCAGGGAGCCGGTGGGCGGTGAACATTCCCTCTACACCTGGCAACAGGCAGACAAGTATCAACTGCTCTCTCCAACCAAATGTGGGTTTCCAGCGCATTTTTTTCCATATCACAACCCAGAACAGGGGGGGATATCTTTAGTGCATTCTGCAGCTCAGTCAGGTCCAGCCTTTTCCAATTTCTCATAAGGATCGGAGGCCGGGTGGAGCGTGACTGCTTAGGTTCTCTAAGGGTAATACTAAAAAGAGTTAAAAAATGGTCAGACCAACAAATAGGGTCAGTTTTTAGCCATTTTAACTCCTGTATGTTGGATATAATGGGGTCCAACAAATGTCCAGCTTTGTGAGTAGGGCCCTCATTTCGCAGTATCATGTTCAAAGTAGTAAAATCCTCCAAGAGGTTGACAGCTATACTATTTGATTTGTCCTTGCTAACTCTGGTATCTGCTGTTTCCACCTGAATGTATTCATTCGTGTCCACTGTCTCCAGATGATTCATCAGGATCGTGCGAGCTATTCTCACTTCTGCTGCGCTGTCTAGCATTGTCTGAGCCCACTCTCCGTTTTTCAGCTGAGTCCTCAGGACCCTCGGCATGTTTGATTATTTTCATGCTGGCTACCTTCTTCTTTGGAAATTGTAACTTTTTACTTTGATGAGCAGGTTCTTTGTCTTTGGACTTGACGAGCTCTTCCCTGTGTTCTGACCGTCCTCTTCTTTCCGATTTCTGCGAGGAAGTCTGAAAAGATCGAGAGGGACGTGTATCAATATCTTGATATCTATCAGGTTTCTTCAAATTATCCCTATTTCTAAGGTTGTATTTTTTCTCAGAGGGCTCCCTCTGGGGAGACTTGTTTCCTTGGTCCGGAGACCTTTCTCTCCGCCGAGGAGACCCTCCTCTGGACTGGAATCTTTTTTCTTTGGGAGTGGATTGTTTATTTCCATCCCAGTTCTTTTTTGAAGTGTTTAGATTATTTTTAATAAATACTTTTTCAGGATTTTCAATTAGTTGGGGTTTCACTGGTTTCCCACCCAAACTATCTCTTCCTAGTTCTTCATAGGATTTTTCTATGATTCTGGCAAGTTCAGATGGTTGGTCTGCTATATCTGTTTCCTTCAATCTTTGGCAGATCGCCACATTTGCTGCTTCCCCCTTTATGTTTGCTAGTAATATTGCCGAGACCTGCTTGAAGTCTTTCAGTAATTTCATACCCAGAGTTAAAGCAGGTTCTGCACCGTGTTCATTTTGAATCTGTTTTAGCACCTCTGGTATTACCGCCATGGACGGACCACCATGTGTTTTTGTCTAAATGGAAGCAAAGACTGTACCCCAAGTGTCACAGTCCTCAATATGTGGTGCGATCCCCATTGGAAGACAGATAGTCAGAATTCTGTGTTTCTCAACAGGGGTGGTATCTGGAAATACCGCCTCTATTTGAGTGATTTTTTGTGCTAACCAGAATGGAATTTGTTCCCGTTTAATGGGTACTTTACCTAGACAGGACTGTATGTTCTGTGGTGTGATTTTATTTGTGTTCCCCTGATGAGGGGTCAGCTGTGGAATTTTAATAGCTGGTTGGACTGTTGAAGTCCGCATTACATATTGGGCTAGTTGTCTGTGTATTTTAATCAGTTGTTTTAACTGTGTTAAAAGTTCTGGTATTGACATTTTTTCAATGTCTGGATGTGGTGTGTATCCGGCTAGAACCGGCCACGTCGCTCCTGGTCTACCTAGTGGACCGAGCCTGGTGATGTGATCATTATGTTTTAGGGCGCCTTTAAACCAGAGCAGGTGCTCCTGGTATTTGAGTGGTATTTCCACCTCCTCGAAAGGGGTGTACTCATCCGGAGGTTCCTCTATCTTGTAATAATGGAACTCCTTTGTTACAGCGTTTGCTGCTGGAAAATTTATCCATGAATAGAATACCTCTGTCTGCCGATATTCGTGTGCCTCAATTACGAATATGACTGTACCACCTCTCGGTGTTAGTCCATTTTCTATAAGTTTTAAAGTTATAGTTTTTCTTATGCTGACCGGGATGAGTATTGCACCCGGGTCAGTTTGCAGGAGACTTGTGTCTTCCTCTATGAGACGAGCTGCTATTCTAGCTGTCTCCCTTTCTTCCTCAGTTTCTGACATTTTACTGTCAAGAAGGGTTTTTGTTGCAGATCAGGTTTCCACGGAAACAAAGATTAGATGCACAATATTTTGGAACACTGTATCCTTCAACGTTGAATAAACCAAAAACCATACATAGGAGTCTCCTCCTACTAAGTTTGGCGGATTTAACCTTTCACCCACTCCAGACGTCTTTGGAGTTTTATGGGAAAAAAGGTCTGTGTGAAAAAGCACGACTGAGTTACTCTAATGTCTTGCGTTAGATTTATCGCCTATCCAAACCGTTGGGCGCCATGTAGTGTAGTTCCTATTTTCCCAATAGGCTCTGCGCATTGGAATAATATCTTCAAAAGTATAGACGTAGGACTGTGGTTAACTAGGTCTTCTACTGACGATATTAGACTTAAAGTTATGTGTGCCAGCTAGCTCAGAGTTCACTAGAAACTTTCTCGAATAGGCAAGGAGGAGTTTAACCTCCCTGGATAGACAAGAAGGGATTTAGTTTCTGACAACCATAGAACATGACAACTTTGCTCTCCCCTAATCAAGAGTATATCTCTAGAGTCGTGTGAAAACAAAAGACAACTAGTTTACTCAGTCAGTACGTGCATTCTTAGTTTCACCAGTTTGTAGAGAAATAAGAGATGGGCGTGTTTCAATAAAAAGATGTTATTTATTGATCAGTCTCTTTTCTCATACAAGAGAAATGAATCGCTATTATTGCAATACTTATAGTTAAGTAAAGTGCATACAGTAAAAACAGAATTATAAAATAATACTGTAAAAGCATTTATATGGTTTCTTAGCCATATGATACTTAAAATGGATAAAAGATATACATACATATATACATTGACTAATCATTCTCAACTGGTGCTTCTAACTACGCCTACCCCGGTGTACCTGACCTAAGCCTAATACTTGGGCGGGAGTAAATAAGTAGCGGTTTAAGTTAAGATAGTTTTGCCAAGGATCTGACTCAAGAATTCTCTGTAAGGGGTTAGTCAGTTCAGTACCTGGGATTTAGAAGGCTGGAGGGTTGGTATCTCTGTCTCAGGACTCGAAATCCCAGTTACCCGCGAGGGCGGCTGGGAACGCCGGAGGCTGGATTTCTCGGCAGGAGAAAAGGCAGCGTCTCTCTCAGCGCATCAAAAGGGAGGGGCAGAGTCCGTGGGCTTTTCTGCATCAGCTGGGCTCTCCGGCAAGTAGCGCTGCTCCAAGCTCGTCACCACCGCGTCTTAGCTTAGGGCAGCGTCGGTATATTTATACCTGAAAGGTGCCGTGTTTGACGTAAGGATGGACATAAGACGTCAGCAAGAATGTCATAAGGACTGGTCGTTCTTACATTCTTTGCAGGAGTTCTCGAGCGAAATCAAAACAATAGCTGCGGGGGATTTCCCAGGTCTGCTGGAGGTTTGATTTGTTTTGAGAACTCAGTGTGCTTTCTAGGGGGCTGGAGGGATAGTGCTTGCTTAATGTGACAGCATGCGCTATGACCTAATCTGAAAACGGGTTTCTGTGCCGGTGTATGGACATTAGTGAATTAATAACCGGACAAGGGTCAGAAATAGGAGTATCAATATAGGTACCTAGATAAACACACTACAAGACTAGGCATCTGCGCTCTCTAGTCTAGTTCCAAACTTCAAAGGATTATCGATTACGATATTTCTCGTGAATACACGAGTCCTTCGGTTTTGGTGCTTGCAAGTACCAACAATTATCCCAAAGGATACCCAAGATTAAGACCAACTAAGGACTGGGAGACACTCCACTTATACTTAACTGAGATATCGATGACGTCACCAGAAGACTCGTCTTAGTGTTTCACTCTACCAAACTGCAAGGGTCCAAATCAGGGCGATAGCCAGGGCAGCAGTCCTTGTAGCTGTCGGGAAGCGGGGAACCTCGCAGCAAAGACCTTCAGACCACGTCGACATGCAGGGGTCGATGAGGTGGTTGGCCGTCCTCCGGAATTTTCACACGAAGCTCCTCACGAACCTCTGGCTGACTGGTACCACTGGAATCGCCCCAAACTTTGGGCGCCAGCTGAGGTACTGGGTTTTTAAGAACCGGCACAGAACCGGTAACCCAGCGGTGTCAGGGTACACCCAGAGACCTCGGGTTCTTCCTGATCCAGACCACAGAAACTCAGAGTCTTCTAGGTGAAGTCAAAGATCGATTTATTGGCTGCAACCAAGGTAACAAGTGTCCTAGAAGTACAACACATGGGGAAGTATATTCTCAGGAGACTGCTCGAATTTACAAAGTCAGGCTTCTCTCTTTATACAGAATATTCGGCTTCAGGCAAACATTCTTCGAATTTGTAATATATCATTTACAGGTTTTGGTTACCAAGTAAAAGCAGAGTCATGATGACATGTACATATTTCACGTCGTGCTGCCCACAACAAATCACCCGGCAAGGCCCAACATTTCATCAGATATCGGTGGACCCCCAATAAAACAGGCACCTCCCCACCATAAAGTAAGTGAAGCAAAAAGAGTAGAGACAGATGGGAGCAAGATACGGCAGGTGTGCGCGCTGAAATGGTTTTATGGCCTGTTGAGCCCTGATGCTATCTTGTTCGGCCACTGGGAGGTGAACTGACCTAACGAGTTCGGCCTGGGGCAATGGTTCCAACTTGCACAGGTCATAGGAAAGTCGATTAAGGAGTATGTGTCCTTGTGGAATTGAATTCAGGTGGATTAAGGCCTATGTAAAGGGCAACACATAAATGGAGGCCAAGGGTTCAGGACGTGAATGATGATTTTGAGGTGAAATCGTCACCCGAATATGCTGAAAATATTTGTACATGGTATGCTCGTCATTCTCGGTCTTTTGATACCAAATTCGTCATGTTTCGACGAAGTTTTAATTCTCGAGTCCAGAACGATTACATGAATCCAGAATCTTCAGAACCACAGGGATAAGCCAAATAATTATACAATTTTAAATGTCGGAGCACATACACTGAGACACTGAGTCCTGATTAACAGGACTCTTGAACATTTCAGAGTGATTACACATGTGCCAAGTAGTCAAAATGGGGAAAAAATGGGGGTGTTCCTCCAAAAACCCTTTTCCTCGCAGAGAGGAGTTATGCAATAAATTCTCTTACACAAAATATCCAGAGAGGCTGGATGTATCCTTTGATTGGTTGCTAAGTGGTTAGGCACAGGCTCTTTTGTGTCTGCAGATTAGCTCCTGGCAGCCAGTAAGCACAAGAGTGGGAAACATGAAGTCATCCAGCTGTGGCCGGTTTTTCAGTGAGGCAAGCTGGTTGCAGAACAGGGTTGTGGAATAAAGTAGCAAGCAGTGGACTTGTGGGGTTCTATGTCCCATATAATACAGAGTGGGCAAAAACACCTTTTTTTGGCTCACGCCACCAGTGTGGACTAAAGCCATGCCTTCTACTTCAATTAATTGTGTTGTTATCTGAGAAGAAGTCTGTATCCAACATAGCACAGAGTATTCCATTCTCTTCTGAAATAGTACGTCAGTCCACTGCAGTGGACTGAAGGGCTGCGTGAATCATCTGTCTCTGTTGTTCCCCTTCCTTCAGATGCACTACTATCTAAGTTACATCCTTTTTCATCCAAGTAAAGTTTGAGTGAACATTCATTTTGGTTTACGATGAGATGTTTGTCTTTAATTCCAAATTAATTTGAACGTTTATAACTTATAAGCATATGCAAAATGCATTAAAGTGCCATGATTTCCACCCACAGGATGCAGGTTGTTTTTTCTTCTTAGATATAGCCACAAAAGTACTTTGATTTTTAATGATTTTCCAGTAAGGTAACAACCAATTTCTCTTGAAGAAAACATTATAACGTCAATCATGAAAGTCGGAGGCATGGCAATTATATGTTTGCAAATTCGCTAAGAAAAGGCGCTCAACTGGGAGTAACGGGGAACAGACAAATACTTTGCTGCAGAGAGGAGCCAAACCTAATTACATTCAAGAGACGTGTATCTATTTAGAGACCAAAATTAAATCTAGTGAATTCATGATTAGTGCTTATTACAAGTAATTAAAGCTTGAAAAAAGGCATTGTATTTAGTATATCACATCAATCATTTCCTCCTAGAAAAATAATTCAAATAATATGATTTTTTCAAAGGTACAAACTATATTTTGTATTTGTGGTCATGTTTTCAAACATTTTATGTGTAGTGTTTACAGAGAGAAGCACATTTATGTTTTTCTTTCAATTATTCTCAAAATGCCTTAACATCTAGGAAGAGCTGAGAATAAGGAGAAAAATAGAATGCACAATGTTTAGTGATATTAAACTCGAGGCTTTGAATGTAATTCCATTGCTATCTGTAGGAAAAAAAACATCTCCTGAGGGCTGCAAATAGAAAAATAAAGTCATGGAATAAACTCCCAATTAGTAGTATTGGACATTGCAATATAGATAAAATGAATATTCTTCCAAAATGTCTTTATCCTTTTAGGGCAATTCCTTTACTGATACCGGATTCTTTTTACAGGTGCCTGAAAGGTGCCATTGGAATTTATCTGGGGGTTACAGGTGGGCGAGACAAGCAATCCAAGTTATGAAGCTCCCATATAAGTGAGGAGGCCTTCAACTACCTGATTTTAAGTTATATTTCTGGGCTGCGTTTGAAGGGCGCTTGCGCAGTTTATTAATCCTGACAGACCAAGCAGCTTTCTGCTATCAGTTAGCTCTAGGGGTAGAATGTAGGCTTTTCCCATACTAGCTGGGGAATCCAAACTATTACGCGAGTGTTCGCCTTTCGTGAAAGATGCTGTATATATTTGGTAGGAAATGTGTAATAAATATTCAATTGTTTTTTTAAATAGAGAAACACCGCTGTGGGATAATCATGATTTTCCATTAGTGTTTCAAGATCCAATTGGAAAGACCTGGGTGTTATATGGGGTACAGACTATCAGACAGGTGTACGACTTAAATGGGTTCTGCTCATTTACTGGATTGCAGGGCTCCCTAATCATTTTTTCTTCAAGTATTTACAAGTGAGGGACTACTTCCTGACAGGATGTAATTACCTGATGGATCAGGAAGGTACAAAGCTAGTGCTGTGTCTTTATAAAGCAAGTTAAAATCGATTGATAAGCTCTGCATATCAGGTCCTTTGTCAGTATGTAACTTATGTGCTATTGGCTTCAAAATGGAGCTGGCAACTCGGTTCACTATATCAACCAGAAGCAACAACATTTAAAGGCATTCCTTCAGACCGCTCTCCAGGGAGTCACAGGTCGTCCCTTTATCCCCCCTTCTCTCGTTCCCTCCCCTACCATTCTGCCACCTTCCCATGGGGACCTCCCCCTTACCTCATCTGCTTTTCACCCCACCTCACCTCTACATCCTGCATCTCCTCATCATTCCACTGCCTTCTCCCACTCCCTTACTCCATTATTCCTTCCCATTTACCCCCTTTTTAATCCACCCTTCTTACAATCTGAACTACCAATCAACTTACCTTACCCTCCCCCCTCCCTCCCCTCTTCTCCTCACCCCATCCGCTCTTCCCCTTTCCTCATACCCTCAATTCTGTTCTTACTTCTCCCATCTCTCTTCAACCTCCTCTCCTCCCTCCCTTGCCTCACACCCTGGCCTCCCCTTTTGGTAATCCCATCAGCTTCCCTCCCACTGATCTCACTCCTCCTATCTCTCCACATCTTACATTCCCCCAATGCTTTACAACCCTGTTTCCCCTCTTGGTAATTACTCCCTCTTCCCCCCTCCTGACTGCACAGTGCCTCTCTCCTCCCACAACTTTCATTTTGCTTGACCCCCCCACTCTGCCTGGTGCCTTTACCCCTACATTCACCTTTCATGGCACCTGGCCTGAACCCTCTCTCTTCTCCCCACTCATATGGCCTCCCTTTGACCTCTCTCCCTCTTCTACCTGTTCAGCCCCTTCTCTCATCCCACCGTATCCATGGCCTTCCCATAACCCCACTCCTTCCCCCTCCTCCTCCAGCCATCCATTTCTACTTCTCAACATTCTCCTCCTATGTATGAACTCAATTCTTCACCTCTGCTCAACACCAGTAAAAATATCACAGTATCTATATTCACTCCTTTCTACCACCTTCTTTCCCCCCCTCAGACCCTTACATCACATCTTTGTCCCCAGTCCCCCACAGCCCACTGCCCTCCTTCGCCTACTTTACTTCCTCCCCCACCCTCGACCCACGCACCCCAACACTCTCCCCGGTCCCCCACCTCCTCCTGTCCTCCTTCGCCTAGGCCACTCTCTCCCTTAACCATTGAGCCACCCTTCACTCCTTGCTCAGCACACCTCTCTCTGGAAACTAAAACTTGATTCTCTCATCTCTTCCATTTCCCAGCTTGAAGCATCCATTTCACTCTTATGTGCTAAGAGATCCCCCTCCTAATAACCTCCCGAGGAGTTCCTTGCTTCCACGCCCCAATAGAACCAACCACAATCTTTCCCCCACAGACATCACCAACCTATTGGCTACCTACAAGACCATCAATGTCAATTCCCCTCCACTCGCCTCTCCTAACAACTCTACTCAATTTGCCATTCAGACCATCTCTTCCTTCAGAACTTACCGGCCTCCCCCAAAGGGTGCTCCCTCATTTAAGAATCTAATCCCTATCCCCCTCATCAGTCCAGACACTCACATCACCAAAACAGTTGCGCCAGAGCTACACTGTATGCTCCATAACTGCAGATCTGCAACCAAACACAAACTGGAAATCTCTGACACTATCACTCATCACAACCTCGACATGCTCTTTCTCACTGAGACCTGGTTTAATGACTCCTCTCACACTTCTTTTGATCTTCTATTACCTACTGACTGCTCTATCCTTAGAAACGACCGAACAGGCAAGATCGGGGGAGGTGTTGCGATTATCTACAGAAACGCCCTCCAAATCAAAACCTTTCCCACCACCCTCTATCGCACATTTGAATGCCTTTTCCTAGAACTCCAAGTTCAGCATGGCTCACCCTTCAGATTCCATATCATCTACCACCCACCTGGTAATTGCTCTTCCTTCATAGAGAAATTCATCGACTTCATTATTGACCAATATTCACAAAGCGACAAGCAGATCTTCCCAGGTGATTTCAATCTCCACTGGGGCTCCTTTGAAGACTTGGCTGCCAACAAGCTTGCAACCTTTCTCTCAGCTAACGATCTTGCACAACACTGCTCGGAAATTACACATGCCAAGGGCTCAATTCTGGACCTTGTGATATCCAAATCAGACCAGATTACCTCTGCTTCACCCATCCGTGTTGACTGGTCTGACCATTTCCTCATTTCCTTCTTTTTTCACCTCTCGCACATTTTAACTCTCGGCCAATCTAAAAGAGCCTCTACGTGGTTCCGCAACACAAAAAAAATAGATCTTGAGATTCTATGTGATTCTGCTATGCGTTCACTTCCTAGTCTAGACCCCAATACGGATGTCAACGATCTCACTCCCCTTTGCCTCTCAATCCTTGCAGTCGAGATCGACATGGTTGCTCCACTCCAAAGCAAAAGGAAAAGACCCAACCCATCAGCTCCTTAGTTCAACAAAGCTCTCTATGACGAAAGGAAAAAGCTCAGAATCTTGGAGAAGCACTGGAGACATTCTCCATCCACCCCAACCTCTCTCTTTTACGCTCAGTAAGATCCAAATACCACCAGCACATCTTCCAGGAAAAAACATCTCATTTCAGATCCCTCCTCGATTCAGCTAAAAACAGACCAAAAAAACTTTTCGACCTCATCAAAAACCTAAATTGTTCTCCCCAAACCATCAAGCCTGAGGATGCTTCAAAGAAAGCAACTGAGTTCGCTATATTCTTCGATCAAAAGGTAAAATCTCTGGTGGAAGAGGTCACCCACCCCACCCCCATCGAGGAGCGAAAAGCCTTAGTCACCTGGCTACACATTGCCGCCATCTCGGAGGTTGATCTCCTCAAATGCATCTGCAAAACCAAACCCTCCAACCATTCTTCTGACCCCATACCCAGTGGCATCACCATTGATTTCTATACTAACACCCTTTCCTACTGGACCAGGCTAGTCAATCTATTCCTCAGTCAAGGATCCCTCCCAGTTGTCCTCAAAACAGGACAGGTTACCCCCTTCTAAAAAAAACCTCTGCAGATGCAAATGACCTCAATAACTTCCGCCCCATCACCAATCTCCCTTTTCTTTCAAAGATCACAGAAAAATGTGTTGAAAAACAACTGTCCCAACACATTATGGACAATAATCTCCTCGTCATGTTCCAGTCGAGCTTAATTCAAAATTGCAGCACTGAAACAGCCCTGCTGCAAGTGATCGATGTTGCGCTGCATATTCTTGATTCGGGGAATCGTGCCTTCTGATTCTTCTTGACCTCTCTGCAGCTTTTGACACTGTTAATCACAACACCCTCCTCAACATTCTTCATCAGAGAATGGGCGTGGAATGCACAGTACTCAAATGGTTTGCCTCTTTCCTCTCTGACAGATCCCAAATGATTAAGATTGCAAACAGTCTCTCGTCTCCACTGGTGGTTGGTCAAGGCATCCCTCAAGGTTCTATCCTTGCTCCCACTCTGTTTAATCTTTATCTGGAACCATTAGGGAACCTCCTAAGCAAATCTGGAATCCTCTACCATCTCTATGCGGATGGCACCCAAATATACCTCAAGGTGTCTTCCCCTCTTGATTTCTCACTACTCAGCTCTACTCTCAACGCTATTTACAACTGGATGTTAGTGCACCAACTCATTCTCAATCCCTCTAAAACTGAATTTTTCCTCTTATCTAACTCTCTCTCCCCGCCTCCTGTTCAATCCTGGTTGAATCAGTTGAATCTACTCAACAGTAAACCCATCATTGTGGACTGAGCTAAATCCTTAGGTGTCATACTGGACAAAAGACTCAACCTAATCTCACACATCAATTCCATGGCCAAGAGCGCACGTTATCAGCTGCGGATTCTTTGGGGGATTCACCGGTTCTTCCCGGAGAATGACCTAAAAACCTTGGTTCAATCGCTAGTTCTCTCTAGATTGGACTATTGTAATTCTCTTCTGACTGGCCTTCCCAAATTTCATCTCTCTCCCCTCAAATCCGTCCTCCATTCAGCAGCTCGCTTCATTTCAGGGTCCAAATGAAGTGACCACATCACCCCTATCCTGTCTTCTCTCCGATGGCTTCCCATCGAGGCTAGAGCTATCTACAAAACGGCGTGCATCACCCGCAAAGCTTTGCACTCTTCCTCACCTCGCTATCTGGCGAATAAACTGAAATTGTCTGGAGGCTCAAGACTGTCTCGGAATGCGGAAAAGTTCCTTCTTGAGCCCCCCTCCTTCAAAAGGGACAAAGCTATGGCACAATCATTCTCAGGTAATGCGGTGAGATTCTGGAACTCACTTCCTCCTTCGCTCCGTGTCATCTCCTCCATCCAAATCTTCAAAGCGTACCTCAAATCTCTTTTATTCCAAAGACATTTTCAGAACTAATTCCCCCCTTCTCAGACCTCGCCAGGAAATTCTTTAGTCATTGTAAATGTGTCACATATATTTATATTTTTATTTGTACATCCTGTGCTTGCTGCGTTTGAATTTGTGTTCCGTTTGCCTGCGTTGTTTTGATTCTATGGCCTGCTATTTTTCGCCAGGAAGTTCTTTAATCATTGTAAAATTTGTCAATATATTCATATTTTTGCTTGTACGGTCTGTGCTTGCTGTGCTTCAGATTGTGTGCCTTATGCTTACGTCGCTTTGATTCTATGGCATGCTATTATTATTTGTTCCATTCCTGTAACAGTTCTCTCATGTAACGTAACTGGTTCTATTGTACAGTGCTCTGACACCTTCGGGTAAAGTCTGCGCTTTATAGGAATGCATTAAAGAAATAAAAGACTATTTATCTCTTATAATACACAGCAGATTGAATCTCTAAAGGGGGCACCAATGTTTCTGGGGATAAAACGAGGTGCCTAAAATGTAGGCTGCTTTTTACAGATATGCTGTATGTCCTGCGCTATAGGACTTCTAGACTGTGGTAACAAAATTAATGCCACGGTGCCTAAACCTCCAGGTTTCATTATCCCTCAAAGACATTCTGAAGGGTGTCAAATTCGAATATGATGGTGGTATTAAGTGCCTAATAACAATAATGATAGCCTGTGCCCGGTTATGTGTTGCTCAGGTATGGATCTCCAATGCTCCACCCAAGGCAATTGAATGGTGGGCTCTTTTGAGAAAAATTTATAGGTCAGAGTTGGCCCTGGCCAAGCTAGAGGTCCTTCCTCTCTGAAAGGAATTGATTAAAATTGGGTGGGTCTCAATTGTGATTTATCAAATTATAATTGTTAGAATTGGGGGTCTCTAGTTGGCACAGGTAGGTACTTGTGACAAATAGGGACCTCTCCTCTAGTCAGGGTAAGGGGGTACACTCCTAAAATAATCCCTGCTCACCCCCTTGGCAGCTTGGCACAAGGAGACAGGCTTATCTCAGAGGCAGTGTGTAAAGCATTTGTGAACACATACAGTGATCAAGTGACAACACTACAAATGGACACCACACAGGTTGTATATTTATAAAAATAAGTATCTTTTATTTAGCGTTACCACAAGACCATAAACGACAAAAATAATCCACAATACTAGTAGAAATCAAGAGTTCTTGTAAAAAAGGCTCAAATTAAGAGTTCTGTGCTAGTCGGTAGCCCTGTCCGGCTATAGCGTTGATGAAATAACTAACAAATCCAGAGGACTGCGTCGATACGGGACCACTCAAGTGAAGACAGACTCGGTCACAGTACCTTTACTTGATGTGGCAGGCACGGGTGTGCGAGCCGGTGTTCGGCGTTTGTCGCGTTGCAGAAGAGAAAGCGTTGCAGGTCGCGTTGTCCCTCGATGCGGTGCAGGCAACGGCCCGTTGACGGAGTCGGTGGGTCCGAGGCATAGTGTGCAGGGCGAGACGTTTTTTGCTGCGGGCTTGCAGCTTGCGGTGCGGCGACAGAGCGGAAGTTCGGGAGCTGGTGTCGATCCGTCCCGACAGCGGTATGAGTCGGGTGGTGTGTCGCAAAGCGTGCGAGGCGGTGCCCAACTCCTATGCGTTCACAGGACTCAAAGTCAGCAGCAGTGACCGCGTCGGTCAGACCAGTTTGATTCGGTGTAGCGAGGCGTTGCACGTCGCGGTGTCCACAAGTTGAGGTCTCGGCAGCGGCTTGGTGACGGCGTCAGGATGGAGTCGGTGAGCTCAGAGCTTGCGTTGTTCGATGCGGACGTTGTTCGATGCAGTGCCTACAGGACACCGAGCCAGTCGTGAGAGTCGGTCACAGCTCCCTGCCTCTGTAGCCACTGAAACTGCATTTCCAGCAGCAATCGACAAAGGCTGGTGAAATCTACTGGTCCTGAGACTTAGTTCAGGGGGCAAGCTCTATTCCAAGCCCTTGGAGATCTTTCACAAGTTGAAAATAAAGCACACAAAGTCCTTTCTCCTTTGTTTGGCAGTCAGGCAACCACTGCAGGCCAATCTCCCAAGCAGCAATTCAGCTTAGGGATAGTCTCTCCTCAGTTTCTTCAGGTTCCTCTCCTCAGCAAAGGTTTCTTCTTGTTGTCCAAAAGTGATCTAATTTCTTGGGATCAAGGTCCCAATATTTATACCCCAAAATCCTTTGTCCTCTGAGGGCAGAGGGGCCTTTGCCCAGTCCAAACAAGTTCTGGAGCACTCTGTTGACAAGACTCCTTCTTTCCTTTCACAGTGCAGGGCAGGAACATCAGACGCCCCACAGGAGGTGGAGCCAGCACTGTGGAGGGAACGCACAGCCCTGGAGCACCCTGTTGACATGATTCCTTCTCTTTTTTTCACAGTGCAGGACAGAGACATCCGCCGCACCACAGGGGGTGGAGCCAGCTTAGTGGAAGGCAGGCACAGCCCTATTCAGGTCCCAGGTGCAACTCCTCCCTCCCTTCTAGATGCAGATCTCTCTATTCACCACTGGGCTGACTCATTCTGTCTCCTGGAATCCCCCAGCCCTGTCACTCAAACTCCAGACAAGGAATACACAACCTAGCAGAGGCAGGCTTTGGATAGTTAGACAAGAAAATACCTACTTTCTAAAAGTGGTATTTTCAAACACAGAATGTTAAAACCAACTTCACTAAAAGATGCATTTTATCATTCAGAGTTCAGGCATACTAAACTCGAATTTCTACCATGTTCCCTGAGTCAATTAGGATAATAAGATGTAATAGTTTAACTTCCCATTCTGGCCTATGGAGAACAGATAGCCTTGTAATAGAGAAAAACGAAAATGTCTGTAATTCACTATTAGGACATGCCGCACACACCAGGGCATGTCCTACCTTATACTTACAATGCACCCTTCCCATGGGCCAACCATAGGGGTGTCTGATATGAAGAAAAGGGAAGGTTTAGGGACTGGCAAGTGGGTGCATTTGCTCAGTCAACATGGCAGTACCAGACTGCACACAGGCTCTGCAATGGCAGGCCTTAGACACATTTTACAAGGCTGCTTCTGTGGGTGACACAACTGGTGCTGCAAGCCGACTAGCAGCATTTGGATTACCAGCCCTGGGCACACTCAGTGCATGGTACTAGGGTCTGACAAGTAAACCAAACAAGCCAATCATGGAGTCACTAATCCATAAATCAATTTACAATAGGGAGAGCATATGCACTTTAGCACTGATCAGCAATGGTAAAGTGCCCAGACTCATAAAACAGCCAACAACAGGTCAGAAAAAATATAGGAGGAGGGCAAAAAGTTCAGGGATGACCCTGAAAAAAGGGCCAAGTCCAACACAACCCCCTTTCAGCCAAAACGCAGGGTAGACCAATAACTACCTTGATGGGCTTCCGTGCTTTGGGTGATAGAACATGGACCTTGCCCACAACAGCAGGGACATATTCCAGTTCTATGCCAATCTGAACCCATTTCAAATCCTCTGTCCATACTCTCAGGGCCCACCAAGCTAATCCATGGGGAACCCTTCTCTTCACCTGTGGACACCACCTGGGCAGCATCTAATCTTAACTTGCTCACAGGTGGGTCCCAACAGACAGACAGCAAGCCACAGTGGCTACTGACAGTAGTCAGGGAAGAGACCCAGGCCTTCTGCCTTTCAGGGCTCTCAAACCTCTGTGGCGTCAGAGAGCAGGGGGCAGTAGCCCCAGGTGCTTGGCACCCTTTGTCCACTCTCCCTCCTGTCAGGTCAGGTATGACATCCAGGCACTGACCCACCAGCCCCAGGCCTGTACCCGGCGACTGGACCAGAGACTGGGGTGGCCTCTCCCACACCCTCCTCCTTGGGGCTCTGTACCCTCCCACCTGGAGCGGTACCCCCTTCCAGAATTGTCAGGGTGCCTGTAGCAGGTGTCCTGCACAATTCACCCACCAGTTCAAGATTCTATACTGAAACTGGGCTACCAGGTCAGGGGGGACACCCTGAACCTGGCCCTCCAACCTAGGGTCTAAACCCTCTAGTTGAACTGGGATCAGAGGCGAAGACTCCATCCCTCTGCACCCCCTTCCACAGTGCTGTACCCTCCCACCTGGAGTGGTACACCTAGAAGTTACATTTGTCAGGACACTGATTACAGTTGCCCCTTCCTCCAGGTCAGACAACACCTGAACTTGGGTTCCCAACCCAGGGACCAAACCCTGCGGTTGAACACTTGCGTGGCAAACACGGACTTCCTGGGGAGTACATATGCTCCCCCCCGAGGGTGACACATAACTCATGCGTCATGTGACAGTCTGCTTGGCGCAGACCCCTGTTCATTTGACAGTGCGTGAAGATCCCCCAGGATGGAAGTGGTGTCACCATGGTCATTCACTGGTGACACAACCCTTCTGGCTGGCCCCTGACCCACTGGTTCCTCCACTGGGGACTCTTTCCTCCTCTCACCCCTCAGTCTGGACCTCTGTACCCTCCCAACTGGAGCGGCATGGCCAGACACTAGAGCTGATGGAGGCCTGCTTATAGACACTCCCAGTTCACCAGACACTACGGGATCCCCCTCAACGGGTGGCCCATCCGGACAGCCTAGGCTCCCTACCTGGTGTTCCCATAAAGGACCAACCAGGCCCTGAGACTCGGTTTTGGGCACCTGGGGACACGCAGCCCCACACTCACTCCTTCTCCACTGAGACAGGACGTGAGCCCCTACACCCCTCCCACTACAACGGGACCTAGCTGGGCTAGTCTGAACATCTTCCACCACTCTGTGTTTGAAGATACCTGAGCCACTCCTGTATGGATCACCTCCAAATGCCTCTCCAGACCCTCTGGAATCCACCAAAAGGTCTACCTCCAATGTGAGTTCCCTAGGGTCAGAGAACTCACTCTCCAACAGATGTTTGCATAGCTCTGGAAAACAGGGACTTACAATATGCTCTCCCACAATTGGATCACACAGCCCCCCACAGCGGTTAACCAAACTATCCTTTACCTCACCATCCAGTGCCTCGCACAAGTACTCCACACCACTCTCCTGAGATTGGCAAGACAGTATCTGACTGTCTCTTTCATTCAACCCACACTCTTCTGGGTGGTCTTCACACTCACATACCAGGACTTCAACCTTGAGGGAACCCCTCTCCCTGCACCTTTCATCTAGAGTCAGTAGAGTGTCCCTCCCACCACTAGGACCATGAACCCCTGCACCAGTTACCCCATTCTCCTCAGGGACACTGCACACTACTGGAGCTACCTCATGTCCTTGAACCTCCTGGTGTATGTTACCCCCATCCAAATCAGGTGCCAAATCTCTAAGTGTGTGTACTACTCCCTCAGCACTAGATAACTCAATTTTTCTGGCACCATCTGAGCTGTATTCCACCTCCAACTCAGCAAAGCTCACTTCCTGAGCGATACCCTTTTTGTCGCTCAATTTTCTTGCACTCCCGGTCTAGCTGACTCCGCCTCGGGTCACGGGCACAGATCCAATTCCTCTCTTCACAAGCCAACATTTCCCAAAATGTTTCCTCCTCAGGCTGGGGATCCTCCCCCTCAGACTCCTCCTCAGAGTCATGTGTTAGTATTGCTTCCCAGCGTTGCACCTCGTAGCGATACAGGACTGCCTCTAGATCCTGCCTTGTGGATCTCTTCTTCACAGGCAGCCCCCTCTCCTTGCAAAATATTTTTAGCTCCCTTGTCTTGTAGATGTACAGGTGTGAAAAGTTGACTTCCATTTTGACAAGGTCCAACAGGTGCAACAACTAACCAGAGTTCCAAAAACCAAATTCCAAAGTGAAACAGGGAAAAATAGTACGTGGTTGCGTTATGGGCTGCACTCACTAAGTAGTGTTCACCAATCACTGTATATGCGTCACAACTGCAAGTCCAGAATCCTCACCTCATCTGGAGACAAGGTAGAGAGTGGATTGGGAGTTCCTCCACAGGGCTTGGTCGCCCCACTCACTGCTGCCGCTCCTGCCTGCCTTTGCTGCCTCCTGCCTGCAGATTCCTTCGCTCGCTGCCCGCTGCTCCTGGGAATTTCCCGCTGCTCCTGGGAATTTCTCGCTGCTCCTGGGAATTTCCCGCTGCCCGTTGCTTCTTGGAATTTCCCGCCGCTGCCTCCCTGCGGCCCCGTCCCCCTGTGATTCCATTCGCCGCCCCGCTCCCGCCACCCAGCTGCTCCTCCCTCCCGGCTTCTTACTTATGACGCCCCCAGAGCGACCGCGCAGCGGACGCGCGCAGCGGGAGCACCGATTGAGCGCCGAAGGTGCGCCAAAGGTAAACCCGTCTGCGCCCGTCCGCGCCTGGCCCGCGCCCAGCGCCAGGACCCCTGGCCCTCCCCGCCGAGGCAAGACGACCCGACTGACCTACAACGCCGCCACTCTCAACGCACTCAATGCCGGCCGGACCCACGCCTGCTGCCGAGCCACCCCGAGATGCACCCACGGACCCTTCACCTGCTGCACCTGCAAGTTCACCTGCCTCCGAACCTGCCCCGCACCCGCCAAGACAAACACCAGCAGCAACCACCTCAAGTGCATCCTGATCAACACCCGCTCCGTCCACAGACACGCCGTGGAACTCTGGAACCTCCTCGACGCTACATCACCGGACGTCACCTTCCTCACGGAAACCTGGATGAACGCCTCCTCTGCACCCGACATCGCCATCACCATCCCGGACGGGTACAAGATCATCAGGCGGGACCGCATCAACCAGACCTGAGGTGGCATCGCCATCGTCCACAGGAACACCATCCGCATCACGACCGACGCCAACGACTCCTTTGCCGCAGCCGAACATCTCCACTTCCAGATTCACACCGACCCTAAGACGACCCTCAGAGGCACCCTCGTCTACAGACCCCCGGGACCACGCACACAATTCAGCAAAGACATCACAGACTTCATCAGCCCGCACGCCCTCCCCTCCACCGACTACATCCTCCTCGGGGACCTCAACTTCCACCTGGAGAACAACAAGGACCGCAACACCACCGCCCTGCTGGAAAACCTCGCCAACCTTGGACTCAAGCAACTGGTCAACACCCCCACCCACTACGCCGGCCACACGCTTGATCCCGTCTTCTCTTCCAGCAACTACATCACCTTCAGCCACGCCACCGGACTCCACTGGACCGACCACAGCTGCGTCCACTTCAGCTTCAAAAGATCCACGACTCACCACCCGCAACAGGTACCTCACAGGAATTGGAGCAAGATCACCGCAGACCAGCTCACCACCTCCCTCAGCCAGAGCCCACCCGCCAACACAACGGACCCCAACGAAGCAGCCCGCAACTTCACACAGTGGCTGACCGCCTGCGCCAACGACCTCGTGCCACTAAAGAACCCTCCCAGCAGACCCAGAAGCAAGAAGGCATCCTGGTTCACCGACGTCCTCAAGGACTACAAGAAGACCTGCCGCACCCTCGAGAAAGCCTGGCTCCTCGACCGGACCACCGACAACATGACCGCCCTCAAACACGCTACCCGCAAGCACCACCAGCTCATTCGCACCACCAAGAAGAAATCCCTGAAGGAACGACTGGACAACAACGCCCACGACAGCAAAGAGCTCTTCACTATCGTCAAGGAGTTCTCCAACCCCAGCACCGGCACCAACGACATCACTCCGTCACAAGACCTCTGCGACTCCCTCGCCTCGTTCTTCCACCGCAAGAACGCCGACATCCACAACAGCTTCGGCGCCCCACCCACGCACCCAACCGTCGAACCAACGCCCCCCACCGCCACCCTTCGCACCTGGACCACGGTGACCACCGAAGACACAGCCCGCACGATAAACACCATCCACTCCGGATCACCGACCGACCCCTGCCCACACCACGTCTTCAACAAGGCCGACTCCACCATCGCACCCCAACTCGGAACATCATCAACGCCTCCTTCAACACCGCCACCTTCCCGGAGAGCTGGAAGCACGCCGAGATCAGCGCCCTCCTGAAGAAACCTACAGCGGACCCCACCGATCTCAAAAACTCCCGCCCCATCTCGCTCCTCCCTTTTCCTGCTAAAGTCATCGAGAAAATCGTCAACAGACAGCTGACTGCCTTCCTCGAGACGAACGGATCCCTCGACCCCTCGCAGTCCGGCTTCAGAGCCAACCACAGCACCAAGACCGCCCTCATTGCAGCCACTGACGACATCCGGACCCTGCTCGACAAGGGGGAAACAGTGGCCCTCATCCTCCTGGACCTCTCAGCTGCGTTCGACACGGTCTGCCACCGCACCCTAGTCCAGCGCCTCAGCAACATCGGTATCCAAGAGAAGGCACTGGAGTGGATCATCTCGTTCCTCGCCGGAAGAACACAAAGAGTCCGCCTCCCCCCATTTCGCTCCGAGGCCACCGAAATCATCTGCGGCGTCCCGCAAGGATCTTCACTCAGCCCCACCCTCTTCAACATCTACATGAAACCTCTCGCAGCCATCGCACGCCAGCACAACCTCAACATCATCTCTTACGCCAACGACACCCAGCTGATCCTCTCCCTCACCAGAGACCCCGACACCGCCAGAACCTGCCTACACGAAGGGATGAAAGACGTCGCCGAGTGGATGAAGGACAGCCGCCTGAAACTGAACTCGGACAAGACGGAAGTCCTCATCCTGGGATCTTCGCCCTCCGCCTGGGACGACTCCTGGTGGCCCCCAGCCCTGGGCACCGCACCCAAGCCAACCGACCACGCACGCAACCTGGGCTTCATCCTGGACCCCTCACTCTCGATGACCAGACAAGTCAACGCCGTCTCCTCATCGTGCTTCAACACCCTGCGTATGCTTCGCAAGATCTTCCGCTGGATCCCGACCGAGACCAGGAAGACTGTCACCCAGGCACTCGTCACCAGCCGACTGGACTACGGAAACGCCCTCTACACCGGAACCACAGCCAAGCTACAGAAAAGACTCCAGCGCATCCAGAACGCCTCCGCCCAACTCGTCCTGGATGTCCTCCGATGCAGCCACATCTCCAGCCACCTGAGGAACCTGCACTGGCTCCCCGTCGACAAGAGGATCACGTACCGGCTCCTCACCCACGCACACAAGTCTCTCCACGACCTGGGCCCCAAGTACCTCAACGACCGCCTGACCTTCTACACGCCCACCCGCCAGCTACGGTCCACCAGCCTCGCCCTCGCAGCCGTACCACGCATCCGAAGAGCCACCGCCAGAGGAAGATCCTTCTCTTACCTGGCTGCCAAGACTTGGAACTCCCTCCCCATCCACCTTCGGCTGACCCAGGACCATCTCGCCTTCAGGAAACAACTCAAGACCTGGCTGTTCGAGCAGTAGCATACCCCTCCCCCCAAGCGCCTTGAGACCCTCCCGGGTGAGTAGTGCGCTATACAAATGGCATGATTGATTGATTGATTGATAAGTTGCAGGGACCATGAGACTATCCTTTACCGGAGAAAGAAAGTGCGAGAGCTACCGCCACATACCCAAACAGTAGTTAGAATATGGAGGGAGGTCATGAGGGTCCTGTGATTGAATAGCAGATTCACCAATATGACACCGCTCTGGGACAGTAACCTGCTGCATGAGGTGAGTGGACTGAAGGGTAACTCTGGATGGCAAGCAATAGGAATAGAACACTTGGGAGATGTCTGTCGAGATCAGGATTTCATGTCATTTGATTCCTCGAGCCGGGAAATTGAATTGATGGAAACAGAGAGATAAAAACATCTGCACCTGAGGTATCCCATTAGGAGACACATACAAGAAGCTGGAAGCTTCGTCTCTGAAGAACCATATCCTCACAGAATACAACCCTGACCAGGTGATTCCTATTATATAGCAAAATCTGGTCAATAACTCCCCCAATCTGCTGGTGAGGTTGATGGAGACCTGGATGGGAGATCTAGGCAATGAGGATTGGGTGGAGGCAATCCAAAGTCCAAACAAGATCGCTATAATGGCTAGGTTTCGCCTGGTACAACTTAGAATCCTACACCGCTCCTACTATTCATGGACCCGTGTCGCCAAAATTGACCTGCCTCAAGGGGTGTGGAGAGGAAGGTATATTGTTTCACACTCTGTGGGAATGACTGATGATACAAGAATAATGGAAGAAGGTCACCAGGCTCATGTCCTGCATATTGTCGCATGAAATCCTTCTGGATGCAAAGTGTCTTTTTCTGGTGGTGTCGGGGGAGGAGTCCTGGCCAAAATACCAGAAACATTGGCTGTTGCTAGTGGCTGGGGTGGCCAAGCAGAATATTGCTAGGGCCTGGGGGAGTGCAGATCAACCGAGACTCGGGAGTGGAAGTCTGACTTAGATTGGTGCCAGAAAGCAGGAAGGGTGGTCTATCAAAGCATGGGCTGCTCCAAAAAGTGGTATAAGATGTGGGGTTCCTGGCAGGCATATACGCGGTTTTGAGAGGAAGGGAACACACTTCGCGGGGCCCAAAGATTCAACATCTTCTGATGAAAGATTGATAACTGACAGGTACACTGTGATGGGCCGTAAAAGCACCCCTATGGATTGTGCTCAGGGTCCTACTTTTGGGTGTGGGCGCTTCTTGACCACCAGGTATGTACCAGGATAAACAAGATGTCTTGATCACATGCACTTTATGAGAAGCATGGTTTCAATAAAGAGTTAAAAAATATATACATATATTTTCTTTACTTAACTATATATAAATGATACTTTTTAAGTTGAAATATATCTGTTGAAAAATGTAGTGATTCAGTTGGCCGAATGGTAGACAGAATGGTGGCAATCAATTATTCTGCTCTCACCTCGCAACCTCAGATAGACTTAGCTAGTTGGCGCTGCTTCAACCATCCTGGTTCGGCAAGGTAGTGGCTGTTAAAATGACCGTCTCTCTGATGTCATAAGTAATGTCACTGACCATGTCATGAGTGATGTAATATGTGATGTCATCAGCAGTGCATTGCTGGGGGCACAAGTTATAGTTAGCTCAACTAACTATAACGACGAAATTTCTCTGGTTTTGTGGTAGTGAAATGTCCAACTATAACATCCCTGAAACATGTGGTTTTTTCAGTGAATTTGTATGTTTTTTAAATGCTAAATTCTAATTATAACGTCCCTGAAACCTATGTTTTTTTCAGTGAATTTCAAAGGCTTTTTAAATGCTGATTTCTAACTATAATGTCCCAACATTTTTATAAAAATAATGTGATGGTTTCTTTTTTCTAAAATATGAATTTACATTTGTAATATTTATTTATTTATTTTAAAAAGTGGATTTGCGTACCAATCGTGTACCTGTCACGGTGGGTGTGCAAATCCAAAAATGTTGCCGCTATGTTGGTTAAGTCATGTACGATGAGCGTTTGGTATGCGAAGGGGCCGTGGTTCTCCGGCCCGTACGTATTTCCGGGGGTCGCCCCAGGTGCGTGAATCCACTGCAAATAGTTATGTTTTAAAAGTATATGTATATAACTTTAATATGTATGTTATACGAAGAGATTATTTATCATAATTTTAAATATCATATATTTGTTACTGTAATAAAAATATATTATTGTTGAGTATCATTGACGGGAATCGCGTCGGGTGTGCGCTGCTTCCGTGCCCGTTGCGCTAATCCCATGTGACTTCAAAAGAAACAAGTTCATTGATTAAGAAGTATTTGATTCTAGAACTTGAAGGACCCCACTCATGTTTTCATTCTTTCAAGTGCATCTCAGCAGACACACCTGTTGTCTTTTGCTCATATTCTTTGCATTTGTTTGGTGTTTTTTTGTCACTCTGAACATGGCAGCTGACAATCAATCTCAGCAGCTTCCACCTGAAGAGGAAGAAGACCAGATATGAAAGTATAGTTTGGGCATTTTTCTCCATACCACCTGGGGAGAAAGAGGTCAATGCCCGTAAACTTACATGCACCATTTGCGACAAGGTCCACTCACGAGGATCAGAAAAAAATTATTCCTGCTGCACGTGATCCATGCTAAAGCATTTGCAAACAATGCACCTACAGCTTCTCACATGGGAACAGCTGCGACGTGAGCAACAGAAGCAGGCAACTCAGGACAACGCTGCTGGACCTAGCACTTCATCTGGTACCACAGCAACTGCAACACCAAATATTGTCCCTGAGTTTACCAGAGTGGAGCAGCATTGTGTCAAATGCAAGAAAATGTTGTGTTTTGGTGAGCAATTAGTGGATGACATCGTGGTTGCCATTAACAACCACCACTGTTATTTGTTTTTATGCAATGACTTTCAAATTGCATAATATTTTTAACGTTTTCACCGTTGCTTCTGTTTCTTTTTTCATTTGAAAAAAAAAAGTTAAAAAAAAATATATATAACAAAAAAAGAAGAAAACATGGTTCTTTTCAGAACCGCCTATTTGGTTAAAAAAATACACATTTGTAAGTGTTTTATGAATTGTGGCAATTGGAATATATAGATAAGTGTTTAGGTAGAGCATGTGTGATTGCATGAGTGCCTGGATGATTGCAGAAGTGCATGTGTACTACCTAAGTGATTGCATGAGTACATGGATAATGCCTAGGAGATTGTAAGAGTACATGGGTGATGTCTCGGTGCATCAAGGAGTGCATCAGTGATTGCATGAGATCATAGGTAGTGCCTGAATGATTTTATAAGTGCATGGGTACTGCCTGAGTGTTTTAAGGACTGCATGGGTAATACCTAGGTGATTGCATGAGTGCAGGGGTAATGTCTGGGTCATTGAAGGAATGCATAGGTAATGCCTAAGTGATTACATGAGTACTGGGGTAATGTGTAGGTAATTGGAGGAGTGCATGCATAATGCCTAAGTGATTGCATGAGTGCAGGTGTAACGCCTGGGGGATTAGAGGAGTCCATAGGTAATTCCTGGGTAATTCCATAAGTGTAGGGGTAATGTATAGCTAATTGCATGAGTGTAGAGGTACTGCCTGTGTGATTTTAAAGGGCATGGGTATTGCCTGGGTAATTATATGAGTACAGGGGTAGTGCCTGGTTTATTGAATGACTGCAAGAGTTGTGCCTTGGTGATTGAAGGAGTACATGGATAGTGCATGGCTGATTGGAGGAGTGCATGAGTACTGCCTAGATGCATCGAGGAGTGCATCAGTAGTGCCTGTGTGATTGCATGAGTGCATAGGTACTGTCTGGATGATTTTATACGTGCATGGGTACTGCCTGAGTGATTGAAAGACTGCAAGGGTAATTGCTGGGTGATTGCATGAGTACAGGAGTAATGTCAGGGGCATTGAAGGAGTGCATGTGTAATGAGTAAATAATGGTATGAGTGCAGGAATAATGTGTAGATAATTAGAGGTGTGCACAGCTAATGCCTAAGTGATTGCATGAGTGCAGGGGTGATGTCTGGGGATTAGAGGAGTGCATAGACAATGCCTCAGCAATTGGATGAGTGTAGGGGTAATGTCTAGCTAATTGCATGAGTTAAGAGGTAGTTCCTGGTTATTTTATATGTACATTGAAATTGCCTGGGTAAATATATGAGTACAGCGGCAGAGCCTGAGTTATTGGAGGAGTGCAAAGGTAGTGCCTGGGTGATTAAAGGAGTACATGGATAGTGCATGACTGATTGAAGGAGTGCTTGGCTAATGCCTAGGTGCATCGAGGAGTGCATCAGTAGTGCTTGTGTGACTGCATGAGTACGAAGGTAGTGTCTGGATAATTTATAAGTGCATGTGTACTGCCTGAGTGATTAAAGGACTGCATGGATAATAGATAGATGATTGCATGGGTAATGTCTGGGTCATTGGAGGAGTGCATGGCTAATGCCTAAGTGATTGCATGAGTGCAGGGGAAATGTCTGGGGGATTAGAGGAGTGCATAGGTAATGCCTGGGTAATTGCATGAGTGTAAGTATAATATCTAGCTGAGTGCATGAGTGTAGGGGTAGTGCCTGGTTGATTTTATAAGTGCTTATGTACTGGCTGGGTAGTTGCATGAATACAGGGGTAGTGCCTGGGTGATTGGAAGAGTGCAAAGGTTGTGCCTGGGTGATTGAAGGAGTGCTTGGGTAATGCCCGGGTGATTGTATGAGTTCAGGGATAGTGTGTAACTGTTTGGAGGAGTGCATGAGTAATGTCCGGGTGATTGCATGACTGCAGGGGTAATGTCTGTATAATCGCATGAGTGTATGCATAATGTCTGAGGATTAGAGGAATGCAAAGGTAATGCCTGGGTAATTGCATGAGTGTAGGGGTAATGTCTTACTGATTGCCTGAGGGCATAGATAGTACTTGGGTGATTTTATAACTTGAAGTGTTCTGGCGGCTGATTGGATGAGTATAGTAGTAGTACCCGGGTGATTGGAGGCATGCATAAATAGTGCCTGGGGGATTTTATAAGTGCATGTGCACAGCCTGAGTGAATAGAGCAGTGTATTGATACTGCCTGGATGATTGAAAGAGTGCAAGGGTAGTGTCTCGGTGACTGCATGAGTGCAAGGGTAATGTTTAGAGGATTGGAGAAGTGTATACGTAATACCTGTATGATTGGAAGAGTGTATGGGTTATGTCTAGCTGATTGCATGAGTGTATATATAGTGCCTGGGTGATTGGAGGAGTACATAGGTAGTGTCTGGGTGATATTATAAGTGTATGGGTACTGGCTAGGTGATTGGAGAAGTACATGGATAGTGCATGGGTGATCGTAGGAATGTGGAAATAGTGCCTAACTATATAGTGCATGGGTGGTATTTTCAAAAATGAATGAGTGCAGTAAAAGCGACTGTAAACATTAGTTCATATTATCATGTTTAGAACATTATTTCATCTTACCTTTTTCTTAAAAAAGATACAAACCTAAATGGAACTATTTTAGAGCCGTTTTGTTGTAAACTGAATTTAAAATCTTTTCAAACTTTAGTATTACCTTCTGTTAAAAAAGAACAGTAATTCCATATAATATTATAGTTTTAAGAACACAACATAATTTTAGAATTACATAACATATTCAGTTTCACAGTTTTGCTGTTCTCAGACTCTACTGAATTTCACCATGCCCAGTGATTTCAATGTAGATCATCATATAACAACGGGGAAAAATACAATCAATGAGACTGTAGAAGAAAAAACACCAAATCTGTGTTGAGAATATTTACAAGTGCAACCTATTTACAGTTTCTAAATTACATTCTTCACTACATTAAATCATTTATTTTGCTGAAGTACATTTTGTAAAATATACACTCTCATTTACATCACGTATAATATAAAGATCAAATATATAAACTACTTCTTTCAAACACAATTTTGCAAATGCAATAAGAAATAGCACAAACAATAACCCAAACAGTAATTGTTCACATCTCCCAAATAAGCCGAATAATGTTTCCAAAACCATTTGCATTGAAAATATCCAAAATAAACTTGTTAATTCGTGTTCACATCTTCCAGATAGGCCGAATCATGTTTTCAAAACGTTGGCATCAAAAATATCAGATATGAATTCGGTAATTCGTAAGGCAACCTACATTTGATTTCCAACTTGGCATCATTACAATGTGTCCATCCTTTGTTGCACTTTAAATACACAAAATAGTGACCAGATGGTATAGTAGGTCCATCATGAAAAATAAAAGCCACTGCTTTAAAAGTTCTTGAAATTGATACTTGACTTGCCACAAAAAAATTTAATTTGGGTTTACTATTTTCTTCCATTTGCTCTACAAAGTTGTAGCATTAAAATGACATATTGTCCAAATCGTTCTATAAATAATGTTGATAACATTTCTGATTTACAATGAGAACATTTCATATCTTGGATAGCTGTTTTTAGTAACTTGGTAAAAGACTCTGATTTGCAATCTGGTATTGTCAAATATATGAATTGTTCAATGTCTATTTCAGTGGTAGAAGAAAATGAACACTCTTCACTTTTATGATCCCAATATCTAACTTAGTCCAAATACATTTTCAATTTCTATTCCTTCATCTCTGTACTTCCAATATTTACCAAAGCACTGTCTACACTTAAATCTTGAGATTTATGAATGGTTACAGCATATGCTAAGAAAAGAGGAAACTGTTTTCTACAAGCATATAAGTCTTTTACAAGCAAACAATGAACAGCACAACATCCAATCTGTTTTAACTCTTCAATCTGATCAAATGCAATCTTCAAAAATTTAATTCCATCTCTGGCCTGAAAATTTACAAAATTAACAACGTTTCCCATTGCTCCATTTACTAAACCTTCTTCTACATTCAAATTATGCCGTTTCAAATTATGCCGTAAAATTACCTGACAGTTCACACATACACATAAAGTCTTTTCGAAAACTGCAGTCTTAGACACCGACTTTTCCAAAGAATCCAATTTTGACTAATTTCTCTGAGAGAAGACTAGTAACTCCTTCGTGTTCCATTTTATCGGTAGCTTCCATTTTCAGTATTGGTTGTTTTTCCAATTTCAAAAGTTCTTGATTGAATGTAACACTCTTGCAGTGTAGGCATTAGGTGAATTATAGACTTCTTCTCTCCAATGTTTTTGCATATTATTTCAGGTGCTATATTTTCATTTGAAACAAGTTCATTAAAAGCCGACTTTGTGAAGCTTTCTTTCCATGTTTGGCTAAAACACTCATTCTTATCTCTTGAAAAATTTGTCCATAATGTTCATCACTTGCTTGTATTCTTAATAAGTTATTTATATTCAAAATAAGACCAAATGTTGACATTTCCAATTCTTCCCAAAGATTTCTCAGTTTCTTCATGGAGAAGTGTTTTAAAAACAGGTTGTCCTTTCACAGGAGTAAGTTGATGTAGGTTGCCAAATAGAATTACAAGTTTTCCTCCAAATAGAACATCATAATCTGTTTTTAAAATCTGTAGCATTCTTAAATGTACAAAGGGAAGCATTGCATTTGAGACCATGCTCACCTCATCAATGAAAAAAAGTTTCATTTTCTTGAGTACTCTTGAAACATCATAACAAGCTTCTCCAGACAGCTTGTGATATTCCAACTTATTCTCATGTTCAACTGGTAGCATGATTAATCGATGTAATGTAATCCCTTTAATGTTGTATGCTGCTAACCCAGTTAGAGCAGTTACAACAAAACATAAATGTGATTCAGTGCTTATATGTAGATACCTGGTCAAAACTTTAATTAAGAAACTTTTTCCTTCTACAGCTTGCCCACTGATGTTACATTAAAATAGGTTTAAATGATATGTATTAGCATTCTTTTTTTTATGCAGTAAACCATGCTCTATCTGTTGTGTCACTTGCTGATATATTTCTTTTTGTTCAATATTTAGTTTTTCTTCTAAGTTTCCCAACTCAATAATATCCTGTTGTGCTTGTTGCATTGCCATTTCTACTTCATTCATAGCTACTGCTGCTTCATTTTCAAGAATTGGTTGTCTTAGTGGATCTTGACTTAGTGGAGAAGAACTTTGACTATCTTGAGAACTGTCTCTAGCTATTTCAGCTGCAATAGTAGTTTCTTATTCAATCTCTTCATTTACCATTTGTAGATAAGTTGGAACAATTGTGCATCGAATGCTATCTTTACATGCATTAAGACAATCTTCATAGCACTCAAAATATCCAAGTAATTCCATTTCACTACGCCAAGGCTTGGAGAGTTGCAGACGTTCTAAATAGAAACATTCCCTTTTATCTGGAGTTTCACAACTGAACTTCCGCTGGTTAATAAGATTTCCTTTGGCATGTTTTACCAAACATCCATTACATTTAATTAGTGCATATTTTTCTTCAATAATATTTTCTGTAACATTTCTCTTAAAACTGTAATCTAATGTACTACATACAGACATATGTTTTCCAGATGTGGACTCCTTTTGATATAGTACCTATCCAACATATGTGTTATAACAATATCTGTACTTTACAGTTCATGCAATGCTAAGTATTCAATTTCTTGTAGATATTTCAATACTCGATTTTGTGTTGCAGCGAGACCTAGACTTACACAAATGATTCCTCTTGACTTTTAATATAAACTAGCAGAGGTCAACCGATCTGAACAATCATAGGATCTAATCTCTTGATGAGAAAGCATCTTCAAACTAAAGCTGTACAATTAGTTACTAATAGTCTTCTCTTCTGAAATTTCTTACCACATTTCTTTCAGCTCCATCTTTTCTGATTTCGTTATATATGATGTAACATAGCAAGGAACAGCAATCACATTATCTGCAACATACTGGATATTCATGTTTGCATTCCACATTGACAAAATCACTGGATTGTAGTCATTAATATACTTTGATTCTTCAGTTCTTTTTATGTTGTAAGTATTCTTTGGAGATTTTCGGGTGATAGTATGCCTTACTGCTGACGTGAAACTATTGACTCTTCCTTTTAAAGTTACTGGACTTGGGAATCCAAAACGAGATTTTTATATACTGTTCCCTTTGTCGTTGTCAATATATTCCACATCGATGACTTTGAAACCTTAAAACTTGTTGTCTTAAGCTGTTTTCTCCTCCTTATTTTGGAATGGCACAGGAAACATAGGGCTAGATGTAGGTAAAGCATATTTACTGACCCTTAAATACCGAATTTTACCGATTCAGTATTTAAGAGTCGGTAAATATGAAGGGGGGGATGTAGGGAAATCCAGATGTTTATTTACCGAATCGGTAAAAATCGGTATTTACCGATTCGGTAAATACCGACCGGTAATGCCCATTCATTCCTATGGGCTTTGAAGCCCATAGGAATGAATGGGCATTACCGATTCGGTATTTACCGAATCGGTAAATACCGAATTTCACAAGGGTGCAGGGGGTGTCACCTTGACACCCTCTAGCACCCCCAAAAGAGGCTCGGGTGCCATGTGACAGGCATACCTGCCCTAAGGGCAGGTCTGCCTGTCATATGGCATAGGTGTGCATGCACACATGTGCATGCACACCGGAATCAGTATTTTACCATCAAATTGAATTTGATGGTAAAATACCGATTCTGTAAGGCTTGTGGGACTCAGTAGAGTCCCACCTACATCTCAAAATTACCGAATCGGTAAAAATACCGATTCGGTAATTTACAGAATCGGTAAATTTACCGATCGGTAAATTTACCGATTCTGTAATAATTTGCCCCCTACATCTCAAATTCCTTTTACCGGTCAGTAACGGCCGAATTCGGCCGTTAACGACCGGTAAAAGCCTACCTACATCTGGCCCATAGTCTTCAACGAAAGACAAAACAGTTTAATCTTATCTAACATCCTCATCACCTGTTAATCTGCTCTTTAAACTCCCTTCTCTGAAGTTAAATACATCTACAAGTCCAGACTCTGGAAACACAAGAACAAAGAAGACCTCTTCATATCTAAGTACGGAAATTAAAGCTAAGCGGGCAAAAAACTGCAAAACGATAAAAGGCCGTCAACTGGCTATTGGTGCTGGGTCCAAAATGACCCCATCACTGTGCTCTTATTTTAAAGCAATTCCTCAGATATTTCACCTCTCAGAAGATCAAGCCTTGGCTCAATCTGCCCCATCGGAGTGTCATTTGTTGGATTTAAGTGGGACCGGTAGGGCCAGTGTTATGGAGGTAGTCCCTTCTCCTACCCTTTCCCCTATCCATGAGGTTGTCACAGTGGTTATAGTGAGTGGCCCGTCTCCTCAGGCAGATGATAAATGACCTTGTTTAAAAGAGACTCACACAGAATCAGAGGGAACGGAGGCAGAAAAGTTACAATTGGCGGATGCCATGCAAGAAGAGCCCTCGCGAAAAAATAGTGACGATTCTATGACTACCTCTTTGCAGTCTATGTTCTTAGCTCTGTCCACAGACATTAAAAATGGGTTTGACGCCTCCAAAGCAAATCAATTAGAGATAAGGAATTTCTGCGAATCTCTAGATAACAATGCTTGATGGCCTTAATGCTAGAACTACAGTACTTGAAGAGACTGTTGTGGGTCTATCGCTGCATCTAGATCAAGCCAAAGGCGACATCATTAAGCTTAAGAGAGAAGATCTTCTAATGGCCGAAAGGATGGAAACCTTGGAGAACAATGCTAGGCGTAGTAATATCCGTATTTTAAATGTTCCAGAGGGGAGCGAGGGGTCCGACATTAAGCAGTATGTGGTCTCCCTTCTAAAAGAATCACTGAGTCTGGCGGAGTTATCCGAAGATCTGACCAAAGACATCCAACGCATCCATAGGGATCCTTTCAGGAAAAACCCTCAAAGAGATAAGCTCCGCAAAATTCTTGTAAATTTCCACACTTACACACTTAAGGAAAGTATTCTTAATTTAGCTTTAAAGCACAAATCTTTGGTAGGGAAAGGTTTCAACTTTCAAATTAGATCAGACCTATCTAGGGCTACCCTTGAGAAACAGTGGGAGCTTGGCAGGCGTTTGAAGGCATTTAGAAGTGCAGGGGCATCAGCTCAACTTAAGTTCCCTGCCTCACTGAGAATAATGCACAACAATAAAATGTTTAACGTTAGGTCTGTGCAGATGAGCTAAGGGTCCCTTTGGCTGAGTTTTCTTTCTTGTATCATCCAGAATAGCATCTAAGTATCTATCTCCCCTTCTTTCCTTTTTTTTGTTTTTTGTTTTTTTGTTACTGGTCATAAAGGGAAGTAGGGTTGGTAGTAGAAGAGAAGAGAAAAAAAAAGGAAAAACAGGGCTTAATTAAGGATGGAAAGTAGGGGGAAAAAAGGGAAAAATAAAACAAATAAAAAGAAGGGGGAATCACAAGGAAAGGAAAAAAAAAAGATAAACAGAATCACAATCAAGGAAAAAGGGAAAAAAGAGAGAAAGGGACTAAGCGACAATTTAAAAGAGAATGTAAAGTAGGGATACTTTTTCTTTCCTATACTAGGGCTTGGCCAGGTATAGGCTGAGTAATTTAGTCTCTTGTACTCATCCTCACCTTTAATTTTTTGTTTTTGAAGACAGCACAGTGGGAATGTTGGGTTGGGGCACTATCTTCTGGACTACTTTCCGGATAGATAGGGCAAGGGTTTCCCGTGGGGGTGGTGGGTATTTCAGGGCACGGGAGGAAGAGGTTGGGAGAAGTAAAAAAGAAAAAAACCTCATTTCTTGCTTGGAGAACTGTTGGTTTAGAGTCATTAATTGTGGCAAGGCAATTTTATGAATAGGGCTGATTTTCTGATATTTAGCCGCTAATGATCGATCTCGGCGATCTGTGGGCCGTTCAATCAAGCCCATATGAGTAGTGTGAAAGTTCTCTCCTGGAACGTGAATGGCCTCCGCACCAGACCCAGAGCGGATAAGATCTTGCAATACTTACGGGATCGTGATGCGCAGGTCATCATTCTCCAGTAGACACATTTCATGGAGGCTGAAGTATTGTTACTAGTAAAGAAACACAGATGGATCGATTTCTCCATATCAACTTTGTAAACTGCTAAGACCAGAGGCGTGACAATTATTTTTAAAAGACCACTGAAAGTAAGATTAGTTTAAAAAATGGTGGACCCAGGTGGCAGAAGGGTCATTGCGCCAGTACTTATTGCTGGAGAACGTACTACGATAGCAGGCTATTACGGGCCTAATATAGATGATCCCTCCATATTAAAACCCATATTTTACCATCTACTGTCTTTCCCGGAACCTACGATTCTGGCAGGGGACTTTAATATTGTTTTGGATCCGGTTTTAGACAAAATCCCTAATAGTCAGCCTTTAGCTCTTTCTAAGACTAGGGTCTTTTTACTTAGGTCCATGACGCAGTATGAGCTTGTTGATATTTGGAGGCAAAAAGCCGGAAAAAAGCAGGGGGTTTCTTATCGTAACCAGAAATATCATCATCAGTCCAGAATTGATTTTGTTTTAATTAATCATAGACTGGTCAAATTTGTGAAAGATATTTGCTACCTACCATCCCATCTATCAGACCATTCTGCAGTATTCATGGAACTTGAGGGATTCCCTAAGGTTCTTAGATCTTGGTCATTTGACCGTTCACTCCTCTCAGCTGCTGACGACATAACTTTCCTAATTTCGGAAACCCAGCACTTTATACAGATAAATCTGGGGTTAGATACTTCTGGAATTGTGTGGGACTCTTACATAGGCCTTTTTAAGAGGCCTTTTACCAACAAGGTCTCATTTCTAAGGAAGCGACATAGGGCAGAAGTAGCTTCCATAGAAGATGAGATGCTTAAAACCCAAAGTGAGATTGACCAAGCTTTACCTGGGATTACCACACAAGCACTCTCCAACAAACTAGTATCTTTAAAGGGTCAGTTACATTCGGTGCTTAATCAACATCTGTTGGAGAAATGAGAAGCTAGTAAGATAGCCCATTTCCAATATGGAGAGGGAGCTGGAAAACTTTTGGCCTGGAAAGCTAAAACCGACCAGGTCCGCAATAACATCGAGTCTATAGCTCATAATAATGTATTGTATTCGTCAGATTGTGATATTAGGAGAATCTTTAGAGATTTCTTCCAATCAATTTATCAGGAAGATAAAATCTTGGGCCAGCAACACTTGGCTAGCTTGCTGGAAAAGGTGTCTCTCCCCTCCTTATCCGCGGACCAACAGCTTCTTTAGATAATATCATTACAGAAGATGAGGTTAGAGCAGCTATCCTCAACAGTAAGAAGGGGAAAGCGGCTGGTCCGGACGGCCTCCCAGCCAAGATCTATAGGGCCTTGGAACAAGTAATTGTACCCTTTCTAACCATGCTTTTCAACCAAATCCTGCAGGATGGATTAGCCCCTCCTGTTTCCTGAGATAGTGCTTCAATTACCTTAATTTTAAAACCAGGGAAGTCAGCACTGTCCTGCGGGTCATATCGGCCCATATCCATCCTGAACGTGGATTATAAAAACTTTGCCATGGTTCTGGCGAAAAGGTTATGTTCAGTAGCATCAGGCATTTTACATCATGACCAGAAGGGGTTTGTGAAAGGCCGTCAATTGTACGAATTGACGTATGATTTGATAGGGGCCATAGATATGGCAACAACTCATTCACTCCCACTGGCAGTCTTAACGCTTGATGCTACCAAGGCCTTCAACAGGGTAAATTGGGCGTACCTGTCGGGGGTCTTGGACAAGTTTAATATTGGGGAGAACTTTCGTCGAGCAGTTAGACTTCTATACTCAAATCCATCAGCCAGAGAGTTAGTGAATTACTATTACTATACAAAACAAGGGAACCCAAAGTAGCAATAGGTCTGGGACCTTGGGATTAATTACTGTTACAAGAAACACTGGTCCCAAATTTCAACATAGATAGCCAAGCAATAAATATAGACCAAAATTGAAATCTATATTAAATGTCCAGCCGGACATATTTAATAATTTATTATATTCAACAATGAAAAAGAGGTTACTAGACAATTTCCAAGTGAGACACAGCCTGTGTCCGACTACCACATGAGTACAAACAAGGAAACAGTTAGATGCAAGGAAAAAGCAAAAAGGTCTGGACAATATTCACAATTAAAACAGACAGTTAAATACACTTTGTGTGATTTCATCAAATGCAAAATGCAAATCATCAAGTGTAAATTGTCGACGACGTTTCGATCCCCTAAGAGTGTGGGATCATCATCAGGACATATACATTAATCGAGTGCAGGAACGAGGCAGAAGCCAACGATCAGCTCTAAAACGAACACATCCAGTTCAGGAGCAGACCAACGACTACATATGCCCGTTCTAAGCACGTTTTAAAAATATCTGAGATACACGAGAAGTGGGCAGTCGCCTGACAAATTAATAACCAAGGAACCCCATCAAAAAGGAGTTTCCGTCACAAGAGAAAGTTCTCTTTTTATCAACAGAAGGGCCCCAAGGACTATATCTGTAGTACCAATAGAGGGAGACCTTAAGTAGACCCCATTTTGGAGCGCTTCCAACACGGTCCCGAGGATACGGTATATCCATCCGTTCCCTGAAACCCCAGAAACAAGAAGTCCTGAGGAAGGTGCCACGATATCAAGTGCTAAGCACCGAAACGCGTCGACGCACTGTTTGATCCAAAAGAATCCAACTAGGGCCAGATAAAGCTTTAGATGGGCATCAGATCCTTCCACTAAAGCCCGAGAGTAACCAAATTGTCTATGGCCATTGGATCTTGCAAAATATAGTGGCAGAAATATCAAGTGGGCCACTTAGAGATGAGGGGTTTGTTGTAACTATGTTTAGTTTGTTGTTTATTGTGAATATATTTTGATTGCTTTTCCATTTATTGTGTATCATGATATTATGTTTATGTAACATTGTTTAGTAATAATTTTTAACCCACCGAGATACTTAATCTTGGTTTTTAATTGTTTTGGATGAATTTTATCTTGTCTTTATTGTTTATTTATATGCAATTTGAATAAATCTAGATTGTAAACAAGACTATTTCTTTGTGGAAACCCATCCTTATGTTTGTCTGAATACCTATGACATACTGTGACCTCTCCTTGTATAACAAGAAAGGCCTGTGTGATAAGTAGACTATTCGACTCCAGGGATCTCCCCTTTGACTAACATATACATTAATGCCTTAACTGATATAAGAATTGCCAAACATAATACATCACATGAAATAGACAAACATCACAACAACAATGAAAAAATCACAACAACAGTGAAAAAATTAAAGAATAAGGGGAAAAAAGACAAAATTATGTATATTAATATATTGTCATGTACTGGCCACAATGTTGGTAACATTTATCAAAACCTATGCATTGACTGACTAAATTCTAAGGTACTAGAAATGAAGGCAGTATTAAAAATGCAGTATTAAGAATAAAAATAGGCATCAACTCAAGTAGCAACTATCTTTTCTAGCCGCCTTCTTCTACTATACTTTTAGCAGACATACAATTTTAATTTTGGGGGACCAGAGTTGTCAAATTAATAAAATATGAAGGTTCACTCTACCTCAGCATGACGCGGCTGCATCTCTTAAATTCCTGGCTTAAAGTATCAGAATGTAATCTAAAAATAATTAAGCAAAAATTAAGACTATTGGTATACACCATGTACCCAAGACACTTCAGTTGGAAACGTGGGGATGTCCTGCTTACCGGTACTATACTCCACCGGATAATGATTGAAAGAGTAGGGTTAGAGATGGTCGAATTACACCTGTATTTTGTAAACAGAGTAGGGAATCACGGTAAATTACCAGCCTTATTTTCGAAAACCTCTATTTTGGTAATTAATAACAGGAAAACGACTTACCAGCTACGATGTTAAATAATAATTACATCGGGTCCTGTAAGTAAGAGAGGGGCTATAAGTACAGGGCTAGACAATCATGTAAGCGACAGCAGACTATTAGCGGTCTTCGCTAACAGTGAATCATCTTACCGTCAACACTGCTGCGCAGCTCCAAAAATCGGGAGTCTGGCGTGCCGTGAGCAATTGCTCAACAGATAATGCGGGCCTTTGAAGAATGAAATACCCGGGGCGATCCTCGATGGTATCAATCTTCCGGGAAGTTATCCGGTCTGAAGCCCTGAGGTTCAGTCACATGATCTGAATCACGTGGGCGCTAGTATGCCGCTAGTGACCTGGAAAACGCAGGCGCCATTTTGGAAAGGGAAAATCTGTGCCTAACAATTATAGTCCTGCTTACTAACTAGGAAATACTGAATATTAGTACCTTCGTTCAAGTAAGGGGTAATTGAAAAACGTATAAAGTAATCAGAGCATCAACCAGACAACACCAAAGCCAATAATCAGTATAAATATTGTGATACACATCATGCCCTGAGATTAGAATAAAGATATCATTAATATAAAACATAGCCTATCCGAATACCATTTTTTACAAAAATATATAGCTTCACACACACAATTATATACATATGTACCTTCATAAGTAACTGAAGTCTCCATGTCTCTCAGGGTACCATAAGTTAACCTGCAAAAATACTCTTGCTGGAGAAATTAGTAATCATAAACGGTCAACTCAGTTCGGGGGACAGTTATTGGATATCAAACGATACCTTCCAGAGATTTTATAAAGATTTTATAATGTCCAGGAATTTCACAGCAATGAGGTCCAATCCTCAGTGCGATTCAAACCTGTCTGGATACTTTTAGTCCTCAGAATCCATTTCAATTCTTCTTTGTTGAGTAGAGTACTGATGTCTCCACCTCTTGGAGGGTTTTTTACTGCATCAATGATTGTCCATTTGAATTCGGTTTCACTGTGGTTCTTTACAGAGAAGTGATCCACAAGCGGTGCATTAGGTGTCTTGCACCGGATTCGACTCTTATGTTGTCCAATGCGGAGGCGGGCTTTTTGTGTAGTTTGTCCTATATATATAAGATCACAAGGACATAAAATTGCATATATTACATTTGCACTGTTGCAATTTGTAAAATGCTGTCTGTGAAAAACCACCTCTTGGAACACAAAATCTTTTCCCTCAATAGTATTATCACATGCACTACAAGAACCACATTTTGCATGACCTGTTAGCCGTGGGAGCCCCCACACATCTTCTAACGTATTTGCAGAATGACCTGTTGGCAATGCTGCTCTCACTAGATGTTCCCTGATGTTTTTTGATTTCCTGAATGCAAATAACGGACGCTCTAAATTCAATGCACCTACATTAAGTGTGTGCCAGTGTTTGTTAACACTTTTTTTAAGAAGATTGGAAATTGGTGAGAATGTGGTAACACATACAACACGGTTTTGGGTCTTTTTCTCTTTGGGCTCAAGCAAGACTTCTCGTGGACAGTACCAAGCCCTCTTGAGGGATTGCCGGATTCGTTTTCTAGGGTGGCCTCTTTTTAGCAATTTATCTGATAGAACCTTTGCTTCTCTGAAGTAATCCTCCTTTTGAAAACAGTTTCTTCTGAGCCGAAGAAACTGAGAGAATGGAAGCAAATCTCGCAGGGCCCTGGGATGATTGCTTTGGTAGCTGAGCAGCGTGTTACGCTCAGTTGGCTTTCTGTGTAGACTTGTAATGAGTCTCCCTTCGTGGTGGAAAATTCTCAGGTCCAAGAAGGGTATTTCATGTGTGCCTGTAGCTAAGGTAAACTGTAAGCCATTAGAATTATTGTTTAACCAATGTTGGAAATTCAGAAGGAGATCAACTGGTCCACGCCAGATTAGGAAAATATCGTCTATGTATCTCCTCCACAATGAAATAGCACTGTGGAAGGGATTCAAAGACGAAAGGATACGATGACATTCCAAGTGATCCATATAAAGGACCGCCAAGTTCGGAGCAAAAATTGCTCCCATTGCTGTCCCTCTAATTTGACCATAGAATTGATCATCAAAAACAAAGAAATTTTTCGTAAGACAGATCTCCAATAATTGTAAAACAAATAGAGTGGGTACAGCGTGTGGACGTGGTCTGGAGTCCAACACTTTCTCAATGACCAAAAGGGAATCCATTTGGGGAATATTTGTGTATAGGGATTCCACGTCTAAGGTACAAAGTACCTCAGATGTGGGATCATACGGAAAGTTCTCAATCAGATTGATCATACTCATACTATCCTGTATATAGCACAGAGTATCCGGTACGAAACCTTTAAGGAAATGGTCCACATAGTGACCTAATGGCTCGAGGACGGAACCACATCCCGAGACTATAGGTCTTCCAGGGGGGTTTTCGATATTTTTATGGACTTTAGGTAAAGTATATATCACCGGTGTCCTTGGTGATGTAATGTTCAGGAACTGAAATTCCTTTTTGGAAAGATATCCAGAGTCCACAGCCGCAGTGGTTACCTTGTGTATCAATTCCTGGATCTCCTTAGTAAGATTTTTGGGCAACTTACAATAATGTGCACTGTTACCCAATTGTCGTAGGATCTCATCTCGGTATTTATCCCTGTCCTGTAACACAATTCCGCCTCCCTTATCCGCTGGCTTAACAATCAATAGACTGTTGTTCTTAAGATCCGCCAGTGCCTGTTTTTCGGCCAATGTAATGTTGTAAGGTATAAATACCCTCCTATTCTCAATTTGGGCCAAATCTTTCAAGACTAATTTTTCAAAAATAATGACTTCACCGGGTATCATATTCCCAGATGGGGAAAAAGTGGAGGGGGGTTTGAAGGGTGTGTTGGAAGATGAAGGGGTAGAGGGATTCAAGTGATTTTTTGGCTGTTGTTGGGGCCTTTTGCCCAGGGGTACTCAGTGGTGCATGGACTGAGTCTTTCTGTGGGGTCTCTTTAATGTAAACATCATGGAGGGCATGGATGGCATTGGATTGTGGTGATTTCTGTGTGTTTTTCGACTTTTTGGGGTGGGGTGGGGGCCTGTCCATGTGGGTGGGGGCCATTATGAGGCCTGGTCCAGGCAGGGCCTGGCCATGTGGGTGGGGGTCTAGGGGCCATTTTGAAGCCAGGCAGTGTGCTTTGTTGTGCCATAGGCCTGCACCCAGTCTGCCATGCTTTCATCCATTATGCCCAGGGGTTCTCAGTGGTTCATGGACCGAGTCTTTCTGTGGGGTCTCTTTAATGTAAACATCATGGAGGGCATGCATGGCATTGGATTGTGGTGATTTTTGTGTGTTTTTTGACTTTTTGGGGTGGGGTGGGGGCCTGTCCATGTGGGTGGGGGCCATTTTGAGGCCTGGTCCAGGCAGGGCCTGGCCATGTGGGTGGGGGTCTAGGGGCCATTTTAAAGCCAGGCAATGTGCTTTGTTGTGCCATAGGCCTGCACCCAGTCTGCCATGCTTTCATCCATTATGCCCAGGGGTACTCAGTGGTGCATGGGCCAAGTCTTTCTGTGGGGTGTCTTGAATTTCAACATGATTGAGGGCATGGATGGCATTGGATTGTGGTGATTTTTGTGTGTTTTTCGATTTTTTGGCTGTTGTTGGGGCCTTTTGCCCAGGGGTATTCAGTGGTGCATGGACTGAATCTTTCTGTGGGGTCTCTTTAATGTAAACATCATCGAGGGCATGGATGGCATTGGATTGTGGTGATTTCTGTGTGTTTTTCGACTTTTTGGGGTGGGGTGGGGGCCTGTCCATGTGGGTGGGGGCCATTTTGAGGCCTGGTCCAGGCAGGGCCTGGCCATGTGGGTGGGGGTCTAGGGGCCATTTTGAAGCCAGGCAGCGTGCTTTGTTGTGCCATAGGCCTGCAGCCAGTCTGCCATGCTTTCATCCATTATGCCCAGGGGTACTCAGTGGTGGATGGACTGAGTCTTTCTGTGGGGTCTCTTTAATGTAAACATCATGGAGGGCATGGATGGCCTTGGATTGTGGTGATTTCTGTGTGTTTTTTGACTTTTTGGGGTGGGGTGGGAGCCTGTCCATGTGGGTGGGGGCCATTTTGAGACCTGGTCCAGGCAGGGCTTGGCCATGTGGGTGGGGGTCTAGGGGCCATTTTGAAGCCAGGCAGTGTGCTTTGTTGTGCCATATGCCTGCACCCATTCTGCCATGCTTTCATCCATTATGCCCAGGGGTACTCAGTGGTGCATGGACCGAGTCTTTCTGTGGGGTCTCTTTAATGTAAACATCATGGAGGGCATGGATGGCATTGGATTGTGGTGATTTTTGTCTGTTTTTCGACTTTTTGGGGTGGGGTGGGGTGGGGGCCTGTCCATGTGGGTGGGGGCCATTTTAAGGCCTGGTCCAGGCAGGGCCTGGCCATGTGGGTGGGGGTCTAGGGGCCATTTTGAAGCCAGGCAGTGTGCTTTGTTGTCCTGGGAAGCTTGATTCCGGTCCAGGGAAGACATGGCTTGGCAGTTCGGGCTGGACTGTTCCCATGAGGCACAGGGTCAGACTGATTTGCATATGGCCCTGTCTGAACTGGGGTGGCGGAGTGAGCTAAAGAACGGTGATGGATTAAACCCAGATCAGTTGACTGGGGGTGAGTGTTTGTATTGTCAACGCTCCGTCCATCACCACCTTTGGTTTTTCTTTGTTCGCCCTAAGTTGGCAGGGTATGCTCAGACGTGAGTCCCTTGCTCACTTTGCCACTGGAGTCAAGCAAGCCCGGCTGAAGACGGCTGTAACGCCGGAATCCGGTCCTGGGAAGCTTGATTCCGGTCCAGGGAAGACATGGCTTGGCAGTTCGGGCTGGACTGTTCCCATGAGGCACAGGGTCAGCCTGATTTGCATATGGCCATGTCTGAACTGGGGTGGCGGAGTGAGCTAAAGAACGGTGATGGATTAAACCCAGATCAGTTGACTGGGGGTGAGTGTTTGTATTGTCAACGCTCCGTCCATCACCACCTTTGGTTTTTCTTTGTTCGCCCTAAGTTGGCAGGGTATGCTCAGACGTGAGTCCCTTGCTCACTTTGCCACTGGAGTCAAGCAAGCCCGGCTGAAGACGGCTGTAATGCCGAAAAACGCTCCTGCGAAGCTTGATTCCGGTCCAGGGAAGACATGGCTTGGCAGTTCGGGCTGGACTGTTCCCATGAGGCACAGGGTCAGACTGATTTGCATATGGCCATGTCTGAACTGGGGTGGAGGAGTGAGCTAAAGAACGGTGATGGATTAAACCCAGATCAGTTGACTGGGGTGAGTGTTTGTATTGTCAACGCTCCGTCCATCACCACCTTTGGTTTTTCAGTGTGCTTTGTTGTGCCATAGGCCTGCACCCAGTCTGCCATGCTTTCATCCATTATGCCCAGGGGTACTCAGTGGTGCATGGACCGAGTCTTTCTGTGGGGTCTCTTTAATGTAAACATCATGGAGGGCATGCATGGCATTGGATTGTGGTGATTTTTGTGTGTTTTTCGACTTTTTGGGGTGGGGTGGGGGCCTGTCCATGTGGGTGGGGGGCCATTTTGAGGCCTGGTCCAGGCAGGGCCTGGCCATGTGGGTGGGGGTCTAGGGGCCATTTTGAAGCCAGGTAGTGTGCTTTGTTGTGCCATAGGCCTGCACCCAGTCTGCCATGCTTTCATCCATTATGCCCAGGGGTACTCAGTGGTGCATGGACCGAGTCTTTCTGTGGGGTCTCTTGAATTTCAAAATGATTGAGGGCATGGATGGCATTGGATTGTGGTGATTTTTGTGTGTTTTTCGATTTGTTTGCTGTTGTTGGGGCCTTTTGCCCAGGGGTACTCAGTGGTGCATGGACTGAGTCTTTCTGTGGGGTCTCTTTAATGTAAACATCATGGAGGGCATGGATGGCATTGGATTGTGGTGATTTTTGTGTGTTTTTCGACTTTTTGGTGTGGGGTGGGGGCCTGTCCATGTGGGTGGGGGCCATTTTGAAGCCTGGTCCAGGCAGGGCCTGGCCATGTGGGTGGGGGCCTAGGGGCCATTTTGAAGCCAGGCAGTGTTCTTTGTTGTGCCATAGGCCTGCACCCAGTCTGCCATGCTTTCATCCATTATTCCAAGGGGTACTCTGTCAGTGGTGCATTTTATTGGTCTTTCCATTTTGGGTGGGTGGGTATAATAAAAATGCTTACTTGCAAACTATTAATTAAAGCGCTACATATGTAACATTTATTTAACTGATGTTCCTCTGGCTTCGTTTGCTTTTAGGTGCAGAAAGACAAATCATCAGCCTCATCGTTCCTCATCAGTGCCAGGAAGAAGTCCTGCTGCGGTGTGAGCAGCACAACGTCACGTGTGGCCACAGACAACTCTGCAACTTGTGCAACTGCGGCCTGCTGTTCTGACATCTGAAGAAGATGGCCCCAAAAAAAGTTGCCCGTAGCTCCTCTAGCAAGAAAGTTGCCAGTAAGAAGCAGAAGAAGCAAGTGGCGCCACTTGCCAAGGAGACTGGTGTGCCGACCGGCACATTTTTTGGGAAAAAAAAGTACACCTGCAGTATCAGCGGGGTCTGCTGGGGACCAAGCTGGGAGCAACACATCCGCTCCATTGGGCTTAGTGCCACCGCCATCACGCCAACTTAGGTCCAAGCCCTTGAGTGCTGCAGAGGCAGCCAGTATAGTTGTTCAATCACCATCGACCAGTGATTTTGGCTCATCGCAAGAAAGTAGCAGCATCCCTCAATCAACACAGGTTGTTGTAACTCATCTGACGAGTGTTCAACAACCACAGCCGCAACAACAACCACATGTGCTGCAAGTACAAGCCCAAGTACATGTGGAAGGAGAGGCGGCGCAAGGAGAGGCGCAAGCAGAGGTGCATGGAGCGGCACAAGTGCCCACAGTAGTTGTTCCTCCCGAAGTAGGGGCACATCAGGAAATCGACATTCAAGCTGAGGTATCATTTGAGGAAGCCACTCCTCCTGATGATTCATTGTCTTCCAGATCCCCAGCAAGGAAAAGATCAAGGATGGTGTCTACATCTTCTTCAAGCCCCCTTCCTTCTGATGATATGGATCAAAATTGGGAACCACCAGTGCTGTCTGAGAGTGAGGCACACCATGATCTGACAAAGGTAGCTAAGCATAAAAGGAAGGTCCCCGAAAGTCTCATAGTTATGGAGTGTGATGATGACGCTGAACAAGAAGTGGCGTATACTCCTGCTGATGAAGACTCTCACGACGACGACGCAGTCATCATAGACGTCACTCCAGCCTCAGCGGGCATGCAGCAAACAGACATTTTTACCCTATCCCAAAATGCTGCTGAGCGTGATGTTGGCGACGTGTCAATGGGACCACCACCAATGCAGTTAACTAGTACACCACCACATACAGCTTCCATATTTTCTTGCCAGAAGGGACCTCCATCCACCTCGACCTCCATTTCCTCAATTAGTGGTGCTGTAAGTGCACAACGTAGTAAATTTCGTCAACACACACCCTCCACTTCATCTGGCATTAGCATTCCCAGTAGCGCCTCCTCCGCCCCCCAAAGACATTTGAAGTCCACAGTTTGGAACTTCTTTAGTGTTAGCCCAACAAGGGAAAACATAGCCATTTGTACCATTTGTAAGGTTCGAGTTAGTCGTGGTAAGCTTGGTACCAACTATGGTACCGGAGGCCATAGAGGTCATCTTGAAAGACAGCACACTGTTAAATGGCATGCGCACCTAAGGGAGATCAAGGCAGCCCGAATTGCAAGTCAACAAATTGTATCCGTTGATGTTTCATCTGATGATGACGAGGAGGAAGAAGCGTCAAACATTTCTTCAGTTACACCTAGTACCCCTGTCAGCAGCACACCCCCTGCAAGATATATGAACCACACTAAGAGTGTGGGAGAGAGTGAGACACCAATGCGAAAAAGTTCATCATCATCATCACTGAGCGTAACTGGGTCGAAAAAGTCATCATCATCCCGTAAAATGGTCCAGCCCACCATTAGAAGCATGTTGTTTTCAGATGCGCCATTTGAACGCAACCACCCAACGGCGCGTCTGTATAACACTAAGCTGGCTAAAATGCTAGCCCTGGACCTTCTCCCTTTTTCTTTTTTGGAAGGGGTGGGTTTTCTTGAAATGGTGGCAACGCTCTGCCCTAAATGGAAGGTTCCTAGCCGGTTCTATTCATCCAGCAAGCACATCACCTTCAGCCACTCCACCGGAATCCACTGGACCGACCACAGATGCGTCCACTTCAGCTTCAGAAAAACCACAACCCACCACCACCCGCAACAGGTCCCTCACAGAAGCTGGAGCAAGATCACCGCCGACCAGCTCACCACCTCCCTCAGCCAGAACCCACCCGCCAGCACAACGGGCCCCAACGAAGCAGCCCGCAACTACACGCAGTGGCTGACCGCCTGTGCCGACGACCTCGCACCACTGAAGAACCCTCCCAGCAGGCCCAGGAGCAAGAAGGCCCCCTGGTTCACCGACGAACTCAAAGACTCCAAGAAGACCGCCAGGTGTACAAGCGCTATACAAATCCTTTCAAATTCAAATTCAAATTCAAGACCTGCCGCACCCTCGAAAAAGCCTGGCTCCTCAACCAGACCGCTGACAACATGACCGCCCTCAAACACGCCACCCGCAAGCACCACCAGCTCATCCGCACCACCAAGAAGAAATCACTAAAGGAATGACTGGACTTCAACGCCCACAACAGCAAGGAACTCTTCAGCATCGTCAAGGAGTTCTCCAACCCCAGCACCGGCAACAACGACATCACTCCCTCACAGGAGCTCTGCGACTCCCTCGCCTCGTTCTTCCACCGCAAGATTGCCGACATCCACAACAGTTTCGGCGCACCATCCATGCACCCAACCGTCGAACCAACGCACCCCACCGCCACCCTCCGCACCTGGACCACGGTGACCACCGAAGACACAGCCCGCACGATGAACACCATCCACTCCGGATCTCCAACTGCCCCCTGCCCCCACCACATCTTCAACAAGGCCGACTCCACCATCGCACCCCAACTCCGGGACGTCATCAACACCTCCTTCAACACCGCCACCTTCCCGGAGAGCTGGAAGCATGCCGAGCTCAGCGCCCTACTGAAGAAACCAACAGCAGACCTCACCGACCTCAAAAACTTCCGCCCCATCTCGCTTCTTCCTTTTCCTGCCAAAGTCATCGAGAAGATCGTCAACAGACAGCTTGCCGCCTTCCTCGAGACGAACGGATCCCTCGACCCCTCGCAGTCCGGTTTCAGAGCCAACCACAGCACCGAGACCGCCCTCATCGCCGCCACCGACGACATCCGATCCCTGCTCGACAACAGGGAAACAGCGGCACTCATCCTCCTGGACCTCTCCGCAGCGTTCGACCCTGTCTGCCACCGCACCCTAGTCCAACGCCTCAGCAACACCGGCATCCAACAGAAGGCACTGGAGTGGATCATCTCGTTCCTCGCCGGAAGAACACAGAGAGTCTGCCTCCCCCCGTTTCGTTCCGAGGCCACCGAAGCCATCTGCGGCGTCCCGCAAGGATCATCACTCAGCCCCACCCTCTTCAACATCTACATGAGACCCCTTGCTACCATCGCACGCCAACACAACCTCAACATCATCTCCTACACCGACGACACCCAGCTGATCCTCTCCCTCACCAGAGACCACGACACCGCCAGAACCAGCCTACACGAAGGGATGAAAGACGTCGCCGAGTGGATGAAGAACAGCCGCCTGAAACTGAACTCAGACAAGACGGAACCATCACCCTCCGCATGGGATGACTCCTGGTGGCCCCCAGCCCTGGGCACCGCCCCCAAGCCAACAGACCACGCACGCAACCTGGGCTTCATCCTGGACTCCTCCCTCTCGATGACCAGACAAGTCAACGCCGTCTCCTCATCATGCTTTCACACCCTCCGCATGCTTCGCAAGATCTTCTGATGGATCCCGACAGAAACCAGGAAGACGGTCACCCAGGTCCTCGTCACCAGCCGACTGGACTACGGAAACACTCTCTACGCCGGAACCACAGCCAAGCTAAAGAAAAGACTCCAACGCATCCAGAACGCCTCCGCCCGACTCATCCTGGACATCCCCTGACGCAGCCACATCTCCAGCCACCTGAGGGACCTGCACTGGCTCCCCATCAACAAGAGGATCATGTTCAGGCTCCTCACCCACGCACACAAGTCTCTCCACGACCTGGGCCCCAAGTACCTCAACGACCGCCTGACCTTCTACATGCCCACCCGCAAGCTACGGTCTACTAGCCTCGCCCTCGCCGCCGTACCACGCATCCAAAGAGCCACCGCCGGAGGCAGATCCTTCTCCTACCTGGCGGCCAAGACATGGAACTCCCTGCCCATCCACCTTCGGCTGACCTAGGACCACCTCACCTTCAGGAGACAACTCAAGACCTGGTTGTTTGAGCAGTAGCGGACCCCTTCCTCCAAGCGCCTTGAGACCCTTCCGGGTGAGTAGTGCGCTATACAAGTGGTTTGATTGATTGATTGATTGATTGATTGATTGCCAGAGCTGCGGTTCCAGCACTACATGAAGATGTGTTGGAGGTGATTGGGGCAGCTTTGCAGAAGAGTGCTGTTCACACTATACATCTGACAACAGACATGTGGACTAGTTGCCAAGCCCTTGATTACATGTGCATCACTGCACACTGGGTCTCTTTTTCAGGGGTTAAAGCAAAGCTAAACGCAGGTGTTGACACGGACAAAGTTTATAAAGCTGCTCGGAAACATGCAACAGTAGCCATGTTTGCCATGGAGAAAACTCATACAGCAGAAAACATTTTGCATGAGTTTAACACAAAGGTCTTTCAATGGCTGTCCCCAAGAAAACACATGATTGGTTATGTTTCCACGGATAATGGCGCCAATGTAGTTAAGGCCATGATAAGGGTAACTATTTCAGAGAGCGTGTTTGGCGCACTGTATAAACCTGGTTGTTAAAAAATTCTTGCATGAAGAAAGTCCAGTCTACGAGTTACTGACCACCTGCCTAAGAATGTGCACACATTTCAACCATTCTTTTAAGGCCCGGAAGCAGCTGAGGTGCCTGCAACATGAACGTAAAGTGCCAGTGAAAGCACTCATCCAGGACGTGGTAACACGTTGGAACTCAACCTTCTACATGCTTGAGCGTCTGTATGAGCAGTATGCGGTAGTCGATCAGTATTTCTTTAAACTCGGTACCCCTATGATAGACCTGTGGATACAGGTGGAGCAATGGGAGCTAGTGAAAAGCCTGACAGACATGCTTAGTCCTTTTGAGGACTTCACGTGTGCAGTCAGCAGGGAGGACTGTAATTTGGGAAAAGCTATCCCATTGTTGCGCATGCTAGAGGACAAACCGAAGGCGGTGTCTTCTACGTTTCAAAAAGATGGAAAGCAAGAAGCATTTGAGTTGGCGGAGAAGTTATTACAGCGCCTACTTCGCTATGAACGTCTTCAAAAGATCCACACAGAACAGCATTACATTTCTGCTACTATTCTGAATCCACGGTACAAAAAGGCAGTGGCAGGCAGAGTATTCTTTCCTTTTGATGACGCATATGTTACAAAGTACAAACATTGTCTAGCTGTGTCAACCACTCGGTTTGAAAGAGAACTGCAGGAAATTGAAGGAAAAGGCATTACATCAGCATCAGCAGGCCATCCAGAGTAAAAAAAATCCACTTCTGCATCTGTGGCTGTGGCAGAAGTGAGTGATTTTCCCTCTCAGCCATTAACGACACCAGCAACCGTATCATCTGCACCAGACACAACAGTAATATTGTGTGAAGAAGAGGATTGGCTAACTCAGCTTGGGTTTGCTTCTCAAAAGGTCCCAGAAGAAAGTAAGCAAAGTGGAAGAACCCTGGAGAACCTTGAGTCGATGGTGCAGGCCTATTTATTTATTCCATTTATATAGCGCATTATCACCGATTGGTCTCTAAGCGCTTGTACTCAAAACTAACCGTTACAGAAAGCAGGCAACCAAATTATATCAACCCCACGCTTCTCGAAAGAGCACCGTTTTTAACATTCGCCTAAAAGGCAATAAATTCGGTTCCTTCCGTAAGCCTAGTGGTAACCTATTCCAAGCTGCCGGAAGGGTGGTTGAGAAAGCACGTCCACCAAGGGTGGTCATGCGGTAGCGCCAGCTAACCAGAAGAGTGTCCTCAGACGAGCGCAGGGTCCATCTAGGGATATACTGCACCAGTCTTGCTTTAATGTAGCTAGGAGCATTACCATAGACAGCTTTATGTGCGATGCACAGACCCTTGAATAAAATCCTCTGCCTAATAGGGAGCCAATGCAGTTGGCATAAAAGAGGAGTGGAGAGGAGAGGCAGGCGTGCAGGCGTGCTTCTGGATGACTCAACAGAGGTCTATGTTAATCAGGACCCATTGGCGTGTGGCCTGGGATCACCAACCTGGCTATAAATTACTTGTCTTGCCCACTCGCAAGCGTGTCTTCTGAACTTGTTTTCAGTGCTGCTGGTGGCATTGTAACTTCCAAAAGGACCCGCCTCTCGCCCAAAAGTGTGGAGAGGTTAACAATGATCAAGATGAATCAGCACATCATACCATCAGATTACAAAATACGAGAATGCACGCAGGAAGAAGACGAGGAGGACACCAACTTAGATGAGGGAAGTTCTTCTCTGTTAACTGACCTACTCCCGTCTGAATTCGCAGAGTTTGAGGACGAGCTCTTCTTCCCTGACACGAGCCCTGAAAATGAGTCAATGAATCACTAACTTTCTTTTTCGTCCTTATTCACTTTTATTCCTGTGTGTCTGTCTTTCTTTGTTTTGGAAAATCTATATTAACCCCTTCAGTGCTGCGCAAATTTCGCTGCAGTGCTGAAGGGTCATAAATCAAATTGACTCATGACGGAAATGTTCCGTCATCAGCACCGGAGCAGCGACGCTGATGACGGAACCGTTCCGTCATGAGCATGCAAGGGGTTAAAAAAAACTTTAATCACCTAATCACAAAAACAAGCCCATCAGCAGAACTGTCTTCACTCATTTGCTTATTGATTTGAAGGTGCCGCAGTCTGCATTCCTCAGGTTCACAAGTTCACAAGAACTTGCTCCTCTATCATCCTCCTCCAGACTCCTATTTCCCTCAAAGCAGATGGCTGGATTACGCCCAATGAAGAAAGACTCTGCACTTGTGGGGGTGTTCTACTTCTTTGCGGGTGAGTTGACGGGTCTGGGGCATTGCTGTGAAGGTCTAATACCGGATAAAAGTGGTTTGGAGAAAATCGGAGGTGAAAAAGTATATTGCGTTTTTGCTCACTTACCTGTCTTTGGGGTGCTGTTTCGGGGGCTTCCAGGTTTTTGGGGGTGGGTTTTGGGGTCTGTGAGCACTGCTGGCACATTCTAATGTTGATTGCATTTGTTTTACAGGAAATCCATGGTGGAAAAGAGGAGTTGGGGCCTAGCTGCAGAGCGCATTTGGACTGAATTCCAGGTAGGCCCAAAGTTTTCTAAGGTGGCTTTTCCCGGGTTTTGCCTTTTGGCTTGTTGGGGGTGTTAAACTTGTTTTCGCCCGGGTTGACAGTTCTGGGGCCATTGCTGGGAAGGTCTAATACCCGAAAGAAAGTGTTTTGGAGACAATCCCTGGGGAAAAGGTTTTTGCATTTTCTGAGATTTCGCTAACTCTACCGTTTTCCGGGGGCTGTTTGTGGGGGTTCCTGGTGTTTGTGGGGGGCTTTGCGAGTCTTGGAGCAATGCTGGGTATGGATACTTTTGCTTGCTTGCAAGTGGTTTGAATACAATCCATGGTGGGTAAGGGGGGATTCGGGCCTACTTTACTTTCAAAGTACGTTTTGTCACCATTTTCTACTAGGCCTCTGACAGGTAGCAGTATCGCACGTTTTTTGAGATCTGATTGGGGGTCTTCTACATTTTTGCGACTGGGTTTAGTAAGGGTCTGGGAGCACTACTGGGAAGGTCTAATTTTGTTCTAAAACACAGTTTACAGTACACCTAGCTTGAGGGGAAGATCCGCTAAATTAATTCGCCCATACTTATTTATCCTTCAAAAGGACACTCAGACAGAGTACGCACTTTCAAAAATATTGTACTGTCTATTAGGAAACTCAAAGTGTGACTTTTTGCACTACACAGCGTACATATCTTATATTTATTTGTCAGTGGTGTTCTAATATCACTTCCTGTTTTTCCATCAATAATTACAGGCCGGGTTTCAGCCTGTGCAATGGGAAAAAAAGGATGAAGTCAGGCTTTACATTAGCGAGCCGCAATTCAGCATCAGCCAGGCAGGCAGTGGACAGGGTGTCTTCTGGTCACCAACATTGATGGACGGAGCGTCAGATTGAATGGAGGAGTCCCGCTAATAAGAGGAATGGTTGGATGCATGCAACTTCCCAAATTCAACAGGACAACTACAACAACATACAGATACAGTATCCGTTCTTTTCTAATGATCTTTTAAGTAATCTTATTGCTGTGAACTTCTATGACTGTGACTCTGCATTTCTTTGATCTCTGCTTCTAAATTCATCCCTACAGCCATTGTATAGGTTTTACTTCTGCTATTTTTCAAACCTAATTTAATGTACAAAGTGTTTCTCTGAGTGCAGAGATAGGCAAGTGAAAACGCATAATTACTGCAGCCCTGTACTGTCGCATTCTTTCATTCACGGTTGTCGAAAGTACTACTTACTTTTCAGTAACCATGCATGCAGTAGTGCATGCACTTCCTTTATGTCACATAAAAGATTTACGGATAGCTTTGTACCCAAAGATTTGTTTATCTTCAATTATTGTTTGCCCATGCTGTGCTTTTTTTTTCTTCTCTCAACAAAACTTTCCCAAAAAACCCCATTCCCATCCATTTTCCAAACCCTAACCCTCTTCCTCCGGGCTGTGTGGTTTTGATTTATGTGTGTCTAAATGGCAGCAATAATTCCACATACTTGCTGGGTAGGATAAGGTCATAGCAACAGGCTGGTGAAGGAATCCGAGGATATATTCTTACTCAGCTTGACACAGACCCATGACTATTGGCAAATGAAAGCAGATTTTCATGTGCGCCATCAACTTGATTGATCATCCTCCTAGACGTGACAAATGATCACACTGCTGTGTCCTTCACCTTCAGTACTATTTCTTGTAGTAGTAGCCAATGTCAAAGAAATTCAACGCAAGTAGTAGTTATACTTTCAATACTTTACAATTTGTTAGGCTACATTGTGGCACTGTTCTAGTGTACTGTCACCTGCTATATTCTCTATCGTACCGTTCTAATGCTACGGTAAGGACAAACAAGGTTTCATTTTCTTTTTTTTCATATGCTGCAACTGCCACTGTGTAACACCACTAGTATCACCGCAATGATGACATTTCATCCGCCCAGGATTGCCAACCTTAATCGCCATTTCCCGTGCAGCCAGCCCTGTGCCTAGCCCTATTTCCAAACACAAATTACAGATAAGATAAGCGTTTGGGGGGAGGTAGTATAATGGAGTATTAGGAGAGACGAGAGACTGACGGTAGAATTCACTTACTCTGTGAGAGGCACTTAGTTTTGAAAACATTTGGGCAATTACTTACACAACTTGAATCAAGATGCCACTTAAGTTTCAGGAAAACAAACTTACTGTTAAACCCCTACCCACCAGCCTCAAAAGCAGTAAAAAACACGTATGCTAAGATAAAGTTTAAAGTATATTTATATCCCTGACATAAATAATCTCCCGCAAGACCCAACCCACCCCCCCTCCCTAACCCCAACGAATGTCCGTGAAAAGTCCAAAAAACCCAACTTCCATTTCCCACCCCCCAGAAGTCTTTAAAAAAGGGGCAAGGGACAGTCTCCTCCTACTGCTGGCTGCTGTTCACTTTTCGGGCCAGGTCGGCATGCTCCTTGCGGAGGGTCTCGAGCAGGGTTTTGGTGTTCAACAGCTCCTGCTCGAGGTAGGACACCCTGAGTGAAAGGCGGTGCAACCTTTTTTTGGTACTGCTGTGGGGGGCAGCTGATTTTTTTGCGGAACGGCGGTGGCGGGTGGCTGCGGTACCCCGGCTCCGTACCGCTGGAGACCTGCTGCGCTGACTGGCTGACCCAGAGAGCGCGGAGGAGAATGCAGCTGTCCCGGTCGATGTTGTGGTCGACTGCGTGTCCCCCTCCTCCTGGGCCACCAGCCGCCGATATTCGGCGACAGTCGCCTCCAGCCTCCGTTGCCGGGCCCTTTTAGCCAGCTCCTTCCGTGTTGGTTTGGAAGGAGCATCTATATGAAGAAAGAAAGACATAGTCTGTAACCAATGCTCTTTAAGATTAACACAAAATGATTCAGCAGAAAGTTGTGTCACAGTAGAACTAGAAACTTGCAAGCGCAGTACATAACTATTGTGGCCAGTATCTATCTAACCTCCCACTTCTTCATCCTTGCTCTAACATTAGTGGGCGTTTAAGGAATCAATTCTATGAGCACTATGGACTCACTCCATTAGAGTCGACTATGACAGTACACCAGTCTTATTCTTCTTCTTCTCTCTTTTTTAGCAAAATTGGTACGTTAACTTCTGCAAGCCGGCATAATGCCAGCGCAGTCAACTTGCACCCGAGACAAACAGACGCCCGCCATGATGAGTGAGACAGACTTGCGTTACTGTACCGGTCCAGTACATGCAGGTGGTGATGCTCTTACTTTTCTATTACGGGTGGCAATGAGAATACTCTGTTACAAGGGCTACTGCTTAATTAATTTAACTTTCACCCTACAGTGCCAATGAATACTAGAAAAGGAAAATGAAGAAGATAAATAATCTGATTATCTATCACTGCACATGGTATGTATTTGCTTACATATGGGATGACTTTAGGTGCTTTGCTTTTTATTGAGTGAACAGTGATACATCCACACATGAATGACCGAGTTCTACTAAACTTGTTAACAGAGGTAGTGAGTGGCTATCGTAATAGCCGGATATATGCTGTGCTTGCAATACAAACTACTGCTACTATTCATGGTAGTATTCGGACAAAATTAAAACTTCTTTTCCTTGCCTTTCCTACACTGGAACGGACGTGCGGGTGCGGTGTTACATGCTCTTCAAAGTAACACTTAGTTCATCCAGTGACCGTCTACTCTCTCTAGATACACATATGCTATCTAAGAGTCAGATAGTACCATGATCCAGGCATCCATCCATTCAAACTATATGTCAATCATTCTTCTTCATGTCTCTCATCTGGATAAACCTTACGTTTTCTCACGGGAAAACAACCTTTTCATTTTATTTGGGAAACCGCAAGCCATACATCCGTGCTTGACTTGCATTTGAATTTCAACCAAAGGATATATTGCGCACACATACAGTTTCTGTTTCACCCACCCAGGCTGTTCTCCTTCCACCCATCCTTGCTTCATCCTTCACCCAGCCATGCATCATATTCCTTCCCAGCCACCTCGGGCACCAATCAAACACGTATCATTCTTCTTTGTCAGTCATCATTACTTTTAACTTGGTCGTCCTTCCACACTTACTTACACCCTTCTTTCGCTTTTCGTTCATCCCATCCATCAAGTTCATCTCAGATCGGATTTGGATTCTCGAAAAAAAAATCACCGCTGAGTTGAAGTAAATTTAGAGGAGGCTACTACCTGGTTGATAAAAGCTTTGTTCTAAATTTGAAAGTCTTCTTAACAGTATAGTAACTTAACTGTACAACATATATACTACACCCGTGCAGAGAGCACACTCTGCAGTCTGCAATCTCAATAAGTAAGGAATATAAGAGCCTACCACTGCCCGCCACTACCGTGGCAACCCTCACAGCAGTTTCCTCTGGCACTTGCACCGCCTACTCCCCAGAAGTGTCCTCCTCCACCTCCGCGCTGGCCCCGGCACCAGATGTTCCACCTACAAAGTACATTTAAGAATGTTAGATGTCATAGACATACACCACTCACTAGTATTTTGTCTAGGAATGAAGAAATGTGAATACAGAAACCAATCTAATAATTTGTGACTGTCTACTCTAAAGTAAAAATGTCCCTTTTTCCAGGGAAGGGTGTTTTCTTACTGCATTTTTTGGCACAACTGTTGAATGCTTGCTTTTTAACAAGCACCATTTTTCACATAACAGGCAGAAGCTTCACTTCTAAGAACAAGAGCAAGATCAGATCATCATCACTAGGACGGAGTGACCAACGATTCAGCACCAAAAAGAAAAATTAAAGTTCAAACCAGGTGAGGGCTCGGCGCGCCCACAATAAATGTGTGAAATAAATCACTAAGCACTTTTTCATTTTTAATCAACCGTTTATGTTTTATGACAAACTTGATTTTAATAAATGTTTTTACTTTTAATAAAGCTTTAAAACTTAAATAGACCCTGTGGTTTTTGGTCAAGAGTGACTGAGCAAAAGGTTTTGCAATTTGCAAGTATGAGTCCGTGCCTCTGACACTTCTGGACTCTGACTCCGTACTCTTGCCCTGCGTTGGATAATCATCATTGGGGATTAATCATCGATGAATTCGGGAGCTAAATGACTCTGCCACACTATCTAGTCAGTAAGGAGATTGGGGGTTCTTCAAAGTCTGTTATCACTGAGGTATGTGGAAAGTCTACCTGCACCTATTATAATTGATAAACAATGCACTATTTAGTGTCCATAGTTCTGTTTGTGCAGATTTGTCCCTGCAACAGTAGTAGTATGGATTGTCCTCCTATCCAAACCAAAAGTAAAGTAGTATCTTATTCTTTCTTGGTGGTCATTCACATTTTATTGTTGGGAATTGTCAAAGCATAAACATTTAGAAGACTTGAAAAGACATTATGGACAATCCCAGAGGACTGCACTCACTTCATAGAGCTATTGATGACTAGAATGGGAGTTTCGTTTGACACCTTTTGCCAACTGTGCAATCTTAGTAAGCTACACAGACGGACTAATAAGAATAATCTAGTAATACCACAGGGAGTCATAGTAGAGGCAGGATAAGAATTTAGATACAGTCTACAAGAAGATCAAAGATGATTTAGAAAAAATCGAATGAGGATCGCTAGGAAAAAATAGGTACTCTATATTAAAATCAAAACTTACTGGGGCCAGCAAAGGAGCCCTCGCCTGACCGATCCTGGCCTTCTACAGCAGCAGCAGCCGATACCACCTCCTCCTCTGTCCTCTTGCCCCTGGGGGGAGCTGATGTACAACATGAAAGAAAGAAAGACCCGAAAACATGGATGATTGTTGTCAACCAAATCAAACATTTCAAAAGAACAATAACAAAATATTTTGGCAAAATAGCAAATAGACAACTATTCCACGGGATATATTGACCTATCTCATGTGGTCTACTACGATATTAGTATTGCTTGATTTGCGGACCGTCGACTTGGAAAGTTATGTAACTCATTAAACAAACTACTAAAAAGGTCCGCCTAGGACTGGCAGGCAGCAGTCCACAGCACGCGAAGTGACAGACAAACTCCATCGTGATTGCAGATCAGTGACAACACTAAAAAGTTTCCTACTACATTAACCAGTCATTAATACTCAAACTATCAATCCACCACCACTATTTCTTCTTATTGCCAGGTGTACAAAGGAAGGACTGGACTTGAGTCTGTAGGGGCAGATTTACAAGACCCTTGAGGCTCTTTTGCTCCGTTGTTGCGTGACTTTTGTGACGCAACGGCAGAACAAAAGAGGTGCCATGGTGCGGCGTATATTAACAATGTGACGCATATGGGAGATGCATCACGCTGTAAAGCCTTGCGCCATCAGCGGGCATCCGGTGCAAGGGAGGGCGTTCCTGCGCAGGAACGCATCCTATAAGTGGCTGAGGGAAATCTACAAGATTTCAATCAGTCACTTTTAGGACAATGATGCGTTACTCAAACCCTGCGCCTGCTTGAAGCAGACGTACGGCTTGACGCAGCATTGGGGAGATAGGGCACCCCAGAGCATTGCTGGATCTGCGCCATCGTTGCGACGCAACTCCAGCAATGCGCCACCTTTACGGCACAGATGCGTTATGCTTCGGTGACGTTTTGGGCGCATGGTGTACCGCATTGTAAATACGGCGCACCATGGGTGGTGGTGGCGTGGCGTATATTTACTGGCACATCCCTGCTACTTTGCAGGGATGCGCCGGTAATTGCAAATCTGCCCCTTAGTGTCTAGCATTACGCAGTTCTGTAAACTACACTCATACATAATTTCTCAGGCCAATGAAATGAACACAAAATCGAAAACAAATAAGCATAGTAGCAACGCTGCTGAGAAGGAGAGCAGTGCACCTGAAATGCACAGAAGATTTTGAAATATAATTTACCTACAATGTAATCAGCAGCATTATTGCTCTTGGTCAAAAACAAAAATTTGCAATATAATAACACACCGAGCAGGAGAAAACAGAGTAGTGATGAAATAGCTACTACTACTCACCAAGCCCGGGGATCTCGACGCCGAACAGGTCGAGCAGGTCGCGTTCCCGGTCCAGGAGATCCATCCAGCGGTGGGTAACCTGGTTGTAGGTGCGCCGGACCCGAGAGTGTTCATACATGGCCCGGCACACCTTCTCCCACCGCTTCCGGCGCTCCTGGAGCCCGTAGCCGCTTGCGATCTTGCCGCCTGCCGCGATGGTGCTGGGGAGGCGGCGCTGTACATAGTACACTAGTGCGGCCACCTCCTCCGCGCTAAAGATCTCCCGTGGCATCACTAGCTCCCCCCTCAAACGCCCGCACGGGAGCCGGGCACGGGGTGTGGGACCCTTCCCCTTCTCGGGCTGCTTCCCGGCTCCCTTTACCATGGTCTGGGCAGAAAGGAAGATAAATAATAAATAAGAAATAGAATAGGGAAGAAGAAAAGAAAAGAGTTTAAAAAAGTAGTTTACAATTAACCAAAAGTAGCAGAAAACACAAAAATATAGAGCTAGAAAAATAGAGGGATAGATAATAAGTAAAATAGATAAAAAAAAACTTTAAACCAGCAAAGGATGGCAGAGATTGAGAGAGGATACAGAAAGGATGCCTAGAACCATAGCAATGAATAAAAAATAAGATGGCCGCGCCCGTTCACGACCGCAACCTTGTACTAGCGAGCCGCACACTTCGCAAGATTACACATAGCGCCCGGAAACGGAAATACATCACGCAAACAAGATGGCCACGCCCATGTACGACCGCTAGGGTAACTTCGCGTCGTTTCGCTACAAGCGGCTTGCGAAAACGCAAAAAAACACGCGAACTAACACGCCGCAAAAAACAAATTGCATATGCGCACGAATTCGCGGCTTCCGAATTCGATCTCGCGCAAATTCGCGCCCCGCGAATCGCGCGAAATTGCAGAAAAACGATTTTTGCAAAACTGAAAGCACTCAACAGGTGCAAAAGTTCAAGCTCATCATTAGTAACCATTCCCTGTAGTGCTTCCTGAGGGGCCCCTCCAGAGTTCAGTTGCCTACTTTCAACTATTCTATGACCATGCCCTGACCCTCACAGCAGGCTCAGAGAATAGCTACAAGTATGCCACAAAGGTCCTGTTAAAAAAAATTACACTCAACAGAAAGCAATTACAAATAAGGAAGCAGGTGCCAGACTGGAAGTTCAAATTCAGTGACACATTAATCAGCCCCTAATTCATTCATGTCAGTTGAGGCAGCGCAGGTGTGCTAAATAATTTTGCAAAACTGAAAGCACTTAGCAGGTGCAAAAGCTCAAGCTCATCATTAATCAGGAAGCACTTACAGCTAAGGAAGCAGGTGCCAGCTCAAATTCAGTGACACATTAATCAGCCTCAAATTAATTCATGTCAGTTGAGGCAGGGCAGGTGTGCTTTTCCCCCCATTATCTACAGTGATGAACCAGAGGGTGGCAGTGATGAACCAGAGGGTGGCATGGGTGAACCAGAGGGTGGCAGTGATGAACCAGAGGGTGGCATGGGTGAACCAGAGGGTGGCAGTGGTGAAACAGAGGGTGCTGTGATGAACCAGACGTAGAAACAACATGGTCGCGACCGTTGCGACCCAACAAGTAAGTTTGCGTTTGCGAACTCGTAAAAAACCCTCGCGAACTGGCAGAAACCCCTGCGAACACAAAAAAATCCGCAAATTCGCATAAGTTCGCGAATTTAGCGGATTGCGAAATCGTAAATACGCAAATTCGTGAATTGCGAATTCGCAAAATTCACCTATCCTTAATTCCTATACCTCCCAGGCCTTAGTTCGAAATAGAGCTCCAGTTGGGGGTGGCAACCAGCTTGAGACCCTACTTTTGGACAAACCATCTGGTAAAAAAGAGGTATCTTTGTGGTATAATTTAATACAAGATGAGTCTGACGGGGATTTCCAGCTACCCGAGCTGTTGTGGGGCTCTTCTCTAGCCTGCTGTAACCTAAAACTGCAAAACTGAAAGCACTCAACAGGTGCAAAAGTTCAAGCTCATCATTAGTAACCATTCCCTGTAGTGCTTCCTGAGGGGCCCCTCCAGAGTTCAGTTGCCTACTTTCAACTATTCTATGACCATGCCCTGACCCTCACAGCAGGCTCAGAGAATAGCTACAAGTATGCCACAAAGGTCCTGTTAAAAAAAATTACACTCAACAGAAAGCAATTACAGATAAGGAAGCAGGTGCCAGACTGGAAGTTCAAATTCAGTGACACATTAATCAGCCCCTAATTCATTCATGTCAGTTGAGGCAGCGCAGGTGTGCTAAATAATTTTGCAAAACTGAAAGCACTTAGCAGGTGCAAAAGCTCAAGCTCATCATTAATCAGGAAGCACTTACAGCTAAGGAAGCAGGTGCCAGCTCAAATTCAGTGACACATTAATCAGCCTCAAATTAATTCATGTCAGTTGAGGCAGGGCAGGTGTGCTTTTCCCCCCATTATCTACAGTGATGAACCAGAGGGTGGCAGTGATGAACCAGAGGGTGGCATGGGTGAACCAGAGGGTGGCAGTGATGAACCAGAGGGTGGCATGGGTGAACCAGAGGGTGGCAGTGGTGAAACAGAGGGTGCTGTGATGAACCAGACGTAGAAACAACATGGTCGCGACCGTTGCGACCCAACAAGTAAGTTTGCGTTTGCGAACTCGTAAAAAACCCTCGCGAACTGGCAGAAACCCCTGCGAACACAAAAAAATCCGCAAATTCGCATAAGTTCGCGAATTTAGCGGATTGCGAAATCGTAAATACGCAAATTCGTGAATTGCGAATTCGCAAAATTCGCCTATCCTTAATTCCTATACCTCCCAGGCCTTAGTTCGAAATAGAGCTCCAGTTGGGGGTGGCAACCAGCTTGAGACCCTACTTTTGGACAAACCATCTGGTAAAAAAGAGGTATCTTTGTGGTATAATTTAATACAAGATGAGTCTGACGGGGATTTCCAGCTACCCGAGCTGTTGTGGGGCTCTTCTCTAGCCTGCTGTAACCTAAAAGATCAGTGGTCTGCATCATTTAAGGTCCTGTGGGATATTGTGAAGCCTGCTTGGTTGCGTAGGATCCACCTTTATACACTTCACAGAGCGTATTACTCGCCACAAAGACTGTCCAAATTTGTTCAAGGTTCCTCGGAAGTCTGTGCTAGATGTGGTTTAATTAATGCCACCGATACCCATATGTTTTTTGAATGCCCTTCTGTTTCTGCTTTCTGGGGCTCCATCAGCAATCTGCTTACAGTATCTTTGTGGCTTCAAATTACGATTGATCTCCCTCTTGCAATTCTTGGAGTGACTGATGGAGCGCGGAGTTTGGCGAAAAATCATCTTTTCTATTCCATCTTATTATCCAGAAGGAAGATCTGTAAAAATTGGAAAGACCATCATCCTCCGACGTTCTTAGACTGGCAAGCTTTGGTCCTACAAGTGTCTAAACTTGAACTGGTAAGATCTGGGAACCGTAAAAAAAGATCCTTTTGGCATTTGCTTAAATGGAACTAATCCTCTAGGGTTTTTTTTTCCCCCGGTCCAATGTTTATGCTGCTGTGGCTTACTCCTTTTGCGTGCCTGTCCAAAAATTGGATCCCCAGGTATGATGGCGGCATTGTCCACGTTGAGATGGTTTCGATACGCAGGTTTTGCAAAGACCCTTGCTTGCTGAAGGGTGACGGAACAGAATACCATATAACCCTTGCCAGTTATGTACTGAGACAGCGCAAAGGACTAAATCAACCTGTTATATATGAAACCATAGTGGAAAATGAGGACAAAAAAAAAAACAGTTTCATCAGAATCGATTTCAAATGTAGGTGCATTCTTGATCCATAATAGCATGTGTATGAGGAGCACCTCTGGATGGGTAGTCCTTTCTCCAAAAGAAATCAAAAACTTCTCCAAGAGGTGGATTATTTTTATTGCAGATAAAATACATCATAGCTTGAAACCTATGATTAAAATATCTGCACACATTTACAGGATCCAAGGAACACAGTTCTTCAGCTGTCTTCAATTCAAAGTTTTTTACATTTGAATTTGTTTGTCGTTGAAATTCAAGAAAATCGTCCCATGCGTATTTAGCACAGCTAAGGGTAACAAACCACGTAGGGGTTCCTAAGTTTCTTATCATACATTTAAGTTCTCCATGATGATGATACCAATACTCATTAGTACCATACCCCATCAAATTAATTAACTGATATTCTAAATAATCGTCTCTTTTTTCAACTTTATCCAAACATTCCTTTGCATTAACATGTATAAGATGAACTCCTGTTTTTAATATGTGGTTCACTGCATATGAAAGTCGAGACAAGTCACTTTCAAACAGTAGATAAAATAAATATGGAACACACTGTCGAAGTCTTGGATCTTCTGAGTACAATCTTGTTGAACGATATTCTGAAGCTGGAATCTGTACTGGTCATTCATCATATCATCCACCTTTTCCAGTGGGGTAGATCTATAGAAAACATTGAGCTTCTAAATGTTTTTCCCATAAACACATGGGAGTTCCTTTTGCTTTCTTCATTTGGAATAATTCAAGAGTATTTCCTGTAAAATCTAAAGGTACATACACAACTCTCCCTTTTAAACCTCTTTGTAAATTTGTTGGATGCAGCTTGAATAAGAATGGACTCCTACATATTTAAATATACCAGTTCCAGATGAATAGCTACCAACTCTAGGTTGTTATGTACAGCTCTTTCAGGCATTTTGTTCTCTTCTAAATTGTTGTAACAATATTTACAAACGCGTTGATCACAATCCCAACTCAAAATAACCTTCCACCAATAAATAATCACCAAATTGTTCCCACTTCCATTTCACTCTTTAAATACACATCAACATTTCTAGTTTGACTTCTATAGTGAGTACGTCGACAACAAATACAAACATAGGGGCCAATTACGGTCGCGGAAACCACCGCTGGCCCGGAGGATGCGGGAAATCCGCCGCGGAGGCTGGAAAGACGCACCGCCAAATTAGGATGGCTGGTGGGTCTTGCAATCTGTCCTCCGCTTTTCCGCCGCGGTCGACTTCTGACCGCGGGAAAAGCATTAACATGGCTGGCAGTGTCTATCAGACACCGCCAGCCATATTAGGATGGAGTAGAAAGTATGCTTTTCCACGGCGGCTTTTCCGCCGTGGAAAAGCATACGGACCTTCACTTCGGGGGCCCGTTGCAGGCCCCCTGGGTGAAGGGGGGAGGGGTGGGGGATGCACATGGGGGTGCCTATGGTACCCCCCTGCATTTGCGTGAACAAAGCGGCAGGCACCGCGCGGTGCCTTCTGCTTTGTGCACGCAAATGCCGTGCATGCATTTTTAACATTGCGGTGGGGGCAGCTTGAAGCTGCACCCGCCGCAATGTTAAATATAGAGGATGTGACCGCCAGGGTGGCGGTCACATCCTAATTGCACAGGAGGGAACTCCGAAAGCAATGCGGAGGTTCCCTCCTACTCTATGTTGGCGGACGGACTCTGGTCCGTCCGCCATCATAATCGGTCCCATAGTTTGGGTTTTCACAAGAAAGCACCTTAAACTTTGAAATTTCTTCTACAAACTTCTCAGTAATACTGTCTTCCACGCCTTCTTCAACACCTACACTTATCAAACTCTCACTTTCTGTACACTCCCCTTGAGAACAAAAGGAACAAAACTGTATATCATCAGAAACTGTTTTTACATCCAATATTTAACCATGCAAAAGAGCTGTGTTTATTTCACTTAAAGTTAATGCAGGACTTTTCATATAGTACAATCTTCTTACTAACTTCCGCATTTCTGAGTGATGTACTGCTAACATTATCAAATGATCAAAAGTGCTTCACCACACTTTTCTTGAAAGACAAGCCAGAGAATGTCCATGCAAGTTAGTATATTTTCTCACTTCATGAGGATCTATTCCTTTCAACATCTTAATCTTCTGTTTAACACTTTTTGAACCATATCCTTGTAAGAAATTTCGCAATATATCAATAGATTCCTTTCGTGTAGTACAAATACTACTCCAATCCCACTTATATACTGGAGCTTGTGTACCTCTTCCTTGAACTTCTTCAGCTATTACTTTTTCCACATTTCTCGGCCCCATCTTTTCTTTTTCAATTGGACAACCATTTTTAACCTCATAACAATGACCACTGGTATCAAGTGCATGAACTAATGTATTTTGTTGAAAATAGCTTTCTTCATTAAAAAAAGGTTCAGTACTAGAAGTGTGCTTCCATTCTCCCGATTTGTTTTGCAAACGTTAGTTTATTAACCAGTCTTTTTCTTTTACTTTTCTTCTTTATAAAGTGCATTGTTGTATTCAATGTTCTCATTCTCTTCAATACTAATATAAATAGTCTTCTTTTTAATTCAAAAGCCTTTTCAACTACACTTTCAATCTGTTGTTTTTTCTTGTAAATTGCTGATCTTTTATATGTTTTGCAATCTTTCAATACATTTTGTAGTACTCTACTTTTATACATTTTCCCATAACCTGTTTTTCCATTAATTGTTCCCTTTTTCGTTTCCTTATGACTGGTTGTAGTACTTTTCTTTCTCTTTTCCCCATTTTTAAAATTCTGTCTTTTAAAAGTTTTTTTACAAATGCTTCAGTTTTCTTACCAGAAGTCTTTTTTTCAATGTTACATGTTGTTCTTCATCTAATTTCTGCTTTTCTCTTTCCTTTAGATAGTACTGTTTTATTTCTTTTCTTTTGATGCTTTCTTGCCATACTCAATATTTACTACTAATAATGCTGAATTTCGGAAAACAAAGAAAAGTTTAAATAGTTTTGTTAAATAATGTTATATTAATAAAATATTTATATACAAATATTCTCATCTATAAATAAAGAAACATTTTTAATTGCTTTGCAAACCTAAGTCAGACACTGCACAATTCCTACAATTAGAAGACATCACAACCTCTACAACAGTATCACTCAGCAACACTAAAGGATTTCTCTACTGCTACCCAAATACAATGTAAAGTGCAGTCTGTCAAGGTTTAAGGCCTGCATGGTGTTGTGATTGAGATATGTCTCTGCTTGTACACCCATTCTCACAAGTGTCATACATTTGAAGATGCTTTCCATATAAAACAGAAGTATACATATATTTGTATGCACCTTTTTATACAGTACACTAGCAAAAAGTACAGACTCATGCATGCATAGTTTCAAAAAGATGGTAAAACTTACAGCAGAAACATGTGAAGGGTTGCTTCTTTGTTTTTGCGCATACTCAGTACCTAACTATTGCCCCTTTCTATATCCTTCTTCCCTTTTTCTATACCTCTTTTCTATCTTTCTCCACCCATGTTTTCTCTTTCTGCACGTTTCTTCACTCTTTCTACACCCCTCTTGAATGTTTCTGCACTTATTTTGTCTGTTTCTGCAACTCTCTTGCCTCTTTCTGTACTTCTCTTGTCTCTTTTTGCACTTCTGTTGCTTTCTTCTGCACTTCTCTTCCTTCTTTCTGCACCTCTCTTGTTTTCTTCTGTACCCCCTATTGACTCTTTCCGCACCCTTCTTCCCTCTTTGTGCACCTCTGTTGCCTCTTTCAGCACCTCTCTTGTTTCTTTCTATACTTCTTTTGCTTCTTTCTGCACTCCTCTTGCCTCCTCCTACAACCTTCTTACCCTTTTCTGCATGTATGTTGTTTCTTTCTACAATGCTCTTGCCTCTTTCTCCACATCTCGTGTAAATTTCTGTACCCCTCTTGCCTACTTATACACCTCTGTTGGTTCTTTCTGTACTGGTCTTCCTTCTTTATGCACCTTTTTTGCCTGTTCCTACAACACTCTTGCCAGTTTCTGCATCCCTCTTTCCTCTTTCTATATCTCTATTGCTTCTTTTTATACTTCTCTTACTTCTTTCTGCAGCTCTCTTGCTACTTTTTATACCTCTCTTGCCTCTTTTTTCACCTCGTTCCCTTTTTCTGCAGCTCTTTTGCCTATTCCTGTAACTATCTTGCCACTTTCTGTAGTTCCTCTCCCTCCTTTTGCACCTCTGTTGCTTCAGTCTGCACATCCCTTGTACGTTTCTGTACCCCTCTTCTTTCTTTCTGCACTACTGTTGCTTTTCTTTGCACTTTTCTTGCCTCTTTTTGCACCCCTCTTGTCTGTTTCTGCACCTCTGTTGATTCTTTCTGCACTAGTCTTGCTTCTTTTTGCACACCTCTTACAACTTTTGGCACTACTCTTCCTTCTTTCAGCATACCTCTGGCACCCTTCCACATCTCTTTTGGTTCTTTCTGTACTACTCTTTGTACACCCCCTCTTGCACCTCTGCTCCATCTTTCAGCATCCCTCTTGCCTCTTTCTGCACTTCTGTTGCTACTTTCTGCACTTTTTTTGCCTGTTTTGTCTCCTTTTGTGTTTTTTCTGCACCCCTGTTCCCTTTTTGTGCACCTCTGTTGATTCTTTCTGCACAAGTCTTGCTTCTTCTTGCACCTTTCTTATAAATCTTGACACTCCTCTTGCTTCTTTCAGCATGCCTGTTTCTCCTTTTGTTGGTTCTACTCTTGCTTCTTTATACACCCCTTTTCCTTCTTTCTGTCCCTGTCGTGTTTCTTACTGCACCTCTGTTGCTTGTTTGTGTACTTCTCTTGCTTCTTTCGGTACCTTTCTTGCTTCTATCTGTACCCTTGTTGCCTCCGTCTATACCCGTCTTCCCTCTTTGTGTACCTCTCTTGTCCCTTTCTGTACCTCTCTTGCTTCTTTCTGTACTTCTTATGCCTCTTTCTCTATACCACTTGCTTCTTTCTGTACCTCTCTTACTTCTTTCTCCACTACTCTTGGTTCTTTCTGTACTTCTGTTACTCGTCTGCACCCCTCTTCCCTCTTTCTACATCCTTCTTCCCTCTCTCTGGTCACATCTCTTGAATTTTCTGCACCCCTGTTCCCTTTTTCTGCTCCTCTGTTGTTTGTGTACTTCTCTTGCTTCTTTCAGCATTTTTCTTGCTTCTTTTCTGGACCCCTGTTGCCTCTTTCTATACCCTTCTTGCTTCTTTCTGCACCTCTGTTGCGGCTTTCTGCACCCCTCTTAACTCTTTCTGTACTTCGTTTGCTTCTTTCTGCACTACTCTTGCCTCCTCCTACATCCTTCTTGCTTCTTTCTGAATTTCTGTTGTTTCTTTCCACAATGCTCTTGCTTCTTTCTTCACATCTCATATAAATTTCTACACCCCTATTGCCTATTTCTACACCTTTGTAGTACTGCTCTTCCTTCTTTATGCACCTCTTTTGCCTGTTTCTGCAACTCTCTTGCCTCTTTCTGCAGTTGTCTTGTCTCCTTCTGCACCTCTGTTGCTACTTTCTATACCTCTCTTGCAAATTTCTATACATCTCTTGCTCCTTCTTCACCCCTCTTGTCTCAATCCGAGCCTCTGTTGGGTCTTTCTACACTGCTCTTGGATCTTTCTACACTTCTTTTGCCTGTTTGTGCACTTCTCTTGCTTCCTTCTGCACCCCTGTTGCTTCTGTCTGCACTTTTCTTGCTTCCTACTTATTTATTTTGACTATGTACAATACCTAACTACTAGTAAAACAGTAAAGAAGCAGCACCGGAAAAGTAATGTTTAACATATGTAGCGTGACAAATTAGTGATTATGATACTTTGTAAGACTCTCTGATAAAGTTCACTTGAAGTCCACTAAATAAATCTAAGTGTCTCTTTGAAATATGAAGTGCACTCCCTCACGTTGTAAGGTCTTCAAGGTCTTCTGTTTCAGATATGTATGAACTTGCACATGTATTGTGATATGTCTTATACATCTGAACATACTACACATATAAAACACAGTTATACATCTATTTGTTTGTTTCTTTGATATATGATGCTACTAACAACAAGTAAAGACGCGTGCAAGATGGTGAGAGTTACACCATCAGGTACAGAAATATGAATAAATTTGTTTGCGCAATATGTTAAGACTTACAGCTAAGATATATAATGGGTGTGTCTCAATGATTGCATGACTCCATGGGTAGTGCCTGGATGATTGTATGAGTGCAAGGGTAATATCTGTATAATTGCAGGACATTGGATACTGAATAACTGAATGCATCAGTGCAGACGTAGAGATTGTGTGGATGAATAACGGAAAGAATAGACCCTAAATGCACAGATGAGTGTATAAGTAGTACCTACACGAATAAATGAGTGCAATAGTAGTGTCTAGGTGTTTGTATGAGTGCAACAATACTAGCTGGTTAATTGCAGAAAAGGATGAATAGTAACTGACTGATTACTTGATTGCATAAGTACTGCCTGAGAGATTTAATGAGTGCATCAGTAAATGGAATGAGTGCACACGTCGTGACTGAGAACATGGATACCTGCATGGATAGTGCCTGAGTGATTAAATGAGTGCAGCTGTAGTGCCTATGAAATTAGAGGACTCCATGTGTAGAACCTGAGTGATTGAAGAAGTGCATAGGTAATCCCTGGGTGATTGTATTTGTGCATGGCTAGTGCCTGCATGATTGGAGGAGCGCATGGATACTGTCTGAGTGATTGGAAAACGGCATAGGTAATGTCTGGGTGATTGTATGAGTGCAAGGGTAATCCCAGTGTGATTAAAGCAATGCACAGCTTCTGCCTCGAGGAATGCATGGGTAGTGCTTGACTGATTGGAACAATGCATAGGTAGAACCTGGGTGATTGCATGAGTACAGGAGTTGTGCCTGGTTGCTTGGAGACCTGCATGGGTAGTGCTTGGGTGATTGTGTGAGCACAGAGGAAGTGGCTGAGTGCATCTATGAGAGCATCAGTAGTGCCTCAGTGATTGCATCAGTGCATCTGTACTGCCTGGGTGATTAGAGGAGTGCAGATATAGTGCCTGAGTGATGGCATAAGTGGAGGGGTAGTGCCTGACTGATTGAAGAACTCTATATATAGTGGCTTAGTGCATGGCTGAGTGCATGGGTAGTATTTGGGTCATTCCAAACTTACAGCTGAGACATCTCTTCACGTTGCGGCTTTATATTTGACTACACCCAACATCCTGAGTAGTAGAAGAATAGTGAAATAACAACACAAAGTGTGGTTTATGACATGGTGTACACTTCTCTAGAACAGCTTCACCATTCTCTAACTGCTCTGGGTATTGGGCCCATCCAAAATATAAAACATCAAACCTACACATAGCTTGATTATAAATCTCACCATATTCCTTAAAGCATATATGCATGTGTCTCTACCTTTTACTATTACTACCATATATAATAGAAACATACAAATAAAGATATGTCTCTCTTTTATACATGTAGCATCTTCAGATGCATAACACATATGATAATACATATGCAACTAGTAAATTAATCAATCACATGACCAGGCAGACCTTAAAACTTGACACACTACACTTAACATTTCAAACAGACACCTATACCTGTATTTTATACATCTGCCATCTTTAGATACATAACACATATGAAAATGCATCTGCAAGTACAGACATACCTCAGTCACAAGCGGATGCACACCTTAAAACTTAAGAAGCTGTACTTTTCATTTCAAGTAGAGACCTAAAATCATACTGTGTATTTCAAGCCCTTCTCATTTCAAGTAGAGACCTAAAGTCACATGGTGTATTTCAAACATACCTTTTCACAGATCATTGAAGGAGTGTACAGCTAATGCCTGGGTGACTGGATTAGTGCAGGAGTAATGTCTGGGTGATTGAAGAAGTGGATGGCTACTACCTGAGTAATTTATAAGTACATGGATAATATCTGGCTAATTGGTTGAGTACAGGGGTAGTACTAGGGTGATTGGAAAAGTGCACGGGTACAGCCTAAGTGATTGCCTAATGCATGAATAGTATTTGGGTGAATAGAGGAGTGCATGGGTACTGCCTGAATTATTGCATGAGTGAATACATAGCGTCTAGGTGATTGCATGAGTGCATGAGTAACACCTGGGTGATTGCATGAGTGCAGGGGTAGTGTCTGAGTGATTAGAGCAGTGCATTGGTAGAGCGTGAATGATTTTATAAATACATGAGTACTGCCTGGGTGATTTTGTAAAATGCATGTGTACTGACTGGGTGATTGAAGGAGTGCAAGGGTACTGCTTGGGTGATTAGAGGAATGCAAGGGTACTGCCTTGGGTTATGGCATGCCTGCATAGGTAGTACCTGAGTGCAGAGGTAGTGCCTGAGTGATTGTAAGAGTGCATATGTAGTGCCTGGGTGATTTTATAACTGCATGGATAGTGCCTGGGTTATTGCGGTGACTGCATTGGTAATGCATGTGTGATTGCATGAGTGCAAGAGAATAGTCTGAGAGATCGGAGGAGTGCATAGGTTATTGAAGGACTGCATGTGTAAAGCATGACTGATTGCACAAGTGCAAGGGTAGTGCCTGTTTGATTGAAGGACTGCATACATAGTGCCTCAGTGCATGGATGAGCGCATCAGTAGTGGCTATGTGAATGCAGACTTACCGGTGAGATATATAATGGAATGCTGCTTTTATTTGACTACGCCCAACATCCTGAGTAGTCGGAGAATAGTGAAATTACAGCACAAAAGTGAGGTTTATGACATGGTGTACACTTTCGTACTGCAGCTTCACCATTTTGTTACTATTCAGGCTGTTGGGTGTACCCAAATATAAAGCATCAAACCGACAGATATGTCTGGTATAAATCTCACTATATCCCTGAAAGCATGCATGCATATGTGTCTACCTTTTCAAATCATCATCATATAGAAAAGAAATGAACAAATAGACTGCACTTTACATTTGAAAGATACACCTACATTTTTGTAGTGTATTTCAAGTGTACCTATCCACAGACTCAAAGAAAGTAGCCTAATCAGTAATCCCTCTGCCAACATGTCTTAAAACTGACTTTTGTTCTGCAGCTTCACCATTGTACGAATATTGGGCCTAGCCAAACATAAAGCAGCAACCTATCACATATCTCTACCATAACTGTAACCATATTCCTAAAAACATGCATGCTTCTATTTGTAACTATTGCCAAAAGCATAACACATATCAGAATACATGTGAAGTAGAAACATACCCACACTCACAAGACCATAAAGGCCTTAAAACTTGGCAAAGTACACTTAACATTTCAAACACACACGTAGATTTATGCGGCATATTTCAAGTGAAATTTTACATATTAATCAGGTGTTGAGCATAGCTAACACCAAAGCAACCTTCTCTTATCTTTGTTGAAAGCCTCCACATGTATGCATATATCAGTATCTTTTCTTAGTATTATCATATATAAAAGAAACATACAAATACATCTAAACCTTTGTTTTATAAATCTAGCATCTTAAGATGCATAACACATATAAAAATACATCTACAAGTACCACAGTCACAAAACCATAAAGATCTTAAAACTTAAAAAGCAGCACTTCTCATATCAAATAGACACCTAAAATAATGTGATATATTTCAACCATACCTTTCAAGAGACTCATACAAAATGCCCTCATCACTAATTCCTCTGCCAACATGTTTTAAACCACAGTTTTGAGCTGCATCTTCACCATTCTGCAACTACTTATGCTATTGGACCTACACAAATATAAACTACCAACCCTTCACAAGTCTCTGCTGTATGTTTTACATATTCCTGAAAGCATGCATGCATATGTATGTACCTTTTGCTAGCAGCATCATATATAAAAGTCATATAAAGATAGATGTATACCTGTGTTTTTTACATTTATCATCCTTAGACGCATAGCACATACCATAATACATGTGCAAGTAGAGACATACTCCAGTCACAACACCATCCACAGCTCAGACCTTCACAGATTAAACTTCAAATTTTAACAGACACTGAAAAGTATGCAGTATATATGAAATATAGCTTTCCACACATCATAAAAATTACTCTAATAAATAATATCTCTACAAACATATCTCAAACCTTACTTTTGTGCTGCTGCTTTACCATTCTACAACTACTTATAATGTTTCACCCAACCAAATACAAAGCAGGAATCCTTCACATATCTCTGCTAAAAGTCTCACCATATTCCTAAAAGCATACATGCATATATAAGTACCACAACACTATCCACACCTCAGAAATTCACAGAACAAGTTTCCACTTTCAAACAAACACCAAAATGCATGTGGCATATTTCAACTATACCTCTCTAGAGACTTAAAAAAAAAGCCTAATCACTAATACCTTATATCAACATCTTTTAAACCACACTTTCATGCTGCATTTTCCCTATTATGCTACTACTCACCGTATTGAGCCTACCACATAAAAAGCAACAACACCTCTTTGTTATTCATCATGCACCTTCAAATGTATAAGACATATGAAAAAACAATACAAATAGAGACATACTTCAGACACAAGTCCATGCACACCTTAAAACTTGACAGACTGCACTTCCAATTTGAAAGCGACACCTAAAATTATGCAGTATACTACAAATGTACATATCAACACACTAAAACAAACTATCATAATCACTATTCCATCTTCCAATATGCACATATTACTATACAGAATCTATTTCAAACAATATTTAACTACAATAAAACAAACTAAAATACACACCTCTACATTTAATAATATATTTCAAACATCACAGTCCGTGAATAATTTTTAAAGATTAAAAATAAAGCTAATACATAATACACCTCACAAATTTATAAATCAACCTTCCACATTGATTTGTAGAATAGGAAATATCACAAACTCATAAACGATTTTCTTATGCATACAATCAATGTAATGCACCACTCTCAACAAGGTAAAACCAGTAATGGCAAACTTTCCCTCTCTTTCTCCACACATATAAATGTAAGTAACAAATCACATTGCTTCCTACATAATTTCAAATTGTAAAGCACATTTATATTGGTAACACATATTAACCCTTCCCAACTGACTTCTAAAAGTAACCAAACTGGTTCTAGAATTTTTTGGAGTTGTGACTCCAATTTGCACAAACACAATGGAGCCGCAAATCCATACAGGAGTTCAAAAATATATCACAAATAAAAATACCACTATTTTTTAAGAACACACCACCTATAAAGATAGTACTGGCTTGGGAAATTATACTTTACCAACATGTTACTTATATATAAATTACAATTTCACATTTTAAGTCCACAGTTAAGTTTCAACCCTGCCCCCATTCTTCTTTATGCTAGCTTCCATAGTAACAGTTCATGGAACATTCAACTGAATGAACGGGTCACAAGTTCACCATATTTTCAAGTTCAGCACACAAGGTTACAAATGCAAACAGCAGTTGTGGTTGACATTTGCAAAATATCACCTTATCCTCTCTACTGTACCTTTCAATCATTTCCTACTAACCAATAAGAAACGTGCTTTTTAAAGAAAGTAACATGTACCCTATTTTTAAATCTACAATGTCCTTAAACAGCCTATCAATTCTGTACTTTTTTAAAAACAGCTTCTTGCCCACCATTTTAGATACCTCTCATTCTACCGACTGACTACCTCAGCTATTGAAATCCTTTCATTACTTCCAGACTTCCCTTCAATATGTTTACAGAATGTATGGTTAGACACAGCTATGTTTTCTGGGGCAAAAGTTATGCTGAACGCAGAGGAATTGCTGAAAACCTAGCTTTGCTAAATGTTGATATTAAATGGATTGCACAGAGAGGATTAAAGTGGCACCAATTCATGTCTTTGGTTAAAACCTTTTTACATCTCCAACCCCCTGACCTCATGATTGTGCACTGTGGTGGCAATGACCTTGACTGGGGTAGGTCTGGAAATCCTAATGAAGGACACCTTTGCACAATTGATGTTGCTTATACCTCAAACTGTCTTTGTATACTCTAATATATGTCCAAAGATTGAGATAGCTAGAAAGAATGTCATAGGATGGGCTCCATCTATAACAACAATCTATGTTTTGATATGGATGACATCTACAGAAGTGATGGAGTACACTTCACAGATCATGGGAACAGAGGCTTTCTCAACAACCTAAAGCTGAACATCCACACTTACATGTAGCTACAACAAACACATAATGAAAACAATGACTCTTGTTTAGAGCCACACTATAACACAACCGTGAATCATATTCTTATTTAAACATACATACTTTAAAAAAATGTTTTAAGGATTCGCGAATCAGTCGCGAATCTGCAAAAGAATGAATTCAATGTACTACAACACAATACACTTTTCAGGTTTAACTATCAATTTCTAATTTTATATATTTTTAACAACTCTATCAATTGTAATCTTGTCATTAAGTTCAATCACAGTACCTCTTTAAAACAACTTCGCAAATACAAAATTACCTTCTAAATTATATACTAAAAAATTATTTATCTGAGGTGAATTCGTGAATCTAATGCGACATTACACGGGGGCCGCGCTGAGAGCTGTGTTGGGGCGCAACTCCAAAATAGAAAGAAAAAAAATCCCACTTCCATTATTTGGTATTCGCCTCAGGGACCCCATCCCCTGGAGCATTACCTCTCTTATTATTTTTTTTAAAAAGGGGACGGGCCACGTGACCCCCCCTTCCCATGGCCACTATTGGCCCTGGGGACCCCATCCTCCGGGCCCTGCCAGCATTTATTTATTTTCAATTATGGAAGGGGGCTGCCTGACCGCCCTCCTAAGGCCAATAATGGCTCCGGGGACCCCATCTCCCGGGGCATAGCCTCTGTTTTTATATATATATAATAGCCTACAGATTTATTTATTTTATTTTAATTATGGAGGGGAGCAGTGTGGCCCCCCTCCTGAGGCCAATAATGGCCCTTGGGACCCCCTCCCCCAGGGCATTGCCTCTTTTAATTTTTTTTTATATAGTACGGAATGAGGGGCCGCGTGGCCCCCCTTCCCAGAGTGATTTTTGGCCCCAGGGACCCCATCCATTGAGGCCTGGCATTATTTATTTTTTATAGAAAAAAAAAGAATTGTAAAAGGTACTGGGGCCATATGTCCACTATTGGCCCTGGGGACCCCATCCCAGGGGCTGGGGCTCCTTGATGGGGACAGCTCGGGAAGCCCCAATGTCCCTGCAGTCCATGCCAGCTCCCCGCCTCCTGTGGGAGGAGACATTGCTTTTGGAAAAGGGGAGCTGCTAACATGCAGCTCCCCTTGTCCAAAAGCAATACTGCTTTGTTTCTTGGATATGAGAGCAGGTATACTGCTCGAACTTCCTTCATATTTTTTTATTTTTTTTTATTTTTAAGATCCTCAAAAAATACAAACAGATCTTACGTCAGAGCACAGTACCAAAATTCAATTTATTCCACTATACAGAAGTTAATTTCAACAAGTCATATGGTCCATTATCGCCCCCCATACACACAGACCTAGTTTACACTTTCTTGGCCCTTTAACAGAATACAAACTAAATTCCAAATTAAAGATTCTATAAAACCGAGCACGCCACATTTCATTGCCTAAGTGATTGCATGAGTGCAGGGGTAATGTCTGGGGATTAGATGAGTGCATAGACAATGCCTCAGTAATTGGATGAGTGTAGGGGTAATGTCTAGCTAATTGCATGAGTTAAGAGGAGGTGCCTGGTTATTTTACATGGGTATAGCCTGGGTAAATACATGAGTACATTGGCAGAGCCTGAGTTATTGGAGGAGTGCAAAGGTAGTGCCTGGGTGATTAAAGGAGTACATGGATAGTGCATGACTGATTGAAGGAGTGCTTGGCTAATGCCTAGGTGCATTGAGGAGTGCATCAGTAGTGCTTGTGTGACTGCATCAGTACACAGGTAGTGTCTGGATAATTTTATAAGTGCATGTGTACTGCCTGAGTGTATAAAGGACTGCATGGATAATAGATAGATGATTGCATGAGTGCAGGAGTAATGTCTGGGTCATTGGAGGAGTGCATGGCTAATGCCTAAATGACTGCATGAGTGCAGGGGAAATGTCTGGGGGATTAGAGGAGTGCATAGGTAATGCCTGGGTAAATGTATGAGTGTAAGGGTAATATCTAGCTGAGTGCATGAGTGTAGGGGTAGTGCCTGGGTGATTTTATAAGTGCTTATGTACTGGCTGGGTAGTTGCATGAATACAGGGGTAGTGCCTGGGTGATTGGAAGAGTGCAAAGGTAGTGCCTGGGTGATTGAAGGAGTGTTTGGATAATGCCTGGGTGATTGTATGAGTGCAGGGATAGTGTGTAACTGTTTGGAGGAATACATGAGTAATGTCCGGGTGATTGCATGACTGCTGGGGTAATGTCTGTATGATCGCATGAGTGTATGCATAATGTATGAGGATTAGAGGAATGCAAAGGTAATGCCTGGGTAATTGCATTTGTGTAGGGGTAATGTCTAACTGTTTGCCTGAGGGCATAGATATTACTTGGGTGATTTTATAACTTGAAGTGTTCTGGCTGGCTGATTGGATGAGTACAGTAGTAGTACCCAGGTGATTGGAGGCATGCATAAATAGTGCCTGGGTGATTTTATAAGTGCATGTGCACTGCCTGAGTGAATAGAGCAGTGTATAGATACTGCCTGGATGATTGAAAGAGTGCAAGGGTAGTGTCTCGGTGACTGTATGAGTGTAAGGGTAATGTTTAGAGGATTGGAGAAGTGTATACGTAATACCTGGATGATTGGAAGAGTGTACGGGTTATGTCTAGCTGATTGCATGAGTGTACAGATAGTGCCTGGGTGATTGGAGGAATACATAGGTAGTGTCTGGGTGATGTTATAAGTGTATGGGTACTGGCTAGGTGATTGGAGAAGTGCATGGATAGTGCATGGGTGATCGTAGGAATGTGGGAATAGTGCCTAACTATATAGATGAGTGCATGGGTGGTATTTTCAAAAATGAATGAGTGCAGTAAAAGCGACTGTAAAAATGAGTTCATATAATCATGCTTAGAACATTATTTCATCTTACCTTTTTCTTAAAAAAGATACAAACCTAAATGGAACTATTTTAGAGCAGTTTTGTTGTAAACTGAATTTAAAATCTTTTCAAACTTTAGTATTACCTTCTGTTAAAAAAGAACAGTAATTCCATATAATATTATAGTTTTAAGAACACAACATAATTTTAGAATTACATAACATATTCAGTTTCCCAGTTTTGCTGTTCTCAGACTCTACTGAATTTCACCATGCACAGTGTTTTAAATGTAGATCATCATATAACAACGGTGAAAAATACAATCAATGAGACTGTAGAAGAAAAAACACCAAATCTGTTTTGAGAATATTTATATCTGTTTACCTATTTACAGTTTCTAAATTACATTCTTCACTACATTAAATCATTTATTTTGCTGAAGTACATTTTGTAAAATATACACTCTCATTTACATCACATTTAATATAAAGATCAAATATATAAACTACTTCTTTCAAACACAATTTTGCAAATGTAATAAGAAATAGCACAAACAATAACCTAAACAGTAATTGTTCACATCTCCCCAATAAGCTGAATAATGTTTCCAAAACCATTTGCATTGAAAATATCCAAAATAAACATGTTAATTCGTGTTCACATCTTCCAGATAGGCCGAATCATGTTTTAAAAACTTTGGCATCAAAAATATCAGATATGAATTTGGTAATTCGTAAGGCAACCTACATTTGAATTCCAACTTGGCATCATTACAATGTGTCCATCCTTTGTTGCACTTTAAATACACAGAATAGTGACCAGATGGTGTAGTAGATCCATTATGAAAAATAAAAGCGACTGCTTTAAAAGTTTTTTTTGAAATTGATACTTGACTTGCCACAAAAAAATTGAATTTGGGTTTCCAATTTTCTTCCATATGCTCAACAAAGTTGTAGCATTAAAATGACATATTGTCCAAATCTTTCTATAAATAATGTTGATAACATTTCTGATTTACAATGAGAACATTTCATATCTTGATTAGCTGTTTTTAGTAACTTGGTAAAAGACTCTGATTTGCAATCTGGTATTGTCAAATATATGAATTGTTCAATGTCTATTTCAGTGGTAGAAGAAAATGAACACTCTTCACTTTTATGATCCCAATATCTAACTTAGTCCAAATACATTTTGAATTTCTATTCCTTCATCTCTGTACTTCCAATATTTACCAAAGCACTGTCTACACTTAAATCTTGAGATTTATGAATGGTTACAGAATATGTTAAAAAAAAGAGGAAACTATTTTCTACAAGCATACAAGTCTTTCACTAGCAAACAATGAGCAGCACAACATCCAATCTGTTTTAACTCTTCAATCTGATCAAATGTAATCTTCAAAAATGTAATTCCATCTCTGGCCTGAAAATTTACAAAATTAACAACGTTTCCCATTGCTCCATTTACTAAATCTTCTTCTACATTCAAATTATGCCGTAAAATTACCTGAAAGTTCACACATACACATAAAGTCTTTTTGAAACCTGCAGTCTTAGACACCGACTTTTCCAAAGAATCCAATTTTGACTAATTTCTCTGAGAGAAGAAAAGTAACTCCTTTGTGTTCCATTTTATCGATAGCTTCCATCTTCAGTATTGTTGTTTTTCCAATTTCAAAAGTTCTTGATTGAATGTAACACAGGCATTAGGTGAATTATAGACTTCTCTCCAATTTTTTTGTATATTATTTCAGGTGCTATGTTTTCATTTGAAACAATTTCATTAAAAGCCGACTTTGTAAAGCTTCCTTTCCATGTTTGGCTAAAACACTAATTCTTATCTCTTGAAGAATGTGTCCATAATGTTCATCACTTGCTTGTCTCATATTCTTAATAAGTTATTTATATTCAAAATAAGACCAAATGTTGACATTTCCAATTCTTCCCAAAGATTTCTTAGTTTCTTCATGGAGAAGTGTTTTAAAAACAGGTTGTCCTTTCACAGGAGTAAGTTGTAGTAGGTTGCCAAATAGAATTACAAGTTTTCCTCCACATAGAACATCATAATCTTTTTTTATTTCCAAATGAGGTCGCACACTGCTCGTCCCATCAGCGTGTGACCCCGGAGCATTATGGTTGATGTAGTAGGTATCAGCGGGTGCACTTTTACCCGAGTCTTGAATCTTGAGGGTATTCACTGATGTGCTTGCCATCCCTGGACACGTGTTTCGCGTTTATTAACGCTCATCAGCAGGGATTAGGCGTGTGCACGAGGTTGCTGCATTGGCTGCCGAAAATATTCGTAGGTCCAGATACCTCTTATGGCGCGCAGGTGCGGAATCTCAAGGTCGTCACTTTACCGGCTCAAGGGAGCCCGTATAAATAGTATTTCCAAATGAGGTCGCACACTGCTCGTCCCATCTGCGTGTGACCCCGGAGCATGATGGTCGATGTAGTAGGTATCAGCGGGTGCGCTTTTACCCGAGTCATCATAATCTGTTTTTAAAATCTGTAGCATTCTTAAATGTACAAAGGGAAGCATTGCATTTGAGACCATGCTCACCTCATCAATGATTAGAAGTTTCATTTTCTTGAGTACTCTTGAAACATCATAACACGCTTCTCCAGGCAGCTTGTGATATTCCAACTTATTCTCATGTTCAACTGGTAGCATGATTAATCGATGTAATGTAATCCCTTTAATGTTGTATGCTGTTAACCCAGTTGGAGCAGTTACAACAAAAGATAAGTGTGATTCAGTGCTTTTATGTAGATGACTGGTCAAAACTTTAATTAAGAAACTTTTTCCTGTTACAGCTTGCCCACTGATGTACATTAAAATGGGTTTAAATGATATGTATTGGCATTCTTTTTTTCATGCAGTAAATCACGCTCTATCTGTTGTGTCACTTGCTGATTTATTTCTTTTTGTTCAATATTTAGTTTTTCTTCTAAGTTTCCCAACTCAATAATAATCTGTTGTGCTTGTTGCATTGCCATTTCTACTTCATTCATAGCTACTGCTGCTTTATTTTCAAGAATTGGTTGTCTTAGTGGATCTTGACTTACTGGAGAAGAACTGTGACTATCTTGAGAACTGTCTCAAGCTATTTCAGCTGCAATAGTAGTTTCTTATTCAATCTCTTCATTTACCATTTGTAGATAAGTTGGAACAATTGTGCATCGAATGCTATCTTTACATGCATTAAGACAATCTTCATAGCACTCAAAATATCCAAGTAATTCCATTTCACTACGCCAAGGCTTGGAGAGTTGCAGACGTTCTAAATAGAAACATTCCCTTTTAACTGGAGTTTCACAACTGAGCTTCCGCTGGTTAATAAGATTTCCTTTGGCATGTTTTACCAAAATCCATTACATTTAATTAGTGCATATTTTTCTTCAATAATATTTTCTGTACCATTTCGCTTAAAACTGTAATCTAATGACCTACATAGAGACATATGTTTTCCAGATGTGGACTCCTTTTGATATAGTACCTATCCAACATATGTGTTATAACAATATCTGTACTTTACAGTTCATTCAATGCTAAGTATTCAATTTCTTGTAGAGATTTCAATACTCGATTTTGTGTTGCAGCGATACATAGACTTACACAAATGATTCCTCTTGACTTTTAATATAAACTAGCAGAGGTCAACCGATCTGAACATTCGTAGGATCTGATTTCTCGATGAGAAAGCATCTTCAAACTAAAGCTGTACAATTAGTTACTAATAGTCTTCTCTTGTGAAATTTCTTACCACATTTCTTTCAGCTCCATCTTTTCTGATTTTGTTATATATGATGTAACATAGCAAGGAACAGCAATCAAATTATCTGCAACATACTGGATATCCATGTTTGCATTCCACATTGACAAAATCACTGGATTGTAGTCATTAATATACTTTGATTCTTCAGTTCTTTTTATGTTGTAAGTATTCTTTGGAGATTTTCGGGTGATAGCATGCCTTACTGCTGACGTCAAACTATTGACTCTTCCTTTTGAAATTACTGGACTTGGGAATCCAAAACGAGATTTTTATAAAATGTTCCCTTTGTCGTGTATTTTCGTTGACAATATTTTCCACATCGATGACTTTGAAACCATAAAACTTGTTGTCTTAAGCTGTTTTCTCCTCCTTATTTTGGAATGGCACAGGAAACATAGTCTTCAACGAAAGACAAAACAGTTTCATCATATCTAACATCCTCATCACCTGTTAATCTGCTCTTTAAACTCCCTTCTCTGAAGTTAAATACATCTACGAGTCCAGACTCTGGAAACACAAGAACAAAGAAGACCTCTTCATATCTAAGTACGGAAATTAAAGCTAAGCGGGCAAAAAAACGCAAAACGATAAAAGGCCATAACCTGGCTATTGGTGCTGGGTCCAAAATGACCCCATCACTGCGCTCTTATTTTAAAGCAATTCCTCAGATATTACACCTCTCAGAAGCTTAAGCCTTGGCTCAATCTGCCCAATCGGAGTGTCATTTGTTGGATTTAAGTGGGACCGGTGGGGCCAGTGTTATGGAGTTTGTCCCTTCCCCTACCCTTTCCCCTATCCATGAGGTTGGCACAGTGGTTATAGTGAGTGGCCCGTCTCCTCAGGCAGATGATAAATGACCTTGTTTAGAAGAGACTCACACAGAATCAGAGGGAACAGAGGCAGAAAAGTTACAATTGGCGGATGCCATGCAAGAAGAGCCCTCGCGAAAAAATAGTGACAATTCTATGACTACCTCTTTGCAGTCTATGTTCTTAGCTCTGTCCACAGACATTAAAAATGGGTTTGACGCCTCCAAAGCAAATCAATTAGAGATAAGGAATTTCTGTGAATCTCTAGATAACAAGATTGATGGCCTTAATGCGAGAACTACAGCACTTGAAGAGACTGTTGCGGGTCTATCGCTACATCTAGATCAAGCCAAAGGCGACATCATTAAGCTTAAGAGAGAAGATCTTCTAATGGCCGAAAGGATGGAAACCTTGGAGAACAACGCTAGGCGTAGTAATATCCGTATTTTAAATGTTCCAGAGGGGAGTGAGGGGTCCGACACTAAGCAGTATGTGGTCTCCCATCTAAAAGAATCACTGAGTCTGGCGGAGTTATCCGAAGATCTGGCCAAAGACATCCAACGCATCCATAGGGATCCTTTCAGGAAAAACCCTCAAAGAGATAAGCACCGCATAATTCTTGTAAATTTCCACACTTACACACTTAAGGAAAGTATTCTTAATTTAGCTTTAAAGCACAAATCTTTGGTAGAGAAAGGTTTCAACTTTCAAATTAGATCAGACCTATCTAGGGCTACCCTTGAGAAACAGTGGGAGCTTGGCAGGCGTTTGGAGGCATTTAGAAGTGCAGGCGCATCGGCTCAACTTAAGTTCCCTGCTTCACAGAGAATAATGCACAACAATAAAATGTTTAACATTAGGTCTGTGCAGGATGCAGATGAGCTATTACTCACCCTTGGGGGGCCTAAGGGAAGTGCTAAGGGTCCATTTGGCGGAGTTTTCTGTCTTGTATCATCCTGAATAGCATCTTAGTATCTATCTCCTCTTCTTTCTTTTTTTTTTGTTATTTTTTTGTTACTGGTCATAAAGGGAAGTAGGGTTCGTAGTAGAAGAGAAGAGAAACAAACAAGGAAAAACAGGGCTTAATTAAGGATGGAAAGTAGGGGGAAAAAAGGGGAAAATTTAAACAAATAAAAAGAAGGGGAAATCACAAGGAAAGGGAAAAAATGATAAACAGAATCACAATCAAGGAAAAAGGGAAAAAAAGAGAGAAAGGGACTATACGACAATTTAGAAAAGAATGTAAAGTAAGGATACTTTTTCTTTCCTATACTAGGGCTTGGCCAGGTATAGGCTGAGTAATTTAGTCTCTTGTACTCATCCTCACCTTTAATTTTTTGTTTTTGAAGACAGCACAGTGGGAGTGTTGGGTTGGGGCACTATCTTCTGGACTAGTTTTCGGATAGATAGGGCAAGGGTTTCCCGAGGGGGGGGTATTTCAGGGCACGGGATGAAGAGGTCGGGAGAAGTAAAAAAGAAAAAACCTCATTTTTTGCTTGGAGAACTGTTGGTTTAGAGTCATTAATTGTGGCAAGGCAATTTTATGAATAGGGCTGATTTTCTGGTATTTAGCCGCTAATGATCGATCTCGGCGATCTGTGGGTCGTTCAATCGAGCCCTTATGAGTAGTGTGAAAGTTCTCTCTGGGAACGTGAATGGCCTCCGCACCAGACCCAGGACGTATAAGATCGTGCAATACTTACGGGATTCTCATGCGCAGGTCATCATTCTCCAGGAGACACATTTCATGGAGGCTGTAGTATTGTTACTAGTAAAGAAACACAGATGGATCAACTTCTCCATATCAACTTCGCAAACTACTAACACCAGAGGCGTGACAATTATTTTTAAAAGACCACTGAAAGTAAGATTAGTTTCTAAATTGGTGGACCCAGGTGGCAGATGGGTCATTGCGACAGTACTAATTGCCGGAGAACGTACTACGATAGCGGGCTATTACGGGCCTAATATAGATGATCCCTCCATATTAAAATCCATATTTTCCCATCTACTGTCTTTCCCGGAACTTGCGATTCTGGCAGGGGACTTTAACATTGTTTTGGATCCGGTTTTAGACAAAATCCCTCATAGTCGGCCTTTAGCTCTTTCTAAGACTAGGGTCTTTTTACTTGGGTCCATGAAGCAGTATGGGCTTGTTGATATTTGGAGGGCAAAAGCCGGAAAAAAGCAGGGGGTTTCTTATCGTAACCAGAAATATCATCATCAGTCCAGAATTGATTTTGTTTTAATTAATCATAGACTGGTCGAATTTGTGAAAGATATTTGCTACCTACCATCCCATCTATCAGACCATTCTGCAGTATTCATGGAACTTGAGGGATTCCCTAAGGTTCTTAGATCTTGGTCATTTGACCGTTCACTCCTCTCAGCTGCTGACGACATATCTTTCCTAATTTCGGAAACCCAGCACTTTATACAGATAAATCTGGGGTCAGATACTTCTGGAATTGTATGGGACTCTTACAAAGGACTTTTTAAGAGGCCTTATTACCAACAAGGTCTCATTCCTAAGGAAGTGACATAGGGCAGAAGTAGCTTCCATAGAAGCTGAAATGCTTAAAACCCAAAGTGAGATTGACCAAGCTTTACCTGGGATTACCACACAGGCACTCTCCAACAAACTAGTATCTTTAAAGGGTCAGTTAGGTTCGGTGCTTAATCTACGTCTGTTGGAGAAATGGGAAGCTAGTAAGATAGCCCATTCCCAATATGGAGAGGGAGCTGGAAAACTTTTGGCCTGGAAAGCTAAAACCGACCAGGTCCGCAATAACATCGAGTCTATAGCTCATAATAATGTATTGTATTCGTCAGATTGTGATATTAGGAGAATCTTTAGGGATTTCTTCCAATCAATTTATCAGGAAGATAAAATCTTGGACCAGCTACACATTGATAGCTGGCTGGAAAAGGTGTCTCTCCCCTCCTTATCCGCGGAGCAACAAGCTTCTTTGGATAATATCATTACAGAAGATGAGGTTAGAGCAGCTATCCTCAACAGTAAGAAGGGGAAAGTGGCTGGTCCGGACGGCCTCCAGCCGAGATCTATAGGGCCTTAGAACAAGTAAATGTACCCTTTCTAACCACGCTTTTCAACCAAATCCTGCAGGATGGATTAGCCCCCCCTGTTTCCTGGGAAAGTGCTTCAATTACCTTAATTTTAAAACCAGGGAAGTCAGCACTGTCCTGCGGGTCATATCGGCCCATTTCCATCCTGAACGTGGATTATAAGATCTTTGCCATGCTTCTGGCGAAGAGGTTATGTTTAGTAGCATCAGGCATTTTACATCAGGACCAGAAGGGGTTTGTGAAAGGCCATCAATTGTACGAATTGACATATGATTTGAGCCATAGATATGCCAACAACTCAATTACTCCCACTGGCAGTCTTAACGCTTGATGCTACCAAGGCCTTCGACAGGGTGAATTGGGCGTACCTGTCGGGGGTCTTGGACAAGTTTAATATTGGGGAGAGCTTTCGTCGAGCAGTTAGACTTCTATACTCAAATCCATCAGCCAGAGTGTTAGTGAATGGCAAATTATCTGACCCCTTTCCTATCATAAAGGGAACGCGTCAGGGCTGCCCTCTTTCCCCCTTATTATTCGACCTATATATAGAGCCCTTCGCCCCGTTGTTAAGGGAGGAGGAGTCTATTAAGCCATTTGTTTACGGAGGGTGGGAAATGAAAAGTGGCTTTATATGCAGATAATATCTTGTTATTTTCCTCAGACATATGTACAGCCTTCCCAGCAGCTATCAAACTGGCTTTAGAGTTTGGGGAAATATCAGGATACGAGGTTAATGCCTCAAAGACCAAGGTATTGGTTTGGAATGATAGGGACTGTGGAACGGAGTTTCAGCTCACTCCAAGTTTACGTTACCTGGGTCTGACCATCACTAAAAACATCAATAATATTGTTAAAATCAATTTTGCTGCCGTCGCAAAGGAATGCCGTAAACTCATGCAATCATGGTCTCATCTTCATTTATCTTTGTTGGGACGAGTCAATTTAGTTAAGATGACGATCCTGCCTAAGGTGTCATTTCTTTTTAATACTATTCCCCTTCTTTTTGACTCGTCAGCTATATCTAAGTTGCAGGGGGATATAACATCTTTTATTTGGGAGAAACATATCCCAAGGATTGCATGGAAAAAGCTCAGGCGCCACAGGGAGAAGGGTGGCTTAGCAGCTTCTGATCTACAAATGTACGCGTGGGCGTTCCAACTTTGTCATGCCCGAATGTTGTTGAAGATGCCCGTAGATCATGGGGTTGGTAGAAAGTTTTTAGCTATGCTGAAGGGTGAAGCAGTAGCGCAGTCAGGTTTTTTGTTTAAATTTGGGGACCCAAAGTTTAAAAAAAAAATCAAACTGAAGGTATTACAGGGGATGGCAAAAATGTGGTTTAAGGTGAGGAACTCGATAAAGCTTGGATATTTTTCTAGTAGGGCCCCGCTGTGGGGTTCTCCTGGAAATCCTGAGTGGCTAGAAGATAGTCTGGCGGCTCCTTTGCGGGATGGTGGGCTGGAGTCATGGGGTGATATCTTTGTGGAAGGAAACTTGCTGCCATGGGAAGTTTTAAAAGAGAAAACAGGACTAAACCTTTCCAAATTTAAGTGAATTCAGATGGCTAGTTGACTCATTCCTATACCTCGCAGGCCTTAGCTCGAAATAGAGCTCCAGTTGGGGGTGGCAACTAGCTTGAGACCCTACTTTTGGACAAACCACCTGGTAAAAAAAAGGTATCTTTGTGGTATAATTTAATACAAGATGAGTCTGACGGGGACTTCCAGCTACCCGAGCTGTTGTGCGGCTCTTCTCTAGCCTGCTGTAACCTAAAAGATCGGTGGTCTGCATCATTTAAGGTCCTGTGGGATATTGTGAAGCCTGCATGGCTGCATAGGAACCACCTTTATACACTTCACAGAGCGTATTACTCGCCACAAAGACTGTCAAAATTTGTCCAAGGTTCCTCAGTAGCCTCTGGTAGATGTGGTTTAATTAATGCCACTGATACCCATATGTTTTTTGAATGCCCTGCTGTTTCTGCTTTCTGGGGCTCCATCAGAAATCTGCTTACAGTATCTTTGGACCTTCAAATTACGATTGATCTCCCTCTTGCAATTCTCGGAGTGACTGATGTGTGAAGTGTGAAGTTTGGCGAAAAATCTTCTTTTCTATTCCATCTTATTAGCCAGAAGGGAGATCTGTAAAAAGTGGAAAGACCATCATCCTCCTACGTTCTTAGACTGGCAAGCTTCGCTCCTACAAGTGTCTAAACTTGACCTGGTAAGATCCCGGAACCGTAACAAAAGATCCTTTTGGCATTTGCTTAAATGGAACTAATCGTCTAGGTTTTTTTTTGTTTGTTTTCCCCCCAGTCCAATGATTATGCTGCTGTGGCTTACTCCTTTTGCGTGCCTGTCCAAAAATTGGATCCCCAGGTATGATGGCGGCATTGTCCACGTTGAGATGGTTTCGATTTTGAAAAGACTCTTGCTTGCTGAAGGGTGACGGAACAGAATACCATATAACCCTTGCCAGTTATGTACTGAGACAGCACAAAGGACTAAATCAACCTGTTATATATGAAACCATAGTGGAAAATGAGGACAAAAAAAAAAACAGTTTCATCAGAATCGGTTCCAAATTTAGGTGCATTCTTGATCCATAATAGCATGTGTATATAAATGTAAATGTAAATGTCAAGGGTATTTATACAGTACACTGGCAAAAAGTACAGACTCATGCATGCATAGTTTCAAAAAGTTGGTGAAACTTACAGCAGAAACATGTGAAGGGTTGCTGCTTTGTTTTTGCGCATACTCAATCCCTAACTATTGCCCCTTTCTATATCCTTCTTCCCTCTTTCTATACCTCACTTCCTTCTTTCTCCACCCATGTTTTCTCCTTCTGCACGTTTCTTTACTCTTTCAACACCCCTCTTGAATGTTTCTGCACTTCTTTTGTCTGTTTCTGCAACTCTCTTGCCTCTTTCTGTACTTCTCTTGTCTCTTTTTGCACTTCTGTTGCTTCCATCTGCACTTCTCTTCCTTCTTTCTGCACCTCTCTTGTTTTCTTCTGTACCCCCTATTGACTCTTTCCACACCCTTCTTCCCTCTTTGTGCACCTCTGTTGCCTCTTTCAGCACCTCTCTTGTTTCTTTCTATACTTCTTTTGCTTCTTTCTGCACTCCTCTTGCCTCCTCCTACAACCTTCTTACCCTTTTCTGCATGTATGTTGTTGCTTTCTACAATGCTCTTGCCTCTTTCTCCACATCTCGTGTAAATTTCTGCACCCCTCTTGCCTACTTATACACCTCTGTTGGTTCTTTCTGTACTCGTCTTCCTTCTTTATGCACCTCTTTTTCCTGTTCCTACAACACTCTTGCCAGTTTCTGCATCCCTCTTCCCTTTCTATATATCTATTGTTTCTTTTTGTACTTCTCTTACTTCTTTCTGCACCACTCTTGCTACTTTTTATACCTCTCTTGCCTCTTTTTTCACCTTGTTCCCTTTTTCTGCAGCTCTTTTGCCTATTCCTGTAACTATCTTGCCACTTTCTGTAGTTCTGCTCCCTCCTTTTGCACCTCTGTTGCTTCATTCTGCACATCCCTTGTACGTTTCTGCACCCCTCTTCTTTCTTTCTGCACTACTGTTGCTTTTCTTTGCACTTTTCTTGCCTCTTTGTGCACCCCTCTTGTCTGTTTCTGCACCTCTGTTGATTCTTTCTGCACTAGTCTTGCTTCTTTTTGCACATCTCTTACAACTTTTGGCGCTACTCTTCCTTCTTTCAGCATACCTGTGGCACCCTTCCGCATCTCTTTTGGTTCTTTCTGTACTACTCTTTGTACACCCCTCTTGCCTCTTTCTGCACCTCTGCTCCATCTTTCAGCATCCCTCTTGCCTCTTTCTGCACTTCTGTTGCTAATTTCTGCACTTTTTTTTGCCTGCTTCGTCACCTTTGTGTTTTTTCTGCACCCCTGTTCCCTTTTTGTGCACCTCTGTTGATTCTTTCTGCACAAGTCTTGCTTCTTTTTGCACCTTTCTTACAAATTTTGCCATTCCTCTTGCTTCTTTCAGCATACCTGTTTCTCCTTCTGTTGGTTCTACTCTTGCTTCTTTATACACCCCTTTTCCTTCTTTCTGTCCCTGTCGTGTTTCTTTCTGCACCTCTGTTGCTTGTTTGTGTACTTCTCTTGCTTCTTTCGGTACCTTTCTTGCTTCTATCTGTACCCTTGTTGCCTCCGTCTATACCCGTCTTCCCTCTTTGTGTACCTCTCTTGTCCCTTTCTGTACCTCTCTTGCTTCTTTCTGTACTTCTTATGCCTCTTTCTGTACACCACTTGCTTCTTTCTGTACCTCTCTTACTTCTTTCTCCACTACTCTTGGTTTTTTCTGTACTTCTATTACTCTCTTGAATTTTCTGCACCCCTGTTCCATTTTTCTGCTCCTCTGTTGTTTGTGTACTTCTCTTGCTTCTTTCAGCATTTTTCTTGCTTCTTTTCTGGACCCTGTTGCCTCTTTCTATACCCTTCTTGCTTCTTTCTGCACCTCTGTTGCCTCTTTCTGCACCCCTCTTATCTCTTTCTGTACTTCGTTTGCTTCTTTCTGCACTACTCTTGCCTCCTCCTACATCCTTCTTGCTTCTTTCTGAATTTCTGTTGTTTCTTTCCACAATGCTCTTGCTTCTTTCTTCACATCTCATGTAAATTTCTGCACCCCTATTGCCTATTTCTACACCTCTGTAGTACTGCTCTTCCTTCTTTATGCACCTCTTTTGCCTGTTTCTGCAACTCCCTTGCCTCTTTCTGCATCCCTCTTGTCTCTTTCGGCACCTCTGTTCTTTTTCTGCACCTCTCTTTCCTATTTCTGCAACTGTCTTGCCTCTTTCTGCAGTTGTCTTGTCTCCTTTTGCACCTCTGTTGCTTCTTTCTATACCTCTCTTGCAAATTTCTATACATCTCTTGCTCCTTCTTCACCCCACTTGTCTCAATCCGAGCCTCTGTTGGGTCTTTCTACACTGCTCTTGGATCTTTCTACACTTCTTTTGCCTGTTTGTGCACTTCTCTTGCTTCCTTCTGCACCTCTGTTGCTTCTGTCTGCACTTTTCTTGCTTCCTACTTATTTATTTTGACTATGTACAATACCTAACTACTAGTAAAACAGTAAAGCAGCAGCACCGGAAAAGTAATGTTTAACATATGTTGCGTGACAAATTAGTGATTATGATACTTTGTAAGACTCTCTGGAAAAGTTCACTTGAAGTCCACTAAATAAATCTAAGTGTCTCTTTGAAATATGAAGTGCACTCTCTCACGTTGTAAGGTCTTCAAGGTCTTCTGTTTCAGATATGTATGAACTTGCACATGTATTGTGATATGTCTTATACATCTCAACATACTACACTTATAAAACACAGGTATACATCTATTTGTATTTTTCTTTGATATATGATGCTACTAACAACAAGTAAAGACACGTGCATGATTTTAAAAAGATGGTGAGAGTTACACCAGAGACATCTGAAAGATTCCTGCTATATATTTGACTATTCCAAACACCCAATGTAGTCATACAAGTGTAACACATATTTTACATTATCTGCTTTAAATTTGAAGAACAACCTGTCAAGTTTTAAAGTCTGCATGGTGCTGTAACTAAGATATATCTCTACTTGCACATGTATTCTGATACATAATATGCATCTGAAGATGCTAGACGTATACAACACAAGTATACATTTGTTTATATGTTACTTTAATATATGATATTGCTACCAAAAGGTACAGAAATATGAATAAATGGTTTGCGCAATATGTTAAGACTTACAGCTAAGACTCCATGGGTAGTGCCTGGATGATTGTATGAGTGCAGGGGTAATATATGTATAATTGCAGGACATTGGATACTGATTAACTGAATGCATCAGTGCAGACGTAGAGATTGTGTGGATGAATAACAGCATGAATAGACCCTAAATGCATAGATGAGTGTATAAGTAGTACCTACGCGAATGAATGAGTGCAATAGTAGTGTCTAGGTATTTGTATGAGTGCAACAATACTAGCTGGTTAATTGCAGAAAAGGATGAATAGTAACTGACTGATTACATGATTGCATAAGTACTGCCTGAGTGATTTAATGAGTGCATCAGTAAATGGAATGAGTGCACACGTCGTGCCTGAGAACATGGATATCTGCATGGATAGTGATTGAATGAGTGCAGCGGTAGTGCCTATAAAATTAGAGGACTCCATGTGTAGAACCTGAGTGATTGGAAAACTGCATAGGTAATGCCTGGGTGATTGTATGAGTGCAAGGGTAATCCCTGTGTGATTAGAGCAATGCACAGGTGCTGCCTCGAGGAATGCATGGGTAGTGCTTAACTGATTGAAACAATGCATAGGTAGAACCTGGGTGATTGCATGAGTACAGGAGTTGTGCCTGGTTGCTTGGAGAACTGCATGGATAGTGCTTGGGTGATTGCGTGAGCACAGAGGAAATGGCTGAGTGCATCTATGAGAGCATCAGTAGTGCCTCAGTGATTGCATCAGTGCATCTGTACTGCCTAGGTGATTAGAGGAGTGCAGAGATAGTGCCTGAGTGATGGCATAAGTGGAGGGGTAGTGCCTGACTGATTGAAGAACTCTATATATAGTGGCTTAGTGCATGGATGAGTGCATGGGTAGTATTTGGGTCATTCCAAACTTACAGCTGAGACATCTCTTCACGTTGCGGCTTTATATTTGACTACACCCAACATCCTGAGTAGTAGAAGAATAGTGAAATAACAACACAAAGTGTGGTTTATGACATGGTGTACACTTCTCTACAACAGCTTCACCATTCTCTAACTGCTCTGGGTATTGGGCCCACCCAAATATAAAACATCAAACCTACACATAGCTTGATTATAAATCTCACCATATTCCTTAAAGCATATATGCATGTGTCTCTACCTTTTACTATTACTACCATATATAATAGAAACATACAAATAAAGATATGTCTCTCTTTTATACATGTAGCATCTTCAGATGCATAACACATATGAGAATACATATGCAACTAGTAAATAAATCAATCACATGACAAGGCAGACCTTAAAACTTGACACACTACACTTAACATTTCAAACAGACACCTATACCTGTATTTATACATCTGCCATCTTTAGATACATAACACATATGAAAATGCATCTGCAAGTACAGACATACCTCAGTCACAAGCGGATGCACACTGTAAAACTTAAGAAGCTGTACTTTTCATTTCAAGTAGAGACCTAAAATCATATTGTGTATTTCAAGCCCTTCTCATTTCAAGTAGAGACCTAAAGTCATATGGTGTTTTTCAAACATACCTTTTCACAGATTATGGAGTGTACAGCTAATGCCTGGGTTACTAGATTAGTGCAGGAGTAATGTCTGGGTGATTGAAGAAGTGGATGGCTACTACCTGAATGATTTAGAAGTACATGGATAATATCTGGCTAATTGGTTGAGTACAGAGGTAGTACTAGGGTGATTGGAAAAGTGCACGGGTACAGCCTAAGTGATTGCATGACTGCATGAGTAGTGTTTGGGTGAATATAGGAGTGCATGGGTACTGCCTGAATTATTGCATGAGTGAATACATAGTGTCTAGGTGATTGCATGAGTGCATGAGTAACACCTAGGTGATTGCATGAGTGCAGGGGTAGTGTCTGAGTGATTTGAGTAGTGCATTGGTAGAGCATGGATGATTTTATAAATACATGAGTACTGCCTGGGTGATTTTGTAAAATGCATGTGTACCGACTGGGTGATTGAAGGAGTGCAAGGGTACTGCTTGGTTGATTAGAGGAATGCAAGGGCACTGCCTTGGCTTATGGCATGCCTGCATAGGTAGTACCCGAGTGCAGAGGTAGTGCCTGAGTTATTGTAAGAGTGCATATGTAGTGCCTGGGTGATTTTATAACTGCATGGATAGTGCCTGGGTTATTGCGTTGACTGCATAGGTAATGAATATGTGATTGCAAGAGTGCAAGAGTATAGTCTGGGAGATCTGAGGAGTGCATAGGTTTTTGAAGGCCTGCATGTGTAAAGCATGACTGATTGTAAAAGTGCAAGGGTAGTGCCTGTTTGATTGAAGGACTGCATACATAGTGCCTCAGTGCAAGGATGAGTGCATCAGTAGTGGCTATGTGATTGCAGACTTACAGGTGAGATATATAATGGATTGCTGCTTTTATTTGACTACGCCCAACATCTGAATAGTAGGAGAATAGTAAAATTACAGCACAAAAGTGAGGTTTATGACATGGTGTACACTTTTGTACTGCAGTGTCACCATTTTGTTACTATTCAGGCTGTTGGGTGTACCCAAATATAAAGCATCAAACCGACAGATATGTCTGGTATAAATCTCACTATATCCCTGAAAGCATGCATGCATATGTGTCTACCTTTTCAAATCATCATCATATAGAAAAGAAATGAACAAATAGACTGCACTTTACATTTGAAAGACACAACTACATTTTTGTAGTGTATTTCAAGTGTACCTTTCCACAGACTCATAGAAAGTAGCCTAATCAGTAATCCCTCTGCCAACATGTCTTAAAACTCACTTTTGTTCTGCAGCTTCACCATTGTACGATTATTGGGCCTAGCCAAACATAAAGCAGCAACCTATCACATATCTTGTAGTGTAGTTCCTATTTTCCCAATAGGCTCTGTGCATTGGAATAATATCTTCAATAGTATAGACGTAGGACTGTGGTTAACTAGGTCTTCTACTGACGATATTAGACTTAAAGTTATGTGTGCCAGCTAGCTCAGAGTTCACTAGAAACTTTCTCGAATAGACAAGGAGGAGTTTAACCTCCCTGGATAGACAAGAAGGGATTTAGTTTCTGACAACCATAGAACATGACAACTTTGCTCCCCCCTAATCAAGAGTATATCTCTAGAGTCGTGTGGACACAAAAGACAACTATTTTACTCAGTCAGTACGTGCATACTTTGTTTCGCCAGATTGAAGAGAAAAGGAAGAGACGGGCGTTCGCAATAAGAAGGTGTTATTTATTGATCAGTCTCTTTTCTCATACAAGAGAAATGAATTGCTATTATTGTAATACTTATAGTTAAGTAAAGTGCATACAGTAAAAACAGGATTATAAAATAATACTGTAAAAGCATTTATATGGTTTCTTAGCCATATGATACTTAAGATGGATAAGAGATATACATACATATATACATTGACTAATCGTTCTCAACTGGTGCTTCTAACTACGCCTACCCCGGTGTACTTGACCTAAGCCTAATACGTGGGCGGGAGTAAATAAGTAGCAGTTTAAGTTAAGTTTGTTTTGCCAAGGATCTGACTCAAGAATTCTCTGTAAGGGGTTAGTCAGTTCAGTACCTGGGATTTAGAAGGCTGGAGGGTTGGTATCTCTGTCTCAGGACTCGATATCCCAGTTACCCGCGAGGGCAGCTGGAAACACCGGAGGCTGGATTTCTCGGCAGGAGAAAAGGCAGCGTCTCTCAGCGCGTCAAAAGGGAGGGGCAGCGTCCGTGGGCTTTTCTGCATCAGCTGGGCTCTCCGGCAAGTAGCGCTGCTCCAAGCTCGTCACCACTGTGTCTTTGCTTAGGGCAGCGTCGGTATATTTATACCTGAAAGGTGCCGAGTTTGATGTAAGGATGGACATAAGACGTCAGTAAGAATGTCATAAGGACTGGTCGTTCTTACATTCTTTTCAGGAGTTCTTGAGCGAAATCAAAACAATAGCTGCGGGGGATTTCCCAGGTCTGCTGGAGGTTTGATTTGTTTTGAGAACTCGGTGTGCTTTCTAGGGGGCTGGAGGGATAGTGCTTGCTTAATGTGACAGCATGCGCTATGACCTAATCTGAAAACGGGTTTCTGTGCCGTTGTATGGACATTAGTGAATTAATAACCGGACAAGGGTCAGAAATAGGAGTATCAATATAGGTACCTAGATAAACACACTACACCCACTCCACGATTTTATGTACATATTTACTAACCTAAGCAATAGTAAACATAACTAACAGTGCATGTGTATACCGAACCACCCCAAAACCATTTTTTTTTGTATTTGAAAAATGGCGTAAGCAAAATGCACGAAATGAGTATAGGTACTGTATGCATTCAAGCAGTATAATCATTCAAAAAGGAGATGCACATTTTATATCAGCATGAATGATTTGCGAAATTACACATGAAATGGCTCTTGATACAGAAAAAAAATTGCGAGACCATCTCATCACATATAAACAAAATTAATTGCATATAAGCTAGAGGTTGAGGTAATGTAATGTCTCTAGAATTCCTAATAATAGAAGCTCTGTTCTCTAAGAATAGTTTTACTTTAAGCAGAAGATAAGTGCCAAAAAGGTAAATATTTTGGAATTGGGAAAAAAGTTTTCGCTTTTCAGGGGAGAAGAGAAAAAATAGTTCACAGTCACTTTGTTTTTAAAAGACTGAAGGCCAAATTCAGAGTTCGGGGAACGCCGTGTGCAAGTTTGTTTAAAGTCATTCTCTCTGTTCCGGTGAAAACATCATTTCAGACAGACTCTCGAAAAAACAGTCTACAGCTTCTGGTGAAAGTTCGACCAGGTTGGAAAATGTCGCTATCTTGCAGTCATGCGCATGATTGCTTTCAATGATGGTTCGATCAGAACTGCTTACAGAAGGTCGTACCTGGTCGATGCTGCTTTCATCTTGTACTTCACTACCCTTCAATCGTAGTGGTGAAGTCTCCACGAATGCCGTCATCAGGACAGCACAAATGCATGAGCCTTTACTGGACCCAACAAAGTATCTGCATCCAATGGTACTTCTGATTGTAGTGTAAGACAGGTGTCCAACACGCATTCTTCGCCGCATAGCATGCACCTTAATACAGGCATAACACAATTCTGCCAGATGGGTCTGAATGAAAGAAACCAGGTCATATTTAGATCTCGTAGCCGGGCTAAGCCAAGGACTTTAGTTATGCGGTCCCGGTAGCGTATAGCTAGGATTGTTTCTTCCATTGTTGCTGGAGTCTTGTCTGTGACATGGCTTGCCATAACGAAGCAAGAGTAGCAAGAATAAAATGCCTGCTACGAGTCCCAACAGGAGTGGAAGTCCGCCAAAGATGGAATGGACGAAATTTGGAAAAATACCCAGGATCGCTTTGAATGGGGTTAAAGCTCCTGAAAAGACTGTCTTAAATACACTTGCGATACCACTTGTATCAGAAATATTTAAGATTTCGTTCAGCATTTCTGCGAAGTGTAGGGGGCAATTTGTTGATAACATTGAATGAATCTCTGCCGTTGTCCTTGCAACTTGGAGATCATACGTTTCTTTTGATGACGTCAACTGGGTTGGCGTCTGTAGGAGCACAGTCTTCATTCTGCTTAAAGTATCAATTCGAATAGAAGAGATTTTTAAACTGGGCCATAACCTTCCCTCCCTGTCTGGAGCATCATTCGGGAACAATACTCTTCACAGCACATGACCCTGGAAGTCACGCTTACAAGATAAGGTTTTCCTGGCAGCAAGCCACAACATCTGTGATCTACAATTAGAATGTAACTCCCGTTCGAAAGTCTTCTAAAGAATGGTTCTATTTGTGTTGCAGGTGTGCCTAACTGGTGACATGAAAGGTTATTTGAAGTCCCTTCACAGGCCCCATGCAAACTTATACCCTGACATAGAAGTATGCCACTTAGTGATTTGTCACAATTATTACCACTAAGAAATACACTCTGTCCTTTATTACTGACACATGTGTGTGTATAGGGCAAGTTCCATGTGGACTTAACGTATCCTTTACCCAACCTTTCATACTGGCCTGCCTGTATATATTTTTGGCAGTATTGAAACTGGAAAGTTGTTATCGGAATATTTATTATCCCATGTATTATCCATTCACTGACAGGTGGTTCTGACATTGTCATTGGTAATCTCTCAAGTTTTTCAATGCTCAGAATTGTATAGTCAGCTCCCTTTTGTGCCAAACTGATTTGTTTATCAGTAAGGTTAAAGATATTAAATAGTGACGTTGTGTTGATTAAACGCCAAGGCACATAGCCTGAACGCAGATTTTGTAACGTCCAGCCAAGCTGTACAATAGAAGGTAATTGAGACTGACCGTGTTGCAACATCAGTAAGTCTTGTTCTATTATATCGATTGCAGAAGATACAATACTGTCCAGTGAATATATTCTGGAAGACAGAGTCATTAACCCATTGTCCACAACAGAAAGTGATTTTTCCAAAATAACACGGTCAATTTCCCGTATTTTTTCTGCTGTCTCAATTTGAGTTACTTTCCAAGCTTCGTTGTAAGCTGCATATATAGAGGCCACTATGAAACGTTTTTTACGCTGTTTGCGTGGTCCCATGATGAAATCACGCAAGTCAGCACCTTCTTTAAGTAAAGTTAAGTGTTGCTTAATTTCTGACAGTGTGGATGTATGTAGCCATTGAAGGCAGAGTTTCCCCACACTGTAAGTAGTTACAATCCCTGGATGTTGTCTCTGGGAGTATCTTGGGTCTGGCCTGGTCAATGTGAACCCCTGTATTTTGTTCAGGAATCTGTCTTGACAGTTATTTGTGTCTGTGGGCCAGATCAACCATTGTTTCCAATCAGGGTGTGTTCTGTTTTGGTTTAAAATATGGGATACGTCTATCTCAACATCCGTAGTGCTATTACTGTTAGGTGTTGGTTTTGGAATAGACGGTTTATTTAAGTCTTTGATTTTTGCTAGGCCAAGACAGGTAGTCTGTTGAATTGTGTCATTCAAAAATATAATTTGTTCTGGGATCATGCAGGCTCTAAATAATGATTCTATACCTTGCACTTGCCAATCTTTTGTGCCCCAGATCGTTTTCGTTTCAATGTTATTGTTCCAGAAATCAAAACCAAATGTATTCATTTTTTCAAAAAATGAGTCCGAATATATCAATTTTGTGTTTGTAAGCATGGTTTTCACTCCTGTCTTATTTAACAATTTGAAATAAAATGATTCTGCATTACTTGTGTTGAACCCTGAAAAGTATGAATATTTATCAAAAAATGTCTTTGAACTGCCTTTTGGTGGAGTTGCACAATGTTCCCATTGGTTAAAATGTAAAACATTTCTAGGTTGAGTAGATTTATGCATATAATGGTTACCATAATGGTTGTAACAAAACATTTGATCGTAATTAGATGAACCTTGCAAATAATCATGTTCTGTACATTTAGCTGACATTACTAGATCAGACATCATATCATTAATACTTTCAAAGTCCCAATCATCAGCGAATGTGCTTGGTTTTACAAAGTCACTTAATGAAATCTTGAATTGATGAGGATACTTCAGGAGCTCAACCGGACCATAGATTTCGTAATCAGTTTTGTCCCATGCTACCCCACCGGGTATAGGATTGGCTGTGAAGTTTACTGAAGAAAGTTCTCTTTTCTCGATGTGTGAAGACTTGTGTGGTTTCAGGACCAAGTTGATATTCTGACTTGCTGTGTCCATTGTAGCATATTTTCCCTCAATGAAATGTCCCAAGCATAGTACCATGATGAGCCAAAGTATGAGGACAAATACACCTAGTGACACCCAAATTTCAATCCATGGAGAAATCAGATAGGTTTCTTTTAGTTGATGAAAGAGTTCCTTTGCTTTGTCTTTTAAAGTTTTTGTTGTCGGCTGTTCCTCAGGTTCACTCAGATCTTCAGAAAAATCATCGAAGTTGATGAAGTAGCCGGATGCTGTTCTGTCAATTGTTTCAATTGCTTCTGGATTCCTTTTTGCTTTAGGTATTTGCTTTGTTTCATTAGCATAGTCTGTGGTTACATCACTGTAGAATGGAGTTTCTTGATGTAAAGCTTTGATTTGGGTTTCAAGAGGTTTAAGTTCCAACGCTTTGTTGCATAGTCCTTGTTGAATCACTGTAGCTTTATCAGGTGTGATTAGTCTTTCAGTTTGAACCTCTATGTTTGTAGCAAACTTTGGTGTTCTGATACTTCTTGGGAGTCCACTTGGCCTACTACTTGTTATTGGCCAAATGATTGTGGTTTAACCAGGTCGATGGATACAACTCGGTTCTCCTTTTTACCAGCAAGGGGCGGTAGTACTACTGATCTTGTCCCGTTGACAGACAAGACAGGAACTGCTTTTCTGTAAGAAGGCCCAAATTCCTTCTTCACCGCGATCTTCTCTCTGACCAGATCCCCGATTTTTGGAATCCAGACAGGCCTTGCTGGGACAGGTGGTTTCTCCTCAGTGGTTATTGGCTGCTGTTTCAATTTTATGTTGCTCAGGTCTTTTCTTGTTTCGTTTAAGTCCTGTAAAATAGCCAAACGATCTTTGATATCAAAGCATTTTTCTTTAACCACTGAAGTTTGACTATCGAGGTCCTGGATTAACATTCTAGTCCCAAACAATAGTTCGTACGGACTGAGACCTCTCAGAGAATTTCTTGGCAGATTATTAAGACTACGTTGGACACTTATTAAATGTTTGACCCACCCAGCTCCCGAACCTAATACCTTTGCCGTTATAGATTGCTCTGTGCCTTGGTTTTTTCTTTACACCATCCCGTTTCCCTCAGGAAGGAAGTGATAAGAGTCCCGCAATGCAATGCCCATGCTGGCCATACACCCCCCATAGGCTCGAGAGCTAAAAGCAGTGCAATGGTCAGAATGTAGCATGCCCCATGCGTATATGCCATTATAGACTCGCAAATCTTTTTATAACAGTTCAGACGTCAGCCTAGGGCTGGGGTCTACATTTTAAGTAAAAATAGTCTCTACATGTTAATATGACGCATTATTCAAACTGGGTATTTTATGTCGATAGCCTGATCCTTATTGGGTGAAACGCCATGGCAGTACACCGTCTCGGTCACCACTGCGATCTCTGTTGCAGTTTGGACAGTTTCTTGCGAATAGGTGATGTTCCAGGCTCATTCCTGGCCACCAGTATGTTGATTGTAGTTCTTCTAGAGAATCCTTAAGTGTAAGGTGTCTATGTCCCTCACCCATATGTGCGTCTGCTATTAACAAGACTCTCCTGTTCATGTTTGGAATCACTCTATCCCCCACTCCAGGGATTCGAGCGAAAGGAACGGAGTTTGCATCGATTATGTATGTATAACTGAGTGGATACATGATGGGTAGCGCTGAGCAGTCGCCTTTTGATGACGTTTTTACCGCCAGCATTGTTTCCCCGTCAATGTATTTTACTGAACGCTTTTTTGTAGCTACGGAAGCCGATTTAGTTGTTTCCGCTGTGGCTGTCTCAGCCAATGAATTCCTTGCAACGTGAACGTCATCACGCTGATGACTCAGTGAGTGTATCACGTGAGTCTTTGGTAGTTCTTTCTTTAAAAGAACTATTTGTCCCCAAAGCGATTTTTGCTTTATTGTTGCACCTGTGTCATCTTTGTAACCGTTATGAATCAATTTCTGTAAATCGTTATTGTATGATTTGACGCAGTAATACGAATCGCACACTATTAGTGTCGGGAATTCGCGATCAGCATTATCTAGTGCCATTTTTAACGCTAATATTTCAGTTTGTTGTTCTGAATTATTTTCCACTGAGTGTGTTTTTGAAAACAGAGGTCTCAATTTACCTCCGCGCCACACGTCTTTTGTAATCTCGCATGTGGCGTTATAAGCTTGCTCTCCCCAAACTGAGGGCTGAGCATGTCCGTCTGTATATACTACACAGGCGTACTGTCGTATGGGCAGAATGTCGCTAGGCAGAGGATATTCTCTTTCATATTCTAGATTTTTTAATTTTGTCATTTCTGGATCAAAATAGTATTTCACTCTGTCTGTAGCAAGAGAATCTTCCCATTGCATCCATTTTGGATTTAGTGCCTTTGTAGGTAAATTACATGGGCTTGTTAATGCCTCAAAGGCTGATTCTGCTGTTCTGACTGTAATCCGTCTGCCGTCAGCTTGGTATCTTTCTCTTGCTACAGCTGTTTGAACCGCATGAACAATGTTTTCCTTAATGCTGAATGTTTTTTCAGCTTCTGTGTACAAGTGTGATTTGTAAGCTATTGGTACCGTTTCTCCCTCATTAGAGGTTAGGTATGTGAATCCGCATCTTCCTGGGATGACTCAAATCACAAGGTTGCGTGTGTTATCACGTGTTTGCAGTTTTGTTTTAACTAACATGTCTGTTTGTAAAGATCTCAAAATTTCTGTGTGTTTTTGAGTCCAATTGATTCTTTTAAAATCTGGTTTTATGAGGTCATAGAGAGGTTTAACCCTCTCTGCGTAGTTTATAATGTAAGTTCGTCCGAAATTCAGGAAACCTAGAATTGATTGCAAGTTTTTCAGTGTTCTAGGTGCTTGGATTACAGCACATTTCTCTAGGAAATTGTCAGCCAGGCTTTTGCCTTCACTTGATAATTCATATCCTAAAAACAGGACTGTTAGATGGGCAATTCTTGACTTTTTGAAGTTAAATTTGTAACCCTCTGCTGCGAACCCAAGTATTATGATGTTCACTCTTTTCAAGTGAGTATCCAAGTCATTATCTGTTAGATAGATGTCATCGACATAAGATAATGCCTCGTCATCATATATTTGTAGTGACTCTGTTACTCTCGCTGAGAATAATCCTGGGCTGTTCTTGAACCCTTGGGGCAAACGACAGAAATTTTTCTGCGAGCCATTTATTGAGAAAGCGGTCAAATATCTGCTTTCTGGTGCTATATTTTGACAAAAGAATCCATTAGAGATGTCTAATGTTGTTTTGTATTTTTTGCGCACTATGTTATTCATTAGTGCTGCACTGTGTGAGTTTTGCACTGCAAACGTTTTGCAGCATGAGTTAAGGTGTCTGTAGTCCAAAACTAGACGATATGAATCATCTGGTTTGGAGACAGGAAACAAAGGATTGTTCATTTGTGAGGTGCATGTTTCAATCACCCCCTGGTATTCAAGTTGATCTAAGATCTCCCTGACCTGTTTTTTAGCTTCTTGCTTAATTGGGTACTGCCTCTGTGTAGTCGGTTGAGATTTTAACTGGATCTTGTGAGGAGGGGAGTCCTCATCCCATCCCACATGATTTTTATATAGTGCAGGAGCTTGGGCTACTGCCCACTTTCTTGCAAGTGTATATTTTTTATGAATTGGAATATGATTTGAGAAGGCAGGCATAATCATTTCTTCGCCATGAGGGCACTCCCTGACAAACTCTGGTGGCCAGTCTTTTTCAGCTAGAAGGATGTCATAGCCCTTGGAGAGATTATCCCAAAATAGACCCCTTATTTTGCTAGTCTTATCTCCCTCTATACGTAAGGTTATTTCATATATTTTATGAGGTTTGCTGGTATCTGCAGTTTCCACCTGAATGTACTCATTCGTGTCCACTGTCTCCAGATGATTCATCAGGATCTTGCGAGCTATGCTCACTCCTGCTGCGCTGTCTAGCATGGTCTGAGCCCACTCTCCGTTTTTCAGCTGAGTCCTCAGGATCCTCGGCATGTTTGATTATTTTAATGCTGGCTACCTTCTTCTTTGGAAATTGTAACTTTTTACTGTGATGAGCAGGTTCTTTGTCTTTGGACTTGACGTGCTCTTCCCTGTGTTCTGACCGTCCTCTTCTTTCCGATTTCTGCGAGGAAGTCTGACAAGATTGAGAGGGACGTGTATCAATATCTTGATATCAATCAGGTTTCTTCAAATTATCCCTATTTCTAAGGTTGTATTTTTTCTCAGAGGGCTCCCTCTGGGGAGACTTGTGTCCTTGGTCCGGAGATCTTTCTCTCCGCCGAGGAGACCTTCCTCTGGACTGGAATCTTTTTTCTTTGGGAGTGGATTGTTTATTTCCATCCCAGTTCTTTTTTGAAGTGTTTAGATTATTTTTAATAAATACCTTTTCAGGATTTTCTATTAGTTGGGGTTTCACTGGTTTCCCACCCAAACTATCTCTCCCTAGTACTTCATAGGATTTTTCTATAATTCTGGCAAGTTCAAATGGTTGGTCTGCTATATCTGTTTCTTTCAATCTTTGGCGGATTGCCACATTTGCTGCTTCCCCCTTTATGTTTGCTAGTAATATTGCCGAGACCTGCTTAAAGTCTTTCAGTAATTTCATACCCAGAGTTAAGGCAGGTTCTGGACCGAATTCATTTTGAATCCGTTTTAGCACCTCTGGTATTACCGACATGGACGGAACACCATGTGTTTTTGTGTAAATGGAAGCAAAGACTGTACCCCAAGTGTCACAGTCCTCCACATGTGGTGCGATCCCCATTGGGAGACAGATAGTCAGAATTCTGTGTTTCTCAACAGGGGTGGTATCTGGAAATACCGCCTCTATTTGAGTTATTTTCTGTGCTAACCAGAATGGAATTTGTTCCCTTTTAATGGGTACTTTACCTAGACAGGACTGTATGTTCTGTGGTGTGATTTTATTTGTGTTCCCCTGATGAGGGGTCAGCTGTGGAATTTTAATGGCTGGTTGGACCATTGAAGTCCGCATTACATGTTGGACTAACTGTCTGTGTATTTTAATCAGTTGTTCTAGCTGTGCTAAAAGTTCTGGTTTCGACATTTTTTCAATGTCTGGGTGTGGTGTGTAGCCGGCTAGAACCGGCCACGTTGCTCCTGGTCTACCTAGTGGACCGAGCCTGGTGATGTGATCATTATGTTTTAGGGCGCCTTTAAACCAGAGCAGGTGCTCTTGGTATTTGAGTGGTATTTCCACCTCCTCGAAAGGGGTGTACTCATCCGGAGGTTCCTCTATCTTGTAATAGTGGAACTCCTTTGTTACAGCGTTTGCTGCTGGAAAATTTATCCATGAATAGAATACCTCTGTCTGCCGATATTCGTGTGCCTCAATTACGAATATGACTGTACCACCTCTCGGTGTTAGTCCATTTTCTATAAGTTTAAGTGTTATAGTTTTTCTTATGCTGACCGGGATGAGTATTGCATCCGGGTCTTGCTGTAGGAGACTTCTGTCATCCGCTAGGAGTTGAGCTGCTATTCTAGCTATATCCCTTTCTTCTTCAGTTTCTGACATTTTACTGTCAAGAAGGGTTTTTGTTGCAGATCAGGTTTCCACGGAAACAAAGATTAGATGCACAATATTTTGGAACACTGTATCCTTCAACGTTGAATAAACCAAAAACCATACATAGGAGTCTCCTCCTACTAATTTTGGCGGATTTAACCTTTCACCCACTCCAGACGTCTTTGGAGTTTTTATGGGAAAAAAGGGGTCTGTGTGAAAAAGCACGACTGAGTTACTCTAATGTCTTGCGTTAGATTTATCGCCTATCCAAACCGTTGGGCGCCATGTAGTGTAGTTCCTATTTTCCCAATAGGCTCTGCGCATTGGAATAATATCTTCAATAGTAAAGACGTAGGACTGTGGTTAACTAGGTCTTCTACTGACGATATTAGACTTAAAGGTATGTGTGCCAGCTAGCTCAGAGTTCACTAGAAACTTTCTCGAATAGGCAAGGAGGAGTTTAACCTCCCTGGATAGACAAGAAGGGATTTAGTTTCTGACAACCATAGAACATGACAACTTTGCTCCCCCCTAATCAAGAGTATATCTCTAGAGTCGTGTGAAAACAAAAGACAACTATTTTACTCAGTCAGTACGTGCATACTTAGTTTCACCAGATTGTAGAGAAAAGGAAGAGACGGGCGTTCTCAATAAGAAGGTGTTATTTATTGATCAGTCTCTTTTCTCATACAAGAGAAATGAATTGCTATTATTGTAATACTTATAGTTAAGTAAAGTGCATACAGTAAAAACAGGATTATAAAATAATACTGTAAAAGCATTTATATGGTTTCTTAGCCATATGATACTTAAGATGGATAAGAGATATACATACATATATACATTGGCTAATCGTTCTCAACCGGTGCTTCTAACTACGCCTACCCCGGTGTACTTGACCTAAGCCTAATACGTGGGCGGGAGTAAATAAGTAGCAGTTTAAGTTAGGTTTGTTTTGCCAAGGATCTGACTCAAGAATTCTCTGTAAGGGGTTAGTCAGTTCAGTACCTGGGATTTAGAAGGCTGGAGGGTTGGTATCTCTGTCTCAGGACTCGATATCCCAGTTACCCGCGGGGGCGGCTGGAAACGCCGGAGGCTGGATTTCTCGGCAGGAGAAAAGGCAGCGTCTCTCTCAGCACGTCAAAAAGGAGAGGCAGCGTCCGTGGGCTTTTCTGCATCAGCTGGGCTCTCCGGCAAGTAGCGCTGCTCCAAGCTCGTCACCACCATGTCTTTGCTTAGGGCAGCGTCGGTATATTTATACCTGAAAGGTGCCGAGTTTGACGTAAGGATGGACATAAGACGTCAGTAAGAATGTCATAAGGAATGGTCGTTCTTACATTCTTTTCAGGAGTTCTTGATCGAAATAAAAACAATAGCTGCGGGGGATTTCCCAGGTCTGCTGGAGGTTTGATTTGTTTTGAGAACTCGGTGTGCTTTCTAGGGGTCTGGAGGGATAGTGCTTGCTTAATGTGACAGCATGCGCTATGACCTATTCTGAAAACGGGTTTCTGTGCCGTTGTATGGACATTAGTGAATTAATAACCGGACAAGGGTCAGAAATAGGAGTATCAATATAGGTACCTAGATAAACACACTACAATCTCTACCATAACTGTAACCATATTCCTAAAAACATGCATGCTTCTATTTGTAACTATTGCCAAAAGCATAACACATATCAGAATACATGTGAAGTAGAAACATACCCACACTCACAAGACCATAAAGGCCTTAAAACTTGACAAAGTACACTTAACATTTCAAACACACGTAGATTTATGCGGCATATTTCAAGTGAACTTTTACATATTAATGTGGTGTTGAGCATAGCTAACAGCAAAGCAACCTTCTCTTATCTTTGTTGAAAGCCTCCACATGTATGCATATATCTGTATCTTTTCTTAGTATTATCATATATAAAAGAAACATGCAAATACATCTAAACCTGTATTTTATAAATCTAGCATCTTAAGATGCATAACACATATAAAAATACATCTGCAAGTACCACAGTCACAGAACCATAAATATCTTGAAACTTAAAAAGCAGCACTTCTCATTTCAAATAGACACCTAAAATAATGTGATATATTTCAACCATACCTTTCAAGAGACTCATACAAAATGCCCTCATCACTAATTCCTCTGCCAACATGTTTTAAACCACAGTTTTGAGCTGCATCTTCACCATTCTGCAACTACTTATGCTATTGGACCTACACAAATATAAACTACCAACCCTTCACAAGTCTCTGCTGTATGTCTTACATATTCCTAAAAGCATGTATGCATATGTATGTACCTTTTGCTAGCAGCATCATATATAAAAGTCATATAAAGATAGATGTATACCTGTGTTTTTTACATTTATCATCCTTAGACGCATAGCACATACTTTAATACATGTGCAAGTAGAGACATACTCCAGTCACAACACCATCCACAGTTCAAACCTTCACAGACTATACTTCAAATTTCAACAGACACTGAAATGTATGCAGTATATATGAAATATAGCTTTCCACACATCATATAAATTACTCTAATAAATAATATCTCTACAAACATATCTCAAACCTCACTTTTGTGCTGCTGCTTTACCATTCTACAACTACTTTTAATGTTTCACCTAACCAAATACAAAGCAGGAATCCTTCACATGTCTCTGCTAAAAGTGTCACCATATTCCTAAAAGCATGCATGCATATATAAGTACCACAACACTATCCACACCTCAGAAATTCACAGAACAAGTTTCCACTTTCAAACAAACACCAAAATGTATGTGGCATATTTAAACTATACCTCTCTAGAGACTTAAAAAAAAAGCCTAATCACTAATACCTTATATCAACATCTTTTAAACCACACTTTTATGCTGCATCTTCCCTATTATGCTACTATTCACCGTCTTAAGCCTACCACATAAAAAGCAACAACACCTCTTTGTTATACATCATGCACCTTCAAATGTATAATACATATGAAAAAAAGCACGAATAGAGACATACTTCATACACAAGTCCATGCACACCTTAAAACTTGACAGACTGCACTTCCAATTTGAAAGCGACACCTAAAATTATGCGGTATACTACAAATGTACATATCAACACACTAAAACAAACTACCATAATCACTATTCCATCTTCCAATATGCACATATTACTATACAGAATCTATTTCAAACAATATTTAACTACAATAAAACAAACTAAAATACACACCTCTACGTTTAATAATATATTTGAAACCTCACAGTCCGTGAATAATTTTTAAAGATTAAAAATAAAGCTAATACATAATGCACCTCACAAATTTATAAATCAACCTTCCACATTGATTTGTAGAATATGAAATATCACAAACTCATAAAAGATTTTCTTATGCATACAATCAATGTAATGCACCACTCTCAACAAGGTAAAACCAGTAATGGCAAACTTTCCCTCTCTTTCTCCACACAAATAAATGTAAGTAACAAATCACATTGCTTCCTACATAATTTCAAATTGTAAAGCACATTTATATTGGTAACACATATTAACCCTTGCCAACTGACTTCTAAAAGTAACCAACTGGGTCTGGACATTTTTGGAGTTGTGACTCCAATTTGCAATGGAGCCACAAATCCATACAGGAGTTCAAAAATATATTACAAATAAAAATACCATTATTTTTTAAGAACACATCACCTATAAAGATAGTACTGACTTGGGAAATTATACTTTACCAACATATCACTTATATATAAATTACAATTTCACATTTTAAGTCCACAGTTAAGTTTCAACCCTGCCCCCATTCTGCTTTATACCAGCTTCCATAGTAACAGTTCATGGAACATTCAACTGAATGAACGGGTCACAAGTTCACCATATTTTCAAGTTCAGCACACAAGGTTACAAATGCAAACAGCAGTTGTGGTTGACATTTGCAAAATATCACCTTATCCTCTCTACTGTACCTTTCAAACATTTTCTACTAACCAATAAGAAACTTGCTTTTTAAAGAAAGTAACATGTACTCTATTTTTAAATCTACAATGTCCTTAAACAGCCTATCAATTCTGTACTTTTTTTAAAACAGCTTCTTGCCCACCATTTTAGATACCTCTCATTCTACCTCAGCTATTGAAATCCTTTCATTACTTCCAGACTTCCCTTCAAGATGTTTACAGAATGTATTGTTAGACACAGCTATGTTTTCTGGGGAAAAAGTTATGCTGAACGCAGAGGTATTGCTGAAAACCTAGCTTTGCTAAATATTGATATTAAATGGATTGCACAGAGAGGATTACAGTGGCACCAATTCATGTCTTTGGTTAAAACCTTTTTGCATCTCCAACCCCCTGACCTCAGGATTGTGCACTGTGGTGGCAATGATCTTGACTGGGGTAGGTCTGGGAATCCTAATGAAGGACACCTTTGCACAATTGATGTTGCTTATATCTCAAACTGTCTTTGTATACTCTAATATATGTCCAAAGATTGAGATAGCTAGAAAGAATGTCATAGGATGGGCTCCATCTATAACAACAATCTATGTTTTGATATGGATGACATCTACAGAAGTGATGGAGTACACTTCACAGATCATGGGAACAGAGGATTTCTCAACAACCTAAAGCTGAACATCCGCACTTACATGTAGCTACAACAAACACATAATGAAAACAAGGGCTCTTTTTTAGAGCCACCCTATAACACAACAGTGAATCATATTCTTATTTAAACATACATACTTTAAAAAAATGTTTTAAGGATTCGCGAATCCGGCGCGAATCTGCAAAAGCATGAATTCAATGTACTACAACACAATACACTTTTCAGGTTTAACTATCAATTTCTAATTTTATATATTTTTAACAACTCTATCAATTGTAATCTTGTCATTAACTTCAATCACAGTACCTCTTTAAAACAACTTCGCAAATACAAAATTACCTTCTAAATTATATACTACAAAATTATTTATCTGAGGTGAATTCATGAATCCAATGCGACGTTACACGTGGGGCCGCGCTGAGAGCTGTGTTGGGGTGCAACTCCAAAATAGAAAGAAAAAAACGTCCCACTTACATTATTTGGTATTCGCCTCAGGGACCCCATCCCCCGGAGCATTACCTCTCTTATTATTTTTTTTAAAAAGGGGATGGGGCCACGTGGCCCCCCTTCCCATGGCCACTATTGGCCCTGGGGACCCCATCCCCTGGGCCCTGCCAGCATTTTTTTTTCCAATTATGGAAGGGAGCTGCATGACCCCCCTCCTAAGGCCAATATTGGCTCCGGGGACCCCATCTCCCGGGGCATTGCCTCTGTTTTTATATATATATAATAGCCTACAGATGTATTTATTTTATTTTAATTATGGAGGGGAGCAGTGTGGCCCCCCTCCTGAGGCCAATAATGGCCCTTGGGACCCCCTCCCCCAGGGCATTGCCTCTTTTAAATTTTTTAAAAAAATAGTACGGGATGAGGGGCTGCGTGGCCCCCCTTCCCAGAGTGATTTTTGGCCCCAGGGACCCCATCCCTTGGGGCCTGGCATTATTTATTTTTTAGAGAAAAAAAAAAGAATTGTAAAAGGTACTGGGGCCATATGTCCACTATTGGCCCTGGGAACCCCATCCCAGGGGCTGGGGCTCCTTGATGGGGACCGCTTGGGAAGCCCCAATGTCCCTGCAGTCCATGCCAGCTCCCCGCCTCATGTGGGAGGAGACATTGCTTTTGGAAAAGGGGAGCACAGTACCAGTTCAATTTATTCCACTATACAGAAGTTAATTTCAACAAGTCATATGGTCCATTATCGCCCCCCATACACACAGACCTAGTCTACACTTTCTTGGCCCTTTAACAGAATACAAACTAAATTCCAAATTAAAGATTCTATAAAACCGAGCACGCCACATTTCAAAAGATGGTGCATCAGGCTGTAGCCAAGTAGACCCTGAACACAACCATGCTACTGCTGTGGCAACGAAAAGTAAATGCCGAATTGTATGCATCGGCCTCCCTTGCCGAAGATCTTCACCAATCCCTAGAAACATCATGGAGGCCAAGATTTTAATAGTGACACCAGTGACCTCTGACAAAAACCTTTCCACATATTCTATAAATAGAGCCAATTTACCACATGAATAAAATATATGAAGAATATCAGCATTGTCTGCACAGCAACTAAAGCATTTACCGTTGTTTGCACCCCCCATTTCATAAACTTTGCTGGGGTGTGGTACAGATTAAACATTGTTTTATAATACTGGGCTTTAGGATTCGCAGCTAAAAAGATTTTGCCCACGGTATCATTCGCGTTCTCTAAGGACACAGACTGTAATCCCGGACAATTCGCCCATTTAAGGTTATGCTCATCTAGATCATCCGTCCTAGAGGCTAACAGTACTTTATAAAGAGCCCCTAGTTTTACCTGGCGCCTAACAGCTTCTACTAGCTTGTGCGGCATCATCAAAGTTAACTGTTTACCCAAGAAATCACGAATTTGCAAACATTTTAAAAATTGATTCTTTGGGAGATGGTATTTGTCCGCCAGGCTTGAAAAAGAATAGTACAGCCCTCCAGCCTCATAAAAATCACCAAGTTTTATGATGCCTTTAAGTCTCCAGCTAGCAACCACGTGATCACAGAAAATCGATGGGAGTATCCCAGCTGCGGTGGTGGGTGTATGAAAAGATAGCCCATCGATCTGCAGATTTTTTCGCACTGTTTTATACACCTTAAAAACAGCACCCAAAATGTTAAAGTGCGTTCTTTTATAATAACTGCCATCTATTCTTTCAAACAAACAGTTTCTACCCTCCGTCCCCTGGACCATCTGATATATTGCAGGGGCCTCAGCAAAATTGCTCACTTCTTCTCCAGTCAGTAATATCTGTATTTTTGATAAGATACACGCATAATAATAAAATGCAAAGCAGGGGACCGACCACCTACTCCTGTCCCTAGGAAGAGTCATGAAGCGCAAAGCTCTACGTGGTTTCCCTGGATCCCACAAAAATTTGGCACAAAGTGCTTGTAAATCTTGTAAATGTCCATGAGATACTTCCAAAAGAACCTATCTAAAAAATTACAAATCCTTAGGCAGTATATTCATTTTAAGGACATTAGATCTACCGACCAAGGAGAGATGTAGACGCTCCCATCTCTCCAGTGATTACTTAACATTGCAGATAAAGGCCCCCCAATTGATCTCGACCAACTCTTTTAGACACACTGGATCTTTATTCCCAAATATGTAACCTCAATAACTACTCTAGAATCATTAACCAAAATTTGGTTCGTACGGAGAATCTGAGTTTTAGACATGTTCAGCTTGTAGCCTGAAACAGATCCAAATTCATGTGCCAAACGTTCCATTTCAGGTATTACAGGATCAGATGTTACAATCGCTATATCATTGGCATATGCGAGGACACAAAAGTGATCCTGCCGTGAGATCTGTATAGATGCAGATGCAAGCCCCATTAGGGCATGGGAGATCGATATGTAGAGCCTGAATATACTCCTGGCCAAACCCCATCTGCTGCAGGACCCCCCAGAGGAAGTCCCACGCAACGCAATCAAATGTCTTTTCGGTGCCAAGCAAAATCAATCCAAGGTCCCTGGACTCCACCTGAGAGATATCAAATAAGGTCAATACCCTGCTGACATGATTCACTGTCCCCCTGCCGGGTAAAAAAACATGTTGTCTTGGGGACACCAGAGAAGAGATTACTTTAGCCAATCGATTCACAAGAATTTTGGCATAGATTTTCCTGTCCAAATTAACAAGGGAGATCGGGAGATAGGACCACGGAAGATCAGATAGTTTATTCTTCTTCACAAATATAACGGTATTAGCCTCCTCCCAAGATTTTGTTGCGCCCCCAGTCTAAGCTGCTTGGAAAACGGCCAGCATGTCCATTTTAAGATCTTGAAAAAAGGTTCCATAGACCTACGAAGGAAGCTCATCCGGACCAGCTGCCTTACTGTTCGTCATACTATTAATAGCTTGCTCTAATTCATCAATAGTAATAGGGCTGTCTAGCATCCCAGCTTCCTCCTGATCCAACCGTGCCAATAATAGATGTTGAATCCACAGATCCCTAGCATGTTGCCCCAAGTCCTTTTCTGTGTACAGATCTTTATAGAAATTATGAAAGATCTTGAGGATCTCCTGGGGATCATGTACTGTGCTGCCTAGAGCATTCTTCATGCCATCTATTCTTTGAGTGGTGTCCTTTGAGCGTAACCTTTGAGCTAAGCAGTGCCCTGTGACCTCACCATACTCATAACAATCCTTTTTATACAACTGATATATTAGTGCGATTTCCTTGTTCCATAGCAGATTAATATTAGCCTTACATCTAGCCACATTAGTTTGTAGATCAGGAATATTATTATCTACCGAGATCCCCCATGCCTGATTTTCTTCAGCTGCTTTGAGTCTACTATATAATTCTTGAACTGCTAACGTACCCTGCAACAGCTCTTGAATCCATGCAAGGGTTCTGGTCCATCTGTCCACGTATTAAAGCTAAACTAGATACACTTGGACTCCTGACTCATGGGGCCCCCCCCACTTGCAAACTCCAGATCAAGAGTCGATTTCCATTGACCAAAGCCAGCTATTTTCAACTACCCACATAGATCAGGCACTGGAGGGACTCTTAGTGTACTATTTGAACACTCGCTCGTTGGTGAAACACCAATTTGAGATTTTCTACCTACTAGAAGCTTATAAACCTGATATCCTCGCCCTTTCCGAAACATGGCTGACAGCTGACACTGACCCTGACATCCTCGCAGTGCTCCCGGGTAATTACTATATCCTCCAGGAAGATAGACCTGCGGGTAAAGCAGGGGGCTGGGTTGCATACATAGTTCTCCACAAACATACATTTTCATCATTAGTCTCTCTAGGTATCCCCTCGGTCGACAGCTTGCTATTAAAATTTGAGTCCCATCATTCGTCGTTCATCTGTGCTCTATTTTACAGGCCCCCACACCATCTGCCCACATTTCCAAAATTATTGGGTGATATGATAGCTGAGGTGGTGATTAACCACTCTCGAATTTTGATTATTCGTGACTTCAACTTTTGGCCTGATGATTTATGAGAAAGTCCCTGTTCCGTTGAATTCACTGAGCTTTTAGCAGGAATGAACTGTTTCCAGCACATTAAGGTAGCCACCCATGTCAAAGGGTATACTTTAGACCAGGTTTGGACTTCCAATCTGGAAATCTCCCATCTATAGGTTCTTCCCTGTACATGGTCTGATTACTACCTGGTTACCTCTGTTATTCCTAATGTTAGTCCAAACAACGCCCCTCTGCCAGGTAACTTTATGTCCAGAAATTGGAGCCGAGCTGATAATAATGAATTCTGCTCTTTACTAACATTCTCAGCCCTCATTGCCCCAGAGGAGTTTCGCCATATTCAAGCGGAAAATATTAATAAATGGCTGGTCTCGGTCAGAGACAAAATAGTACCATTGAGGAAAGTCAGAACAAAGAGGCCTCATGATGCCCAATGCTGGTTTTCGGCAGATCTGAAGGCTAACAAATTAGCCTTAAGGAAAGCAGAACGCACATGGCGAAGTGACTATAAACCTAATCAAAAGACAATTTTTGTGTCCCTATTAAAAGATTACAAAACAACTATTCTTCAAACAAAGGCAGAATATTTTTCTGCTAAAATATTAGCGTCCACCAATAAAACCGTGTTGAGTTTTAACGGGGTCGGCCCTGAAAACTCATGGACCTGGGTCAATAAGTAAGTACAAAAGAGGAGTGGTCCGAGTTTTACGCAATTAATTCACACGCTTTATGTATTACTCCATACAGAGGTTCACCACATATATGTTTCACTAACTATAACTAAACAAAGTGAACGATAAAGCTTGCAATATTCAAAGTCTAATTGCATTTATTTTTGCAATCGTATACTCTTGTAAATTCTTCAACACAGAAATTTTTTTAGGTCATCAAAGTATGATAAATGTATTTTCAAGTCACTACATCAATAATGCTCTCAGTGAGGAAGGGAAGGGATGTGAAAAAGGTTTGTGAGGGACTGGGTAAAGGTGGAGTGACTTCATAACATCACATTAAAATCAATACGCCTTTACAGTCAAGGTAGTATAAATGTTCTCAAATCACATCACACATAGGTTAGGTAAGTCCATTTCGTTAGATCCTATGGTGTGCTAGGTTGGCGTAGTCTACGTTTCGACCCCCATGTACGCTTAAGGGTTATTCTTGCCTCATGCTGGGGTCTTCGTCAGGACAAAAGAGAGAGCCTACAATACAATATAAAGGCTAGCATTAAATGTTTGTGGTGAGCTGTATTCAGTATATGGACTGGATGTAGGGAATACCTACATGAAAACAACGGTCGACGTCTGAACTGTCGTTGCGTGGGCCTGCACGGGCTCCTTGGAATTCTACAAAGAAAATGGGGAAAGGTCTCAATGGAAGGTACCCCACCCCTACCATTCATTGCTATATGGTTTATTTGCCATTACCTTCCACGCAACGACGGTTCAGACGTCGACCGTTGTTTTCATGTAGGTATTCGCTACATCCAGTCCATATACTGAATACAGCTCACCACAAACATTTAATGCTAGCCTTTATATTGTATTGTAGGCTCTCTCTTTTGTCCTGACGAAGACCCCAGCATGAGGCAAGAAAACCCTTAAGCGTACACGGGGGTCAAAACGTAGACTACGCCAACCTAGCACACCATGGGATCTAACGAAATGGACTTACCTAACCTATGTGTGATGTGATTTGGGAACATTTATACTACCTTGACTGTAAAGGCGTATTGATTTTAATGTGATGTTATGAATGTCACACCACCTTTACCCAGCCCCTCACAAACCTTTTTCACATCCCTTCCCTTCCTCACTGAGAGCACTATTGATGTAATGACTTGAAAATTACATTTAACATACTTTGATGACCTAAAAGAATTTCTGTGTTGAAGAATTTACAAGAGTATACGATTGCAAAAATAAATGCAATTAGACTTTGAATATTGCAAGCTTTATTGTTCACTTTGTTTAGTTATAATTAGTGAAACATATATGTGGTGAACATCTGTATGGAGTAATACAGAAAACTTGTGAATTAATTGCGTAAAACTCGGACCACTCCTCCTTTGTACTCACCAATAAAACCAACAACATTTTCTCCATAGTGGACTAACTCTCCAAGCTAGACCGAGTCATTGCCAAACCAACCCCAACCAAATACCTATGTGACTCCCTCAATACTTTTTTCATTGAGAAAATAGTCAGTATCAAAGCTAGCATCCCAAAGTCCTCCATTCCCCCAGCTTCCCCTCACTCTTGCACTAATTCTGCACATCTAGACCACATTCCTCCCATTACTAGAAATGTTTTCCCTGCCCTACTCAAAAAAGTGGGATCAGGCTCGCCCACAGATATCTCTCCTCCCCACATTTTGCGGGAAATCTTTTTACATTGTCCAGACCCTCCCATATTCCTTCTTAACAATTCCCTTGCCCAAGGGATTGTCCCCAATTCATTCAAGATGGCGGAAGTTGCCCCCATTCTTAAAACACCCAGTCTAGACCTCTTGCACCCGACAGCTATCGCCCTATTTCCCTGCTGCCTTACTTGAGTAAGGTTTTAAAAATTCATGTTGTCACCTGTTTTAGCTGTTTTGTAGAGCAATCTCACTGTCTGGATTCTCACCAGGCTGGTTTTAGACCAGAACATTCCACTGAGTCTGTGATTTCGGCAGTTATGGATGAGCTGAGAAGAGGGGCCGATCAGGGCTCCACTTAGGCCCTGGTACTTCTTGACCTGTCAGCCGCCTTCGACATGGTCGATCATCATCTTTTGATCGACTGTGTCGGCCGCACTGGAATTCAGGGTCTGTCCTTGAAATGGACCACTTTCTTTCTTAGCAATTGCTCTCAATCAGTGCGTTTTGCTAGCTTCAGGGCAGAGCAAACAAAATTGACCTGCGTGGTCCCGCCTATCAAGGGGCCCTCCCTTTCACTCTTACTTTTCAATTTGTATGTTCTCCCCTTGGTTCTGGCCCTGCTTAAAAGAGAGGTTGTGATCTTCAACTACGCTGACGACCTCCAGATGGTTTTCAACATTGACACCTCTGGATCATCTGTGTCCAGCTTCCAATCCACTATGAATTTCATTAGTGATTGGATGAACACTAACCAACTTAAGCTAAATCCAGACAAAACTAAGCTGATTTGGCCAACCACTAGAATTCCAACTTTTGGCCTCCACCATTAGGGAGTCCCCCTCTCCCAGTCAGCTCGGTAAAAAGTCTGGAAATTGTCATCAGTAATGACTTAACCATGAAGGCCCAGATCAGTTCAGTGGTCTCTGCATGCTTTTTCCATCTTTGAAGAATTCGGAAAATTAGTAGGTTCCTGTCCATCACAGCCTTGACCCAAGTGGTTCTTGCCCTCGTCATCTTTTGTATTGACTACGCGAACTCCCTATATACTGGCATATCAGTTACATCGGTTGCAACTGTTTCAGAATCAGGCAGCGAGGCTTATTTTCGGTTAGTTCAAGCACCGACACGTGAGCCCATTATTGAAAAGCCTTCACTGGCTCTCTTTACCGCAACGCTGCCTGTTTAAATTGGGCTGTACCTTCTATAAAGCCCTTCTGGACGTGGTCCCGCCTTCATTGCTTCTAAAACACAGATACACTTGAGCTTGTGACTTAGGTTCTTCAAATAAAAATCGGCTGGTTCACCACAGTTTCAAATAAAAGAAACATGGAGGTCTCAGATGTACGACCCTGGCCCCCCAGTTGTGAAATACCCTCCCCTCCTATTTGCGCACCGCTGGCTCTTACACTGAGTTTAGAAAGTTACTTAAGACCTGGCTATTTACCCAAGTGTATAACTGAAGAGTCGTTCAAGAAACCGCCTGGTGAACGTGCGCTCTACAAAAGACTTTTAACATAACATAACAGCATTCTTTTATTTATGTAGTCCATAACACAGAACCTCCCCTCTAAAGCAAGCTTTAAAGGTATCCCAAAAAACCTTGTACGATGTGGAATGCTGATTGTTTCGGAGGAAGTCCTTAATCCAGACCTTCATGTGATCAATAAAAAAATTATACAGAAGAAGCTTCCTTTCGAAAGTAAAAACCCAAGAAACCAGTGCGGGAATATCCAAGACTACTGGCACATGGTCAGAGGCAATTTTTGGGAAAACTTGTATCTTAGCTCCTGTAAATATTAAAGGAAGTACTAAAAATATTCAGGCCGTACTAGCTTCCTATGCAGGTGAGAGTAGAACGTAAACCCCAGATCAAGCATATGGAGCATGCCCCAAACATTGGTCATGCCATGATCCGAAGGTAAATGGTATAAAGCCTTAAAAACCCTGGTTTTCCTCCCTTTACAATCTTGGATACCGGATTGAAGTTCCTTCCTGATCAAATTAATATTGAAATCCCCACACAGCACAAGTTGGTTAGGCCATAGTGCAAGTTCTAAATGTAGCTGCCCCAGGACGAGGGCCTCATCGAAATTGGAGCCATACACTGCACACAACATGAACTTCGCTCCCCCCAGAATACATTCCAGAATGGCCCAGCGTCCTTTTTTATTCAGTGCATTTTACAAACTTAAGTTATGGCAAAACAAAACATTACCAAGAACAGCGAATTAGCCAAAGCATAACACATGAAGAAGAAAAAAAGAACAAATTCAGCTAGAAAATAAGTCTAAAGGGCATACTGAAACAAAAAACCACATGGGTAGAAAACAGAAAAAAAACAGGTAAAAAGGAGTACACAAAGGTAAACAGAGCGGCATTTCAGCCTATCCTATCCAATCCGTTATAGGAGTCCATTTTTCTCTGCCCATTTCCTGTTTTTTTCGCCCTTTTAATCTGTAGACTGCTGTTTCCATATTATATATTGCTAGCAGCCGGGATCTCCAATTTATAAAAGTAGGGGAATCAGGGCTGATCCATTCAGAGGTATTCCCCGATCTAAAAATAGCCATAGCTATAAATAGGAAAAAAAATTCGGGTTTACTACGCCCTGACAGATTATGCGGTTGGTCTACCCCCAAAATCACTAGACTAGGTGTTAGCCTCAGAGCTTTCCCAGTGACCTGAATAAGAAAAGTTTCAATATCTTGTATGTATTTAGCAAGCATAGGGTAGAAGAAAAACATGTGTAAAGTGTCAGCAGCTAGTAGTCCACATCTGCTACACGAATTCCCGCGAAGGTTGGACCATTTAGTAACTTTACCAGGGGTGTAGTATAAATCAAAGGCTGCCATTAGAGTTGGGCTCTCATACTGCCAGTTATCAATATCTGATTGGTCAATTCGAGGGAGGCAGACAAATCTTTACCTTCTTGCCCAAACTTCCTGTCCCATTTTTCCCTTTGAAAAATCAAGTCATGTGGCAAGTTAGATAATAACAGTTGATAAATTAACCCAATTTTTTACCTTTTCTCTATAATTCCAACTAAAAGGATTTTCCGGGACTTGTCGGATCCTACTGACGTAAATTTAGATAAGTAACTCCTAATTTGTAGATACTTAAAAAGTGTCTGGTGGGGGGCCCATATCTTCCCTGGAGATCGGAGAAAGAGACAATTGGCCTTCATGAAAGAAATCACCCAAAACTCTAACTTCTAAATTAACCCAACTAAAAGTAATAGGATCCTGGAATATTAAGGGCAAGAGACCATGGGCCAGCAAAGGGGTATGTGCATTGATAATTGAAATACCAAACCGTCGCCGAATTTTCCTCCAGACAGAATAAGCTAATTGGATGATTTTAAATTGGTTCAAAGATGCTTACCAAACATTTACAAGCAGCTTCGCCAAGTAATGTCTCATACATTGTAGGTCTGGCAAATTCCAGCACTGTAAAACTATCCCCTGATATTAATACTCCCATGTGTTGTAGCAGTGCAGCCGAGTGGTAGAGCATTAAAGACGATAGACCCAAACCACCCCTTAATCTAGGAAGTATCAGCCACTTAGATGCTCTTCTGGGTTTATGGAACCCCCAAAGAAATCTCAAACAGGCCCTTTCTTCACTGAGGATGTGCTTCATTGGGAATTCAATGGGGATGGTCCTGAATAAGTATAGGAATTTAGGGAATATTGACATTTTAATGACGTTGGAACGACCATGAAGTGAGAGATGTAAATGGTCCAATCTCTCCAGTGTTTGGTTTACCTTTTTAATGATTGTCAAGATGTTAATTCCTGGTACCTTCTCTACTGTCGCAGTGATCTTAACGCCCAAATAGGTGGAAAGTGGAGTTATTGGAAACCCTACTGGTTTTAGAAAATCAGAATGTATAACTTGGGTTTTGTCAGCATTGATACCCCGAAACTAAACCCAAAAGTTTGGCAGAGTCAAAGACAGCCAGGAGAGCGGAGCGAACATCCTTTGTGAAGATGGCAACGTCATCGCATAAGCAATGTTTCATAAGTCACGTCTAGCAATGTTTTATAAGCCACGTCTTTAACCGTAACCGCCTGTATCCTTGGATTGCAATCAAATTATGTCGGAAAGGGGTTGATGTATATAGAGAATAAGAGCGGGGAGCAGGGGCAACGTTGGCGAGTTCCTCTGCTAATAGAAAAGAGACGCGACTCTTGTCCTGAAATACGAACGGAGGCCTTAAGAGAGATATATAGGACTTGTATAGCTGTAATGAATTATTGTGGGAATCCCTTAAATCTCAACAATTGCCAGAGGAAGTCCGAAGAGACCCTGTCGAACGCCTTTTCGGCGTCCAACAGGATCATTGCCAAAGGTTGCAAGAGCCCAGTCAAATAAAGCAATTGCCCGCCTAATATGATCTGAGGTGTCCCAGCAAGGTATAAAACCGTGCTCGCAAGTAGAAACTAGAGGGGTGATAACCCTTCCTAGTCCGGATGCAATAATTTTGGCATAAATTGTGCTGTCAGCACAAATTAGGGAAATCGGCCGATAGGACGAAGGAGTAAGCTCAGTGTTGTCCTTTTCTTAAAGACTACAATGAGCCAATAAAAATAAGGACTCGAGCTCCTCATAAAGGATATTGCTGAATGTTCAATAGAATTCCAGGGGTTGTGAGTCCGGCCCCGCAGCCAGTGAATTTATCGCTAATTTTATATCTTCCCTCGATATTGGAGAGGAAAGAACATCTAACTGCTCCAATGGAACCTATGCTGTTTTATAGTCATCCAGGTACCCCTCCCCTGAGTCAACTTCAGCATCCTTGTTTGGAGAATATATTGTCTCATAAAACTCTTGAAACACCCTAAGCACTTTATCTGGTTGGTCCTGAGTAAGGCCGTTTTTATTGTTAATACAACTATCTGGTTTGTCATCCCCTAGTGTTGCAATCTTTTGGCCAGAAACCTGACAGTATTTTCCCCGTACTCGTAGATGTCAGTTCTATTTTGGATGAACTTAGCAGCAAGCTCTTCCCCATAATATTGTTGTAATATGTTTTTACAGATTGCTATTTGTCGTTGACACTATTCTCTTTTTCCTTGATCATCAATTGCCAGAATAAATTCTTCTTCAATTTCTCAAAGCTGGTTAATCCAACCATTAACGCTCTCTTTAATTACTTTCTTATTGAGAAGGGAAAAACTCAGAGTCTCCCCCCTCACCCCAGCCTTGAAGGTGTCCCAAACGATTCGATCGGAAGCTGTACCTTTATAATCTGAAAAAAGTCAGTTATCCAAGTATTTATGTGGCTGCGATACCCATCATCAAGCAATAATCTACGCTCAAATGTCCAGGTTGACCCGACAGGTATGCTAACCCTGACTATTTCTGTGTTCACCCAATGAAGGAGTTGGGTAAGGTGGAACTCATCTGCATCATATAGTTGGAAGAGTTGTCTACATCCATGCCTGTCTAATATAGCCCAGCCATGACATAGGATACCCAGTAGCAGGGGGACCCACATTCTCCAGTCATCAAAGGTGTTATCCATCCATCCATCCATCTCAATGGCTTAAATGGATGAATGTAGCATAGGGGGGGCGTATGTGGGGCCGGAAACTGATCCTGGGAACTCCTCTACTTGATGTGGTCTAAGGGGGTAGGGGAACAGCCCTGCTCAAAGAGCACCCAGTGTATTTGTAACTAGGAAGTGAGAGTGATGACGTTCTTTGCTCTACGTCTGCCATTAGCCGCAGGATGCCACCAAGTCTGCCAGGTCCGCTCCCTTGCTCCTTTGCTGCAGATACATTTTTTTCCTGTTTGGAGAAGAGGCAGATGTCATCATAGGCCAGCTGGAGCAGACCTTTTACAAGCATTGTCGCATTCACCACCACAAAGCTGTCTGGGCAGAGGGCTGAGAGCGGAGAAAGAGGCGTGGGAGCACATGAAGCGTGGTGCAGCAGGAGGCAGCTGGAGGTAAGGCTTAGAGCCACCGAGGCCACCAGGCTGAGCGGAAGTGGCCAGCCGCAGGCTGGTGCGGCTTGCTCTCCCTGTGGAGGCCCAGCCCTGCCCTGTCCTTGGGAGCCTGTTTTGCCCTGCAGATTTGCTGAAACCAAAATTGAGATTTTTACTAAGGTATGCCTGCTATTTCATGGCTGCATTATCTTGCTCCTCCCCCACTCCCCACGTCCTGCATCACCCTGGGGGGAAGATGGGGGTATTCTAGGGTGCCTTGGAGCTCGGAACATGGAGCTTTGGTCATCTGTTAGCTACCCCAGCTCCGTTAATCCCCTCAGTCTCGGGTTATTCATTGTACCCTCAGCAGCCAGAAGGGAGCAGAAGGACTGGAGCTAGGGAAGAGAGCAGAAAGGAGAAAAAAAGAGTGGAGAAGTGCAGGTCTATTGTCAGGCAGGTGCCGGTCTTGGACCTGGCCTTGGCTTGTTGAGCCTGTTGAGCTGCTGTTGAACTTAAATTGTAACACACGAAAAATGCCAGTGCTGCTGATTAATTTTAAAGAAATGGTTTTTCATTCTGTACATCCGAACAAAACACTATGTCAGAGGAATGTATTTCTAGAATTGATCCAGTTCAATTTTGCATTTTATTTGCACGTTTCTAATTTCAAACATTTAGATATATTCACAATATATTTCAAAACACATCACAAAAACAAGAAATATAATAACACAACTTCAATTCTATCTTCATATCTCATTCATCCTCTTTCATACTAGGGGGCTTATCTACACATATTCAATACATTCATCCAACTAGCACTCTAAAATGACAGGGTGTTATCTTTTTACAGTTTTATATACAATTATTTGGAACGGAACCATAGAATATCATTGAAGATATAAATCACTATTATCAGAATGTTATTTCTGTTCTCTTATGGTTTCCGTGTAACAGCGTTACAAATGACGGTCTACGCGTTTCGAACTCTTTAAGTCTAGAGTTCTCGTCAGGACCATAGACTGCAAATGAGAAAACAGGGGGACCTCTGTTAGAATACGTCATTTCTGTCAAAGAGAGCTGATTTTGGCTCAACGCCCGATTCTCTGTCTCTTACCTCTCTGAGTGTCAACTGGGATGTGTTTCTTAATTTTGCCAACGTCCGCGGAGCGGGACCACCTACATAATAAATGTACACGCTGTTGAAACTCGTTCGCACCAAGCATTCTATATCAAGCACTCTCTAGGGGTACTTACTTAGGGACGATGCCTTTTCATTTCTTATCTGTGGACAACAAGGATAGACATTTGTGAAGAGACTGATCTCTTTTCTTGTACTCTAAGTATTCTGTCGTGGCGGGTTGAAAATCTTACCGGGTTATTTGGACAGAGTTCTTTAGACGCTGTGCGTGAAGGGTTCGGCAATTTCACTGCCCAATGTTACGGTGCACCTGGGGGGGATGAGTGCGCCTTAGATTAATCATTTGCCAAAATTGTGAAGGCTTATGCATGGATTAGGAACCCTTTAAAACCGTCTAATGTATCATACCTTGCAATTGTGGCGTGATGTCGCTCGGTCCCGGCTCGCGCTCTGCAGCCTGCGGCAAAAGGACGCTATATTCAATGTTTATGTGTGTCACATGACATCATGTCGAAACACAGGCGCCATCTTAGAGTGGTCCTTGTTGCTATCTCTTCTTTAGGCGTGTATTGCGATCACTTAATAGTGCCGTTTTTTTGGGGGGTTATATGTGCTCAATATTTCGAATGTGTGATCATAGAAAAGAGTATTGTGGGCATTGAAACATGTTTTCTGTCTTATGGCAATTTTAAAATCAGAGGTCTATCCACGGCGGCCATCTTTGATAGGGGACTCTCCAATCATCAATGAACTCAAATGGGTGCCTGTTTTAATATGGAACAGCAAGCTGAATAGCTTATTACAAAATTATAATTTGAACATCTCCGAAAGTTCGTTTAATCCATTTGTTGCTGTATTAAATCTTACAATCATCATTGCTTCTTGTTTTAAAAGTTTTTCATCAAGATCTCCTCCTCTTGGATCTTGTTCAATTTTTGTGATCACAGTCCAACGTAGTTCATTATCTCCATGGTTCTTTTGTTGCCAATGATTGACCAATAGGGCATTTGGTACCTTACGCTTTATCCTTGACTTATGTTGCTGGATTCTGAGGCGGATCTCTTGGTTGGTTTTTCCAATATACAAACAATTGCAAGGACATTTGATCCCGTATATAACATATCTTGTTTTACAATTTGTAAACATGTCATGTCTCCAAGATATGTCATTATGTTTGAAAATAGAACCTTCTTCAGTGGAATCACAACAATTACACCCTCCACATCTATGGTGTCCCACAACTGGGGGTAAACCCATCATGCTTCTCAAATTGGGTTGTGGTTTTATTGGTAAGGCGGCTCGTACTAGTTTATTGGCCAAACTTGATTCTTTTCTGAAAGCGAATAGCGGTGGTTTCTTCAATTCTTCGCTTAGGTTTTTAATCAAGTGCCAGTTGTTATTCACCACCTTTTTTAGCATATTGGAATCCGGGCAGTATGTGGTAACTAATACTGTTCGGTCCAATTTCTTTTTTTCTTTTTTCTCCAAAAGATGTTCTCGCGGTGTCCACCAAGCTCGTTTTTTTGAACGGCGTAGGAGTTTTTTGGGGTATCCACGGTCCATAAGGTTGATGGTTAATTTTTCAGCATGTTTTTCATATTCCTGTTTATCCTGGCAGTTTCGCCGGATCCTTAGGTATTGCCCATATGGCAAATTCTCCTTTAAACTACGTGGGTGGTTGCTTGTAAAATGTAACGATCTATTCCGGTCAGTTTCTTTTTTGTATAAGGTTGTCATCAAACCTCCTTCATCCGAAGGGTATATTTCTACATCGAGGAATGGTATTTTGTTTTTAGAATACATTAGACTGAATTTTATTTCTTGTGTTCTGCTGTTAAGCTACTGGTTGAAGTGTTTCAGTTCTTCTTCGGAACCAGACCATATAAAGAAGACGTCGTCGATGTAACGACTCCAGTGACTGATTGAATGTCCAAACGGGTTATTTTGATAAATGAATTTTGCTTCATAGCTTGACATGAAGAGAATTGCCAATTCCGGGGCAAACGGCCCATCGCTACCCCACCTATTTGGAGGTAAAATTCTCCATCAAATTGGAAATAGTTGTGTTTGAGCGCAAATTGTGCCAGTAGTATGATGAATTCTGTGGTATTTGGGTATACAGCGACGTTATGTCCATTGTAACCATCCAGTCGTTTGTTTTATCATACTGTACATCTTGTAATGAATTGATAAAATCAGTTGTGTCCCTAACATATGATTTAACATAGGGGATGAATGGTTTTGGAAAAAAATCCACAAATTTGGATATCGGTTCCATGAGAGAATCAAAACCGGACACAATGGGGCGTCCAGGTGGGGAATTGGCATTCTTATGTACTTTTGGTAGTACATAAAAAAGAGGAATCCTGGGATGTTTGATTTTTAAGTATTCAAATTCCTTTTTTCCAAGAAGTCCTTGTTGGAATGCTTCGTCAATGATGGAGTGCAGTTGATGTTTAAATTCCGTTGTAGGGTCTTTTTTGAGTTTGCGATAACAATTGGTGTCATTCAGTTGTTTTTTAACTTCATTGATGTATAATTGGCGGTCCCATATCACGATAGACCCACCCTTATCCTCTTGTTTGATTATTACAGATGTGTCTTTAGATAGTTGTGTTAATGCCAATGACTCAGATTTTGTTATGTTATGTTTCACCCACTTTGTCTTCTTCTCCATTTCATTGATCGCTGATAGGATGGTTCTCTCAAATGTTACTACTTCTTTCGGTATTTTGTAATTGGGGGGACAAAAGGTGGATTTTTTATGTAGTCCAGTAGTTTCCATAGTCATGTTTGCGGGATTTTCCGAGAAGAATGTTTTTAACCTAATTTTTCTGAAAAATTCTATAGTTTCCGTTTTCAGCTTGACGAAATCTGTCCTTTTAGTGGGCACAAAGGTCAATCAGGGAGAGGTCAGACAAAACCAAGAGGGAAGCCAAGATATACCCAACCATGGGAAATGTCGACCAGACGTCAAAACTACAAGAATTGAAACCTTCACTGATTTTCAACATCTCGGATAAAATTCTAACTAAAGATGAGGAAAATATCCTCCAAAAAGGATTGACCTTTGTGCCCACTAAAAGGACAGATTTCGTCAAGCTGAAAACGGAAACTATAGAATTTTTCAGAAAAATTAGGTTAAAAACATTCTTCTCGGAAAATACCGCAAACATGACTATGGAAACTACTGGACTACATAAAAAATCCACCTTTTGTCCCCCCAATTACAAAATACCGAAAGAAGTAGTAACATTTGAGAAAACCATCCTATCAGCGATCAATGAAATGGAGAAGAAGACAAAGTGGGTGAAACATAACATAACAAATTCTGAGTCATTGGCATTAACACAACTATCTAAAGACACATCTGTAATAATCAAACAAGCGGATAAGGGTGGGTCTATCGTGATATGGGACCGCCAATTATACATCAATGAAGTTAAAAAACAACTGAACGACACCAATTGTTATCGCAAACTCAAAAAAGACCCTACAACGGAATTTAAACATCAACTGCACTCCATCATTGACGAAGCATTCCAACAAGGACTTCTTGGAAAAAAGGAATTTGAATACTTAAAAATCAAACATCCCAGGATTCCTCTTTTTTATGTACTACCAAAAGTACATAAGAATGCCAATTCCCCACCTGGACGCCCCATTGTGTCCGGTTGTGATTCTCTCATGGAACCGATATCCAAATTCGTGGATTTTTTTCTAAAACCATTCATCCCCTATGTTAAATCATATGTTAGGGACACAACTGATTTTATCAATTCATTACAAGATGTACAGTATGATAAAACAAACGACTGGATGGTTACAATGGACATAACGTCGCTGTATACCCAAATACCACAAGATGAGGGCATACAGGTCTTGAAATCTGTTTTGGAAACTAGAGAAAAGCCCGAAAAGGTACCGACAGGATTCATCATACTACTGGCACAATTTGCGCTCAAACACAACTATTTCCAATTTGATGGAGAATTTTACCTCCAAATAGGTGGGGTAGCGATGGGCTGTCCGTTTGCCCCGGAATTGGCAATTCTCTTCATGTCAAGCTATGAAGAAAAATTCATTTATCAAAATAACCCGTTTGGACATTCAATCAGTCACTGGAGTCGTTACATCGACGACGTCTTCTTTATATGGTCTGGTTCCGAAGAAGAACTGAATCACTTCAACCAGTGGCTTAACAGCAGAACACAAGAAATAAAATTCAGTCTAATGTATTCTAAAAACAAAATACCATTCCTCGATGTAGAAATATACCCTTCGGATGAAGGAGGTTTGATGACAACCTTATACAAAAAAGAAACTGACCGGAATAGATTGTTACATTTTACAAGCAACCACCCACGTAGTTTAAAGGAGAATTTGCCATATGGGCAATACCTAAGGATCCGGCGAAACTGCCAGGATAAACAGGAATATGAAAAACATGCTGAAAAATTAACCATCAACCTTATGGACCGTGGATACCCCAAAAAACTCCTACGCCGTTCAAAAAAACGAGCTTGGTGGACACCGCGAGAACATCTTTTGGAGAAAAAAGAAAAAAAGAAATTGGACCGAACAGTATTAGTTACCACATACTGCCCGAATTCCAATATGCTAAAAAAAGGTGGTGAATAACAACTGGCACTTGATTAAGAACCTAAGCAAAGAATTGAAGAAACCACCGCTATTCGCTTTCAGAAAAGAATCAAGTTTGGCCAATAAACTAGTACGAGCCGCCTTACCAATAAAACCACAACCCAATTTGAGAAGCATGATGGGTTTACCCCCAGTTGTGGGACACCATAGATGTGGAGGGTGTAATTGTTGTGATTCCACTGAAGAAGGTTCTATTTTCAAACATAATGACATATCTTGGAGACATGACATGTTTACAAATTGTAAAACAAGATATGTTATATACGGGATCAAATGTCCTTGCAATTGTTTGTATATTGGAAAAACCAACCAAGAGATCCGCCTCAGAATCCAGCAACATAAGTCAAGGATAAAGCGTAAGGTACCAAATGCCCCATTGGTCAATCATTGGCAACAAAAGAACCATGGAGATAATGAACTACGTTGGACTGTGATCACAAAAATTGAACAAGATCCAAGAGGAGGAGATCTTGATGAAAAACTTTCAAAACAAGAAGCAATGATGATTGTAAGATTTAATACAGCAACAAATGGATTAAACGAACTTTCGGAGATGTTCAAATTATAATTTTGTAATAAGCTATTCAGCTTGCTGTGCCATATTAAAACAGGCACCCATTTGAGTTCATTGATGATTGGAGAGTCCCCTATCAAAGATGGCCGCCGTGGATAGACCTCTGATTTTAAAATTGCCATAAGACAGAAAACATGTTTCAATGCCCACAATACTCTTTTCTATGATCACACATTCGAAATATTGAGCACATATAACCCCCCAAAAAAATGGCACTATTAAGTGATCGCAATACACGCCTAAAGAAGAGATAGCAACAAGGACCACTCTAAGATGGCGCCCGTGTTTCGACATGATGTCATGTGACACACATAAACATTGAATATAGCGTCCTTTTGCCGCAGGCTGCAGAGCGCGAGCCGGGACCGAGCGACATCACGCCACAATTGCAAGGTATGATACATTAGACGGTTTTAAAGGGTTCCTAATCCATGCATAAGCCTTCACAATTTTGGCAAATGATTAATCTAAGGCGCACTCATCCCCCCCAGGTGCACCGTAACATTGGGCAGTGAAATTGCCGAACCCTTCACGCACAGCGTCTAAAGAACTCTGTCGAAATAACCCAGTAAGATTTTCAACCCGCCACGACAGAATACTTAGAGTACAAGAAAAGAGATCAGTCTCTTCACAAATGTCTATCCTTGTTGTCCACAGATAAGAAATGAAAAGGCATCATCCCTAAGTAAGTACCTCTAGAGAGTGCTTGATATAGAATGCTTGGTGCGAACGAGTTTCAACAGCGTGTACATTTATTATGTAGGTGGTCCCGCTCCGCGGACGTTGGCAAAATTAAGAAACACATCCCAGTTGACACTCAGAGAGGTAAGAGACAGAGAATTGGGCGTTGAGCCAAAATCAGCTCTCTTTGACAGAAATGACGTATTCTAACAGAGGTCCCCCTGTTTTCTCATTTGCAGTCTATGGTCCTGACGAGAACTCTAGACTTAAAGAGTTCGAAACGCGTAGACCGTCATTTGTAACGCTGTTACACGGAAACCATAAGAGAACAGAAATAACATTCTGATAATAGTGATTTATATCTTCAATGATATTCTATGGTTCCGTTCCAAATAATTGTATATAAAACTGTAAAAAGATAACACCCTGTCATTTTAGAGTGCTAGTTGGATGAATGTATTGAATATGTGTAGATAAGCCCCCTAGTATGAAAGAGGATGAATGAGATATGAAGATAGAATTGAAGTTGTGTTATTATATTTCTTGTTTTTGTGATGTGTTTTGAAATATATTGTGAATATATCTAAATGTTTGAAATTAGAAACGTGCAAATAAAATGCAAAATTGAACTGGATCAATTCTAGAAATACATTCCTCTGACATAGTGTTTTGTTCGGATGTACAGAATGAAATAACATTTCTTTAAAATTAATCAGCAGTACTGGCATTTTTCGTGTGTTACAATTTAAGGCAGGGCTTGGCCTTACTGCTTGGGAGCCCATGCCCAGTGGTGATCAATAGCTGTTGAACTTAAGGCATTTATATTTTTGAACATGGCTCTGGCCCCAGCAACAATTGGTGTGATTCAAGACATACCTATTAACGTGTCTCACGAGTAGTTTCACTCCTGCAGGTCCTGCATAGTTGCCAGGCAGCAGTATTTAAATCTTCTACTCATATGTCCCTGCTATGCCTTTTTACTTCTCTTTATTCTCTTTTTTTTGCTTTACTTAGCTTTATTCATAGCTATAGCAGGACTATATTCGCAGTACAACTGTGGTGAGGTGTGTCTTCCAGTTGTTCCCAGGAGGTAAATCTTTATAGCATGAGGTCAGGTCGTCCAAGAGGGTCATTACAGCTAATTACAATCACAGCCACAAAAAAGGTGGAAGACTGCCAAGAAAAACCAAACTCAATCACAAAAGGATACATCACATGGTAACGAGTTGGAACTTGAGGAAACTCTTACCCATATTGAGGCAACATTGTGTACAGATCATGTGAAAATGGTCTCTAACCAAGCATCTAAAACTGTTACCGACTTTGGGACACAGCTCTTCCAGACCTGTACTATGTACTATTTAAAAAAATAAGATAAAGTTCAACATGAGGATGGGATGTCATTATCCACACCTGCCCTAGTAAAATTTACCTCACCGATAGTTCAGGCTGTATACAATGGTGCAGTACTTCAGGGTGATGAAATGAGAGATTGCTTGCAACAGTCTGCTGATATTACTACTTCATGTTTAAAAGCAACTGCTGTATAAAAAATTCTATCTGAAAGAAAGTACTCTCATGTAATAGTAGCTAAAGCCCAAGTCCATCTTGAACCAGTTCCTGAAGTTGGTCAATTAAACAAGTCAGCGGTTCAAATTGCGCTGACGGCTCAAAAGAACCGTCCTTTACAGGCGGAAAGTAAAGCTCAGGTTGCAACTGACCGTCACAAGGATCCAAGTGAACGTGATGTCTCTTTTATTTGGCTGGGTGATATGCAATTCAACCATAACTTTTTCAAATCTCCTATTTCTATATCTAAGTACGTGAGATGTCTACAAGAGTCTATAAATCATTCACCAACTGAAAAAACTGGTATTAGACCATTTAGTCCCGTAATATGTGATTAAGAACAATTTTCTAATTTACAATCAACTTTAGTCCCTGAAAACTTTAAACCTCTGACCAGGGGCTTAAGAATAGAGATGAAGTAGATAGCTCCTTGAATTTTGCAGATCTTTTATTTTTGGATAAATATGATAGACCTATTGCAGTGGAAAAGTGTCCCCCCAAACACCAAAGTTCAGAAAAAATATTGAAGTGTGGCGAAATGTGATGGGTATAATGGATGCAATAACAACATTTTCATTCTAACTAGCTCGATATACAAGTGGAACTATTAAATACTCCAGCATGATATGTGGTGGGGATAGATTCAAAGCTAAACAACATAACCAACTTGGTGGTAAGAACTCAGGGCCCGATGTAGGTAAAACGCATTTACCGATTTTAAAATACCGATCCGTACCGAATCGGTATTTCAAAATCGGAAAATGATATGTAGGAAATAATCATCGGAAAAATACCGAATCGGTAGCATTCGGTATCGAGAGTCGATACGTACCGAATCGCCAACTACCGATTCGGTATAGGCCGGGTCGGACAAGTCCGAATCGGAAAAAAAAAATTGCGGAACCAACCGATTCGGTAAACGCCGAATCGGAATAATAAATACGCCCCATGGGCCGAAAGGCCAATAGGAAGGCATTATACATTCCGAATCGGTATTTACCGAACACATTCGGAAAATACCGATTCGGAAAATACCGATTCGGAGAATGCCGTTTTGCCGAGCAGGTTGAGTGACACTGAAGACATCAGCCAATGAGCTGTAAGCACCCTCCCCCACAGGGTGTGGCAACCCAGGCAGGTGCAACTCATCAGAACTTTCTGGAAAGCTGCCTGAGCTGAGCAAACACAGAGAGAGCAGCATTGTGAGCAGGATCCCTGTGAGACATGGACACCAGCACAGAGAGCCAGAAGGCAGCGCGTAAGCGCAATCCTAAATTCAGCACCATGGAGCTGCAAACTTTGGTGGAGGAGGTGGTGAGGGTGCACACCCAGCTATATGGCAGGCAGTCCCTCACTGTCCCGGAGAGCACCAAGAGGAGGCTGTGGATCGACATCGGGGAGAAAGTGAATGCAGTTGGTGTCACCCACAGGAGCCTAGACGACCTCAAGAAGAGGTTTTATGACATCCGTGGCGTGACCAAGCGCAAACTGGCCGACCTGCACAAGCAGGCTGGACTCACTGGAGGAGGAACAAACCGTGCGCCACCCCTCACTCAGCTGGAGGAACTAGTGGCGACCACCATCGAGAGGGCCAGTGTCGTGGGAATTGGGGACCTGGATAGCTCATCCCGAGCTACAGCTACAGCTAAGAAGCATGCGCAACTTGACACACCATACCAGACACCTCCCCTACAGACCCAATGCACAACCAAACCCCAGGCCAGTACTGCTAGCAACAGACATGAGCAATGCATCTTGCTAAATGTACTCAACAAAAGTTACCAAAAATGCCACAGCAGAAGCATGAGATAAATAACTGTAATACAGCATCAACGTGTTTGTAATGAGATGTGCAATGCTTTAATAGTTGTGACTGTAACACATTAGCACCCACTTGACAAATGCTTCTTTGTACCTAGGGGCACCATCAGGCGGGGGAGCAGCATCAGCTCCAGCACCAGCTCCAGCACCAACAGCCAGTGCGGCGGTGGCAAGCACCAGTGCAGCAGCACAGGAGGAGGAGGACAACAGCTGTGCCCTGGCAAATGAGGAGGACACAGGACATTCCCTCACAACTCCACACTCCCCCCGACTGTCTCAGTCTCAGTCGCCCTCATTGGTATTCTCCCCGGAGAACACACCACCACAGAGCCACCCTGCACCTGCCACTTCCCCGGCCCGGAGGAGAATAGTAGCTCCATTAGTCATCATGGAGGGGGCAGCGGGTCAGGCTCCTGCACAAGACCCCGTGACACCAGCGTCACCAGAGCACACACAGCAGGGCAGCAGAATTCCACGTAGGCCACGTGCTACCAGCAGCCCAATACCAGCACCGGGAGGCAGCGTCTTCGCAGGGCTGGAGACCAGCATGGTCACAATACAGAGGATGCAGGCGAAATCCATCCTGGCCTGCCATCGCCAGTTGCGCCTGCACAACCTGCAGATGGGTGAGATGACACAGGGCTTCAAGACCTTCGTTGACAGCAACAAGGACATAGCGACATCAATTGGCCGAATGACCACTGCCATCACCCAGCTCTGCAACAGGTTGGATGACCATGAGCTGAGTCGTCGCAGGGATGCACGAGTCACGAACAGGTCACTCAACCGCCTTGCGGCTGCGACTGCCCAGCTATGCCAACGTGGGGCAAACATGGAGGCCAGCCTCACACAGAACATGTCCGAGGTCACTAGGGGCATGGGCCGTATAACAACAGCCATGGAGACACTACTCATCTCCAACACCGTAGTGAATCCCGTCCTGGGCGAGGCTGGGGACAGCAGCAGCCGCAGCTGCCCGGCCAGTGCTGCGTCAGAGCCGCGCCGGAGCAGCAGGCGCTCAGCTGAGGCTGCAGGGCATTCTGAAGGGGGTGAGGTTCATCCCAGTGGGCCTGCTAAGCGCAGCAAAAAATAGGACTGCCACTGCGGGTGAGGCAACCCAGACATTGGACATTCCTACCCCTTGTTGTTTAACTTTTCTTTTGTTGCACATCAGTGCAGTAACGTTGATGCAACATTATTAAATTTAATTTCTGAACACATACATTGACCTGTTTGTGCATCTGTACTCACTCAGAAATAGTTGTCTGTGATCTTCTGAAGCCTGTATCTGCCGTCAGATGGTGCAGAGACTCCAGCAGGTAGTGGTAGTGGGACAGCATTGTCATCGTCAGGGTCCTCGTAGTCGGATAACTCTACCTCAGTGCCTTTCCTGACTGCAAGGTTGTGCAACATTGCACAGACAGCAATAATCTTGCAGCAGGTGATGGGGGTATATTGCCTTGCACCTCCGCTCTTGTGCAGACATCTGAACCTGCTCTTCCAGATGCCAAAGGTCCTTTCCACTACGTTCCTCGTGCTTTTGTGGGCACGATTGTACCTCCTTTGGCTGGGTGTTGAGGGGTTGAGGTAAGGTGTGAGAATGAACGAGCCTAGGGCATATGCACTGTCGCCTAGAAGGAGAAGGGGTAACATTACTCACATGCATACATGTATTTCACACTGCAATTTTGGTAATGGGGGTCTGACACTGTGTCTTACCTAGGAGGTATCCTTCGCCAAATTCCCCTGCCATCAGCCGTGCATAAATTCCGCTACTCTGGAAGATATAGGAGTCATGGGTACTCCCCGGAAACTTTGCAACCAGGTCAGTGATCACACACTTGGCATTGCATATCACTTGCACATTTATGGTATGCCGTGACTTCCGATTGCGGTATACGTATTCGGTGTCAGCAGGGGGGCAAATCGGTATGTGTGTGCCATCTATGCAGCCAATGATGTGGGGGAATCTTGCCATCTGATAGAATTCAGCTTTTGTCTGTGCCAGTTCTGCATGGGTGGAAGGGAAGGAAATGTAGTGGTCCATCCTCTGGATCATGGCATCAAGGAACTTGTGGAAGAACCTTGACAGGCTGCTCTGGGTCACCCCTCCTGCCACAGCAACTACACTTTGATAGCTGCCAGACGCCAGTAGGTGTAGGCAGCATAGCACCTGCACCTGCACAGGGATTGCATGTGCCCTTGGGGTGGGGTGCTGCAACAGGGGTTGGAGGTCCCTGATGAGGTCTCTGATGGTGTCTGCCTCCAGCCTGTACCTCTGTAGGATCTCTGGATCTGTCAGCATGCACAGGGTCACCCTCTGCCTGTACACCTGCTCCTCTCTCTGCCATTCCCTCTCTCCTTCCTGCTGTAGCCGTAGCCGTCTTGCTATGACATAGAAAGCTGCCATGTTGCAAGTAGAACTGCATTTTGGGTCCTTTTTTATAGGTTGCACCTGGTTACCACCTGATTCCAATCCATGGTAATTTCCGACTCTGAAATACCGAATTCGGAGCAAAATCGGTATTTCTGTGCTTACCTACATCTCAATCGTAGGGTTTTCGCATGGAATCGGATTTTCACCGATTCGGAATATATACCAATTCGGCGATTTTACCGATTCGGAAAGTCACCGAGTCGGTCGGATTCCGAATCGGAAAAAAGTAGGAATCGGAAAAATCTCCGAATAGGTAATCTACCGATTCGGAGATTTTTTCCGATTCCTACTTTTTTCCGATTCGGAATCCGACCGACTCGGTGACTTTCCGAATCGGTAAAATCGCCGATTTCGCTGGATTTCGGCCTCCTACATCCCGTTGTCTCTATTCCGATCGGTAACGGCCGAAAATACCGATTTTCGGCCGTTACCGACCGACCTACATCGGCCTGTCAGTCTGATAATAATAATCAACTAATCAAATGTAGGTGTTCACATATTTTTGATAATGTGTCTGAACTCCCGACTATAGTAGGGTCTCTTATCAGCCGGGGCCGGCAGTGGGAGTAAATGCAGGGTGGTGACGTGGGGAGGGGGAGGGGCAGGGTGGGGGATAGTAATGTATGGATTAGGGAGTTTTACAGGTAAGTAAACATTTAAATAAATAAATCGAATTTTGTTGCACGCACTGCATCGCATTTTGGGATGCAGTGTACTCAACTAAATTAGTTTTATTTATTTAAATGTTTACTTACCTGTAAAAGTCCGTAATCCATACATTACTACCCCCCACCCTGCCCCTCACCCTCCCCACGTCACCGCCCTGCATTTACTCCCACTGCCGGCCGCGGCTGTGTCTTATTGAAGAAGTTATGAAATTAGCTGTGCAATCATATTCAGAATTATATGTAACTCCCCATATTGGTGTAGGGTTAGGAGTGTGAGAACAAAGACCCAACATTCTCAGCGAGATGTTACTGTTCATATAACCAGGGTTTCAGCCAGGAAAGTTAAGAACCCAGAAGTATGTTTTGCCTCGACACTAGGAGATGAAAGTCCTATTTTACTAGGAAATGCTAATATAGGGAAAAGTCAAGTTACAAATTCCACAGATTTGGGGGATAGTATTAGTGAGATCCTCCACTAAAAAAAGGGCCAGGAAAAGGCTGTGGAAGGCCCAAACAAAGCTAAGCAAAACATGGACTCACTGGCCAATCCCAGGGACTGCTATCCTCTCTTCAAATTAGCTAGTCAGAAATTACAAAGGCAGGATTATTACCACAAGGGTGCAGAGACTCCCTTTGATTCCACCTAGTCAACTTATTTGAATTCCCAATCAAAGAGAGAGGTACAGAACCTCCCATGGGGTAGTAAAAAAAGTGTCTGCGACCATTACTGATATTGTGGGACAGTCTCTAAGCAAAACGACAGCAGTACTCAGAATCGGGGAGAGAGCAAGCAGTGTCACGGAAACATTAGAAATAGTCTGTCATTCACAAACAAAGACTGAATCAATAGTAAATAATGAGGCTACGGTCTAGTTTCAAGGTCACGCAATTCAGATCATGTATGGGGCCTGTCTGGCTGATGGGAATAGTGTCACCCAAAGATAACCATCTTCTGGAGGACATCAAACCAACTATTTAATCAATGAGAGCAAACCAGGACCAATAACACCTTCAAGGCTCATGCCGGGAAACCAGACTTCTAATATTGTGAAATTTGTTTTTCACACCTTATACGAATCTTGGGGCATTCATGATAGTCTGAATGAAAGTTCTATCCTAAAACGTATCTCTACCATTCCTGATTTATCATTTATTAAATCTATTGATCTCCTTTCCATACAGTTTAAAGAAACACACTTTAATTCACCTTGTGAGTCCATCATAACAATTTAGACTACCAATGAAATAACAAATAAAATGTGTTATTTTTTTATTTACGGAATGGGGCATCGAGGTTTAAGAATTGTACCCCTTCAAAATAACCTTTCTATTTTAGAGGCATTAGACCCAAAAGTGGAAAAAGAAAGAAATAAGGTTGAAAGTAAAAAGTCTATCCCATTACCCAGAGGTGCAACTGGTCCATTGAATAAATCACTTTGTAACACAGGTCTGCTAATTACCAATACATTAAAAAGAGTGTGTACCTGTGAATTGTTACCCAAAAATAAAACACCATTTGAGGATTGGGCATGGCTTCCAGAAACCCTTGCAAATGTGCCTTTAGGAGATGACAACTGAATCTTGCCTGCTGCAAGAGGAAAAGATATACATCTGAGAATATGTTCTTGGAATGTGCACGGCTGGCCTATTTGCTTGCTGATCTGGATAATCTCTAATTTTTAAATACCTTTGACATATTAATGTTCCAAGAAGCATGGAGAGAACAAGTTATTCCACTGCTTGGGTTCAACAAATTAAATCTCCCTGCTATACGCACTAATAAATTAGGCCATGCAAAGGCCGGACTATCTTGTTATATTGCCACTGAGTTAAACCTAACAGAAGTAGTGGACTTTCAGTTGGAATGGTTATATGTGTTCCATTACAGTACAACTGCTATAGAAGGATAATATTTAATGTTACATTTAAGTGCAAGGAAGAATAAGGTGACTCAGCTGTATATCTTATGGTATATCATAAGCTCATTAGCAATTCGGCATCCAGATGCTGGTTTGGTAATTTCTGGTGCCTTTAACTTACATCAGGTCACATTTAACTCCTTTGATAGAAAAATTAATAGTATCGCAAATGTGTGCTGTGATAATCTGCACCATCTTGGGCTTATCTTGTTAAAAGAAAAATCTTGTGCAAATCAAGGCCAGTTCCATCTTTTAAACTGTCCAAGCATGGCTCAATAATCGATTACACTTTTATCTCAGATAAACTGGGCTAAAAAAATGGTTGAATATAAGGCAACTCTTCGACTTGAAAGTGACCATAACCCTCAGATATTAATGCTACAACTGACAATAAAATGTAACCCCTAATCTAATGAGCTTCTCAATATGGTTCATTCTTCATATAACTTGAAAAGACTGGTATGGTATTCAGATAAGCAAGTAGAAATAAAAAATTTGCTGAAGCCATAATAAAGGATAGTGACCGGTGCCAGGTGGGGTTAGGTTAACAGCTAGATAAATGGAATTATATTACCTCACCCTTGGTGGAAAAAAGTTCCAGCACAAAATTGAAGATAACACATCCATCATTAACCTCCCCTAATAAATGATATTCATTCCAATTACTTAAATTAAAACAATCCCTTAATAAAGCTATGTGGGAAGCTTTTTCCCATAGATACCATCTTTTTATGAATTTAAGGATAAAATGACGGTCCTAAGAAGATTATATAGACCAAAGTTTGGTTCACTAAATCACTTTATCAAACAGTGCTATGGAATAGATTATTACATGCCTCTAAACTACATAAAGTAAAAACACTTTGGGAGCTCATTAATGACCTAGGAAGGGGAGGTGATAGGGCTTACAGTATTAATATTATGGAGGATGAGTGGGTAAAGTTTATTACCAACTTGTATGGTGTGTGTGATTTAAATGCTAATAGGCAAGACTTGTGCTACATTTGTGATAAAGTCAGAATGCCAAATATTCTGGTCAACAGGTATATACCTGTAAATGATCTTGTACAGATCCTATGGTTAATAGAGGGGAAGGAGCATAATATCTTGCTGATCAATTACTACAACAATATTTTCGATGGTACTAGGGCTAAATTAGTAATTGATTTGGCCGCAACTATTGATAATTTGTGCCAAGAAGTAAATGTTGTATTTGATTTTATTTGGGTGGGGGATTTTAACATTGCATTGTGCGATTTGTCGGCACAGAAGGTCTGTGGGGTCACCAATAATGCAGGTTGTGATGTTTTACATTTTGGTCACAATGGGTATGGCGAAGCATTGCATAAACTCATGGGTTGTTATGATCTGGAAATAGTGGAATGCTGTAAAGACGATAATGGACTGGTAATTCCTACTTTTAAAAACTTGCATGCCACTTCTGTCATCGACCATGTGATTGTGTCATCGAATATAATCCCTTACTGTGCTCCCCCATGTGTTGAAGTTCCTACATTAAGCGATCACAATCGGATTATTTTGAATACCAGCCTCTGGGCAGGCAGTACAATTGTTGTAGGTAATTTAATTGCAAATGTGGAACCTCATAGGATAAATGGGGTCAGGCTGAGATGGGCTGGAGAAAAGGCTAATGAACTATCTAGTTCTATAATTAAGGAGAGCCTGTCGAACATTGTTTTTATTTTAGAAAATAGATTTGACCCCGATGCATGGCATCAATCAATAAAGCGATTGATGCCAAATTTACCGGAAGCAACAGCAGACGACCTAGGAGTGGACCGGGATGGTTTAACCATCAATGTACTGCTGCATTAACTAAACTCAAACAGGCACTAGGGGAGAAAGCAAGGGACAAAAACGTAATAACTAATTTGAGAATGGAGTATAAGCGTGTGCTCAAATTGAGGAAATGCGAATTACAGCAATTTGCTTGGGATTGTCTTAACCAAGCAGCAGAACTTTCAAACTGTACCCTATTTTGGGCCACTGTTAACTCCCCCTTCTTAAAAGAAGACAAAACACCCGAGAAAACATCTAATGTATCAAGTGAAGGGTGGATTACCCATTTCTCCCATATTTTTTATTCCGATAAACCCCTAGAGACTTGTTTAAATCAGTGGGCGGTCTTGCCACTTGATATCTCAGTCCAGGAAGTTGAATGCGGAATACGTAACAGCAAAGGAGGGAAAGCCCAAGGCCCCTATGGGGTTCCTATAGACGTTTATAAGGCTGCACCAGAAGTATGGAAACCTCTTCTAACAACTGTTTTTAATGCAGCTGTGTGTTCCGAGCCCCCTGCAACTTGGGGCGAATCGATTATAGTACCAATTTATAAAAAGGGCACGAGGTCTGACGCAAAAAATTATCGCCCAATATCTCTCCTTTACTCATCAGTCAAGGTGATGAGTAGAGTTATGCTTGTAAGATTGGAGGATTGGGCCGAGCAGAATGGTATATTAGCTGATAGCCAGTTTGGTTTTAGAAAAGGCCGTGGTACGCTCGATCAATGTGTTAATCTTGATCTTTTGATCGGGAAGTACACCGAAGCCAAACAAGGCTCAATTTACCTCTGCTTTGCAGACCTGAGTAGCGCTTTTGATATGGTAGATCATGCTCTACTGTGGCCAATGCTGTTGAAGCTAGGCGCACCCGAGGGCATAATCTTCTTTTTGGCCAGGTTATATGAGGAGTTGAATACCTGTGTGCGCTTTGGTACTAGAGGAGAATGCACCCAAAAATTTAGTGTCAGAAGAGGAATCAGAGAGGGCTGCGTTTTGGCTCCCCTCTTATGTATTTTATTTATTAATGAAATTGATGTCATTTTAAAAAAAGTTAATGCTGATGCACCCCAGATCAATGGTGTACCAGTGCCGGTGTTATTATACGCCAATGACGCTGTTTTATTGTCCAGGACCCCGGTGGGACTGCAGCGAATAATGGACAGTTTTTCTTCCTTTATTAAAGATGGAAAATTGGTAATTAACAAAGGAAAGACTTACACCATGACCTGTGGAGCTAAAGCTAGAGTTTTAAATACTTTTTTTTATAGAAAGAGAGAAGGTGCAACAGGTGGAAAATTTTGTTTACCTAGGTATCACTTTTTCTAATGATAGGAAATAGAAAAATGAATTTACTAATATCCGGAACAAAATGGCAAAAAACGCCCATGGTATTTATAGATTTGCTGCTAAGATAGGGGATCGTCGAACACGGGATATGTTTAAAATTTACCAGGCTAGATGTACCACCGTAGCACTGTATGGGGCAGGTGTATGGGGCCATAGCAACGTCTTAGAACTACAGCTGGAGGAAAGCTTATTTCTAAAAAGACTCCTTTGTTTGCCCATGTCAGCCTCGACTGAGCTAAATAACCGAGAGCTAGTAGCCAATCACTTAGCCAATCTATTACGCCTTAGGCCTCTGATGACTTGGCGGTCTATTTGGCTTGAGGATGATAAGCAATTTAATAGATCGTTGAGGATTGTTTACGCCTGGACAAATATCAAAATATCCCCTGGATAAAATATGTTGTTGCTTGTTTTTCAGACATTTTTAATCTTAATGTTTTAGATGATCCCGGAGCAGCATCTTTGATCTCTAAATCTGATATGAAAATTACCTTCTTAACATTTAAGGGAAGGAAGCGGGCAATTGCAGACGGATCTTTGTCTACTGTTATTTTCTATAATAGATATATTACAGTGGAAGGTTTCCCTTTGTATTTAACCATGGTAACTAGGAACTCCCACAAATTTGTATTAACTAGGCTCCGTTTCGGTATGGCCCATTGTTTGGTAGCCCATCCCAATATTAAGAATCATCCGATCGGGCCTTGTAGGTGTGATAATGTGTCCACCCAGAGCACTGTACACCTTCTGTTGTTTTGCAATCTGTATACGCACTTTCGTATTGCTTTTCTGAAACCTATACTCGTTAAATACGGAGTACGCACAGTTGCACAAGCGATGAATTTAATTTTTAACTTAGAATCAGCTGACATCTGTTTGTATACTTCGACGTTTTTAAATCAGTGCATCAATGCTAGGAAAAGCATGATTTTTTAAAACTTTCAATTAATTGATTAGACATGTTCTCTTTCTGTGCAACAACTACATTTTAATCGACATGATGTTATGAATTATGTATTATTAGTTTTATCCCTTTTAACATGATGTAAATTGTTTGTGCTTTTATGGTCATCTATTTGAACCGAATAAAGCTTCATGAAATGAAATGAAATGAGACCGAAGTTTGGTTTGCTAAATCACTTTATCAAACAGTGCTATGGAATAGATTATTACATGCCTCTAAACTACATAAAGTAAAAACATTTTGGGAGCTCAATTACGACCTAGAAAGGGGAGGTGATAGGGCTAACAGTATTAATATTATGGAGGATGAGTGGGTAAAGTTTATTACCAACTTGTATGGTGTGTGTGATTTAAATGCTAATAGGCAAGACTTGTGCTACAATTGTGATAAAGTCAGAATGCCAAATATAGAGAAGATGAGTGGCTCCAATAAGGCTAATGACCTATATTCTATCAACAGCACTTTGAAATCTAGTGAGTTAAACATAGTGCAAGTGTGCAGCAATAATTCTGAGAATGACTTTGATTTTACAGGCACTACTGAAATAGCCATTCACCTATGCCGCCTTCGATCAAATGGGGCTTTTGGCCCAAACGGGCATCCCAATGCCATATTCCGTGCCAATATTGACATGTGGGCCGAAGTGTTGACTCCAGTGTTCAAGGAGGTATTGACATTGAACATTGCCCCTCTATCCTGGCAAGGTAGCATTGTGCAGCCCATGTTTAAACATTGCCTAGTTGACAACCCTTCCAATTATCTGCAAATTGCCCCAACAGATGTAGATGCTAAGATCTTTGCCTCCCGTATATTGATCAATTTAGAAAAATGGGCAGCGCAGCAAGGTATAATCCCAATTAACAAAAGAGGCTTTCGTAAAGGCAAATCTACCATTACTAATTGCTGGCCCTCAATTTACTAGTGGAACGGGCAGGTTTGAAAAAGCTAAATCTATATATCTCTTTTATCGTCTTAAAAACTGCTTTCTAATCAGTCCCTCAAGCTTTACTACGGAGGAAACTGGCAGGTTGGGCCATTCCACGAAAATTGCTGGATGCTATAATACTCCTCTGTACCAACACTTGGGTCCAGGTCAAGTTAGGTGATGGTTGTACTTTATCGCACACAAATGGAAACCTATAATGCTCCTAACCAAGGCTGTCTCCTTGCACCCTGCTTTTTTAATTTATTTTTGTCAGACCCACTATAGAACCGTGAGCCTGTTAACTTCCATCTTCCAAAAATTGCTGCGGTGCATCTTAGTTATTTACAATACATTTTGCGAAGCCAAACCCCGATAGGCCTACAAAGAATAATTAATGCATTCGATGAATATATCCTAGTAAATGGCCTGGATTTGAATGTTAAAAAACAAAAATCATGAACCTTGGCCTGGCAAAAATTAAGACTAATTCATGGAGGGCTAGAGGAGGGCCAATTGAAGTGGTAAAGACATGTACATATCTAGGTATTTTATGTGACAATAGAGCATTGTTCAAAAGTCATTTTAAAGACTTAAGTGCAAAAACTGCCACCCTAATTTACGCCTTTAAATGCTTACATAAATTATTGAGATGCCAATCATATGAACATCTCCTCAAAGTTATGAGAGCAAAGTTACAGCCAACTATTACATATGGCTCACCTATTACCAGGGGTAAAGATCTGAAATTATTGGACCTATTAGTAATTAAGGCCTATAAATCAATCTTTAGAATCCCTAGGGCAATTGGCCAATAAGAAATTGGATTAGAGTTTGGCCTCCAAAGACAGCCCATAGTGTTGCAAGGGTCATTTTTGACCTGTATGTACTTATTGTTTTCATCTGACAATGATTCTTTAGATAACACCTGTTGGCATGAAATAACTAGTTCTGTCTAAATAGATACCTGGCAATCACGCATTTCAACATGCCTCCAGAGTTTTAGTCTGCAAATAGGGCTTTCAGGATTGACAAGGTCCATCTTAAACAAACCCCCCCCAAAAAAAAATCTAACTAACTCATTTAATTCGGATAATATTGCCTTAGCTGCAAAAACCCATGCATGGTTTGTGATCAATTCACACCAGTCTCTATGAATAGAACTTTATCTGAATGCCCATTTGTCAGTTCAAATGAAAGAAACATTCTTAAAAATAAGACTTGGCACAAATTCAACCAAGTCGGGTACGCCGACTTGGATCCAACAATGGCCAAAGTGCTAAATGTAGACTGTGTGGGTGGCCACATGAAACCTTATTTCACATAGTATGTGCGTGCCCTAAACTGATTAAAATGTGCTGCACACTTTAAAAACCTGTATTCCTTAAGGCTGGTGTAAGATTAACTCATCAGGCCCTTATTTTATGTCTATCCGGTGAGTCGATTCCATTGGTATGTCAAATGATAACATTTTTAGCTAATGCTGAAAAATTGCTGGTGTCTGCAACACCAGGGTTGTTTTAATGAATTAGACATTATAGTGGTTGTTTTTAGGTTGCTGACACATTGAATGATCTTTTGTCTAAGCTACTATGATATTTAGGCACTAAAGAATATATGAAAACACTGAAGCACCTTCATTGCTCGTTTACACAATGACATACATTGATAAAAATTCTAGCCCTCAGGTAATATCAGATAACAGTACACACGTAAAGGGGTGGAGAGGAAAATCAAGAAAAGGAAGAAGGAGAACCCCTCAACATTCCACAAAACAAAAAATCCTTTGTTTTAAGAATACTGCCCTCACTCACACACCGAAATGTGTGACATGCTTCATCATCGGGTCTGCTTACAATACGCCCAGGTGTAGCCACACTCTGGACGAAGCATAGGGAGGGGGGTTACATAAAAAGACCACAAGACAACACATGTCCTGAAGAAGACTGGGTGACCTTCATGGCACAGTAAGTCAGTCGAAACATGTTGACAAAGGCAGTATTAGGAGGGTTGTTTTGAGAATCATGAATTTCTCTTATAAACATTACCCATCCTCTCATTTCTTTTAATCCTGGTTGTGGAGCCTGTTAATAAAGTTTCCGTTTGGTATCCACAAACTAGTTTTAAACACTTTCCCTTTAACTGCACGTGCTGTGCACCTTTTCCAGTCACAGGGTGATATCCACTGATCACTATTTGATTTATATGTTTATATGTTGTTTGGTCTCGTATACCTGTCTTGTGGTCTTTTTATGTACACCCCCCCTCCCTATGCGACCAAAGTGTGGCTACACCTGGCAGTATTGTAAGCAGACCCGATGATGAAGCATGTCACACACTTCGGTGTGTGAGTGAGGGCAGTATTCTCAAAACAAAGGATTTTTTGTTTTGTGAAATGTTGAGGGGTTCTCCTTCTTCCTTTTCTTGATTTTCCTCTCCACCCCTTTACGTGTGTACAATATTACTTAGGGGGTTCGAGGTGTGAGAGCTCTAGACACTATTGACCCTCTCCCCTTATTTGTGTTAAATAATATCAGATAACAGGCATCAAAGCATATAGAGACATCTTATTTCTCATTTGCACAATGGTCCATATTGTTACAGTGTGTGCACATAGGCACCTGTAGCATATTTGCACAATGAAATATATTTATCATTTTTATTGTATATTCCTGGGAATGTAACCATAATATGTTATCAGTTTTATGGTTACACTACATTTGTGATAAAAGATGTTTATATGTGGTATCAATGTACTAGTTCGGCGTCTAACCATAGAAAGATTCTTTTTGTACAGGTGCACATTGTTGAAGGAAAGTGAAATTGTGTTTTTGTGTTCAAGATTTTACTGTTTTCATTGCAAATTGTTTTGTTAATCAAACTATTAAGAACTAAATACAATTACAGCCATGGTTTAGTGTAGGGGAGACAGTGCCAATTTAAGGCTGATTGGAGTTGGGTGGCATGAATATAATGTTCTATTTTGGGAAACTTCAGACACTTGTCTGTCCTGCACCTGTAGAGAGTCCATCTTGACACTCTCAAAGTAGATCTTATGCCACATGAGTAGAGAGGCTATTTCTGGGTTTGAAGCATGGTCTCAGTGGTTATCCACAATGGCAGAGTGTGAGTAATGTAAAGTAATCAAGGGAGGTAATTCATTTTAATGCTATTTATGTGGCCAAGTCAGGAAATGTTGAGCCCCCCCTCCCCCCCCATCAGTATTAGTGTTTGCCAAGCGCCTATAACACTGGCGGGCAATTACCAGCATAAAGAATTTGTGAGCATTATCCCCAGCTAAAGCAGGGAGGTGGCATCCTACGAGAGTTCCGATACAGTCAGGAAGTGCTGTAAGTATTTCTGGCACTCCTAGGCCTATATACTTTGTGTAATTATTACGAAAGCCTACTGCCGCTTTGAATCATTGCACCTCACTCAAGAGGAGTGGAATGGATGTGGCAGGCCTTGGGAGGAACCACAAATTGTCATCAGTGAAAGGTGCTAACTTGTATTGTTCAACATCTACCTCCATTCCCTTGATTTCTGGGTTAGATTCTAAGCGGGAAATTTGGGCTTCATGGTGAGCACAGAAATAACCGTTGACAATGAACACCCTTGTCCGGTGCCCCGATGTAAGAGAATTGGGAGAGTGAGTATGTCATTGACCCTGAGGCTTGACCACGGTGCTATATCATGAGCAACCAGATAAGTCGCCAAATGGGGGCCTAGTCAGGTCTTCAAAAGGACTGACCAGTGAACTGGCTGTCCAACCGATCAAAGGCCTTGTCACACCAATCGAGAGAAGAATAGTTGTGGTACGGCAACGGTCTGCCATGTCTATAACACATACTACGTGTCTGACATTATCCGTAGCCTGTCGGTTCCTTACAAATCCTTACTGGCAGCTGGATATTAGCAACGGCCAAACCTTGTGTAGTCGTGATTAGGGGATGGTGAAGAATTCAGCTCCACCTGTGGAGTTCGCAGAGTTTTGCCCACTTTGTGCTCTGTGCAGAGAGGGGAGTTCCCAAAAACTCAGTGAAGAGGCATGGAGCAGAGTTCTTTCTCTGGAGTGGCTTGCAAATGTTAAAATCGCACACTACACCTCCTCCTGGAGATATTTCTCAATGCAGCAGGTCACGACCGTTTGTGTTGAGAAATCTGAAACTTGCTTTTAAGAAGCTGCAGCCCGAGTGGATTGTCTACTTGTGTGGCAGAAAGCAGCAGCGCCCTCTGGCCCGATGCATTGTGCCATTCTCACTGATTTTACAATGTGGGACAAACTCCCAGTGCTCAAAATCAGCACGAGCAGCGTGACTTAACAGACTCTACTGCTGGGAGTACTCCACAAACTCCACTGAGGCCTAGTTGGGATACCACAATAGGGGTGACTATTTTTACATCAAGCGGAGTAGTTCAATGGGCCGATTGGATTAGTGGAGTGTGCGGTACTAACCCTGTTTCAACAGTAGAGCAATCATTGATTCAAGCATGGTTGGTGTCACTCTTAGTCTGCAAGGAGTTATACACTCTGGACAGCGGTTTCACAGTAAGCTTTGAATAATGATACTTAAAATCCATCAGGGTCCAGGGCCTTATTGGTGTTATTTGAGGTAGAGCCTCCCTAATCGCATCTAGTGTGGTTGGGCCTTCCAGCTCTTGACGGATTGTTGGGTCCGAGTGGTGGAAATCAATATCCAACAGATAGTCGTTACAAATGTCAATGGAGGCACTTGGGCCTGGTATAGTGTGGAATAATAAGAGGTGATTTTGGGCATGTCCTTACAGATATTTCCTGCATCATCCCTAAATAAAGAAATATTATTTCTCATCTGTTTTAATTGCAGAATGTAGGCCAGTAACCTGTCAACCTTATCACCTTTTTCATAATATCTCTGTTGATATAGAGCACCTTCTGAGCTGTGTCAGACATGTATAGCTGTTCCAATTTTAGACATCACGTCGCAGCTCCATGTAGACCCTATAAAAACATGTAGTTTTGTGTAGGGCCTTGACCCCAGCAAGGCCGTCCTCCTGATCTGCCCTCTTGGCCTTGTCCAATTTGAAAAAAGTTTACCGGTGCTTTATTCACCCCCCCTCATAAAACCGCTTTGGCTACATCCACTGGGTTGCATATGTCACGTTTCCGATATTGTTTTATTTAAAATAATGCTCAAGAGACTCCTGTATCATGTACGTTAATGCTGGAGACTAAAATGCACTTTCTGTGGCATACCTCAGGGGAGGCAATCGCTGAGGAAGGACTATTGCATCTATCAGAAGGATCACATGGGTGTGATTGGACAGGGTCTGGGTAGTAATAATGGCACTGGATGCAACCCTAAGGCTAGAGCGGTCGACCTCAAAGTGGGGGAACCGGGTTTGAGTTTCGGCAACGACGCTCAACATCCTGTCATTCTGGGCAAATCACTTAATCTCCCCATGCCAAACAAAAACAATGAACATGTTCTTCTGTAACAAAATTGGTGCTCATGTAAAGTGCTCTGATACGTGATATCTTGAGTCTAGTTCGCACTATATAAAACTCAATAAATAAATAACTAAATAACTTTCAGATTTCAATTAGGCTGATAAAAGATGTGAAGCAAGGCATGTTTTTGCAGAACAAAGATACTCTTGGACCTTTCAGACTGAGCGTGGTCTTCCCCTGAACCTTTTGCCTTCTCCTTTAATATTTGCCGAAACTTGTTTATGTTGGCTTTATGTGCATTTTAGCACAGATAACTAGTGCTAAGGTGCTTGTTGTGGTCACTCCTTAAAACATGGCAACATTGGTCTACACCTGATTTTCAAATGTTACTGCTGCTACCAGAGGGCTGTCATCTGCTTGAAGCATGCCTTGTACCCTCAGAGTACTGACTTGCTGCTGGAGGATTGCCTTGCTGCTTGAACCCAGTACTCCCAGAGGGACTCCAAGCACTAGTTGTCTGGCCTCCTGTTCTGAGCGTCAGGGACACACAAAGCTTCAACATGAAACTTGCACCTGGACCTTTTCTGAATTAAATCCTACCCTCTAAGTGGTGTCCACCGTGTCCTGAATCCTTGGAAGTGGTGCTAAAGGTACCCAATCAGTCCAAAATTAAAACTTGAGACTTCGAGAATTTTCAGTCAAAATGTCCCCTGAGACTCAAGAGGAAACCAGGACATACCTGCTCATTGATCTGCCCAAGGTGCATTGCTGGTAGGCCTAACTTCACAGTAGCACCGCTATGTTCTTTGTCCGACCGCCATAGCCCGGGGAAATGGGACCGCCTGCAATGTATGCGGCGGTCCCGCATTTGCAATTTGGATGCACCCGCAACACTGGTGGACACATCCCGCATTTTTAACATTGCAGTGGGCCTTGCTGCCAGCAGCACCCACCGTATGCAAGTTGTGCATTTGAATGCACAAGGTGACAGGCACTGTGCGGTGCCTGCCACGTTGTACATGTTAATGCAGGATGTACCATAAGTACGCCCCATGTGCACCCCCATACCCCAAAATACCTTGGGGCTTGCTACGGGCCACATATGTCAATGACCGCATGTCTTTCCTTGGTGCAACGCCGCCACGGAAAGGCAAATCCCTGCATGTATCCTAATATGGATGGCGGTGTCTACCAGACACCGCCACCATATTAAAACCTCTTCTGCCCGGTCGACTCATCGACGTGCAGAAAACCAGCGGATGGTCTTTACGTCCGCCAGGGTCCCCCCCACCATAGTAATATGGCGGGGAGAATTGGGTGGCAGATGGTGGATTATGCCGGGCGGATCACTAACGCCATGCAGGCAGTGGTGATCTGCCCGCCATTGTAATGGACCCCAAAGTCTGAATGCAGAAACCTTCACTGCGACTTCATCCAGTGTCTCCCTGACCATGATACTTCCTCCCAGGGCAAGGCAGGCTGCCTTGAACAACTCAACTTTTACATTTGTAGATATTTTTCGGATTTTTTTTTGCTAAATCCCTAATCACCTTGCATATATGAACTGCCCTCCATCGCGGTTGGCAATATTTTGTGACTTTGCCCCTGTCTTGTGCAACTAAATGTCCACGGTTGTCGCTTTGATCTTTTAGCCATTCTTTTTACAAAAACTGCATAAATTCATAACTCTGGTTCTACTGATGGAATTTGTGTCCTTTTGGTGTCAAATACTTTATTAGATTGTATTCTATTTTTCTAAATTGGGATGGGATTTCTCTTGTGTTGAGTTTTCACATTATTACTGTTAAAATACTGCATAAATACACATTGACTCTTGAAATTATGCCTGACTGCTTTTGTGCCAAGTTACCAGAGGGTTAAGCATAGGTTAATCTAGTGACGGTTGTGGTTCTCTCTTACAGGGATCACTCCTCCTGCTCAAACCACACTAAGGGCCCGATTATAAATTTTGGCCGGTGCGGGGGCAGGTGGCATGCCACTGTTGTGCCTCCAGACTGCTAAGAGTATCTGCTGCCCATCCAACCTGTTTTGAATTTAAAAGAGGTCTGGCAGGCAACGTGGAGGTTGCTGTGGCGTTGCTTTCCTTCATAGGTGGCATGGCATGGACTGTAAGATCCATGCCGCGCAGGAACTGGTGCGTATGCACACAGGGGGGCACATGTTTTGCCTCCCTGTGTGCATACACATGGCATGAGGCACCAGGGGACCCTGTAGGACCTCCTTTGTTTCCTCTTCACCATGGTTTTCATTGTGGTGGACCCACCAAGAAAACCATGGTGGAGAGGAGACTTGCAAAATACTTGTTTGGAACACAGTGGTCCTACCAAGCATATTGCAGCCTCAGGACCGCTACGCCATCTCCATGGAATGTGGTGCCCTGGCAGCTGTGGTGGTCCCATGGAAGTCCGACGCCCAAGTAATTCAGACCACCAGACTCGTTATTTGGCCCTAAGTGGTAAGCAGTTTGTCCAGTGTGCTTTCTGACAGAGAGAAGCTATTCGATAATAATTGAAGAAATAGGGATACCCCAGACATCACAATAAAGTCTTGGAAAATTCCCTGACCTTTTATATTTCGGAATGTTACAAATATGATGCAAAAGCGTAGATACAGAAATATTGATTTCAAACTTAATTACAATTGTGTTTATTATGATGCCAAATTACATATTGCACAGTACTGCAGATTTTCTTTTAACCTTAACAAAGAACTAGAGGTCATGTTTGCATTGAGACGTCAAGTGTTTTAGTTTTATATTTTAAATGCATGTTGTCATTACCAGATGCACGCTGGCGACATGGACACAAAAGTCTCCTATTGTCAGTACATTTTAGAAAGGCATTATGGCCAAAGATGCTAAACCTTGCTATTGATTATGACCTCTATTTTTCTAGGATGCCCTCTTACATTGCCAAATTGTTGTTGGGGAAATGATTTTGCGTGAGAGGCATCTTCAGGGAAGGCAAGGTGACTCGCTGGCCTGCACCACTTGATGAATACATTGCTAATCTTATGTAACCATCTCTCCAGGTCTACCCACACAGTGGGAGGTCACCACTCATATTGCAGACACAGCAGTCATTAAGAGGAGCACAGCAAAACAAAGTCTAGAGCCTTGACAATTTTTAGTGTGGTTGCCCAAATATGACTTCATCGTTACACCTTAGTTGACAACACAGGTATAAGCAGACCAGATAACTGCTTATAAAATACACTTATCATTGTATGGAAAAAATAATCTAACCGCAAAATCTATATATTCAACTCGGACTCCAAATTATCATATTTCAATTTACAAAATGTATGCCCTTCATGTTTATCTAATCAAAGCAGCAGTGTTTTAAATCATATTCCATCATTGTCTTGTTACAAAGTCCACAGTCCCTACTGGTATGCATAAATGGATCAGGCTGCAGGCTTCTCACCTGCAAGTTGGGTGCTATATTTGTGAATTTACGGCTGGGTGAGGTCGGGAGGGATGTCATATGGCATATCTGTAAGCCTGAGTACTATCATTGCCTAAGAGAGTCTAGTTTATTAGTGCCATGCATGCAAGTCCAAGCGCATTTAGCACTTAAGGTACAGCTAGTGGTTAGGGTTCTTATTGTGCCTGGGGGACAGTCTGGGCCAGCCTTCTTATCGCTAGTTGGAAACTAATATGTGGTTGAGCATTCATTCATGGTGCTTTTCTCTTCCCTAGGGCTGCTCCAAAGTGTGTTGGTTCAGTCTTAGGTATCTAATCACCTTTCTTGCTGCTAATTATCTAGTCTTCATCATCCAAGAGAGGATTCTAACATATCCAGCCATCATCTCCTTGCTAGATTCAAGCCATGACTATTTTCTTTTATGTCAAGTGATTTGTTTCTCCTGACAGTGGTTTGTTTTTGAGGGCACCTTCTTTAGGTGGTGTTTCCAATGATCACCAAGATTTGTGGCTACTGAAATAGATTGTTCCTTCCTTTGGGTAAACATTTTGTTGTATAAGGAACTGGCCTGGTGCTTCACATTTGTCTGATTCAACAGATTGGAACACCTACACCCATTGTCTAACCCAGATATCAAGGACCCTATTCCGGCTCTGCATCATACTATTCAGCAACAAGATGCTGAACTAACTTATACCATTGAGAAATGAGATTGGGACGCCTTGACTTCTTGTGCCCTGCTGCTGCCCTTACCGGTTTGCTGCTCACTGCCCGCTCCCACTTGGCCTCAGGCAGGGGGCTGTTGTTGTTTAGCGCGGTTGTTGATACTGTACCGCGCCGCCATTACTGCACTGAGCGGGGGGGACTACATTACCCAGAATTCTTATGTGGCGCAGGAACAGCGTTTCACAGTTCAGAGCCAGGAGGCGCTTAAATCGGACCTCGGACTCCCGCAGCGCGGGACGCCTTGACTTCTTGTGCCCTGCTGCTGCCCTTACCGGATTGCTGCTCACTGCCCACTCCCATTTGGCCTCAGGCAGGGGTCTGTTATTGTTTAGCGCGGTTGATGATACTGTACCGTGCCGTCATTACTGCACTGAGCAGGGGGGACTACATTACCCATAATTCTTCTGTGGCACAGGAACAGCGCGTCACAGTGCAGCGCCAGGAAGCGCTTAAATCGGACCCCGGACTCTCGCAGCACCCGTCAGAGGCTGGGGAGGCCGGGCTGGGCCACCCCCCGAACATCGGTGTATTGGACATTTTCGTAAGACTCTTTATATCTGTTACTGCCTTTGATACATGTTCCATACTGTGTAACATTTTAACATTTTAGCATACACAGATAGGCTAGATGGTGTTACGTGTAGGGAAAGGGAGGAAAGTAGCAACAGGTGGGAGTGTCACTGGGACATTGGATCAGTTTATAACTAGGGCCACATCAGTTCTGGAACATGAAATAGCTATGACAGAACCTTGTCTGTCATTAGAACCTCTTTATAACAAACGTTCCTCCTTGGGCCCCATAACGTCAGCTATTACCCCAGTAAAACAAGGTAAAGAAATATCTCACGTTGATGCTAATGGGCGAAATAGTAATGATCCACAGCCTCGGGCGTCGTCTAAACTAAATGCAACCAGGGAGGTCAGTTCCTTTGTTTTGAGTACTGAATCGGTCTTAGAAATTACATCCAAAGAGCCCACACCGCGGTTCCCCACAAGGTCCATAGCCAAAAATAATTTAAATATACAGTTGCTAAAAACAGCTCTAGGGCAAGGTCCTACAATAAAAAGGAAACATGGAGGGGGTCAACAGAAGGGCAGGTGCCCTAAGACAGCTAAAATAGTAAAAACACCTAAAACCTCAAAGAATACAGTTGTATTGACGCAACCTGTACCGACTATAACATCTGCATTGAGTAACATTCCCTTGCCAAATGCAACAGCGGTGAGCCTGGTAGAGTCCGTATCTCCCCCAGCCCAATTTTTTGAGGGTTTTATGGAAAAAGTTGAACACTTAATGAAATCCTTGATGGCACCACTTATGGAGAGGATAAAACTGATTGGTGAAAAATTAGGGACTTTAGAACAAGTAACAACAGTCAGCTCTGATACATTAAGGCAATTAGCAGATAGCATACATAATCAGAGCATAGCAGGACAACATCTAATTAGAGATCAACCTAGAGATCATAACAGTATGATCGCTTTATCTCCACCTACTGCGATCACAACTGTCCCGTTATCTAATGGAAGTGGCCAGGTTGATAAACCTTCTGCAAGCTGGGGTGAGCGAGGTGGTCAAGGTTCCAGGAGCCGCAGGACAGGCTAATAAAGCTGTACATCCAATTAAGGAACCTATTACAGGTGTAAAATCAAAGAGAATATTCCCACGCATTGACCTACCACCAGATTCATCTCCATATTCAGTAAATGATGATTGATGAAATGAAATGATTACGCACTTGTATAGCGCACGACTACCGGTAGGCATTGATGGAGCGAGATAGAAAACAAAATTTTGTTTAAACTCGCAAAGTCACATTTCCATAACATGAATAATAATATTAATGATTTGTGATGTATCGTGTTAATACAACCTAGATTAAACTTTACACATGGGGGGACTAACATGTGTGCTCATAAACGTGCATAAATGTTGCATCTTTTTGTTCGTGCAAAATAATAAAAATAATTTGTTGTTTTCGTTTTTGTCATTATTAACTGCAGCAAACTTAAAAGAAGCATGTGCTTATTTTGCTTTTCCTTGTCTATGTGATGTCATTTCTACTATTCTAGGTGCATATAAGTTTCATGGATTCATGAAGACTGGTAGATATAAACGCTGCTTTATTTGTTTGCATTTGCTAGGTAACATTAGACTAATCGGGAGGGTTAATTAATTAGTAAACCTAGGGTGGATACAGAATCAACATTATTTCTTACATTAATACTTTTCTTGTGTTTGTTTATTACTAGAAAGCATAAGTTGCCTGCTTTTGGGCCTAGTTTGCTCGAGTTTACTAAAGCTGAATTTTACTTCTGCACAAGTCACGAGATGCCCATTCTGAAAAAGTGTTCGTCAAAGCTGCATTCACTAAGCAAATCTGACATGCTGTCACCATTTTTGTCGGACGTGGCCAAGGTCGGAAGTCAGTGATAAAGGACAATTTTGTCAGCTCTAACTTGGCACCCGCGGAAATGAAATGAACACTGTGAGAACATTAATTTACAATTGTTGCAAACCAAGGAAGCTCCTGGTTGCATTCGGAAAAGACAATGGTCTTTAAGAAACGTGACCTAATGGAACTTTTGAAATGTGGGTGACATGTCACTTGTCACTCTCAACCAATGGGACTTCGTGGATTTATGAAAACTTTCCTTCGCTTAGTTTAGCTAGCATAGAAAGGTATAAAAAGTCATGCCCTTAGGGATGGGCTGGCTGCTGCTTTCTGACTTTCAGATGAGGGTGAAGTGCTGCTGGACTTTGCGTGGAGCACGTAAGAATCCTCAAAGAACTTTACTTTATTTTCCATTTATTTAGCTTAGCTAGGGACTTAGGCTTTAGAAATGCTAAACTGTTAAAATCTTACTTAAACTTTGAATTTCTTACTTAAACTGTATTTTTCTCATGAAGCTTTTCAAACATGCTTACTTTAATGCTAATAAAATTACAATAATAAAATTACATTTTGAAATACCATAATTTAGTAAATAAAATCTTACTTTTGACAAACAAGCTGGTCTTGGTTATTCAGAAGTGCAGGTTACTATTAGCTAGATCCCATCGCCAATGGTGGTCGTTTAAATGGTTAGGATTTATTCTAATGACAAAATTTCTTACGCAGATGTATAAATTTGTATATAGTTTGTAAATAATGTGTATATAGATTTAATCTGACCACCTGATTCAGTAGGCCCAAATATGTCATGTTTATAAATGGGTCCATAAGTTAGTGTAGAATTTTGTTTATAGGTTATGAAGTTGGGTAGCGTTGTTTATGATATATTTCCTATAGGCCGCTGGATCAGCATCTCGGCGCTTGTACGAATACCGCCGAGGACCCATCCTGGCCTTTCCCTGTGAGGAGCCCACTCCTGGGCACCCCAAGGTGAAGTCAGGCATCCTCAGCGTTGTTGGGGCCGTTGTGGAGATTAAGCAAGCTATTGCCCAGAGGTGCAGAGTGGGACTCATGATTAGAATAGAAACCGAGGCGAGAATTATCACGTCTCTGAAGAAATTGAGCCCGAGACCCGCTGAGGCGGGAATTGAACCCTGGTCCCAGCCAGACTACTGCATCAGGGTCTGCCGCTCTAACCATTGAGCCACACTTCTCTACAGTATATTTATCTGGTGTCCCTGAGTTAAATAGTGAAAAAATAGAGACATATTCTGAACTAAAAAATAAGGTAACATACTGGTTGAATAAGAACAGACCACTCCCGCCAAACATACATGGAGAAATCCTATATGTTAGAAGAGTAAGCTGGATGGGTCATAGAGTAAAGGACCTACAGGGGGACTGTATCATCGTTCATTTTAGGGACAGACGGGTGGTTAGCCACATCTGTGATTGGTATCATCAGAGAGGAGATGGTGGCATATATACCTGTGACCTAAGCTACTTTTATCCCCCATCCTTCTCTCTCTGCGCCACCAAATATTCATCCATTTGGGACTCTGCATAAAGGTACTATGGCTGGGCATAGAACCAGATTTAATATCCCTACGTTCAATCACTTTGACATGCTCTCAGAGGAGGTGGAGATAATATGTTAAGGCACGCTATTTGTGATGTCACTCTGAATAGACAAAATGGTTATTCCTTAAAGTGGAGCAAGGTGGTCCCAGATGATGTTCTTTATAATTTAAGTAAGAAATGTTCATCCAGCATTGAGGCCTGTTTGGATGAAAATTCAGATAATTGTATTATTAGTACATTTTTTTTTATAATTGTTACATATATTAAAAACAGTTTATGGGTAGAATTGAAACATCGTAAAGGAAAAATAGTGAGTTGGGGTCGACACAGCATGTACCAAGGCTCATTCCAACCTTAAGCATGCTCTGAATGCCGCCGTTCGGGATTTTACCTTAATTAGGGAGCTGCGGAAAGCTTATAAGATGACATTGAAAACTAGAAAAGATGTTATAAAAAAGGAAGCCTGGGATTCTCTGTGTGAGGCCTCTCTGAATAGGGACTCCACAGCTTTTTGGAACGCGTTAAATGCCCCTTTTTTTAACAATAATACCAAGACAAGAGTAGAAATAGCGATCTCTGAGGATGAACGGGTAAAGCATTATGCTCATTTATACAGTGCGCCATGTGAACTGCAGCAAATACCATCTGAATTGACTGCGGTTGAGAAGATCCCTGACACTAATAGGAAAATAGCTCTAGGCATTACCTTGGACGAGGTAATTCTAGGTATAAAAGCTAGCCAGGGCGGAAAGGCGGCAGGCCCCGATGGGGTACCAGTTGACCTGTATAAAAGTAACATGGACCTTCTCACACAACTATTTAACTCATCCTGTTTTAACGGACTGATTCCATCATGTTTTGAGTCTACTATTGTACCTATATTTAAAAAGGGAGATAGAACAAGTTGCTTGTGCTATCGCCCTATTTCATTGTTAGACTCATCCATTAAGATTTTCGGTCGAGTGATTTGAAACAGACTACAAACTTGGGTGGATGAACACTCAATTATAAGTGATCTACAATATGGATTCAGGAAGGGCATTGGTACTATTGACCAGGGCCTTAATCTTTTTATTCTCTTAGAAAAATGTACCAAGGTTAAGGGTGAACGCATCTTTTTAACTTTAGTTGACTTAACGTCAGCTTTTGATTGCGTTACCCATAGTAAACTTTGGCTGATTCTGGAGAATTTGGGGGTGGAGAAAAATAATATTTATTTTCTCAGCAAGCTCTATTCTGGGGCTACAACGTCAGTCTGTTTTGGCAGGAATGGTGAGTGTACCAGGTCCTTTAGCATAGCAAGAGGGGTGCGGCAAGGTTGCGTCCTTGTTCCTTTTTTATTTACAATCTACATCAATAACCTTGAAAGAACATTGCTGCAGGAGTGCAGGGACATGCCTAAGATAGCAAAAAGATCTGTACCTGCACTACTATATGTGGACGACGCGGTCTTGATGGCTCAGACCCCTCTTGCTATGCAGAGGATGGTTACATCTTTCACCTATTTTATGTCTAGTCTGGACTTAGGAATTAATTGTACTAAAACATTCTGCATGAACTGCGGTTCCGGGGCAGATAAAAAGAAAAAAACTATGTACATTAATTCAAAACCATTGGACTTTACCATAACATTTCCATATCTAGGTATATTGTTTGATCAATCTGGCCTATGGACAAGTGCAATAAAGGCAAGAAGGCTGATGTTCTGTAAATCTATAATGGCCTTAACATTTTTTAACTATCTATAGAGCAACATGCATAGCAAATGCCATTTATGGCGCAGGTATAGGGGGATATGTAAATGTGAAATGTCTCCAGGTGGTGGAAAACACCTTTATGAGATACCTTCTAGCTGTCCCAGAAGGTGTCTCTACATATATTTGCCACGCTGAACTTGGTCAGCCACATGTTGAAGATATTATTAAGGTACAACCAGTACTTCCGTGGCATAGGGTTTGGACCACCGAGGAGTGTGTTTTTAACCGTTCCATCTTAAAGGAAGTGATGAATCTCGATAACGTTAGTAAGATGGGATGGTTATCTTATGTAAAGATGTTTTTAACAAATATAGGACATCAAGATTATTATGATGACCCTCTTTTAATGTGTCATGTCCCCAGAAAGGAGCTTAAAAATCTTTGTATGTTGCACTTGAGAGAATGTAGAACTAACGCTGAAATGACGAAAAAGACAGTGGTTGCCTATCAATTAATAATGACCTTTAGTAATATACAACCATATGTAACATTATTTATGAGTGAACATGAAAGGTTTTTATTAATGCGTTTCAGGTTAAATATTCTATTTAGAGTTCTTAGTTTCCCAGACATGAACAATTGGTCAAGGCAACTTAACAAATGCCCATGTGATGATTTGTCAGAACAATCAGATATCCATATTCTGTTGTTTTACACTATTCCAAGGAAGAGATGGATTGTGCTCATACTGAAGATCATGGAAGTTAATCAGTGCCGTCCTGCTTGTTTAGCTATTCAGAAATTAGATAACAAATTAACTATTGCATCTGTTTCTGCTTTAAAAAAAAATATTTTTAGATCCCGGAAATCAATTTATGTATGAAATTCAATAAGTCTATTTCTACCGTGCCAGGATTACTGTTTTTATGTTTTAAATTTTGATTGTAATTTTATGGTTGTTTTTAATGACAATAACCGAATAAAGTTTCGAATGAATGAATGAATGAATGAGATCAGACCTCTTAGATATGTCTTAGTGTTTCGGAACAATAAGTCTTTGCCTGCTATACCTCCAGGAACTGTTTGGTATTACTTTGATACTAATAAATTAAAGGAGTTCCTCGAAGACCTAACAGTCTATTTTGCCCTTTACCAAAATCAATTTTTATTGCATAGGTCTGAATAAGTTGCCTTTCTAGGGAAACCTTATACTGGACCTCTTCTCTAGTAATCGCCTCAGATCCCCACCAGGATAATTATACTTCTTCCTCAAAATATTTTGTGGTATGTTTGGAAGAACTAATTTAGTAAATTCTCTAAGGAGGCTTTTGTGATATTAAGCAGTGGACCAAAGATGTAATAACACATCGCCAAGTTTAGACAGCTAGCGGCTGAGACAAAGTGGGCAGAAGAAACTTTGATCACTGAGGATTACAAGATAAAATAAAGTGTCAATTGGTTCACGTATCTCAACAATTGACTTGAATGGATCAATTGAGAAGCCTTAAATATAGAGTATCGTCTAACTGACAGACAATGAAAAGGAAGGCTAAGGGTTCGATTTTAAGTTCTTTTGTGCCCAAATGCTCAATGCCTAGGATATCAGAATGTGTTAAGCCTACAAATATGAAAAAGAACTTATGCAGATAGGAAGTACACAGGCCCGGTTTGTGTGGAGAGGTGATGGCAAGTGCGTGTTCACAGTCGATCAGCACTCCTTCGAATATGCGCCATCTCGGTTAACTGCTCCAAACCCGATAAGGACCCAGAGCATGCCGGGGGGCAGGCTGTTGTGCTGTCTGTCATTGCTCTCTCGGTCGATGTGCACAAGGCCGCTCGAACATGCTGCCTGGCTGCTGGTTCTCGGTGCAGGGTGCTGGGCTTCCTTGAAGACGGGAACCCCCCTTTTAGATTCAGGACATCAGAGATGCCGCCAAAGTCTGTAAAATCCTTTGGGGCCGAGGTACTGGACGAGCTCATGGATTAGACACAGGCTTATGGAGTCAAAATGTATTGAGAAAATTAGGCGATGATCAGGCAGTCACCAGGACCTGGAAACCCGGGTCCGGCAAATAGCTGCAACATCGAAGCCAGTGGGAGCAATGGCAAACATTTTTTTAAAATCCCTGCCAAGCATGGATGCTACAGTCAACCCCCTACCCAGAACCTCTGAGAAACTACCTGCAAATAAAGCATACATTGTGAGTACCACATCTGTGATAACGACTGAGGGAGCGGCCATGGGTTGTGCAAAGGGTATTTCTGATAAACTGGTAGACATTGATTATGACATAAATATAACAATAGAGACTCTCCACATTATCAAGATTAAAAAGGGGTAGGAAGGAGGCACAGCTAGCCAAAAACAAGGATTAGCAGAGCCTACTGCCTACAAGGTTATTCAGCAGATTAACAAAAATGGCGGCTCTATTAAGAAAGTACAAAGGGAAGAACAGTCCCCGGTAACAATCGAGCAGGCAGAAGGAGACTCTGGTGACAAATTCTTTCCACTGTATGATCACTCGAGTCACTCTGGGGAAGAAGAATCAGACTCAACTGGGCACCGCAAGAGTGAGTACTCACTGGATAGCATATTTAGTGGTATGAGCAGCTTAGACGAAAACCAAACACCTCAACCTGATGGAACAGGCATGTAAACAGAGGGTACGGTCAAAAAAGCAAAAAAGTAACAAAGGTGCATCTCCTGGTTAGGGGATGTCCCCCAGTGCACAGCTGTTTGCCCCTCTGGGGGTGTATTTTAGAAATGAAAGTAATCTTGCTGATGATATCGGTTGTATAATGACGTTTCATTCGGATCAATCCAAAACATTTAAACTTCTTCAAAGTGTCTTGTGTTCAGAAAATCTATTTACATTTCAACATCAATGTATTTCATTCCATATGCATTTCGGGCAACGTGGTGCCCTTCGTCAGGGGACCCGTCTGTGAATAAGACCAAAAAATATAGAACTTATACATTGGACACATCCCACATGGGAGTGAGTAATAGTGGCTAGAAGAACATCATGTCAACATGCACATAATCTCTGTAGGTTGAGAAATGTCAAACACAACTAAGCTGTAAACATGAGCGGCGTGTGAAATATCACTGTGTAAAGCAGAAAATCAAGAAAAACACTAGGACATTTAAGAGTAAAGACGTGAACCTGGTGTTCAAGTGCTATGACATGGGAGAGTTAATGGTAAAATCGTGGACGTTATATGCCGATTGAACCATGAAACCTGATAGTACACTGTATTTCTCTATCAGGACATGTCACACACACCATTACATGTCCTACCTTTCACATACACTGCACCATGCCCATGGGGTGGCTTACATGTAATAAAAGGGAAGGTTAGGGCTTAGCAAGTGGGTGCACTTGCCAAGGTGGCATTGCCAAACTGTGCACAGAAACTGCAGTGGCAGGTCTGCGATACCTTTACAGGGCTACTTCCGTAGGTGGCACAATCATTGCAGCAGGCCCACTATTAGTATATTATTTACAGGCACTGGCACTCTCAGTGCACTTTACTAGGGACTTACCAGTAAATCAAACATGCCAATCATGGAAGCACCAATACATACCATAATTTACAGTAGGAGCACTTGTACTTTAACACTGAACAGCAGTGAGAAACTGTGCAGAGACACTAAACCAGCAAAAACAGTGTCAAAACCAGGAGGTCAGAAAGCAAAAAGACAGGGGAAACACGCCAAAAGATGCCAGATCTAATAATGGATATAAAACATTATTAACTCCCGCCATGGCTTCAGCCGCAGGAAGGGATACTTTACTTTTGTTTCTTTGGAATTGTGAGTCAAGGATTGGGCCTGAGTTTCTCTTCTAATGCAAATCCTGAAGTTAACCTTTAGAGGTTTTCGATCTTTTGGATTAATCAATTTTTAATGCAAAAGAAGCCTGGCCTGACGAGTCCTCCAGACCTTAACATGTTAAGCTCTGCTATTTAAACTCGGGCTGGGACCAGAGATGGGATGGAGAAGGTTATAATAGTGGGTGATTTTAACTGTCACCTATGTGACTGCCTGCTAGATGTATATTACAGCAGGCCTGAATGCACATTGGTAGAGGGGTTGCACATTGTTCACACAAGGAAAGGCCTCAAGCTGAACACAAGAGTACATATAAACTTGAGTTTTCCCTGGAAAAATTAGCTAATTCCAATAGCCTCTGTATTTTACTTACATTTAGCTGAAGGAGTTGTACCCCATAATAGATTTTATACTAATGTCAATGCCCCTGTTTTTGTTCATTACCAACTTTGGCATAGTTCATAGTCCATTTAGCGATCATAATCCTCTGTCCTTAGTGATCGGTGGGCTAAATGATGGTGTCAGACTAGTGCCTGACACCCAGGGTGCGATCTCCTTCATAGACCAGGACAGGAGACTTAGATGGGCTTAGGTGGAACCACTGCAGTTTAACGAGTCTCTCGTCTCAGGGTGCCAGCAAAAGATTTCCACTTGTTTGTACTTATGTTCTTCAAGTGAGGCCATCTTGTGGGCATATGCGGGCATCTCACACAAGGTGTCAACACTACTCAAGGCGCCTGTACCAAAGAACAGGTTGCTAAATTCAAAAGGTTTTGACTGCTATTGCTCTAAGGCCCTTCAGTTGTTGAAAGCGGCCCTTAAGCAGGCACCTAGTAATAAAGAGTGGGTTGCTGCCTTTCGCAGGGGATATAAATTGGCACTTGCACATTGCAAATCCATTTTAAGAAAGAAACCCTAGGATTATCTAGCTCAAGCTTGTTCCACCACAGATAGTTCATTGTTTTTGCTGGCTATATGTCAGCAATGCTTTAGTAGTATAAACAGCCCTGCTCTATGTCACTGTATAACTGAGCATCAGTTGATAGAGTATTAAAAAGGAATTTACAACTATTTCTATTTTTTCTATTTCTGGATTTGGTGAAGCGCAACAGCTACCCCGGCAAAGGGGTGTCCCGGCGCTAAGAACAGATGCACAGATTGAGGGGAGAGGGGGAAAATGGGTCACGCAGGGGTACTAATACAACAGTAGGAATTACAAGGGCAGATCTAATGGGATTTTTACTCTAGACGAAGTCACCAAGGGTATTTTGAGGCTAGCACATAAGAAGGCCGCAGTATCTCATAGGATACCCCCTGATTTGCTTCTGGATGACATTGAAATCTGGGGTCCAGACGATAGTTCTTAATTTTTCAGTGCAGGAGGGCACTCCGCTCGCGTGGTCCTCTGCCGTAATTGTTCCAGTGTACAAGAAGGGGGACAAGGACAATCCCCAATATTAGATGATTTTCCTGAATGATTCCTCCATGAAGGTCTTGGGGAGGATAATATAAAATAGGCCGATGATGTGGCCTGACAAAGGAAACATAATTTCCAAGGTACAATAAGGCTTCAGATGAGGCAGATTAACAACTGGCCAATCCCTGAATCTTCATGTAACCATTAGGAAGCATACTGTGGCTGGCCCAAGGCAAACCATCTGCCGTTTATGGAACTTACATCTTTGACCGGGCCAATCGTGAGAAGTTGTGGGGCTTGCTTCTTGCTATAGGGGTGGACTCAGATATTGTGTTCCTTTTAAGTGATCTACATGCCCACACCTCAACCTCCGTGTGGCCCTCTCAGGATCGGCATTCACCCAATCCTTTAGAACCAATAGGAGGCTTTGCCAGGGATGTTTCCTTGCCACCTTTCCTATTCACCCTCTATGTGACTGGACTGGAACAAGCCCTCCTCTTTCTACAGGCTGATTGCCAAAGATGAGTGCAAGATGGCTCTCAGTTCTACTGTACGCCAACGATGTGATTCTCATGGCGCGGAATGCTGTGAGCTTACAGTCATTACTAGATACATTTGAGACCTATATGGCTAACCTGGATGTTGCTGCAAATTTTGCAAATTCATATATGATGGTTGATGGCCCACGGTCCACCAGATCCAAAACAATCAACATAGGGAATCGAATTGTGGCTAAAGTCCCATTTTTTCATATTGTGGGGTTTTGTTTGACTCTAATAAGAACTGAAAGCCCCTGATTGAGGGAAAATTTGACCTCATTAAGGCCACAGGTCTAGTGGCAAGTGTTGGCTGGAGGCGGGGCTCCAGGCTCCCGAGTGTTTTAAGGTCTACCAGGCTAAATGCACCTTTAAGACTTTTTAATGGCAGTGAGATGTGAGGAGATATAAAAGTTGTTAATATCCAGACTGTGGGACAGAAAATTTGAGGAATATGTTGCAGGTCCCCCAGTGTAGCTCGGCATTCAGTGTGTAGTAAGAGCTAGGAACAAAATATATTGGAGATATAACTACCTTCAGACCACTGTTATGTGGATCGAGGTCTGGACCAGGGAGGAATTACTGCTCTATAGCTGATCCTCTCTGTTTTTCTCTTGACCACGTAGACAAGATTCTGTGTATTGTGTATGTTAAGGCCAATTTTAATGGCCTGTGGAGGAAGGACATATTTCACAACCTGCAGTCCCTGCACACCTTGGAGCTGAAGTCGTGATGTACCAGTTTTTGCAAGGAAAGCAGTCAGAACTGACAAAGCACACAATTCAGGGAATGAGACCATAGCTATGTATTGTAACTAGTGACTAGGACACATTTTTGTTAACCAGATTCAGATTTAACATGTTAAACCACTTGTTGGCTTCCCTTAGGGGCTGGAGTCAGTCTGGTACTTTGGGTCCTTGTGACTGCGAAACATGTCTCCACCGGACACCTTACATGTCATGGTGTTTTTTAGATATTTTAGTTTACCAAGGAAGATGTTTATATTGCTTCTATTGAAGTCGCTGAATTTTTCGCAAGTTCGTACAGCCTTTATGTTCCTTTAGCTCTTACCCAATTAACACAATAACTTTAGAGTAGCCTTTTTTTGTCAAGATGGAGACATTGCCAGCCTGATTAAATTAGATGGTGCTACCAGAGGCCTAGTAGATATGGAAGAGTGGGGCTGTCATTTTTACAAGGTTGTATGATCACTGTATTTAATCATTTTTATGTGTTACTTGTATTTTTATGATGTGATTCTTTATGTTTATGTGATAAATGTATGTTTTAGGATCTCATGTCTTGTGTGGTTATATAGCTAACTGAATAAAGATTTACTACACTAAGGTGTTTATGTGCTGCACATTTACTTTACAGATTTAATCTAAATTGGGCGTGACCGCTTTTTGTGGTTAGCTACCTAGGGGTAAGCATGAGTTAATTTAGTGACTTTTTGTGGTTCACTCTGCAAAGGACTGTGGAGTTTGCTTGACATGGGCTAACTCCTTAGTCAGCTGACAACCTAATTTCTCACATCTTCATATGCCAGAATTGACTCCATTTTGTAATGTCCATTTGATTCAAATAAACATACATAATTAGTAACCAGGTGGACTCAGAATAGCTTTCATAGTGCCTCTTCTACAAGAGATCAATTGGTCAAAAGTGATATTAAGGAGGTGAAGGAACTCTAGTTGAAACTTAAAGAAGGATTTGTAAAGTGAAGTAAGTGTAAAGCTGGCCTTATAGCCTCTGCCTCGCCCTGAAAAATGTTTAAAGAGGAAGGAGCTATTTTTGACCTGATCCCTTTTGCGAATGGTTATCACCAAATTTGATTTGGTGGTAAAATACTAATGTTTTGCAACCAGATTTTGATCACAAAACATTAATACATAAGCTAAAGAATTGTTATTTAGATAGACACCCTTTACATGCATGCCTCTTCCACACATTAAAACATGTTACTGAATCGCAATTTGAGTGTTGTGCATTTTAAAAAAGCATTTTTGTGGTCACGAAGGCTCAAATTTGACCTTTTGATTGTAAAAACACTTGGTACATCTAGCCCTTGGTTCTCTACTAGCAAAACTAAAAAAGAAGGAACAGGCTGGTAATTGGAAAAGCCACCATTAAATAGAACAATCCACATATGCATTTCCGAAGATGAGAATATTGGCCACATCTATATTAAGTTTTAGCACCTCTTTCCCGATCTAGGATGTAACCTCTGAGAGATATGCTTTACTACTTTCTTCCTTTTCACTTAATGACCTACCCTACTACATTGCTAATGATAGACGAACCCACCCGTTGCATAAGTACAATAGCAAAAGATTATTTAACATCGATACATTAAAATTCCACACCCATGAAGTGCACTCGGATTCCAAAAGGGCTTCAAGACCATAGAAATGATAGCAATCCATTGTACTTACAAACCATAACATACCATAACATACTATAACATAACAGTTAGTGCATGAGGAAAGGTTTTTTAACAAACCACATGCACATTAGCTCTTCTTAAACGAAAAGCAAGGAGAAGGCTAAATACACAACCATGTCCCATTTTCTAGCTGTTCATCCACAAAATAAATCTTCTAGTCCCAGTGATGTATTTACAAACACCATACTATTCAGCATTGCCTATTTTGAGTCTTAAATGTTTTTTTCTAAGTCACTGGGGCTGGGGACTTCATTCAAGTACTATAATTTATATCTACAGATCTATCAATTCTGTCCGACGCCCGATGGAGCTGCCTGGTTTAGCTATAGGGGAGACAGGCCAGGGATTCTCTCCCTGGACGTCACCTACCCAGTCGGTTTTTTGACAGACTTTCTTTTATCTCTCTTGTCGTTCCGCTCGCTTCCTCCCTCCTTCTATTTCTCTCCTTCTCTCCTCTCTCAATGTAGTGAGACTCACCTATTCTGTCTGATGCCCAATGGAGCTACCTGGTTTAGCTGTAGGGGAGATGGGCCGTGGATAACCCCTTTGGTCGTCACCTACCCAGTTGGTCTTTAGACAGACTTCCTTTCGTCTCTACTGTTTGTCTCTCCCCCTATCTTCACTTTCTCACCTCCCTTACCCCCACTCCTTCCCCTCTACACTTCAATTATCTCGGGCCAGATGTAGGTAAATATATTTTACCGACTCATAAATACCGAATTTTACCGATTCGGTATTTATGAATCTGTAAAATATAAGGAGGGAGATGTAGGTAAATCCAGATGTGGATTTACCGAATCTGTAAAAGTCGGTATTTACCGATTCGGTAAATACCGACCGGTAATGCCCATTCATTCCTATGGGCTTTGAAGCCCATAGGAATGAATGGGCATTACCGATTCGGTATTTACCGAATCGGTAAATACCGACTTTCACAAGGGTGCAGGGGGTGTCACTTTGACACCCTCTAGCACCCCCAAAACAGGTTCGGTGCCATGTGGCAGGCATACCTGCCCTAAGGGCAGGTCTGCCTGTCATATGGCACAGGTGTGCATGCACACCGGAATCGGTATTTTACCATCAAATTGAATTTGATGGTAAAATACAGAATCGGTAAGGCTTGTCGGACTCAGAAGAGTCCCACCTACATATCAAATGTACCGAATCGGTAAAAATACCGATTCGGTAATTTACAGAATCGGTAAATTTACCGATTCTGTATGAAATTGCCCCCTACATCTCAAAATCCATTTACCGGTCGGTAACGGCCGAAATCGGCCATTACCGACTGGTAAAAGCCTACCTACATCTGGCCCTATGTCTTCTACGCTCCCACAATTGTTTGTTTAGCAACTGATGTAATTTGGAACTGATGTAATCTTGTAATTGTAATTTTTGTGGAACCTCATGTAAAGCGCTCTGATGCCTCCGGGTCTAGCCAGCGCTATATAAAACTCTTGAATAAATAAATAAATAAATAAATAAATTGTAATTTATCAACAAATTCCCCAAAATGATTTGAAGATGCTCATTGCACTAAATGCAATGCTATGTGATCATCAAATCCAGTCATAAAAAATAAAGCTTCCGTGAATACATGATGATAAAAATTAGATGATAGCTATGCTTAATCTCAGTTCTATTAGATAGCCAAACTGAACTTATGTTATTCAGATTTGTAGAGCAGACTATCGCCTGTGGGTATATCCTCATGGGTGATATGAAACTATGGTTAGCAGGTAAAATAAGCCCTCATAATGAGCGACCTGGTTTCCTGTGCAATATAATTCATATCCCACATAATAAGATTTGACACTGAGGTGTTCAGAATTGATTATGTGTGATCATTATCACTTATTTCATGTTGGTACCACAAAATAAGGCACAATATGACAATTATGGGGATAAGTTCACCAAAATATACATGTCCCTGTAGCTTATTCAGACCTTTTTTCCCTGCATGAATCTCTGCAGTTTAGCCTGACAAAACTGTCCCGAGTTAGTTCTCACCTGCTTAAACACCTTCTATTTATTTTTTTATTCGGACCACCTGGTTTGGGATTGTTCCTCATTAATTTACCTTCCCTGTGAGAAAGTGTAAAATGTCCTCAAGTGCTTACCACTAGTCTTCAACTTTTAAAATAAAGGCCACTGCTGTGCAGCTAGGGCTATGGGCTCTCACTGATTACACGTGAACATTTGTGCACATGCATGTACAACCATGTGCAAAGTGAGCGAATGAGACTAGCGCCTAACTGAGCCCACTGTCTGAGTGCAGGCCTTATAATTTAATTGGCCATTCAAAAAGAAATATCTACATTTCGTTTTTACTATAATGGCCATCTATATTGCATTACAGTGAGTCTATAGTGTTTCACCATAAGTCTGTAGGTTTTTAGTGTATTCAGGCAGTCGCAAAATATTAAGGGGCCCATTAGGATGGCGGGCGGTGGCCCCACCGCGGTGCTGGCGAGGCGGAAAAACGCCTTTTCCCACCTGCGAGCTGCGGAAAACACGTCCGCCATATTAGTATAGCAAAACATCCCGTCCTCCGCGGAGCGACGCGCACCGCCATCAAAGTGCGCCCGCTACCGCGGCGGTGGGAGGCAATGGAAACTCTCCGCCTTGCGGAATGACGTCCGCCCGCTCCACAAATTAGGATGGCCCAAACAGGCAGACGCATCGCAGCGGAGACACCGCCCAACCAGAGACGGAGGAAACTGGACAGTGGAGCGCGATAGCAGAGACCCGGTCCACACCATCCGGTCACGACCACCATGAACCCAGTTTTACATGTGTATCCGGTGCTGTACCTGCTACAGCACTATCATCTAATGGGCCACCACGGACGACGACGCAGGTACGCAACTACACAAATACAACACACGGGCTGACACGGGGTCCAATTCCATAACAGAAACCCTGCTGGGGACAATAACACATCCACAAGGGCACCCATACATGACTCACCTGCCACCAAGTCACCCCACTGCATCCTGGACACACATCGACCGCGAACTTGCAGCAACGTCCCTGTCCCGGTCACGTCACCGCAGCGGTCAACACATGCGCACAATGCAGAAGGCTGGGCCAGTCCAAGGCATTGGCAGGGCATAAAGACCACAGGGACACACCACCCCAACCAAACATCAACACACCCCATCAAGTCACAGGTCAGGTGCCCATCCTGTGCACCCCCATGTACAGCAACATGTGCATGGGGGTGCACATGCACCACGCAAGAAACAACCAGGGAGACAGCCACTGCAGGAGTGGCTGAAAAGGAACACACAACACCAGTGCCACTCACACTGAAGGCTGCAAATACTTGCCAGTACATACACACACAAACAAACACACACCCTGGGTGTCGCCACAAACATAACACACACACAGGGATGCTTGAACAGATGCCTGTCCAAAAGCAACACACAAACACTACAGAGACACACACAGAACCCCATCAGAAACAGACATACCCTGTCAGCCAAACTGTGGAAAGGCAATGGGAGCACAGACACAACAGGAGTGCACAACCCCATCACTCAGGAACAAAACACACACACCATACCACAAATCACACAAGAAGTGCACCATCAAAGAACTACACTGCCACATGAAATCAACCACAGATGCACATGAAATCAAAACTGAACAAACAATACAGAACATTAGGGGATGCACATCAGGCAATGCCACGGCCACATACACACAGCACTGTATGCACAACAAGCAGTGTGTGCACACCAAGCAGAACAGTCACACGCAGACATGACTGACACAACCTCAACACACACAACAAAAATCAGCACAGCACAAACACAGCAGCACACCCAGGAAGTGAAGCAATAAACACATTATGTGGAAACAAAGCTGCTAGTTTTGGCTCTGAGTGGCTATCTCTATAATTTCCTTTCTGCCTATTTCATAACGTTAGCGCTAACGTTACCAGAGACCAGCCGTTTTCTCTTTCTTAACCAAATACCCGAAGACATACTTCCAATATGGCCGCCACACCCGGACGGGTCTAGTTTCTGAGGGCGTTTCCGTCTCAGTGCCGGGACTGAAACAAACAAAACTAACGCGCCGGCTTTGGCCAGGTAAGATGCGGTCCGGGGAGGTGCCGAGTAGGTAGCAAAGCACGATTTCACAAGACAGGATGTAAGTACATTAACCCTGTGTAAATGGACATCGTAAGTCCGAGCAACAAAGTGATCATTTTTCGAACTTAATGATCGTAGCGTTTTTCGACCTAATGAGCACTGTATATATTTACCGTCTTTTACAGCAGTGTATCTCATAAGTGAAATTGACCCCCCAGCGTGACCATGAAGCGTCACTTTTTCGCTTCTATAAGTAACTATTGGAATTCTTTCTGTGTACCTATTACATGTTGTGTATGTCTATTGTTTGGTCACAAAAGTCCTGTCTTGTTTATATGTGTGAATTCACGAACATTTTTTCACGACTACTTGGACTAATGGTTTGGAAAGCATGCACGCGCCAGTATGGCGCCAATCATCCTTCTAAACACAGTATGCGAGTGGCATGCAAATGTACTATGTGTACCTTCCCTCAGGGAAGGTTTGTTATTAATATTATGCTTTATTTTACAGAACCTACTAATTGAGAGGAACGTATGTATTTTAAAATAAATGCATGCATGAATTCACTTTAATATAGTTATAAGATTCACGATCCCCACGATTGGGATTTAGGAGTGGCATATGCAGGGCTGGTCCCTGCATGGTCCCGATGAAATGCTAGGGGTAGCATGAAACATGTCGACCATATTGATCACTGAGTCAACCACATTACAGGTTGCCCTACAGTGACATCAACCCCACTTTTAATATACCTGCATAGGAGCTCAATAAAACAGTTAGGCCCACTAAGTATGGTATTTTTAACACACACACACCCACTCCACTTATTCTCTTTTGCACCACACATAGTCATTCACACTAACAGTGCTCCTGCGTAGTTCGTGAGTCGCAGCACGCCCCTTTTCGTAGAGAACTGGGATGGCCCCAATGATGAAGCATGTCACCGTGGGGAAACCCCGGTGAGTGAGGGGACACTAGAGAGATATTTTTCTTTCTTTAAGGCGTAGGGTTTTAAATCAGCCATACACCTGAACTGAGCTAGGCCCTAGGGTCCCATGACTGGGATCCACACTGTTGTTTGCACTGACCTTTAGGAGGACAACCTAGTCTCATTTATCCTCCTTCTCCCCCCGTTTCTCATAGTTATCTGGCAGCAGTAGGGCTGCGGGAGTCATATACTGATAACACGGTCCAGGTATTATCAGTGATTCTAAGACCAAACAAATAACAACCAATATAGAAAAGTACACAGAATTAACAACTACATATAATGGCAGAAATTACAGGTCTCTCCTTTTCGGAGGACGAAGTAGACAGAATTATTGCCTCCATATTACCACGCACTGGGGCACCAAACAGGGAAAACAAAGATGCATCCCAGATATGGGATGAATTGACTGAACTCAAACGTAACCAGATCAAAACATTAATTCATGGTGTTATGATGGCTGAATATTTAAAAGTCAGTGCAGCTCCAAGAGGTCTCATTGTTAAGAATTAACCATTTATTTTCCAACAAGATCAGCAATTTAAAAAAGACTGGTCACTTATTTCGTGGCACTGTACCAGGGACTGGTTAGTGCTTATAGTAAAGACGGCTGCCCGCCTTTCAGAAACGTTACTGGAGGAAATCCATGCTTTAGCGATACGTTTGAAATCCTATCAGACTACCAGTGAACTAAAAAGGAGACTGGGTGAATTGAATAAAAGCATGTCAGAATTTGAAGTATCTTTGAAGGATACCAAATATGAAAAACTTTCCAAGGATCACAAAGCTTTTTCACATGAGAAGGTGTATCCATACATAAGAGCGGATTACAAAGTAAACAATAGAAATCCCGGATATAATACTGACAGCGATGGATCCGATACGGGTTCAAATAGTTCGGGTTCTTCATCGAATCACAATTACCCTTCAAACAGAAGATCAAGAAAAGGGAGAGGAAATTCCTTTAGACAAAGAGGGTACCAACAATTCCCCCTATGGCCACCTTTTCAAGGTCCACAACAATTTGGCCCAACATATGGCCCACCTCCACCTGGACCGTTTTACTATGGCCCACCGATGTATCCACAGCAACCCCCCATGAATTGGGGCACAAACACAGGTAACCAGGGTAACCAAGGCCGTCCTTTTTTAGGCAGGGGCCAATCATCCAACAGAGGGAGAAACAAACCAGGACAACAACTAAGATGGGCGCAACCAGTGGCAACAGAGGGACCACACACTCGGAGCAAGGGACCGCTGGAAGCATCAACGAGCGAACCCCAGATTTAGTAGTGAATCTATCAGACACAGTACTGACGGAAATCCAAACTAAAATTCTTAACAAAGGACTGGGTTTTGTACCAACGGCTAATGTTGACAAATTTAAATTATGCTGTGAATTAAAAGAGTTTATAAGGAAATTAAAACTCCAAGTCTTTTTCAAAGACCAAACAACAATGGACGTTACGGATACAGGTCTGAAGAAAAAGTCTACCTTTATTCCACCCGCAGCGAATTTACCAGTCGAGATTTTAGCTTTTGAGAAAGCAGTAATAAAGGAAATAAAAGATTTGGATCCACGAACAGTGAAGGTGTTCCAAAACACTAGTAATCAAGAAATCCAAGCCATCCAAGAATTATCAAACCAAAGCAGGATAACAATAAAACCGGCAGATAAGGGTGGCGCCATTGTATTACAGAACACTACTGATTATAGAGAGGAATGTCTCCGCCTTCTGGGTGACTCCAGAAATTACGCTATCATTAAGGATGATCCAACTGAACGTCTAAGGATATCCATAGCATATCTCATTGAGGAATCCCAAGCAAACGACTGGGTGAGTAAAAAAGAAACGGAGTTTCTGGTAAACACCAAACCAGTGACCCCATACTTTTATACGATTCCCAAAATACATAAGAGCCTAACCAAACCACCGGGGAGACACATAGTATCGGGTATTGGGTCAATTCTCGAACCGCTTTCCAAATTTGCAGATGCTTTCTTGAGGCCACTAGTGCAAAAAACGGATACCTACTTAAGAGACACAAAAGATGTACTCTGCCTACTAAAGGAACAAACTTTTGAACCCACGTCTGACATACTCATAGGTCTGGACGTGGAGAGCTTGTATACAAGCCTCCCCCACCGTGAAACCCTGGAAATTCTCGAGGAGGTACTGTTTGACTCCCATTGGGATTACAAAACCCCAAGACATGTGGTGCTAGAATGTTGTCGCTTGGCACTCACCGAATTTTTTTTTAGGTTTGAGGATACCCTATACCGTCAACTACATGGGACAAGTATGGGAAGCACATTTGCGCCAAGCATAGCAGGACTCTATGTTCACCATCTTGAGAAGACCAAAATATTGCATGAGAACAACCCTTATAGGAATCATATTACATTGTGGAAACGTTATATTGATGACGTCCTGGTAATATGGAAAGGCAATGAAGAAGAGGCAGAATCCTTTTTCGAATGGCTAAATCAGCAGGACAGATTCCTTAAATTCACCATAACCCTCAGCAGATCCCAACTGGTGTTCTCGGATCTTAACATCACGGCAGAGGAAGGCCTTTTGAAGACCATGACACATTTCAAAGCTACAGCACGGAATTGCCTGCTTACATATGATAGCTTCCATCCAAGGCATTTAAAACAGAATCTCCCCTTCGGTCAATTCCTTAGGTTGAGGAGGAATTGTTCAAACAAAGAGGACTACAGAGTGCAAGCTGAGGATTTGAGTAAGAAATTACAAGCACGTAACTATCCTAAGAAGATAGTAAGAAGGGCAAATAAACGGGCATCCAACAATAATAGGGATGCACTTTTGGAACCTAAGGTGAAAGATACAACTGAGAACAAGAGACCTATCTGTATCACTACATTCACTAAAGTATCAGACCAAGTAACTAAAATAGTGCAGAAGCACTGGCCTATCATCAACAGTGGCGAACTGACTATACCAATCCCAATGTTCAGCCACCGCCGAGCAAGAAATTTAAAAGACCATTTGGTACATACCCGTCCAAAATCCAACCATCCTCCAACCAGACAGCATACTCTACCAACTGGTCAATATGCATGCAATATTTGCAGTGTCTGCCACCTAACATCAAACACGAAAAATGTGACTTTCAATGATGGTACCAACTGGGAACTAAGGCAGATGTCAAACTGTAATACCAGTGGGGTAGTATACATGATTACATGCACTTGCAATTTGCATTACATCGGGATGACGACACGTAAAGTGAGTACAAGGATAGTGGAACACCGTAGCACTATTAGGTGCAAAAGAACAACAACAAGAATGACAAATCAATTCATCGAATCAAATCACACTCCCAATGACATGAGATGGGTAGTGTTAGAGACTGCAAAAACCAAAGAAAACCAAGAAAGGTTTCTTCATGAACGTGAACAACGATGGGTGTTCAAACTACGTACAGACACCCTTGGATTGAACGATGATATTCCCTGGGGGGCTTTCTTATGATTAAGGTCTAAGAACAATTTTTTGCCGTTGAGAACTATGATCCTTCTCATAGACTGAACATGCCCTGTAGGTACTATAACTATTTCATACTGAGCCTAATGGGAACCCTAGTGTGATCCTGAACTCATATGTGACATGATAAATGACCAAGAAACTATACACCTCCATCACTGGTCCTGAATAACAAGTGAACAAATTAAAAACCCTAAAATATTTTCCCACACGCAACTTCATGACGCTAAATTCATTAGAGGTATTATACTGATAATGTAGAGCAGAACCGCACTCGTTTTTTTCCCATTTGGTAAAATGATTATTATTTCAAAAACGAACAATCACTCTTCCGTTTTTTGTCATAAATGATTATAAACACATTATGTGGAAACAAAGCTGCTAGTTTTGGCTCTGAGTGGCTATCTCTATAATTTCCTTTCTGCCTATTTCATAACATTAGCGCTAACGCTACCAGAGACCAGCCGTTTTCTCTTTCTTAACCAAATACCCGAAGACATACTTCCAATATGGCCGCCACGCCCGTACGGGTCTAGTTTCTGAGGGCGTTTCCGTCTCAGTGCCGGGACTGAAACAAACAAAACTAACGCGCCGGCTTTGGCCAGGTAAGATGCGGTCCGGGGAGGTGCCGAGTAGGTAGCAAAGCGCGATTTCACAAGACAGGATGTAAGTACATTAACCCTGTGTAAATGGACATCGTAAGTCCGAGCAACAAAGTGATCATTTTTCGAACTTAATGATCGTAGCGTTTTTCGACCTAATGAGCACTGTATATATTTACCGTCTTTTACAGCAGTGTATCCCATAAGTGAAATTGACCCCCCAGCGTGACCATGAAGCGTCACTTTTCGCTTCTATAAGTAACTATTGGAATTCTTTCTGTGTACCTATTACATGTTGTGTATGTCTATTGTTTGGTCACAAAAGTCCTGTCTTGTTTATATGTGTGAATTCACGAACATTTTTTCACGACTACTTGGACTAATGGTTTGGAAAGCATGCACGCGCCAGTATGGCGCCAATCATCCTTCTAAACACAGTATGCGAGTGGCATGCAAATGTACTATGTGTACCTTCCCTCAGGGAAGGTTTGTTATTAATATTATGCTTTATTTTACAGAACCTACTAATTGAGAGGAACGTATGTATTGTAAAATAAATGCATGCATGAATTCACTTTAATATAGTTATAAGATTCACGATCCCCACGATTGGGATTTAGGAGTGGCATATGCAGGGCTGGTCCCTGCATGGTCCCGATGAAATGCTAGGGGTAGCATGAAACATGTCGACCATATTGATCAATGAGTCAACCACATTACAGGTTGCCCTACAGTGACATCAACCCCACTTTTAATATACCTGCATAGGAGCTCAATAAAACAGTTAGGCCCACTAAGTATGGTATTTTTAACACACACACACCCACTCCACTTATTCTCTTTTGCACCACACATAGTCATTCACACTAACAGTGCTCCTGCGTAGTTCGTGAGTCGCAGCACGCCCCTTTTCGTAGAGAACTGGGATGGCCCCAATGATGAAGCATGTCACCGTGGGGAAACCCCGGTGAGTGAGGGGACACTAGAAAGATATTTTTCTTTCTTTTAGGCGTAGGGTTTTAAATCAGCCATACACCTGAACTGAGCTAGGCCCTAGGGTCCCATGACTGGGATCCACACTGTTGTTTGCACTGACCTTTAGGAGGACAACCTAGTCTCATTTATCCTCCTTCTCCCCCCGTTTCTCATAGCAATACCACAGCCAACACACATACATCAAACACAACAACGACAGATGCACCTCTTTGGGATACAAGAGCAGAAGCATCTTGACCAGAGTACTGGGCAGCACACACAGCTGAAGTGCACATGAGCAATCCTCACGGATTAATAGCACAAGAACTGACTTGCATGTCAGTAGTAGACATGTAAGGGGTGTACCATAGACAAATAGAGGGAGTGCAGACCCACAATGGGTAGGCATAAGTGGCACACATATGGGATGGCATTACAACAAACAGACCATGCCATACAGGAGGATAAAATACACCATGTGCCTCCAATGCATGAGAAACACAACCACAATGGCAGTGTGGAGCAGCAGGGCTACACAGTCTACATAAACACACTCAAGACACACGGGTGATCAAACAAACACAACACTGATGTGCAAGTCACATACTTTGCACACACATAAGTGAGTAAAACAACAAGGAGGAGTCAGACAGAACAGCACGGACACACCAACACAATGCGCAGTGCACAACAGACAACTCACACATGTGCAGACAACCGTATCCACAGGGCAGAACACTCCAAACAACAGGCACACAACTCCTGGGTGACACATGTGTGTCTTTCACAATCCAGGGGTAAACACACATCCACACCCCTTACAAAGTCACACCCTTCACACTGCACACCTCTTGACTAGCCAAGAGCACACATCTCATGTAGGCCATGGGACCAGGACTAAGGGCCAACACAAGATGACCAACAACATACATAGCTGGGCACACATAAAGGAATAACACACATACATCATGACATTGCCCAGCCTGCATGCAAACCTGTGCACAGCATCACACCCTGTGCTGGCAGTGTCCCCCAACCTGACATGTGAACAATGTAGCCAACAATAGCAAACCACTAAAAAGAGAACTGCATGACAGGTAAAATAGCCATCACAGATAACACCAGTATCAGTGTCAGAATGGACTGAAGACCCTGTCACCCCTGTTTAAATATGTGATGCAGCCAAAGAGCTTGGCAATGTTTAAGTGACACATAGAGCATGGGGCATAGGCAACCAAATGCACACACCAAAATAACTTTAATCAGCAAGGACACTGACAAAACAGACAACAGGAGTGACTGTCTTTATTCACATATTGCATAGATGTGACAGTGGAACAACAGTAGACAAGAGCAGGGCACAAAATGCTGATCATATGCAAGCCAATCTGCACAGGCAAACTCCAAACAGGAAGGCCAGTGTCCATGGCAGGTGGCGCAGCAAGTACATGAGAGGCTGCACAGGGGAGACTCCAACACAGCAGAGCAACAGGGCCAGTGTCCAGGGCACAGGTGAGAGTACAACACAGCAGAACAACAGGGCCAGTGTCCAGGGCAGGTGGCACAGCAAGTACATGAGAGGCTGCACAGGGGAGACTCCAACACAGCAGAGCAACAGGGCCAGTGTCCAGGGCACAGGTGGGAGTACAACACAGCAGAGCAACAGGGCCAGTGTCCAGGGCACAGGTGAGAGTACAACACAGCAGAGCAACAGGGCCAGTGTCCATGGCAGGTGGCACAGCAAGTACATGAGAGGCTGCACAGGGGAGACTCCAACACAGCGGAGCAACAGGGCCAGTTTCCAGGGCAAAGGTGAGAATACAACACAGCAGAGCAACAGGCCTCCCAGGGAAGATGGCTACCTACTTGTTAGTTTGTGTGGTGAAGAATGCGATGGCTTCCAGGTGCTCCTGGGTGGTGTGGGGAGGGCTCCATATTGCTGAGTTGTGGGACGGGGGGAATTGTGGGAGTTGGAGTACAGGACTCCCTCCCACATACAGGCCTCCCAGGGAAGATGACTACCTACCTGTAAGTTTGTTTGGTGAACAATGCAATGGCTCCACAGTGCTTGTGAGAGGGATGGAGTGCTCCATGCTGCTGGGGTGTGGGACAGGGGGCATGGTGGGAGTAGTAGGGCAGGTCTCCCTCCCACATACAGGCCTCCCAAGCAAGATGGCTACCTACCTGTTTTTTTGGTGAACAATGCAATGGCTTCACAGTGCTTGTGGGAGGGAGGGAGTGCTCCATCTTACTGGGGTGTTGGACAGGGGGTATGGTGGCAGTAGGAGTACAGGTCTCCCTTTCATATACAGGCCTCCCAGGGAAGATGGCTACCTACCTGTTAGTTTACTTGGTGAACAATGCAATGGCTTCACAGTGCTTATGGGAGGGAGGGAGTGCTCCATGCTGCTGGGGTGTGGGACAGGGGGCATGGTGGGAGTAGTAGTGCAGGCCTCCCTCCCACATACAGGCTTCCCAAGCAAGATGGCTACCTACCTGTTTGTTTGGTGAACAATGCAATGGCTTCACAGAGCTCGTGGAAGGGAAGGAGTGCTCCATGCTGCTGGGGTGTGGGGTAGGGGCCATGGTGGGAGTATTAGTGCAGGCATCCCTCCCACATACAGACCTCCCAAGCAAGATGGCTACCTACCTGTTAGTTTGTTTGGTGAACAATGCAATGGCTTCACAGTGCTTGTAGGAGGGAGGGAGTGCTCCATGCTGCTGGGGTGTGGGACAGGAAGCATGGTGGGAGTAGTAGTATAGGCTGACTGTGATCATGCTCTCATGGTTATATTGCTTGCTATGTTTAGGGTACATGGGAGTGGGTGTCTATTGGATCTGTGAGACAGGATGTTTTGGATGTGTGGTGCAGATGGATGTGATTTGTCTGGTGTGGTGTGTGTTTTTGGATGTGCAAAACAGTACATATCAGTGTGTTGGTTGACATTTGTTTGTACTTACCAGCCTCCACTCCCCCGGATACTCCTGTGAGACTCTCAGGAGTCCGGTATGACAAGCACCGTCTCCTCCCATGGTGTGAATGTTTTCTGTTGGATGGGAGGGTCACTGCCAATCCGGTTAGCCAGCTCCCAGTTCTTGCTCCTCCTCTCTTTGACAACCCTCTTGAGATCATACCACCGCTTCATGATGTCCTTCTTCGATCGCATGGTGGACCACACTGCATTGACTCTTTGCACTATCCTTTCCCACATTTGAGTACTTGTGGCTAATGGTGTCTGTTGAACCAGCCTACCAAACAGTTGTGGTTCCACTCTGACTATCTCATTTACCATGACTGTTAACTCACTCTCTGTGAATTTGGGCATTTTCTGTGTTGCCATGGTGTGTGGTGTTTGAAGTGTTTGTGGGTGCAGGGGTGTGGGTGGTGGGTGTGGTGTTTTTGTGTGAGGTGTGTTATGTGCTGGGGAATTGTTGATGCTGGTGTGATGGTGGTGGTGGTGGTGGATGTGCTGTGTTCTCTTGCCTCTCCTGTCAGATCTGGTGGATGCCCTTCTCTTCTGGAGTGTTGCAAAGGATTGTGGTCAGTGAAGGGGCTGGTTTTATACACAGCTGTGTGGTGTGTCCACATGGGATTTTGCTGTCAGGTGTGTTGTGGGGGTTGTCCTAGGAATTGTATGTTTCTGTTTGGCATTTTTCCTTTCTCAGTTGGTTGTGTTTTGTGTATTTGGGGGGCATGGCTACTTTGGTTTGTGCAATTTTTGGCATTACGGCAGTGTATTTGCTTTGGACCGCCATGTTTTTTATGTATGGTCTGCTGCGGTAGCTATGCTGCAGCTCTTCCGCTGTCTCTCACATTCACTTCTGTATGCGACCGTGGCGGGCAGAAACAGCGGATCATACCGCGGGACCATCGGGGATATACTAATTTCCCAAGCGGAGTCACCGCTATGCTTGCGGTGAGTTGTAGCTTTTCGGCGGTCGTTTTTTTTTCCGGCGGTTGTTCCTAATTTGACAGCCGGTTTCTCCACGGTCCCGGCGGGCGGTTGTTTCCAACCTCCATGGCGGTTGGGGTGGTTTTCCGCCCGTCATCCCAATGGGGCCCTAACTTTGGGTTAGCTCAACTCAGAGAAAAGATTAATGTATATTTTCATATTGTATTATACAAAAAGATCCAGAGTGCAACTATTATATTAACTGACCCTACTTGTACTCCTTTTACAATAAGTTGTTTTTTGCAGTATATGCATTTGTCAGCCGTTAATGAAAGTTGGGCTTTGAACTTCCCTGCTGGGTCATGTTAATTACTCTGCTGGATTGCAGGCAGATCACAGTCTCCCCAGACAATATGTCTATTTGTCTGGACTAGCCTCCTTGAGGGAGAGTAAGAGGGAGGAGGAGGAAACTTGATGAACTAATTAATTCACAATTACTGAAAAGCCTGGGCATACCCTTTCTGACAGCGACAAAGGGAGCAAGCAGATCTATGGCATCACTCAGAGGCTCCCTTTTGATGTTTAGGAGGAAAGGAACCAGTTTGATGTGGTATTTATGGGCACAGTTACAGGTTACTAAGGAGGCTGTGACAAACCAAAGATTGAATTTGTGATCAGTGAAAATACAAGTATGCTGTATGGGAATTGAATCAAGGGTTAAAGGGATGATGTGGCATCAGTGGATTGGGCTGTAATTACCATCTTCTTGAACTATCCACCTCCACTTGTAAACTACTGCATAATGGGAGAGCTCTGAGAAAACTGGGAACTGCAGAGAAAGAAAGACAGACGTTGCTGCTAATGGATCACTTTCTGGAAATGACTCATAGCTTGTGCTTCTAAGGAGTGTGTTGGATTCTCTTTTCTAGGACCAATGGCACATACCTTCCTTGCCCTTCTTGAAAACAGTAGAGGGTAGACTTTAGAAGAACTTTGGATGAGAGTGTTCCCTTGGAACTTCTGTGGACTGGTCCTGTGGTGGCTGTTCCTGAAGGGTAATATCCAGGGCTCTTACAATTGACACCAGCACCCTGTGGCCAGGGGAGTGTAGGCAAGCAGTGTAGTCTGCCTTAAGGGCATTAACTGCTGCAAGGGAAGCCTTCACACTAAAGGGATGACCAAGAACGAAGAACAGAGAGCAGGTTCTGGGCTCCTCGCAGCACCCCTCTTTTGGAATGGGGCAGCTGGTATCTGGAACTGTAAAATGAGCCTTGTATCATAAAAGCAGATGCTCAGGAGCTATAGGGGCATGAATATGTCCCTCAGCTCTCCTTCATCAGAAGGAGAGTAGCTACAAACCAGCTCCTTAAAAACATTCTGAAAACTTTATAGGCCACGATGCCCATAGTCAACATTGCAGGTGTCTAAAAGTACATTATAAGGAGCAGAATCCTATACCTTCCATTTCTAAAGTCCTTTAGAGCCAGATAAATCAACTATTGTGTCTCTTTCTCCCCCTCGTCGGGAAGCTAACTGGCGGGTAAGTCCATTAAACTGAGAACAACTATACTACTTTTAGCAGATTCATGAAAAGCTTTCCAAGTGGAAGGTCTGTACATTGGAAGTAACTTGCAAAGGAGCAGGCAGGGGTTCCCTGTGCTCCAATTTTACCCCTTGTGAGGTCCAGTTCCCTGTATGTCCGACTAAAATAGACTGCATCATGCTTATTTTCTTTGAGGAGGGACAGGGTACCAAGAGAATGACCCAACACATCACACCATGCCCACAAGAATTCCAAGATTCTCTCAGTGAGGACAAGTTCTCAGGTAAAGAAGTAAATACACCAATGGATGGCCCCTCACTCCCCATGCCCGTCTTTGTGTCTTTGGGTAGGGTTTACTGATAGAATATCGAAGCTAAAAACATCGATGTCAAAAACATCGAAAAAAATATACAGAATGCAGAAATATTGTCTCCCTATACTTAAACAGGTAAGTACAAAAATATTGAATAAAAAATATCGAAGTTAAAAATATAGATGTAAAAAATATCAATTAAAAATATAAATAAAATAAAATAATATATAATAACTATATAAAACATTAATATTATATTTACCAAAATAAATTACATTTAATATACATTTTAACTAAATATAAAAAAATTACTTAATTTAAAAAAATATAAACACGCAAACATAATAATTTATACATATACATATATTTACTTTAAAATAATTAATTTACTATTATCTTTATTTAATTTTTAAACATTTAAATTATATCAAAATAAATTATATACATTTATCAATAATTTAAAATAAAAAAAACATTCTATTATTAATTAAAACATTAAACTATTACAGCAAATTTAAAACGTACATTTCGCAAAACAATACATACAACAGTAGGGAAAGTGTTGGATAGAGGAGGAGTAAACATTACTATTCTCACTCCAAAGTGTTCAAAAGTAGGGAAATTGTTGGATGGTGGAGGTGTGAAATTTACTATTCCCACTCCAGTGAATGCAAAAGTAGGGTAAATGTTGGATAGCGAAGAAAATTCAATTTACGTTTCCAATTCCAGTGAGTGCAACAATAGGAAAAGTGCTGAATAGCGGATGGGTAACATTACTATTAAAACTCCAGTGAGTGCAACAGTAGGGAAAGTGCTGGATAGCGGAGGGGTAAAAATTACTATTCCCACTCCAGTGAGTGCAAAAGTAGGGAAAGTATTGGATGGCAGAGGTGTAAAAATGACTATTCCCAACCCAGTGAGTGCAACAGTAGGGAAAGTGTTGGATAGAAGAGAAACAAAAATTACTGATAACATTTAAATAATTTAAAAACATTAGATAATCTTAAAAATAAGCAAACAATATTTTAAAAATATAGGATTAAATATATTAAACATATAAAAACAACACATATTATAATGTTAATTACATATAACAAAAAGGTACAAATAGTATAAAAAAAAATAATAAATACATTTCTAAACAATATTTATTTAAAGGAGCAAACATTAACAAACACATTATTTAATATATCAATGTATTTATTTTATTATCTACCCTATAACATCACACCAATAAAAATAGACTTCAATGTTTTTATTGAAATGTATTTCCATAATTAACATAATTAATACTGTATTTAAAGAATATTATTAATAAAAGAGATACTAATCATTTATTGAGTGCTTTAACTCTATAATTTCAACTACACACACCTAAAATTAATTACACAATTACCATAAACAATTACTAATGAATTAAGTGAAATTAACAACTAATGAATAATTCATCAATAAAAAATAAATTTCTTCCCACCCTTCTCACCATTTACACCTATAAATACCACAGCACACGCCTAAAATTATTTACAGAGGTACCATAATGAATTACTAATTAGTTAATTTAAATTAGTTAACAACTAATTATTAAATAATTAATAAGAAATTAATCTACACATTTAACATTATAATATAACAACTAAACACATTTTAATAAATAAAAATTATTCAATACATTTTATATAATTAATTTACTTCCCACCATATTCCCCTATAAACCCACAACCCACTATGGAGCAAAAAACGCAAATTTCAAATAAAAAAAAAAATTAATAACTAAGAAAAATAATTAATACCTTTTATATAATTAAATTACTTCCCACCCTATTCCCCTATAAACGCACAACCCGCTACGGAACTAAAAATGTAAGATTCAAAAACAAAAATTAATAACTACTAGAATTTTTACTCATATAATAAAAATACAAACAATTCTTATAGAAGAAAACAAACATCACACACATATAAAATATATACTAAAATACATACTATTAATAGAAAATCGATATTTTTAACAACTAAAATCTTTGTAAACGATATTAAACACTTTGATATTTTTTAATCAATATTAATTACCTAAAATCGATATTCTTGACCACAAGAATTTGTCTTTTCATATTCCTGACTCACAATATTTTTGACACGATATTTGTGCGATTCGTTATTTTTTACTTGATATTCTGTCTCTGCACCTTTGGGGAGAGCAGAAGAGTGAGACTGCCCAGTTCCTCTTACTTGCACTGCCACTCAATGGTAGACGACAAGAAAAGTAGAGCTTGTTCCCATGTGTCTAGAGCAGGCTATGAGACAATTAGGCTATGCTGGTTTAAGCTCCTGCGTGACCCTTGGCCTTCACAATCCCAGGCGCCTGACACTTGGCGCAGCAGCTTCCACTTAAAAAAAAAAGGAAAAAAGCATGTGTGAGTACATTTTAAGGGCATGATGCAGAAGGGAGAAAATCCCATGGCATAGCAAAGGAAATGCCACAGACTGCACAGTGTGCTCAAAAAGGCACTGAGTCTGTCTTGATGTTCATATATTTTCTTCCCTTCAAACCTGACCCCCTAAAACAGTATTCATTACCCACAAGCAAATTTCCATGTTTTCAAGTACTCTTAGAGCTAAGACTTTCATTCAGATGCTCTTGGTATCAGGGATTGTGGCTACTAGGTTTTGTGGTTGCTTTGTAGTTAGGTCTATGGTAGAAGAAAGGCTCTCATACAGTACTGATGTTGAATTTAAAAAACTTTACTGACAAGTGTATGTTGATATTGAATAACTGTACATGCTGTTTTATGTCAAAGACAGGTGGTACCACCCAGGAATGTTTTGAATATTGATATGCATTGTGTCTGATACTAGATTTTCACTTTAAATATCGAGGTAACGTCCTGGCAAAGCCAGAAGTCCTGATTTGTTTCATCATACACTTTTCATGTTGTAGTAGGCAAATGTGGGGTGGCGGGGTTAGGGTTCAGGGCTTTGTGATATGCAGACTGTTGGAGGTGCTTCCAGTGCACGGGAACCAGAGTGAATTTAGGAGCTTAGGTGGTTTGTGGAAACTTGCTTGCGTGTACTCCCACTGTTTGTAATGAGGGCACTTAGAGGGTATCACCATTGGCATTTCCATTTCAGTATATAATTGTTAATTTGTGTGTATAGTATGCAATAATGTACTACAGTGTTTTTCCTTTCATAAGAAACAGTAATGACTTGACAATGAATTATTAAGCATTGTTTGCAGCATCAATGAATTCTGAGGCCCTGATTCACAAACAACCTCCACACTTGGGGGGGAGGCTCTGCACTCGTGGTGGGATCTCTGCACTCATGGTGGGATGTCCACAATGGGAAACTGTAGAGTGGGGAACCCGCTACACCTGCAGAGATTCCAGTATGACTAAGAATCCTCCATCCGGTGTGCAGAGAATCAGTGTCTGAGTCTCTAACCCAAAACATCTTCCTTGATTAAACTTTGGACTGCCCTGCCTCACTGTGCTGAGAGGGAAGTGTAAAAAGGGATACTTTGTTCACAGTAGGTAAAGATCCCAGTTCTTACAGTGGGGGCTCTGTAGTCTCTCTCTGGCCTGGAACCTCCAACTTGGATTTCTTACATGAGGATGCAGATTTTATTGCACCTGGCATGTACCAGGTTTGGCAAAATCAACACAACTTTTAATTCTGTTTTGTGAGGTTACCAAAGTTACTACACGTACAGGAATTATAAGTGCCCACTTGTAATAAGGGCCCAAGGGGCATATTTACAAAGGGATTGCGAAACTGAAATGTCACTTTTTCCAATTTTCCAGTGCCACAATGCCCTGCTCTATATTTACAAAGTGGCATTAGGCCACTTTGAGTGGCTTAATGGCACGTTGTAAATATGGTACTGTTGGACCCGGCCTCATGGCGTGGTCCTACCCCTCCCGCATGGCGGGCCCAGGACGACAACGGCCCTCCACCCAGCATTGGGCAGCCCTTTTGCCCGACACTGCACGCCCCAACATTGCTGGTCCGGCCACATCCCGGACCCCCACTACCGACCTGGCTCCATCGTGGGCCCCTCACGACCTAAGCACGAGGCCGCGCCCGACCCCATCTTGGGCCCACCACGTCACGACCACGTGGCCTCGGCCCCGGCCCAGGCCCCAGCGAAGCCCAGACATCGAGGCACCAAGATCCACCCAGGTGGTCGAGTGGCCACTCGACAGATCCCGGAGAAAAGGGAGTTTCGATGGCCCTCCAGCTGTCCCCGGACGCCTAGTATCGATCGCCCTCCGGCCTCCCTGGGCGCTGGCTCCACCCCCCTGCTGGGTGTCTGGACACCATCATCCCGGCCCCTCTGACCCCCAGCCGAGAGGGTCCAGACATCAAAGGACTCCAGTCCTATATCTGGGCCAGCCCCGGAGTAGGACGTCAGTTGTATCCTGGACTGGAAGCCCTGCTGACGCTGTCACGGCCGACACCAGAAGAACTCATTGCCTGTAACCTGAAGAGACCCTGAGAGCCTGCTGGCGCTGCCGCGGCCCACCTTTGCTGTACCATCTTGAGAGCCTGCTGGCGCTGCCGCGGCTGAACTATCTTGAGAGCCTGCTGGCGCTGCCGCGGCCGAACCATCTTAAGAGCCTGCTGGCGCTGCCGCGGCTGAACCATCTTGAGAGCCTGCTGGCGCTGCCGTGGCTGAACTATCTTGAGAGCCTTCTGGCGCTGCCGCGGCGGACCCATCTTGAGAGCCTGCTGGCGCTGCCGCGGCCTCCTCTCCGTTAAGACCACCTGTCGAGTCCTGCTGGCGCTGCCGCGGTTCGACCTCTCGGAACCCCCGGCTCGAGGATTGAGAGCTGTGCGCAGGGTATCCCTTCCTGCATCCATACCGAGACTGTCCCGCTACCCTGTCCCTTTTATGAGACTCTACAGATCCCTCGATCTGCCTGTATATACCGCTGAGACCCAGCAACCTTTATTCTTGATAAAGCCTAAGAACTTAACCTCTTGTGTGGTGTCCGTTTGTAGTGTTGTGGTTACCCTGCTGTACGATCCTAGGAGAGAACCCTCACCCAGGAGGCCTCTCGATAACGCTCGGCTACTTCTCGACGGAGGGGTGGACCTAGGGGTGGTCAGTCAGACCTCTTCTGCCTCCCCCAGGATCGCCTTTCTAACATTGGTGTCAAGCGACGGGATCCAAACCGACGCAGATCGTACGGAGGGTGATTCACTCACTACCGAGAAAAACACACTACGACCATGACTACGCAAGAGACAAGACCGACTACGGAATTCCAGAAAAAAAAATGGAAGATTACAGTCACAAGGAATTAAAACAATTCTGCAAAGACCTGGGCATTGCTACCACTGGGCTAAGCACCAAGGAAGACTTTAAATCAGCCCTACAAGCATGGGTGGACACCGATGATACACCACCCCGGAATGAAGGCCACCCGGGCCCGAGCGGACGCCCGGAGACCGACACGACCCCAGCGGGGGAGAGACCCGTCAATCCAGGCACGAGCCCCCACGAAGACGCCCAAGAGCGGGAGAGGAACCGGCTCCACGAGTTGGAGCTCGCCCGACTCCGGTTGGATGGAGAACTACAGCTGGCGGAAAGGAAAATCGCACTCGAGCAACTACGGCTAGAAGGAGACCTGGAGGAAAAGCGAAGACAAAGAGACCTCGAAGAAAAGAGACTCATGCTCGAGCATGAGCGCGGCCTAAAAGAACTAGAACTCAAGGCCAAAACGAATGATGCCAACGCCTCCGGGGGCAAGACCTCGCCCCCGCCCTTGGACACAAAGGTGCACATACCCAAGGATGTTGTCAAGGAATACTACAAGAACGACGACATCCAACAGTGGTTCAAAGCCTACGAGGTCGCCATGACCGCACATCGAGTACCCCTCAAGGACTGGGGAGCCGGCCTGTGGGGGAAGTTCGTCAATGAGGGAAGAGACGCCCTGCTAGAGCTCCCCGACGCCGAGATGACCTCGTACGAGCACATGAAAACCGCTCTCCTCACTCGCTATGGACTCACCCCCGAGATGTACCGGCAGCGATTCCGAGACTGTAAAAAAATCCCCCGTACCACTTGGGTGGAATACGTGAACTTTTACAGCAGAGCCTTCAAGGGGTGGATCAAAGGCAGCAAGGTCACCACCTACCAGCAGTTGGTCGACCTCATTATATGGGAACATCTGTCCAACAACTGCTTCATCGAACTCCGGCAGCACCTCCTCGACAGCAAACTGACTGAGCCCCGAAAACTCGCTGTCGAGGCGGATAGATGGGTGAGCACCCGAGTCCCCCGGAGTCCGATGGGAGACTACGGCCGGGGAACCACCGACCACGAGGCGGTGGAGGAGGCCAGAGCAGGGGACGAGACACCCCCACGGGGTCCTCCCCTACCTCCACTTCACCAGCCCTGGGCCGAAGGGGGGTTCCCCTAGCCCGACCCGGGCCCCGCCCGAATGTGACGTGCCACAGATGCAAGCGACAGGGCCACTACGCGAACGACCCCCTCTGCCCGATGAATCAGCGACCCGGCACCACCGGTCCTCCCAACCGCCAAATCGCGGCCGCCGCCCTGGGGGAAGAAAGAGGCGAGGAAGACGACAATGACCCCGAACAGGCCGAGTGGGAGCCCGCCGCCATGATCTTGGCATGCCTGGGTGATCGAGACATGGTCCCCCGAGACCCGATCCCAGGCAACACCCAGAAATATCGCCAATGGGTCACCATCAACGGCCGCCGGGCCGAAGCCCTCCGAGACACTGGAGCCAGCGTAACAGCGTAACATCGTAACAGCGGTCCGACGCCACTTGGTGACCCCAGAGCAAATTCTCCCCAATATCATGTGCCCGGTGCGGACGGGGGACAACTCCGAGAGTTTGTGCCAGCTGGCCCGCATCCCCTTCGAATGGGGAGGGGTATCGGGTATGCTGAAGGTGACCGTCCGGGACAATGCCCCCGTGGACTGCCTCCTCGGGAACGACCTGGAAAGTTCCCCCTGGGCCAGCGTCGAGCGGAGAGAGCATCTGGGGATGCTAGGCCTTCCAGAGTGGGTCTGTGCGACCACCCGCTCCATGTCCGCCCGAGCCTTCGCCCCACCGGAGGATGCTCCGACCGAGGAACCAGAGTGGCCCGCACCGCCACCCCCCGCCATCCCCGAGGACGCCGACCCTGAACCTGGCCCCCAGGGGCCCAACCATGAAGACCTCACCGAGCTCGGCCACCTTCCAGAACTAGCTCAATGGCACCAAGAAGGTGGCCCCACCCGCGAACAATTCCGGCAGGAACAGAAAACCTGTCCCTCCCTCGGGGGAATCCGACAACAAGCCGCCACTCAAGCCGCAGGAGGCCCCTCGGGGTCCCACTGGGTCTATTGGGACCACGACCTTCTCTACAGCGAGCAGAAAGTTGCCGAACTAGGGGCCAGCCAAGTACTGGTCGTTCCCCTCCGTTTCAGAGACTTCCTCTTGAACTTGGCACACGACGTGCCCCTCGCCGGGCACCTGGGGCAGGATAAAACTTACAGCCGCCTGGTGGCCCATTTCTACTGGCCGAAGATGCGCAACGATGTGCACAACCACTGCCGATCCTGTCCGACGTGTCAAGCCAGCGGGAAGAGCGGGGGAAAAGTCAAGGCCCCACTCCAGCCCTTTCCTGTGGTCACCACCCCCTTCGAGAGAGTGGGGATCGACATTGTGGGACCCTTGGACCCCCGCACCTCTCAGGGGCACCGCTTCATCCTCGTTCTGGTGGACCATGACACCCGCTATCCTGAGGCCATCCCGCTCCGAACCATCACGGCCCCAGTAGTAGGCCGAGCCCTGATGGGGATCTTCTCCAGAGTCGGCTTCCCCCGAGAAGTCGTGAGTGATCGGGGTACAAACTTTATCTCCAAGCATATGCGATCCCTGTGGCAACAGTGCGGGGTCACATATAAGTTCACCACCCCGTATCACCCCCAAGGAAATGGACTTGTAGAACGGTTTAACCGAACGCTGAAGGGGATGATCAAGGGCTTAGACGAGCCACTACGACGCAGATGGGACGTCCTGCTGCCCTGCCTCCTGTTTGCGTATCGAGAGGTACCCCAGAAGTCCCTGGGGTTCAGCCCCTTCGAACTATTGTATGGGCACCCGGTCCGAGGCCCCCTCAGCCTGATCAAAGAAGGCTGGGAGACGGCTGTCCGAAGTGCCCCACCAGATGTCTACCAGTACCTCCTGACACTCCGCAACCAGACTCGGAAGTTCCGGGAACTTGCCGAGGCCAACCTCGAGGCCAGTCAGGAGGAGATGAAACACTGGTATGACCAGAATGCCTCATCCATCGAATTCGAGCCGGGCCAGCAAGTCTGGGTCATGTCCCCGGTTGAACCTTGCGCCCTCCAGGACAAATGGACGGGGCCCTTCAAAGTGGTGGAGCGCAAGAGCCCCGTCACTTACCTGGTGGACCTGGAATCCCCCCGGAACCCCCTCCGGGTTCTGCACGCTAACCGGCTCAAGCCGCACATTGCCCGCACTGAACTAAGTCTGCTGCTAGCGACCGATGACGGAGCTGAAGACGACTCCGAACCCGTACCAGATCTCATGAGCATCACGAGAAAGACGGCTCCATCGAAGGGGTCACACTCTCCTCGACCCTGACCCCAGAACAGCACCAAGACTTCCGGGAGCTGCTGGGGCAATTTGCAGACCTATTTTCCCTCACCCCTGGAGTCACCCGGTGGTGTGTCCACGATGTGGACACCGGAGCCTGTAAGACACCGAGCTTTCCGAGTGCCCGACCGCGTTCGGGCCTGCATTCAATCCGAAGTGGCCAAGATGCTAGCTCTGGGGGTAGTCGAACCCTCCGACAGTCCCTGGGCCAGTCCTGTTGTCCTGGTCCCTAAAGCCACCGTCCCTGGCACACCCCCGGAGCTCCGGTTCTGTGTTGACTACCGGGGGCTGAATGCAGTCACCCGGACCGACGCCCATCCCATTCCCCGGGCGGATGAACTGATCGATCGCCTGGGGGCCGCCAAATATCTCAGCATCTTCGACCTCACGGCTGGGTATTGGCAGATCGGCCTCACCCCTGGAGCACAAGAGCGATCGGCCTTCTCGACCCCTGATGGCCACTACCACTTCAAAGTGATGCCCTTCGGCATGAAGAACGCCCCGGCCACCTTCCAGAGACTCGTGAACCGGGTACTGGCCGGACTAGAAGAATTCAGTGCCGCCTATCTAGACGACATTGCGGTGTACAGCCGCCACTGGGGTGAGCACCTGACCCACCTCCGAGAGGTCCTGTTGGCCCTCCGATGGGCCGGACTAACAATAAAGGCCAGCAAGTGCCAGATCGGCCAAGGGTCCGTGACGTATCTGGGACACCAAGTGGGGAGCGGCCTGGTGGCTCCCCTCCAGCCAAAGATTTACGCCATCCGGGCCTGGGAGCCCCCGATCACCCAAACAGCCGTTCGAGCCTTCCTGGGGCTCACAGGATACTATAGGCGCTTCATAAAAGACTATGGCAGCATTGTGGGGCCCCTCACAGAACTGACCTCCAAGAGGCTACCCCAGAAGGTGCGCTGGACCCCAGAGTGCCAAACAGCCTTCGAGGCTCTAAAGACTGCCATGTGCACCGCCCCTGTGCTCCAAGCCCCCGACTACAGCCGAGAGTTTGTGGTCCAAACCGACGCCTCGGAGCACGGCATTGGGGCGGTCCTCTCACAAGCGAACCCTGAGGGAATCGACCTTCCCGTTGCCTTCATCAGCCGGCGGCTGCTGGCCAGAGAACAGCGCTGGAGCACCATCGAGAGGGAAGCCTTCGCCGTCGGGGGGCACTAAAGAAGCTCCGGCCCTACCTCTTTGGCACCCACTTCCGGGCCAAGACCGACCACCGGCCCCTGCGGTGGTTGATGCAGATGCGGGGAGAAAAGCCTAAACTGTTGCGATGGTCCATCTCCCTGCAAGGGATGGACTTCACTGTGGAGCATCGCCCCGGCAACGACCACGCCAATGCTGATGGCCTGTCCCGATTCTTCCGCCTCGGCGAGGAGAATCCCCAAGAAGATGGGTGACTCTCCCCTGCCTTCAGCTGGGGGGGACGCGTGTTGGACCCGGCCTCATGGCGTGGTCCTACCCCTCCCGCATGGCGGGCCCAGGACGACATCGGCCCTCCACCCAGCATCGGGCAGCCCTTTTGCCCGACACTGCACGCCCCAACATTGCTGGTCCGGCCACCATCCCGGACCCCCACTACCGACCTGGCTCCATCGTGGGCCCCTCACGACCTAAGCACGAGGCCGCGCCCGACCCCATCTTGGGCCCACCACGTCACGAACACGTGGCCTCGGCCCCGGCCCAGGCCCCAGCGAAGCCCAGACATCGAGGCACCAAGATCCACCCAGGTGGTCGAGTGGCCACTCGACAGATCCCGGAGAAAAGGGAGTTTCGATGGTCCTCCAGCCGTCCCCGGACGCCTAGTATCGATCGCCCTCCGGCCTCCCTGGGCGCTGGCTCCACCCCCCTGCTGGGTGTCTGGACACCATCATCCCGGCCCCTCTGCCCCCAGGCGAGAGGGTCCAGACATCAAAGGACTCCAGTCCTATATCTGGGCCAGCCCCGGAGTAGGACGTCAGTTGTATCCTGGACTGGAAGCCCTGCTGACGCTGTCACGGCCGACACCAGAAGAACTCATTGCCTGTAACCTGAAGAGACCCTGAGAGCCTGCTGGCGCTGCCGCGGCCCACCTTTGCTGTACCATCTTGAGAGCCTGCTGGCGCTGCCGCGGCTGAACTATCTTGAGAGCCTGCTGGCGCTGCCGCGGCCGAACCATCTTAAGAGCCTGCTGGCGCTGCCGCGGCTGAACCATCTTGAGAGCCTGCTGGCGCTGCCGCGGCTGAACTATCTTGAGAGCCTTCTGGCGCTGCCGCGGCCGAACCATCTTGAGAACCTGCTGGCGCTGCCGCGGCTGACCCATTTTGAGAGCCTGCTGGCGCTGCCGCGGCCTCCTCTCCGTTAAGACCACCTGTCGAGTCCTGCTGGCGCTGCCGCGGCTCAACCTCTCGGAACCCCCGGCTCGAGGATTGAGAGCTGTGCGCAGGGTATCCCTTCCTGCATCCATACCGAGACGGTCCCGCTACCCTGTCCCTTTTACGAGACTCTACAGATCCCTCGATCTGCCTGTATATACCGCTGAGACCCAGCAACCTTTATTCTTGATAAAGCCTAAGAACTTAACCTCTTGTGTGGTGTCCATTTGTAGTGTTGTGGTTACCCTGCTGTACGATCCTAGGAGAGGACCCTCACCCAGGAGGCCTCTCGATAACGCTCGGCTACTTCTCGACGGAGGGGTGGACCTAGGGGTGGTCAGTCAGACCTCTTCTGCCTCCCCCAGGATCGCCTTTCTAACAGGTACCCTTTCACACAGAGATCTGCATGAAAGGTGCGTGCAATGGGTGTTGTTGTGGGCATTTCTCCGCAACACCCATTGCGTTTCGAGGCTGCTCCAGATTTACAAGGATCTGTAAATCTGAGGCAGCAGCAAAAACTTACGATATGCATAAGCAGGTGTTAGATTGGTGTTACGAGGAGAAATTAATTTATTTTTCCTCGTTTTTGCTCTTTCTGTGTGCTGCATGTGGCACACACATAGAAAGAGCAAATTGCCTTTATAGATTGGTTATGTGCAGGAAGGTGTTCCTTCCAGCACATAAAGAATCATTACCTGCAGACAGGCACCCTTGCTCCATGGGGGCAAGGGTGCCTGTGTTGCAGGAAATCGTCCCTGCAACACAGACACCCTTGCACTATGCTGCAAGGGTGTCTGTGTTGCAGGAAATCATCTCTACAATGCAGACACTCTTTCACTGTGGTACAAGGGTGTCAGTGTTATTAAAAGAGAAAACACAGAGGTGCACCATATTCTTGTAAATATGACACATCCCTGCATTTGTTAAATGATGCAGGAGTGCAAAATTAGCTGCTGTGCTGCACCGCTTTTGTTGTAAATATACTTCTAAGGGTCCAATTACGAGTTTACCGGTGTGGCAGTGAGGAGGACCCACCTCTGCACCAGTAAACTCATAATTGGACCCTTAGGGATATATTTACAATCCTGTGGTTGGGCCACTTGCCAGATTGTGAGTTAAACTCATGCTCTGCTGGCTTTTTTGCAGTTCCCACAGTGATGCCTTTAGAAATAGGAACCGCAATGGGACTGCCAAAAACAGTTCCTGCGTGGCACGGACTCAAAGGGTATGCTGTGCAGGGACTGGTGTGCATACACACATGGGTGTGCATACACAGGGCATGAGGTACAGGAGGGCCCTGAAGGGCCCCTTTCGTTTACTCTCTGACATGGTTTTCATGAAGCAGGAACCGCCATGAAATCCCTGGCAGAGATGGAGCTTGTAATATGCCATGGTGGTCCTGCCAAGCATATTGCGACCTCTGGACCGTCGCACCACTTCCAGGGAATGGTAGTTACCTGGTGGCAGCGGCAGTCTCATGGCGGTCTCACCACCTGAGTCGCAATCAGTCAGTCGGGAGACTGCCTCGCCAACATTAGTCTGGCGGTCTTCGGACCACCATTCTCCTTATCAGGCCCTAAATGTTTAAACAGAAGTGATCATGCTTCCAGAGTCTGGAGGCCGAAGAAGCTCATTTGAATACAAGGTTGTATTTCTTAAATGTGAACCAGAAAACAGGCATATGGCAAAAACGAGAATATATTGACAAAGGTGCAGTGTAACATAAAAGCATATCACATACATTTTTAGAGCACATCATTGCACAATAATTTTAACCAGTATACGTAATTAACATTATAAACTGTCTACATTAAAGTTGACAGAATAGGTCACATTTAAAATTATAGTTTGATGCAACAATACATCACGTCTTGCTGTTCTCAGATTTCAAACTGCTGCAATTTCCAGTTAGGGTAAACATTATCAGCACGCTGAAAATTTTACGGAAAGGCTATACTTTCTAAACCTTTTTAGGTACTGCAAATCTACTGTACAACATTAGTACATCAAAGATAACTTGAAATAAACAGATTAGGATGATAGCATTTTAAGAAGGCAAAGCGCCCATTTGTGCTGAAGGAGATAAAGTAGGTAGATTATTGCACATAAAAGTAACAGGAACACAGTCACACCGAAGTAATCAATCATAGTTCAAAAGAAATTAAGTAGTAAACTCAGGAGACAGAAATAAATTGACTTGCTCATTCCGATGCAACAAACATACCCAGCAGGTCACTCAGTATCACAGGATGAATGCCATTACAAGAGATCAGGCTCAGAGATATCTTGTGGCGTTCAACCGCAGTCAACAAAGGGAAAGTATTTGGATACATATTTTTAAAAGAAACTCCTCGTGTTCGCTTTGAACACGGACTACAGATTTTGCTATTACATATAATTAAAGTGCAGTACGGTCCTGGCCCCCATTTGCAGTGAAATTGCGGAGAAAATATTTATTTACATATTTATGTCTTTAATAATTTGTATAAACACCCTAGCCCAGCAAATTTAAAGAGCACAGCATGGGCGAAGCAGAAAACAGCAAGATATGTTATTTTATATTGTTATGTTTTGTGATGTTTTCTTATATATTGTTGCTTGCATTTTATAGCACTTGTTAACATTTGCATGGTCCTTGAAGGACTTTTATCATTTGGATGGCAGTTGCAGTTGTAGGGGACTCGTTGACAGAAGTTAGAGTAGGCTGTTGACACTAAATAAGATTGCATTGTGTATTGTATGAGGTGCGTCATTCTAGAAAGAGGCTGTAAAGTTAGAATAGACTAGTGTGTTTGTTCGTGATGAATTATATATTGGATAATGACTAGCTTGGCCCCGCTTCTAGTCTATTTATATGCTAACAGTCAAGTAAACATACGTGATGTATACATACTTACATACATACAGAATCAAGAATAGACTATTTAATCATCTCATTTGAGCCATGCCGTTGGCATTTTTTCAGAGTTTCCGCTGGCTGGAAGGGCTGTACTTAAAGTCCTGGCATTTCCTGGAAGGTTACATGGGGCTTTAGGAATTCTAATAAAACGAATTTCGTAGTGCGCGCTGCATCGCATTTTGCGATGCAGGGCGCGCTACGAAATTCGATTTATTAATTAAATTGTTTACTTACCTCCAATTATCCATATTCCGGGTTTTAGCACCCCCCACCTTTCTGCCCCACCAGAACTCCCTCCAAGTGCCATTGCTGATGATGGTTAAAGAACCAGAAACACGTATCTAGAGATCAGCACTATCTGCGCCAACTGTGGCGAAACACTCAAACACTCTTGAAGCAAGCAAGTAACTGAAACTGCATTTACCACAATGCCCGGGGCGAACCTTGCTGGGAGGTGAAGCAGTGTGCCCCCACCCCTGTTCCTGTTTAAAAGTACTCCCGTGAGTCATTGAGCTGACGAGCTCGTGGATGAAGCACCTGCATGCCTGTGAGAGGTACCTGACCTCGGAAAGATGTTTGCAGCCTACTCAGCAAACCCCAAATTTCAAAGACTGTAATCTCTATTGATGAGGGTTAAAGAACCAGAAACACGTGTCTAGAGATCAACACTATCTGCGCCAACTGTGGCGAAACACTCAAGCACGCTTAAAGCAAGCAAGTAACTGAAACTGCATTTACCACAATGCCAGGGACGAACCTTGCTGGGAGGTGAAGCGGTGTTCTCCCACCCCTGTTCTAGTATGTTCCCTTGTCAAATTCTAAACACACAATCAATATACTGTATGCAGTACACCACATTAATTTTCAAAATCTGATGTGGCTGAATGTGAGTATGTTCAAAGTGGTACATAAATGGGGCAATATGAACCCTATTAGTCTGCTTTCCGTTTGGGGGTACTGTCTCTTAACGTATCCGAAGTAATAGCTCAATATCAAGAAGAGTAAATGTATCAGTAAAATCGGATTAGCATTGATGTTCTAAAAACAGCCATTTTGCTCTGGCTAGTCCCTAAAAGTGTGGGATATACTTGCGTAGAATGACTGTACTTTTAAAGTTAAAAGTAAATATCGGTCATGATGGAGTAAAAGAACTCAAGCTTTCGGAGAATATTCCCAGTAACCTTGATATATGTACATTCCTGAATTATTGCTGTCGGTACCATAATCAATCATTTTTATTTAGAGCTATCTATCAATTTTGTAAAATAAATAAACTGCACAAAAAGAATTCAGTGTTTTCCTGATGAAAGGAGTTCAAAGGACTCACGATATGAAGTAAAATATTTCACTATTCATCGGAAAGAGTTCTAATGGCATTTCATTGAGTTCAATCACAAGTGTCACATGAGTTAAGTCAGATATATTCGAAGCCTCATAGCTTGATCCTCATACTTTAATTGGGTCCAATTCTTGTTTACTGTATACCCTTGGTGGTTCTGAATGTAGCTTAAACAATAATTTTTATTTTTTGGTTTTGCTAAACTTACCCGAACCAGTGGAGTGCAAGTGGGACAACAGTATACTGTGTACACTGTGTCACGTTTCACCTGGCATAATTTCTTTTGGCACCCTTCCGAAATGCCAGTTTCTGCTCACTGTCCTAGTTTCTGCTACAAATACAGTCCAGCTGATGCCTGTCCTTGGTCTAAATATAGGTAGAATGAATTTCTTTGCCACCTTTCCTTTAACATGTTATGTTAGGTTATGTTAGGAGGAATTTGTAAAGCGCAAACTGTCACTCCGAGGAGCATCATGACGCTGAGCGGATCACCTGAAATTTTCAGCAACACTACCAGGGTGGGGGGAAGTAATGTATGGCTTACGGAGTCTTACATGTAAGTAAACATTTAAATAAATAAAACGAATTTCGTTGAGTATACTGCATCTCAAAATGCGATGCAGTCCACGCAATGAAATTCGTTTTATCTATTTAAATGTTTACTTACCTGTAAAACTCCGTAAGCCGTACATTACTTCCCCCCACCCTGCCCCTCCCCCTCCCCACGTCACCGCCCTGCATTTACTCCCACTGCCGGCCGGGGCTGCTTCCTCATTCTAGTTCTGCTAATATTGTATCAGTTGGACTGTATAGCCAAGACGGTGAGAAAGATAGAACTCATATGTATTAGTGGTGGGAAAAATCATCAAATGTATTTCCAGAATCAGGCACTGAGCAGGGCTCAGCTCGCATTTCCTCTGGATGAGTGACACACTTCAGGTTTTGAGCTGAAGTGAAATGCAAGTCACAAGCCAAATGAAATTCTATTCATAAGCCAAAATAAAGCGCAGGTCGCACGGCAGAGCCAGGAGCAGTACACTGACTCATCACGCGCTGTGCTCCCAGGAGAACATCTAGGGGGACATAGGGAGTGGCAGGCATGCAGGCCAGCACACCATGGTCCTTAGTAGAGTGGCAATCCCTCGAGCAGCCCATCAGAGCAGGTAGCAGGTCAGCACAGCAAAGTAGGCAGTCCTCATGGCCGTGTCTCCTGGCAGCATGGCAGTCCTCTGGTCTAGCATGTAGAGATAGCAGCGTCTGGTTACAAGTCTACGCAGTGTCTAAAATCATGGGGTCAGGACCCTTGTACTTACACTCATAAATGTTTTTGATGTAGTGGGTTACGTCACAAAAAACACTAGAAGTGTACAACAATCCCTTTCAACCCAGCCCTTGCTCCAGACATCAACCCTTTGTATGAGGGCAGGACACAACCTATTCAAATGTAAAGGGTGAACACCCTCTCCCTCTCAGAGGCCAAGAAGACTATCAGTATACAGGTGAATTCAGATGTAATCCCTGTCACACCCAGCCCTTCCTGTGTTGTGGTTGTCTGGAAAGTATGCACCACATGTAACCATGAAACTGTCACCCAGGTCTGATGTAGATTGCAAAGCACAAGAGTAATAAGCACAGAGAAATGTTCAGTTTAAAATAGTAACAAAAGACCAACTTCACCCGGAAGCAGGATTTATCACTACCATTCTAAACATGCCAAACATGGCAGACAGATTTGGAATTCCCAATGCTAGTCTATAAGAAGAGTAGGCTTCACAGAAGTTAGAAACAAAATAGGCTGTTTGTCACTACCCGGACATACCACGCATAAAGGCGTATGTCCCAGCTTTGGTTATGTTATGTAACACAATCTTATGTAGCGCATGTACACAATAAGTTTCTTGGCGCTGTGGTAAAGAAAGGTGGCATCTAGTCAAGTTAATAACAGTATGCTGGTGTGAAAAGCCAGGTTTTCAGCAACTTCCTTAAGCTCATATAGTTTGCTGCTAGTCTTATTTCATTTGGAAGTATATTCCAGATATGTTGGACTATGACTGAAAATATTGCTCCTCCCAGCCTTTTCCACTTAAATCTCAGAACCACAAGAAGGTTGGGCTGATATGAGATTGCGCGTCGGGGTATCGCTCTGGACTCTTGAACACATAAACTTCGGGCTTTTGTTACAGAAGCCAATGTAGCTTGTTCATCAGTGGTTTGATATGACAGTGCCTAAGTTGTTGAAAGACCATTCTAGCTGTTTGATTTTGCACCATTTGACGTCTGTTGCTGAGGCCTATTGGGAGTCCCAGGTAAAGGGTGTTTGCATAGTCAATTCGCGATAGGACTAATGCAATGATGATTTGGATAATTGCTTCCATAGAGAAGTATTCACTAATTTTCCTGAGTTGGAGGAAGCATTTGGATCTTACCGCTCCTATCTGTGATTTCATGTTTAGATTCTCATCACTTTGGATAGCCAAACATTTTACAGCTTTCTTAGGTATAGAGGGAGATCCCATCTCCTTTGGCCAATACGATGGAATCCAGTTGTTGCAATTTTTTTATGAATACAATCTCTGTCTTATTAGAGTTGAGCTTCAATTGATTATCTTTCATCAAATCTCTGATATATTACATGGTGTTTTGGAAGAACTCCACTGATTCCGGCATACCATTGATGGTGAAGATCAGATGTGGTTCATCAGCTTAGTTATAGATTTTTGCCTTTTTGTGCTGGGTGGTGTGTACCAGAGCGCGAAAATAGTGATTGAAAAAATGTGGGGGTAATGAGGATCCCTGCGGTACACCACAATTCAAGTGGACATTAGCTGAGTAGTAGGAGGAGAGGCAAACTGATCTGGCGCGGTCTTTGAGAAAGGATTTCATCCAGTCTAGGACCACCCCTTGAACGCCTGCAGCCTCGATTTGGTCGATCAAAATTACATGATCCACGCTGTCAAAGGCCGCGGATCATTCTAGTAGGACCAGTGCCTGAATGCTGCCTCCATCTGCTTTTTCTTCTCTCATATCATCCACCACAGAGAGAATGACTTATTCAGTTGAATACATGAAGCGGAATCCTGCTTGGTGGAGATCAATAAATATAGAGTTCTCTAGAAAGGAGAATAAGTGCCTCTAGGAATTTTGATAGGTAGAGGGAAATAAATATAGGTCTGTAGTTGTTTATTGAGAGAGGGTTCATGCCTAGCTTTTACTGGAGTGGAATTATCATGCCCTCTTTAAAAGATTGAGGGACACAGACCTGAGTTAAAGATTGGTTCAAAAGGGATAAAGCGATATCTGGAATACTTTTTGGGATCCTTGAGGGGGCACACATCTATTGGAGATCTAGATTTAACTTTTGTCATTAGTTCCCTAAGGTGGGCTTGGCTGATGAAGGATATAGCTGGGAGAGGAGTGGGGTTTCTGTATTTGGGCGTGGTCTTTATGTCTAACTTTATGGCAGGAATTGTACCTTTTATCTCGTTTATTTTGTCCAAAATGAGGAGTTTACATATCACATAATTTTTGTGTGGGGTGATTGGTAGTATTACTCGATCTGGAATTGATAACTCGCTGACAATTTCGAAAATATCTTTTGATTTAATTTCAGAGTTTATGACTTTGTTAGAAATTTTTTATTTTGGCTGTAAATTAGATTTCTTTAATCTTTTATACTTTTAACAAAGATTTCCTTGTTTTCAGTTAGGTATGTTTTCCTCCATTTCCATTTTGTCTGGCACAGTTTTATTTTGCCTTTCTTTCAATCTTCCCAAAAACATTTTGTTGCCTCATGGCGTTGAATTGATCTAGTTCTTTGAATTGGGGCATGTATATTGCTGGCCATCATTTGCCAGTCTGATATTACTTCCTCAAATTCACCCATATTCTCCATTGAGGAAGACATATTAGATGTCAGGGTATCTAAGAAGGCCTTAATATTTATATGATTCCACGTACCTTTTACTGACACAGCACCCTGCTTATAGGGCTATCTAATACCTTCCTTTGGGGTGACCTATGTGTAATAAAAGGGGAGTTTAAGGCTTGGCAAGAACTTTTAAATGCCAGATTGAAGTTGGTTGAACTGCAAATGAATGCCGTGCAGTGGCAGGCCTGAGACAGGTTTGAAAGGCTACATCTGTGGGTGGCACACGCAGTGCTGCAGATCCACTAGTAGCATTTTATTTAAGGGCCCTAGGTATATGAGATACCACATTACAAGGGACTTAAAAGTAAATCAAATATGCCAAACAGGAGGAAGCCTACCATACCATGCTGAAAAGAAAGAGCAAATGCACTTTAGCACTGATTGGCAGTGGTAAAGTTCAAAGAGTCCTGAAGTCAAAAAAGAACAAAAAAATAGGTGACGTTAATTGAAATATTTTTGGGGGTAACCCTGCAAAAATGGCCAGGTCTAACACTTCACTATACTAGGTTCATTTACTTCTGATTTATATGCTGTGCTATTAATTACTTGTGGCATAATTTGCATTTTGACTTTAATAGTTATAAAAAGCATTTATAAAGATCTATTTTCTGTCATCCTTATGAGAATGTTTCAGAAGTGTTATGTGGGCCAGATTTGATTCAAAAGTGACAGTTCCAATCGGGGAACACCAAAGTCCAAGCTACAGGGACAACACCGCTCCAATATTGAAACTCCAGCGCTAAATTTGCATTGCCTTAGCTAGGAATCTTGCAAGGGTTCTGAGCGCTGACAGATCTTGGTAGCAGAGGACGGTTCCGATTGGAACTGACTTTTGTCCTTATATTAATTGGATGTAGAACCGGGTGGGGTACCTTCATGGTCCAGACTGTTTTCACAGAGAGTTAACTTTTTTCCCACCAACCTGATCTTGGTTCCAGAGAGACGAGAGACAAAAGGTGGATGTGGGAAGAACCACAACATGAGTATCAATAGGGATTGCATGAAGTAAGCAGCGTATTGCATGTTGGGAATTGTAGTAAGCATTGTAAGAGAGGGATGCTGAGGTAAATAATAGAGGATAGATAGCGGATGGTTTTGATTTTTGTTCTTATTTGAGCTGCCGTTAATGTGGCTTTGATTATGTATTTTGAATGGGACACAATCGGAACACCGCAGCCTCAGCCATGCATTGTCTGACATCGCTAGTGTAACCATGCATGTCCCTTAATCATGCATAAACGTGGTTAAGGCAGCACGCAGTCTAGCTGCTAGCTGCAGTAGGGATGGAAGCAGAAATATCTCGTCAGGGAGAGAGCCGCAGTGAGGTAAGTCAGGGCTGGGGAGTCGAGGGTAGTCTTCTGGGCTGGGGTGTTCGGGGGTAGTAGTTCTCTGGGCTGGGGTTTGGGTGTAGTTTTCTGGGCTGGGGGTCATGGGTAGTTTTTTGTGCTGGGGCTCGGGGTAGTATCTGGGCTGGGGGGGGCGGGTTAATTTTTAAGTCTGGGAGGGTTGGGGGTAGTTTACAGGCCTGGGGCGGCCGGGGTTTTTTCAGGGCTGGGGAGGGCCGGTAGATTTTTAATTAGGGGTTAGGGTATTAGGCCTAAGGGAAGTGGAAGAGGTCAGGTTGTTTTAGTAACAGTGCAAGGGTGGGGGGGTCAGGGTTGTATTTATTATGGGACAGGGTTGTAGTAATAAGGGCAAGGGAGGGGAATGGGTAGTCGGGTAGTGTTTAGGGCAGGGCGGGTAGTTTTTAGGGCTGGGGGACGGGTAGTTTTTTTTAAAATATGGGTTTGGATTTTAGGCCTGGGTACAGTGGAAGGAGTTGGGGTTTTTTAGGGACATAGCAGGTGGGTGAGAGGGTGTTCAGAGTAGAGTTTGTTAAGAGTTAGGAACAGAGTGGGTGTTGGTAGGGGGTCGGGATATATGGACCTCAGAGGGGTAGGTAGGGAGTTCATAGCGTAAGGCAGTGTAGGGGTGTTGCAACCTTAGCCCATCATACCCCTTACCCTTTCATGTCTTTACCACAAAATTACATGGTAAAGGCATGCATGGTAAAGGAATGTGTTGTTAAGACACATTCGTTGTTTAGGCTAACTGGTAGAGGCAGGTGTGGTTTAGCCATGCATGCCTCTATCATACAACTATTTTGAATTTTAGATGAGAGATACCTAAAGTTAGAAGCTGAATTGGTAATCTTGCCTGGTAAGACAGGTGTACTGTAAAGCACTATCAGTCACAGCAAGTTAAAAATTACATTTTCTTGGTTGAGTGGATTAATAGAACTTGGTGGTGATTTACTCCTGAGTGAACTAGGGGTGGACATGCTGAAGTTGTGACTTTCACCAGTTGAAAGTTCACTTTAGTGTGAGAGCAAGTAGAACATCTTTCTTCATAGTAAGGATTGTGTAGATGGTGCAGCCAAACAAAATAAAGCTGGGAAACATTAAATTGATTGAGGTGTATGGTCAATGCTGTGCTGCGCTGTGATAGGACGAATTGGAGTGTTGCACTATTACTATGTCATGCTGTGATTGGTTAGTGAGTAGTGAATCTGTGATAGTGTGACCTTTGACAGAGATGCACTGGGATTGGTGTATGAGCTAGAGAGACTGTTAGTGCGGAACGAATGTATGACGCTACAACGCATACATTTACAACGCATGCCTTTACAATGCAGTTTTTACATTGCAACATCCTTTACAATGCACTCCATTACATCATATGACACTACATCACATTTTTAGAAACTACCTTTACAATGCATTCCATTACATTGCTTTATACCTTTACAAAGCATACCATTGCATTGCATTTAGATTGTTGTCAACCAACAGTTACAACCCTAGGCAGGTGCAGGGAAATAATCAGCACCAACAGAAAACCTAGAGTTCCCCAAAACCCCATGACAATGCAAGGAGGCCCAATATCCATAATGTGTGAAACTGCCCTAAATCAGGATCAATGAGTGTGCCTGAAGGGAGAGATGGAGCACATACTTGGCGCCGTCCTAGTAGTGAATCAGCTTGGATCATATGTTGAAGGAGAAGTAAATGAACATCCTATATCTTTCCTAATAGACACAGGAGCTACTCATTTAACGGTTAGAATTGTTCATGCCCCTAGCCTAGACCTCTCTAGAAAAGAAGTATAAATTGTAGGTAGCACAAATCAGCAGCATAGTAATCAGGTTACTGCCCTAGTACCAGTAAAAATAACATATATAAACACACACCATCAATTTGTAATTTTTGTATCAAATCCTGTAAACCTTTAAGGTAGAGATCTTCTTTGCAAGTTGAATTGCGTCATAGATAGCATAGCATGCAGGGTGGTGCAGGGATTGAGACTCAAAAAGCTGATGCTGAGTTCAAACTACAATCACTAGCGTCTGTTTTCAGACTCTATGCATTCTTCACAACTGAAGATTTGCCTATTGACTTAAGAGAGACAGTTAACGAGGTAGTTTGTAATTTTACTGGTAAGGAGATTGGGTTGATTAAAGGTACTAAGCACTCAAAACCACCCTCAGACCCAATGCTGTATATCCTCAGGTATGTCCATAGAAAATGTCACCCAAAGCCATTTTAGGAATTGCAATTGTTATTGAGAATATGATATAGAAAGAAATCTTGAAGGAAGTAATTAGAAGTCCTTGCAATTCACCTATATTGGCCTTACAAAAATCAAATAAAATTGAAGATAGTTCAAGACTTCCGAAAGATTATCCAGAATTTTGTTTCAAGCTATCCTGTGATACCAAACCTTGCTGGGATTTTGTTTCAAATTCCCTCAGAGGAACAGTGGTTTACAGTCTTTAATCTTTGCCAGTCATTCTTCTCTGTTCCGATGCACGAAGATAGTCAGTATCTCATCGCATTTCAGTTCCAAGAGAAAACCCTTCTGTGGTGTCATGACCCACAAGTGTGTACAGAGAGTCCTTCTTATTTTAATCAAATTCTTTAAAGGAATTTAGTGACGTTGTACTTACCATGTAGTTCAAATCTGATTCAATATATTGAAGATCTACTGATTGCCTCAATGACAAAGGAAGCTTTCAAACAGGACACCATTGCTTTACTTAAGCACTTGACTGAGAACAGACATATGTTTTTGTCCAAGAAGTTGCAGTACCATCAAGAAGTCATGTACCGAGGTTACCAAATCTCATGAATGAAAAGAGACAGTCCTTAAAATTAAATTCCCTACTCCTCAGAGACAAGTGAGAATGTTTTTGGGAATGGTTGGTTACTGCCTACAAAGGATACTGAACTTTTCTTTGATTGCAAAGCCTTTGATAAGATTGAGTCATGCAGATGTTGATGACCCGATAGCAAAGGATGATGAATGCAAGGAAGTCTTCCAAGAGCTTATCATTTTATGTTATAGTGCAACCACTCTTATAATGCCAGAAAAAGCTAAAGATTTAGTGCTGTTTGTCATGAGAGAGATGGCTGCGCATTGTCAGCACTAACTCAAGCGCATCCATTCACTTTTTTTCAGCAACTCTTCATCTGGGAGCCACAGCTTTACCTGTTTGTCTCATAGCGGTTGCAGCAGCGAGTCTGAGAATTCAGTAAACAGAAGGGATTGTGATGGATTATCCTTTGGTTGTTATGGTACCTCATACAATTGAAATTCTCATGACATGATCCAGAATGCAGCATAGGGCAAATATCTACCTAACCGATATGAGAGAATTATTCTGGCTACTGAGCATGTTTCCAGCCAGAGATGTAACACATTAAATCAAGCATGTTTGCTGCCTACTCTAGAGGGAGAGGATGAAAATGACTTTGACCATGGCTGTATCAATGTAACCGAGTTATGCACAAACCAAGACCATATATACTGGATGTACCTCTTTCAAATACTTACCATAATCCTTTTGTTGATGTGTTCATGTGTAAGAAATTGACGTGGCATCCTAAGAGCTGCATATGCCATAAGTACATTAGGCATACTAGTAGAAGCTTCCTGCTTGTGCCAAGTAACTTCTACACCAGTGGCTGAATTAATTGTCACCACCAGAGCCTGCTGTACCATAAAAGAATCACAAGTCACCATTCACACTGATGGTCAGTATGAATTTGGAGTTGTGCATGATTATGGTCAGTAATGGTCACCAAGGGGATTTTTAACTGCTGCTGGCAGTCTTATTAAAAATAGACTGAAACATTTCAAATTTACTGAATGCTTTGTAAAAGTCCAAGGAGATTGCCATTGGGAAATGTGCTGATCTCAAGAGTGAAAATGACTTTGTCACAAGTGGCAACTGATATGTAGATGAAGTTGCCCGGTACTGCACTCTTGAGTCTAGCACATTTCACTTAGACGAACCTTGTAACCTAGAAGAAGAAACTGTGATGAGACTGTGACAAATATGTTAATGAATTCTGTGCATACCTTTAATGGATTATGGGCATTTCAACAAGCTGCCCCAGAAATAGAAAAGACCAAATGGGAAGGAATAGGGTATATAAAAGATGCTAATGATATTTGGGTGTTCAGCGAAGGAAAGCCTAGGCTACCATATTCTCATGTACCTTCTATTGTGTGACATAAGCATGATCCAAATCATGTTTTTAGAGATGGGATGAAGTGTACATTTAAACCCTATTGGTATCCTCTGTTAAGAAAGATGGCACAGAAGATTATTGTATGAGGTGTATGATCTGTCAAAAGCAAAATGTAGGCGAGAGGAGCAGTAACAACGGGTCACATTGGACCTCCAAATAGATTTCTTGGTGATGCCTCTATATAATCAGCTGAGGTATATCCTTGTAATTGTCTATCTGTTCTCACAATAGGTTGAGGCTTATGCCACCCAAAGATGTGACTGTATAACAGTTGCCAAACTACTGTTGCAGGAGTTGTTACCACATTTGAGCATGCCAGCTTATCTTGAATCTGATCAAGGAACTCACTTTTAAAGTGAGTTTACACTGTTGATATGTACAGCTTTAGGTATTGACCAAATGTTTAATTGTAGGGATAGACCAGAATCATCTGGAGTGTTACAAAAACTGAATGAAACCAATTAAGCTAAGTTGGCAAAGGCTAGTGCTGCTACATCACTTAAATGGCCTGACATTCTTCCTCTAGTGCTTATGTATCCAAAGCACCCCATGCAAAAGAACTGAATTATATCCGCATGACGAATTGATAGGGAAAGCTATGCATGTACCCGCTTTACCAACAGAGGTCCTGTTGAATATCATAGATGTCATGGTTCTCGAGTACTGCAATGGATTGGCTGATGTTGTGCATTCTTTCTTTTATCAGTTTGACCTTGCTATACCAGCAGTATGAGACTCCAGGTCATGGTTTGAACCCTAGTGATTGGCTCACATCAAAAAACACATCTGGAAGTCCTGTCTGGAAGAGAGGTGGTATGGACCCTACCAGGTTTTCTGGTTACAAATATTGCCAACAAATGTGCTGGTCTTCGTGGTCTTGGATACATGCCTCCGATACATAAGAGGGCAAGGCACAAAGGGGCAAAAGTAGAGTCAACAACTACTGATTTTCCTAGTCAATTGTGCTTTGAGTTGTCTGAGGCTCAAGAAGAGGAGGAGGAAAACCAGATTGGAAACCCACCAGCTTCATTAAATAAACAGGCTGCTGAAAGAGAGACGGATGTGAAGGTTGCAAACTCAGCGACTTCTGTAATTTGAGCAACTAGACTAAGACTATGCATACGCAGAGGCTGTGAGAACTCGTGGTAAACTGAAAATAATCTGTGGCAACACATTTCCGGAGAGACAGAGTTGGAGTCTGAACAAAGAGACTCTACTATAAAAAGTAATCAAGCTATATGCATCTGAATCAAAAAGCTCAGACACTTCAAGGGAAAGTCGGCCACACTCAACAACTTTTAGAAAGAGAAAGTTGATATTTAAGACTAGACCAGTGATGATCCGGGAAGATAGTGAGATAGAACAACAAGAAACAAACAGACATTCATGACTTTGAATCATGTGATGTAAAATGATGAAAAAGAGAGAGAAAAGTGGATCGAAAATATGCTGGTCTAAATTGAACATAGACTGAACATATTATGGAAACATCAAATTTGATTCAGATGTTTGCTTGACAGATCCAGACAAACTTTCTTTATATAAAATAAAAGAAAGACTAAAAAAGCTGGATAGATTTGAAAATCAACAAGTAATCAATGTCAACAGGACATTTAGAGAGTTAGGGTAATGGTTAAAGGACGGCAGCCCCTTAAGACATCCAGTGGATGCAGAATATAATTCCTAATAGTTTCAAAGATATGGAGGAGACAATAGGTACATCATTTGAGGACAAATTTGTGTTCATTTTAGCGGTTTCCTTGGTTAGACTTAAGTTGATCACAGTGCAGTCACACTGCAAATTTGTTGTTGTAAGTAAGTAATTTGCCCTTTTAGTTGCTATATTTGGATGGCAGTTGGATGTTTATTTGCTGGGAGGAGATGACCTTTCTAACATACTTAATTTAGTGTTGCTTCTGTGACTAGTTCTCTATTGCATGAAAAAAAATTCACACCTCCTACAACATGAGAATGTGTAGAGTCAATGTGCATTAGCAAATGATATCTGAATATATAAAGGTTATTCAAGTTGAAAATTATTTTATTTGTTCTTATTTGTCTGCTTCTGCAGCTGAAGGTGCAGCTTATTTTCACCTTCGTTTATCATATTAGTTTTCTTGTTCTGTCTTGCTATATATATATATATAGTATCAGCAAAACTCAATTAAATGGTTTTATTGTGACCTTGGTAAATCCTTAGAGAATGTACCTATTGTAGACAAAGGAAATCTACATCTGTGGGCTACTACTTTAAAAAAGTGACAGTTAAGGGAACAGTGTGAGTATATGATAATATTCTTTACTCCTTTAACTAAGAAAATCATGGTTGATCATAACGCTCATAATGTAACATATACAAATTAATGCAGGTAAAGGAATCTTCATAGGAGAATTGAATGAAAGGATAAGAGTAGATGAAGAAAAGGAAGAAAAGAAAGCCAATGATGTCTATATTTTTGGGAAAGGTAAGGAGATTTTGAAGGAACCTCCTCCTAAATTGAGTCTTCAAGAAAATAAGAAAGAAACATTATATATGGTATGACAGCCAGAGGTAATGGAGACAATTGATAAGGTAGGATGGAGTGAGTGTGAAAATAGTAATTTAGTGAAAGGTAAGACTCTTTCCAACCAATAAGCTAAATGTAAGGGCATATATTTTGTATGTGGTAAATCAGCCTATTTTCATTTACCACATAATTTGGTACAAGATTGCTTTGCTGTATTGTTTTTCCCCGAATCTACCATACAAATAATATAGATTTACTTCTTGAATATTAATTAAGACAAAGCAGACAAAGCTTTAAGCAGATTCATAATGATATTTTAGGAGACCTAATACCATCTGTATGAGTGGCACTGAACAATGTGAAGATTAGAAAATTGTCTACCTTAGTTGACAGGCTTGCTGCTAACACTGCAAGTGTTTTAACAGTGATCAACAAAGAGATGCTTGCAATGTGGGCTATGATTATGCAGAATCACCTTGCTCTGTATTTGGTGTTGGAAAGTGGTTTATTAGTAGTGATAAGTAGGGACCTACCACTAGTAATACGGCCACAAACACAATAAAAGGTTCAGTGAAGGTCTCAATAAATGATTTCCTTGCTCAATCCTGGGTAGGTGGCTGTAAGTAGGAAGGCAGGAGACAGGTGTGCAAAGCATTTAAAAACACCAATACAGTACATAAGTGGGACACATCCACAATAAAAACCCAACACCAATTTCTACTAATATAAAATATTTTTATTACTAAAATGACACCAAAACAACAAAGATCCAGTGTAGGGAACCAGAGGTATGAATTTTTTAAGATTAAAAGTAAAATATTGCTTAGAAGCAAATGTCGCTCAAAGGGTTAAAAAAAGTCACACTGGACCAGGACAAAGTTCATAGGTAACACTTTAACACTTGCTTGCAGAAGTGTTTCTTGATGCAGGAAAGTGGTCCACTGCACCAGCCAAGGGTTCAGATGCTCTGGTTTGCTTCTTGGGGTCAGGGACTACAACTCGCACAATACACTTGGGTAACTCATGGAACTTTTTACAAAAGTTGCTCCAAACATCTCCGAACTTCTAGAACTTCTTCCTGTAGTTCCTTGTGGGTTCAAAGTGTCCAAAACACAAATCTAAGGACTAGAAAGCCTAAAGATAGTTTGTTCGATGTTGGGACTACAATTCCCACAATGCCCATAAATAGTCCTCTGGACGCACTAGAAGATGGGGACTTCTTGGTGGAGATGATGCAGGTGGTCTCCGTTAACCTGTAGCTTTCAGGGAGTCGACTCCATAAATGCCAGGCAAAATCCTCGGGCTGTCGTACCAGATTGCGCAGCAGTTGCAGTCCTTCAAAGTTCAATCCTTTGGGTGCAGATCAGCATTTCAGCAGGGCAGTCCTTCTTCTCCTTGTTTCAGTCAGTAGATCTCTTGTAGCTCCTTTGTACTTGTTACTTTCAGAGAGTCTCTCCTTAATACTTTTGATGCACGGCACGGCACAGTCCTTAAGGCAGTAGTTCCAAAGTGTGCACCAGGTATAGTCCTTATGAGTAATGTCCTCTTGGGATGCAGACCAAGGATTGCAGAAGGGCAGTGTTTCTTCTCTTGATTTTTTTCAGGCAGGGATCTGAGTTGCCTTGCAGCTCTCCCATATTTATTCACAGTTCTTGAGTGTCAATCAGGGTGGCACCCCTAACCAATGGGGGTAAAGGTGGGCACTCAGAAGTATGCCCTTTTCCTCCAAAGTGAGGCAAAATCGTATCCCAGAAAGCACTGTACTCAAAAATCCAAAATGGAGAATCATTCTCCTTGAGGGTTAGATCTGGCAAAGCCATCCCACTGGTGTGGCTAAGATTCCGTAACACTTCCCTTCCAGCCCCCTCACCAATCAAATTACTGGGCCTCCTGTCTACCAGGGGGTGCAGGATGGTGGTAGGGGTGAGCCTATGCCCCCACCAAACCATTATTGTCTGTTTGAAGACCAGTTTGGCCACTCCATCCTGCCTTATGCTCTGCAGCTTGCAGTTCTCCTCCCACAGGAAATCCTTTGTTTCCAATCAGGCCACTCCACACCTCATTAAGACAGCTTGGCTCAACGTCAGCAGCTGCTGCCCCATTTACTGCTGCTGACACCTGTAGCACCGGCTTCTCCCTTCGGCTACCATCAGACGTCTGATGTCACACACTGGGTTCGGAGGAGACGGTGATGGACCAGCCGAAGCAGCTGCAGCTCTGAGCTCTAACCGGGGTGTACTCTCCTTCCCGCTGAGGGCCACTGAAAGTTAAAGGCTCCGCATCCTGACTCCTGTTCTGTGCACTGTACCTATGTCTGGCCCCTACAGGTGGGAGGAAGCAGGTAGGTGTAGCGTCTTGCTAGTTTGCTGCTCCAGTAGCACTCTTTTGCTCTCTCTCTCTCTCTCGTGACCGGAAGCGTGACTGGAAGCCTGGATTACCTTCCTGCACAATACTATCCACAGAAGTGCATTCCTCTTTTTATGAGTGTACAGAATGAAGCACACCTGCAAAGAGGAAGTAACAAGGAAAAATAAAGATATTTCTCTTCGTTAACCGAGCCTTGGGTAGATGCACCATTTTGATGCAAACACAGGCTTTACTAAATCTGTGTTTGAGTACAAATACTTAGGTGGCTGTTGGGAAGAGCCAGTGCTCCACTCCTGTTACGCATCCCTGAAGCAGGCTATGCACTGCCTTGCTTGACTTTTTTTTACAAAGTCACACAAAGTCATGCAAATGGGCAGTGGTAGCTCTTCCGCTAAGGTGGAGGAGCGTCGCCCCACTGCTCATGGAGCACTGTAAAAAAAGGAGATAATTACAGAAGTTATTTCTGTTATTATGATTTTTTGTTTTTTTGGCCAGGTTGAGCGGGGCTGGGACACCTCTGATGTCCAGGAGGGGGAGTGGTTGCTGAACTCCAAAGTGCACATGACTGCTTGGCTGGCCCAAAATGGCCAGCCAAGCAGTCCAGCGCACTGTGCATGTTCCCCACCAGCCTGCATTACACAGCCCGGTGGGAAACATGCCCAGCCTTCCATTCCCAGTCTGAGTGCTGAGCCACAGTGCTCAGACCAATCACAATGCTGCATTGCAGCATTTTGATTGGCTTAGGGAAAGGAGCCTGTGTGCTTCTGGAGGCGAACCGACATCACAACGAGGGACACAGAGGAGAGACAACTCGAAACTCGACGGGAAGGTAAGTGTTTTTTCAATTTTGTAACCCCCCTGTGGCCCCTTTCCCGCCCCTCCACTCTCATTCCCTGCCAGCCGCACCTGCAAATGGGGCACTGCATGCCTTTGTAAATAATTAAACCAATTTTGCATCAGGGCCGCGCAAATTGCCACATCCTCAACACAAAACCTGGGTAAAGGCCAGATTTACTAACCTTTCACTCAACGCAGTGTAGCAAGACAATTTGCTGTGCTGTGCTGTGTTGTTTGAAAGAGGGAGAGCAGAAATGCATTTTACCTACTAAGATATGGCACACTTCTGCTCTCTCATAATGCTGGTGCACATCAGGCAGCTTAGCGCCAAAGCATGCACCTTTGCACCATGTTTCTAGTGTGCCTATGTTACAAGGAGGGATACCTTTCTGCACAAAAACAATCTCTTGATTCATTTTCCTACTTTTGTGTGTGCTGCAGATTGCCTGAAATCCATTGGTGGATGCATGGGAATGCTCATGTTCCACTCATGGAACGCCTCCCAGAATGGAATGTAATGCAATGCAGCACAAGCTACTGCATTGCTTTACAAATTTTCCACAAAGCCAAGCAAGGCGGGCAAAACGCCCCTTAAACCTGGTCCTAGGTTTATGCAACTTTGTATATTTTCTGAATATGTATGTAGAAACATTGAAATCTGTTCAAACCTACCATTTAATTGTCATGAACATGTATTTGTTTGCCATCACATCGGCAACCAGACATTCAGAAGTATCAATATAGATGATTAATGAAGTTAAAAAAAAACATTTGATATAAAGGTCATAAAACTGCCTATCTGGAGGCTTCCAGTCTTGTTACCGTACATTTCAACACTAAACTTTAAGGGGAAGATCTACAAGAAAGTGCTGCAGCGTGGCACCGCAAGCCCTTTGGCTGTGCCACTCTGCAGCTCTTTCAGAGCACAGGAATACGACATATTTACAAGAATATGTCGCATTCCTGTGGTCTCCCCTGCGCTAGTGCACAAACAGCTGCCAAGTGCCGACACAGGCACCCTAGCACCATGGTGCAAGGATTCCTGCGTCGTGGGGAGATTGTTTTTGTGCAGGAATCAATCAATCAATCAAAGCATTTGTAAAGGCCACTACATATCCGTGAGGGTCTCAAGGCGCTGGGGGGGAGCTGCTACTGTTCGAAGAGCCAGGTCTTGAGAAATCTTCTGAAGGTCAGAAGGTCTTCGGTCTGCCGTAGGCGGATGGGGAGCTTGCTCCATGTCTTGGCGGCTAGGTGGGAGAATGATCTGCCGCCGGCGGTCACTCTCCGGATGCGGGAGACGGTGGCAAGGGCGCGGCCTGCGGAGCGGAGCAGGCGGGTGGGGTTGTAGAGGCTGAGTCGGCTTTTGAAGTACGCTGGTCGGTGTTGTGGAGGGTCTTGTGTGCGTGGGTGAGGAGTTTGAAGGTTATCCTCTTGTTGACAGGGAGCCAGTGCAGGTCTCTCAGGTGGGGTGTGATGTGGCTGCTGCGAGTGATGTCGAGGATCAAGCGTGCGGAGCCGTTCTGGATGCGTTGGAGCCATTTCAGGAGATTGGCCAAGGCTCCTGCGTAGAGGGCGTTCCCATAGTCTAGTCTACTGCTGACGAGGGCCTGGGTGACCGTCCTTATCATTTTCGTGGGGATCCACTCAAAGATCCCAAAAAGCATGCAGAGGGTGTTGAAGCAGGAGGAGGAGACGGCGTTGACCTGCTTCATCATGGAGAGGGTAGATTCGAGGATGCCCCCTAGGTTGCGTGCCTGGTCAGTGGGTGTTGGGTGTCTTCCTACTGCAGTCAGCCACCAGGAGTCATCCCAGGCCGAGGGGGTGGATCCGAGGATGAGGACCTCCATCTTGTCCGAATTCAGCCTCAGTCGGCTGTTCCTCATCCAGTCTGCGAGAGCCTTCATTCCTTTGTGGAGGTTGGTTTTGGCGGTATGGTGGTCCTTGGTGAGGGAGAGGATCAGCTGGGTGTCGTCAGCGTAGGAGATGATGTTGAGGTTGTGCCGTCGTGCGACGTGGGCGAGCGGAGACATGTAGACGTTGAACTACGTTGGGCTGAGGGATGAGTCTTGGGGTACGCCACAGATGATCCCGATGCCTTCGGAGCAGATTGGGTGGAGGCAGAAGATCTGTGTTCTGACGGAGAGGAAGGAGGATGTCCAGTCTAGGGCCTTCTCCTGGATTATGGCGTCGTAGAGGCATGTTCATAGTGTGCGGTGGCAGACCGTGTTGAATGCAGTTGACAGGTCCAGGAGGATGAGGGCCGCAGTTTCTCCGTTGTCTAGCAGGGACCTAATGTCATCGGTAGTGGCGATGAGGGCAGTTTCGGTGCTGTGGTTGCTACTGAACCCGGACTGGGACGGGTCCAGAATGCTGTTCTCCTTGAGGAAGCTGGTCAGATGTTTGTTGATGGCTTTTTTGATGACCTTCGCTGGGAACGGGAGAAGGGAGATGGTTGGAAGTTCTTGAGGTCCTGGGGGTCCGCCTTGGGTTTCTTGAGTAAGGCGTTGTCTCGAAGGAGATGTTGATGGTTTTCCGGAAATGGGGTGTAATGGTGCTGCTGGCTTTGTTGAAGATGTGGTGTGGGAAGGGGTTTGCCGGGGATCCAGAGTGGACGGTGCTCATGATCTTGATGGTGTTGTTGATGTTGGTCCAGGAGAGCAGGGGGTTGGTGTGGGTGGTGGTCGTGGGAGCAGGGCTCTCAGTGGCTGCCGGGGTGGTCCCTGCATTGAAGCTGTCATGGATGTCTGCGATCTTGCGATGAAAGAAGTTGGCCAGCGAGTCGCACAGGTCTTGTGAAGGTGGGATGTCGTTGGAGTTGGAGCAGGGGTTGAAGAGCTCTTTGTTGTTGTATGCATTGTTGCCCAGGCTGTCTATGAAGGAGGTTCTTTTGGCAGATCTGATGAGGTGGTGGTGTCTGCGGCTGGCCTTCTTGTGGGATGTGTTGCTTTCCGGTATTCGTTCATGGATCCAGTTTTTTTCGAGTTTTCGGCAGGTCCGCTTGGAGGTCTGGAGGTCTTCGGTGAACCAGCTGGCTTTCTTGCTGGTGTGGGTGTTGGAGGGCTTCTTGAGCTGGGTGAGGGTGTTGGCGCAGTCTTTGATCCACTGTCTGAGGTTGTGAGCGGTGGCGTCAGGGTCAGTTGGGTCTGCGGGTGGGCTCCGTGCGAGGGTGGTGGAAAGCTGGTCTTCGGTGACTTTGCACCAGCAGCGGCGCGGAATCAGTTGGGTGCGGTGGTCCGTGTGGGTTTTCGGAAGGTGAAGTGGATGCAGCGGTGATCGGTCCAGTCGAGCTCGGTGGTGTGGTTGAAGGAGACCTGTGAGCCTGCAGAGAAGATGGGGTTAAGCGTGTGGCCAGTGGAGTGGATGGGTGTGGTGATGAGTTGTCTGAGTCCGAGGTTGGCGAGGTTGTCAATCAGGGTGGTGTTGTTGTTGTCGAGGTGGAAGTTCAGATTCCCGTGGAGGATGTAGTCCATGGAGGCAAGGGCGTGTGTGCTGACGAGGTCGGTGATGGAGTCGCTGAACTGTGCTCGGGGTCCGGAGGGTCTGTAGATGAGGGTACCTCTGAGGGTGGTGTTGGGATCGGTGTGAATCTGGAAGTGGAGGTGTTTGGCGGTGCTGAGGGTGTTGTCGGTGTTGGTTGAGACTTTGAGAGTGCTCCTGTGGGCGATGGCGATTCCTCCTCCTCCTCCATTGGTGCGGTCCTTCAATCAATCAATCAATCAGAGTACTTGTAAAGCGTGCTACTTACCCGTGAGGGTCCAATGGCGCTGAGGGGAGAGGGGGATGTTGCTCCTGCTGGAAGAGCCAGGTCTTGAGGAGTCTTCTGAAGGCCAGTAGGTCTTGGGTCTGCCGTATGTGGGTAGGGAGGGTGTTCCAGGTCTTGGCAGCAAGGTAGGAGAAGGATCTGCCGCCGGAGGTCGTTGGATGCGGGGGACAGCGGTGAGGGCGAGGCTGGAAGAGCGGAGCTGGCGGGTGGGGGTGTGGAAGCTGAGTCTGATGTTCAGGTAGGCTGGTCCGGCGTTGTGGAGTGCTTTGTGTGCGTGGGTGAAGAGCTTGAAGGTGATCCTCTGGTCGATCGGGAGCCAGTGTAGGTCTCTCAGGTGGGGGGTGATGTGGCTGCGGCGGGGGACATTGACAGTCAGTCGGACGGAGGCGTTTTGGATGCGTTGTAGTCGTCGTAGGTGTTTGGCTGGGATTCCTGCATAGAGTGGGTTGCCGTAGTCCAGTCTGCTGCTGACGAGGGCCTGTGTCACCGTTCTTCTTGTTTCGGTCGGGATTCACTTGTAGATCCTGCGGAGCATGCGGAGGGTGTTGTAGCAGGAGGAGGAGATGGCCTTGACCTGCTTAGACATGGAGAGAGGAGTCAAGGATGAATCCTAGATTGCGTGCATTGTCAGTGGGTGTTGGTGCTGTTCCCAGTGTGGTAGGCCACCAGGAGTCATCCCAGGGTGATGGGGTGGGTCCGAGGATGAGGACCTCCGTCTTGTCCGAGTTCAGCTTTAGACGACTGCTCCTCATCCAGTAGGCGATGGCCTTCATTCCCTCGTGGAGGTTGGTTTTGGCGGTGTGTGGGACCTTGGTGAGGGAGAGGATGAGCTGGGTGTAGTCAGCGTAGGAGATGATGTTGAGGTCGTGATGGTGGGCCACTTGTGCAAGGGGGGCCATGTAGACATTGAACAGCGTTGGGCTGAGCCCTGGGGGACGCCGCAGATGATGTCGGTGGCTTCGGATCGGAAGGGTGGGAGGCGGACGCTCTGGGTTCTGCCGGAGGACATGGTCCAGTCAAGAGCCTTCTCTTTGATTCCAGCTTCTAGCAGGCGTGTCTTTAGAGTGCGATGGCAGACCGTGTCGAAGGCGGCTGACAGGTCCAGGAGAATGAGGGCTGATGTTTCGCCGTTGTCTAGTTGGCGCCTGATGTCGTCTGTGGCGGTGATGAGGGCTGTCTCGGTGCTGTGGTTTCGTCTGAATCCGGACTGGGATGGGTACAAGTTGTTGTTGTCTTCCAGGTGGTGGGCCAGTTGCATGTTGACGATTTTCTCGATGACCTTTGCCGGGAATGGGAGCAGGGAGATGGGTCGGAAGTTCTTGAAGTCCTTGGGGTCCGCTTTGGGCTTCTTGAGGAGGGTGTTGATTTTGGCGTGCTTCCAGCTTTCCGGGAATGTCGCTGTTTCGAAGAAGATGTTGATGACCTTCCGTAGTTGGGGTGCGATGGCTGCTTCTGCTTTGTTGAATACGTGGTGTGGGCAGGCAGTTGGCGCTGGTGGTGTTCACAGGGGAGGTGGAGTCTGGCGTAGTCGGGGCAGTCGTATTGTTGAAGCTGTCGTTGATGTCAGCGATCTTGCGGTGGAAGAAGATGGCTAGTGAGTCGCACAGTTCTTGTGAGGGCGGGATGTCGTTTGAGTTAGCACTGGCGTTGGAGAGTTCCTTTATGATGCTGAAGAGCTCTTTGCTTTCGTGTGCGTTGTTATCCAAGCGGTCTTTGAAGGAGGATCTCTTGGCTAATCTGATGAGGTGGTGGTGTCTGCCGGTGGCGTCCTTGTGGGCTGCGTGGTTGTCTGGTGTGCGTTCGTGGAGCCATGTCTTCTCCAGTTTCCGGCATGCGCGTTTAGAGGTCTGGAGCTCGACAGTGAACCAGGTGGCTCTCTTGTTGGGGTGGCTGTTGGAGGGTTTCTTGACCGGGGCGAGGGTGTTGGCGCAGTCGTCGATTCACTGTCTGAGGTTTCGGGCTGCGGCATCTGGGTTGATGGGGTCGGTGGGTGGGTTCTTGGCAAGGGAGGTGATCAGCTGGTCTTCGGTGACTTTGCTCCAGCAGTGGCAAGGCAGCTGTTGGGTGCGGTGGTGCGTGGTTGGTTTCTTGAAGGTGAAATGGATGCAGTGGTGGTCGGTCCAGTGGAGTTTGGTGGTGTGGTCGAAGGCGACATGGGAGCCTGTGGAGAAGACAGGATCCAGCGTGTGGCCGGCGGCATGGGTGGGTGAGGTGACGAGTTGTCTGAGGCCGAGGTTGGCGAGGTTGTCGATCAGGGTGGTGGAGTTGGCGTTGTTGTTGTTCTCAAGGTGGAAGTGCAGGTCCCCGAGGAGGATGTAGTCCGTGGAGGCGAGCGCGTGGATGTTGGCAAGGTCGGTGATGGAGTCGCTGTACTGAGCCCTCGGTCCGGGGCATCTGTAAATGAGTGTTCCTCTGAGGGTGGTGTTGGGGTCGGTATGGATCTGGAAGTGCAGGTGTTCGGCTGTGTTGAGGGTGTTGTCTGCATGGGTGGCGACCTTGAGGGTGGACTTGTGGACGATGGCTATTCCTCCTCCGATTCCATTGGCGCGATCCCTGCGGGTGATCTTGTAGCCGTCTGGGATGGCTATGGCGATGTCGGGCGCCGAGGAGTCATTCCACCAGGTCTCGGTCAGGATGGCCACGTCTGGGGCGGAGGTGTCGAGCAGATCCCAGAGCTCGACGGCGTGTTTGCGTGCGGAGTGGGTGTTGAGGAGTATGCAGCGCAGTTGGTTGGGTCCAGTCCTTGGAGGTTTGGTGGTTCTGTCGCAGGTGAAGCTGCAGGTGTGGCAGGAGAAGGGTCCATGGGTCTGTTTCGGGGCGACCTGGAAGCAGGTGTGGTTTCGGCTGGCATTGAGTGAGTGGAGGGTGCTGGCATCGTAGTGGATTCTGGTGTTGTGGCGTTGGTGGGTTCCAGGGGTTCTGGTGCTGGGTGCGATCCAGGCACGGACGGGCGCAGACGGGCTTGCCTTAGGTGCGCCAGAGGGGCGCCCGCAGCGTGCGGCCACTGCGCGGCTGCTTCTCGGCCTGCATATGAGGTGGCTTGGGAGGGAGGAGCAGCTGGGAGGTGGGAGCGGGGAGGCGAATGGGTGTGCAGGGGGGGGCGGGGCTGCAGGATACAGCGGCGGGAAAGGGTCGGATCGGGAGCAGCGGGGGGGCAGGGGGAACTGGCGCACAGGGCAGAGGGGAGGGAAAAACCCAGGAAACAAGGAGGCAGCAGGGACGCAGGAACCAGGCAGTCAGGTGACGAGCAGCGGCGTGGGTGCGACCTGCCTGAGAGCAGGGTCAAAGGTCACAAAAAAGCGAAGAAAGGTCACAAAAAACTGGGGGAAACAAGTGGCACAGAGGCACAAAGGTCACAAGAAAGGGCAGAAAAGGTCACAAAAAACGGGGGAAACGAGTGGCACAGAAGCAGAAAGGTCACAAGAAAGGGCAGAAAGGTCACAAAAAATGGGGGGAAACGAGTGGCACAGAAGCAGAAAGGTCACATGAAAGGGCAGAAAGGTCACAAAAGATGGGGGAAACGAGTGGCACAGGAGGCAGGAAGGTCCCAAGAAAGGGCAGAAAGGTCACAAAAAACAGGGGGAAACGAGTGGCACAGAGGCAGAAAGCTCACAAGAAAGGGCAGAAAAGTCACAAAAAAACAGGGGGAAACGAGTGGCACAGAGGCAGAAAGTTCACAAGAAAGGGCTGAAAGGTCACAAAAAAAACAGGGGGAATCGAGTGGCACAGAAGGCAAAAGGTCACAAGAAAGGGCAGAAAGGTCACAGAAATGTAGGGGCAGATAAGCAACAAAAGGCAAAACGGGCAGAGAGACACGGGGCAGCGAGGGAGAGAAGGAGCACAGGCGGTGCTGTGCGTAGGGGGAGCAGCCTACCTGGAAGGGCCATGGGTCGCTCCCGTGGTGATCTTGTAGCCTTCCGTGAGGGCTATAGCGATGTCGGGTGCCGAGGAGGGGTTCAGCCAGGTCTTCGTCAGAAAGGCGACATCTTGGGGAGTCTAGTAGGTCCCAGAGTTTCACGGCATGTTTGCCTGCGGAGCGGGTGTTGAGGTGGATGCATCTGAGATAGTTGGGTTGTTTGGTAGGTAGTTTTGCGGGCCTGATGCTGGTGAAACGGCAATCCTAGCAGGAGATGGATACATGGGTGTGTTTCGGGCGGCTAGGCAGCAGGTCAGTGATCGTCCTGTGTTGAGTGCGTGGAGGGTGCTGAAGTCGTAGCAGATGCGGGTGTCGTGGCGCTTGCGGGGGCCAAGTGTCCTGGTGCTGGGCACGGTTTCCTCTTTCAATGCGTGCTGTAGAATGCAGCACACATTGAAAGAAGAAACAAGCATTAAAAATGCAATAGGTCTCGACTTTCATTAAGTTAAAGCCATTTGCTTTGCTATACAATACCATTAGCAAAGCAAATGGCTTTAACTTAATCAATGGCGACACCTATTGCATTTTCAATGCATGTTTATACCTGGCATGGCAGTGCGAAGTGATACAGAAATACTGGAGGGAAGTTCTGGATGCAGTGTCTGGAATTATAGGGACTCATGTTCTAATATTGCCCATTATCACATTGCTGGGAGACACAGAAGAGCTACCACCACTGCATAGGAAGTTTACAGAATTAAGTATTCTTTTAGCAAAAAGGCGGGTGGCCTGTAGAAGAGGTCGGGGACACAACCCCAAATTTAAGGAGTGGCTTACCGACTTGATATTCTGCAAGGATTAGCATACCACATATGCTGAGTTATTGTCACCCTCATCACGCCATAGGAATATTTGGGATCCTCTATTGGATTACTTGTAAATGCGAGCTGACTGAATACGTATGAGTGGCTCATTGCCCCATTCTCCCCCCCCACAATAATTAATAGATCGAGTAAATGGGAACTGAATGCTGGTTCTATCTTTAATTAATAGACTAAAACGGCCTACACAGGAGGCAAGCAGACATGTATAATTCAAATAAGAAACAGCGTGCACTGTGATTACTGAAATATGGGCACGAAGAGCACTATTCTGATGTTTTACGGTTGAGGTATGAAATATAGACTTAATGGTGTAACCTAAGTGGATTGATGTTCAATGTGTACCAATAGCAGGAGAGCCCGTAATGCATAAATGTCATATGCTGTATGGATCTTTCGTTCCATTTGTATCTGAGTTGTGAACATGAGATGCACTTCTGTGTACTGTTAAGAAAACTCAAGAAATAAATAAAAATAAAAATAAAAAATAATTAAAAAAATATATATACATATATATACTCGTAAATATTTCTCCGTACTGCCAGTACAAAATCCACTCAAGCCCAAGCTTTCTTGAAGCGTGTGTTTTATTTAATCATGCAGCAAGTAAATGCCCGACGCGTTTCGGTGCCAGAGCACCTTGATCACGGGTCAGGGAACTGTTTGCAGTACGGAGAAATCTTTACGAGTGTTTATGGAGGGTCGCAACCTCATTTCGAGCCCGCCGCCTCAAAGAGGCGCAGGAGGCCCGCGACTGGTGTTGGTGTATATACATATATATGCGGATAATATCAGTAGCACACCAACATCATGCCTAAAGGATGTCTGGAAAGCCTCGCGAGGTATAGGTTTTCAGAATCACTTATGGAAATGGCATGTGGCACTTTCTTTAAGATTCTATTCCTGATGTGCAGCAATATACAAATTGTAGATTCAGCACAGGGACCTATTGTTTTTTTTTATTTGAAGTTTACAGTCGAAAATACCCAGGCCCACAGGGAATAAGTGTCATAGTTAGTGGTAACTGTCGAAATATGTACCGAACTGGCCATCGTGGATCAGTGGCAGACTCTCCTGAGGGCATAGTATGCAGAGAGCCTGGAATGTACAACAAGCACGCATAAAGGAAACAGAGATTTGTTCAGTGGAAATGATGCATAGATAGACTAGGTATCACCTGAAAGACCCCAAAGGGCAATGACTTGTGTGCTCCTCCAAAATCTAATTTTCCCACTCTCCTTAAGCACACTGAGAATGAATCTTTCACCAGTTGATGTTTTGTCACAGTGTTTTGGTGAAAGGGGTGGAGGATGCAGTCCCCCGAGCATGTGCTCTCTCAAGCAACCATGGTTGGACAAAGAAGGGGTGCCACAGCCAAGATAACGTACTACATAAGACTGCTGCCTCTGCAGCAGGAAGATGTGAGAAACATGGTCATATGGATGTATGGAAGATGCGGTCTAGTGTGTAGGGTGGAACCAAATTTCCCACTAGACCAAATTGTGTGATTCTGGTTGAATCATTTTCTGTCCCTCTGCCGCAATCACCTCAAAAGCAAAACATCAGAGGGAATAAAAGCTGATACACTAAATATAAAGAGGTGCATGAAGAAAACCAGAAACTCACAGATCACAAGTTGTGGGTGAATTCCAAAATACAATGAGCAGTAAATACAGAGTATTTCGAACTGAGCGTATATCAAGTAACTGCCTGCTGTTTAGGCTGCAAAATCAACTTGTACTTCATCAGTGGCTTTTGCTAGCTGTTCTTCCATTCCAATTGGTACCTTCTAATCACTGATCACAACTCGGTGAACAGGAAACTCAGAACACAGAACCGTGGCTGCAAAGGTTTCCAACTAGAGACCCTACTTTTGCTACTTAGCAGTGGGAAGCTGGCTGTCAAATGGAGGTAGGGCTTATCCACAGTTAAGGAATATCTAAGACAATGAGCATTGGACATTTCAACTTGGGCTTCGGCCACAAACTACAGGCATCCATGAGGACATTAGTCGCCATATCAGAAAGTAGTGAACAGCTTAAGATTGTATATCCATGTATTTTTCTCCGCCAGCCAGTTGGTCAACAGAAGGAGTATTGGGAGTAAGAACTGCAAGATAGCAGACCAAGAAGAGTTGATAAAGCGGAGATACGAGTGACTATAGACAAAGTTGAAGAGCCAGCAAACAAGAATCAAAGGCTCAGGATTACAGAAATAAAAGTACAGATTTAAATTACAATGTTTTCCATGAGAATGATGGCCTGCTACTGGAAGAAGAGGGGTCCAAAACGATGCGCCCTTTGAAATATAGGGTCAATCATCTCCAAGCCTGTTTCCAGATGTGGGGGTACAGTGTGGCTTTACCACAATTGCTAGATCTACTAACCCCTCTGCTGTAAACTACAGCAATTCCTTTTTCTTTGTCCTCGTTAACCCCTCCCAAGGCATGTGGGGTACTGTGAATAATATAGAAATGTACTGTTTGTAATAGAGCTGTATGTCTGGAAGTGTGATAGGTGTGTGTCTACCTGCTATCACTACTGCCTGTCTCCCAGCCACTATCTCTGCAGCCAATGTTTTCTTCCTGTTTATGTCATGGAGAGGAGAATCCACACAACTCCCCTACCAGGCAGCTCTTCCGTGAAGGATGGGAAGACACCAAACGATTCTCCTCTGCCTAATTGCTGAAAGTAAGAAAGGGATTCCATATTAAGTAGTTTTTTTCTGTGTCTGGCCACGTGACTGAAATACACTACCTGTCCTGAGTTCAAACCAATTTCCTATCTTAGCGTGGGTAGAAAATAAGAATATTGACTTTCTGCCTCATTGATTGCTGGTGGCGCGAAGTTTGAATTCAGATATTCGACTGATTGCTTCCTGCCCATTTGCCCAAATGTATTACTATAAGCTGAAGCATGACTAAAAGGATCACGACTCACGCCAGTTTGCAAGGTAGGGTTGATGGTGCATGTTGTTTGGAAGTGAACGTGAGTCACAGCTGTGTGGTATCTTAAGTTAAGCTTTTGTTTAGTAGAATGGTTGTAGTGTATGCAGCCATGGTGTGAGTGCTTATTGTGCCCGTGAGGTCAGCTGTGGATGCAGTGATGTTGGATTAGGGTGTGCTTTGCGATATGTGTGTGCATGTGATGCAGGTAAGGACTTGTTGTGTAGTGTTGAGTGGTGTTGGTGGGTGCAGCTTTCTGTATATTCCTGTGTGCGGGTTGTTGTATGAGTGATGTGATAAATTGTGTAATTAGGTCTGGTTTGGTATCTGTGGAGTGGTTCTCTGAGTTTGGCATGCTGAGGTGGGTGTTTGTCTATTGATGGTATATGATGATTTTTATTAATAAAATAAGTTGTGTTGGGTATGGTGGGTGACGGGCTTGTTATCTGCTGTTGGGTGTGCTTTGTAATGTGAAGTGCTTTGTAATGTGAAGTGTGAGTTGGACAGTGTAAATATGAAAATGAGTTATCAAAGGATTGCAGGGGAGAAAACTTGTATATGTGTCATGTGTAGGTCACAGCCTGAGTTGTTAATTGGCGATGGTTTGTAGATTTGCTCTTAGCATTTCACAATCTGAAGAGGTTTAATTTGCCTATGGTGTAATGAATAGAGGTAGAATGTGTATGTGGGGGGGTGGAAGGGTTGATATGTACTATGATGTTTTTGAGATTATATGTCATAGATAGAAGCCTGCACTGATGTGTGATCTCTTGGGGTTGTATACATTGTTAAAAAGCATTCCAAACGTGTTGCAGATTCGTACGCACTGAAGCTGTTGTATTTGTGTCATCATAATTGGTTGAGTGGACTCACAACATATTCATGGGCATTGTGGTACTTAGTACACATACAAATTACTTTTCCTGCACCGTCATATATAATTCCTCACTCTAATGAAGATTTTTATAGTACCGTATGGCGAAGCAGATTTTTTTTCTTATTTCTGTTGGTCAAGTACAAGGGATCAGTCAAACATGGGGGTGCGGTTAAGAACTGGGACCCATTAGCACCTGCAGCGCTGGTGATACCCACTTAGCTAAAGGTCTGTGGATATCTGAGACACATGGGGGGGCTGGAGGGGCCCGGACTGCTCTGCAGAGTGGTTGGCCTCTTTATTTTCTGTTACGCCATTGGTCATGAAGAACCGGGGTTTAACCCAGCGGCGTCAGGGGCATGCCTAAGATCTTCGAGTTCACCTGTCTTGGTATTCAAAGACACGGAATACTTCTGGATGGCGTCAGAGACCAAGTTTATTAGCTGCAGCTAGTAACAGTGATCCTAGAAATACATCACGGTGTAAATTCTCAGGAGACTGCTCCTTTTACTAAGGCGAGACGTCTCCTTTTATACCCAATATTCACATTATAAATGTACACCCACTGCACAAAATTCTAGCCAATAAGATACATTTTCAAACAAAGTATCACATAGCAAAAACTCAATTTACAGTATCCCAACCCAAAAGTTAATTATTAGGAATGTCCCAAATTCAATTTCCACAAGCGGCCAAACCTATAATTGAAAGCATAACCCATGTAATAAAGAAACATAAAAAAAGAAACAGTAACAGATGCTGAACAAGATAAAGCGCGTGCAAGGAAACTAAAAAGTTAACAATGTCCTGAACATTGATTGGCAATCTCAGATAAAAGATCGATCAGGGAAATTGGCTTTGCGAGGTCAGTTTCAGGTGAAGAGGTCAGTTTCTTACAGTTCATTTCAGAGTCAAAAAGAAACCTAGTTAATGTATACATGAACTAAGAAGGCCAGGCCACTTCGTTCGCCAGGTTACCTTTACGGGCCTACGTGAGGGCAACACAAAATGGTGGCACAGAACAAAATGGAGTCAGACTCGAGAATTACAGCACCTCAGACCCTCCTTTTGCCATTACGTAGGCAATAACCTAAGACTCATGTTAATCTGAATCTAGGTCTATATCAATATTCATTAGGTCATCAAAGTGTTGCTGTGGCATCATTTTATTATTCTCTACTTCTCTCGGGACAGATCTCCCAATACACATAGTAGCACAAAGACTACAAATGGCGGGACCACACTGGATGCAAAGACAACAAGAGAAAAGGATGGCTAAAACCATACTAAGGAATGTCAGAATCTTCCATCCCCACTTAGGCAGCAGTCCCGAAAACCATCCCGTCAATGACCAGTCTCCTTCGTCTACATAGATAGACTCAGAGATCTTATGCAACCTAGAGATGGCTTGGTATACTGTAGGGGCATTATCTGGTATGTAAAAACAGCAACTGGATCCAATCAATTTACATACTCCTCCTCGATCTGCAAGTATGATGTCTAATACCATACGATTTTGCAAAGTCATAAGGCGGTCCGCTTGAAGTTCAGCTGTAACATTACTAAGAGCACCTGCTGTCTCATTAATAGTAGCTTCAACAACGCGGACAAGCTGTCGAATATGCCTACTATTGATCATAGGACCCCAAAAGGGCAGGAAGCCCTTGAAGAAATCTCCTACTTCATGTGCTGCAGTATCTTCCTGATTGAAGACACCTCTACCATATCTCGTTTTATGATAGTCTGAAGCAGCAGAGTATGTAGGGGGAAGCAAAAACGCCACATAACATGTTCCTTAAAAATCAGGTGGCAACCATGTGTAGGCTCTGTCATGACAAACAAAATATGTGCCTTTAGCTGGCACAAACGGTGGATAAGTCCGGGATGAATAGACATAGGTTTGAGCACACACACTCTTACCTAGCTGAGCTTTTGGATTCCGACCAGTACCTTGCAAACAAAAATGGCCTCGTGGGGTACAATCCAAATAGGGGGAGACCTTTTTCGTCTCTCCTTCTCTGTCAAGCTGGTACTATATCCAGTCACGTTCCAACCAACATAAGCCTGCACCTCATCCTTAGGGATAGCATTATATGCATCAATATCTCGGATCATAGCTACTATTCCCCTTATCAAGGCATTATTGCTGGAGTTATCTTTAAGGGAACGTAAGGGGCGTACCTCATTTGCCTAAATAAACATGGTCTGTAAAGCCCACACAGACCCATTAAAAGAAAAAGGCAAAACCAAATATGGCATACCTTTATCTGTCGTATGAGGCATAAGACCACAAACCCAACAATTAGTGGTATTTACTACTAACTGATGCTGATGCAACAACTGTATGAACGAGTTGTTGACAAATTCTGATCTCCTTGTTTGCTCATGTTCAGGCAATGTATAAAACTGATGCAAAGAAACAGTAGTGAAGGAAAGCATAGGTTGGGAGGTGGGTGCAGAGGTCTGATGTGTAACATAGACAATCCAACCCACACAAGCTAATGTGATACTTAAAAACATCAAAAAGCACAATATTATAAAACATTTGCTACATATCAATGTACAAAATCTTGTCTTAAGATAGATTCTGTTAACATCTCTTTCAGTTACAACAGACTCCATCCTCTAATGTGCTGCTCGCGGCAATTTTCCTTCTTCACTCAAGTGTACGTCCAGGCGTCCTAGACGTCCCTAGAACCGCAGACCTTTCGTCAATACGCGGGCCACCCCTTAAGTCTTATACCGCGACCCTGCAGCTGAACCCGGATGGTGGCTCAAAAAAGAAAAAGAAAAATAGTCTCTTGTCTGAAAGAGTGTAATTCACAAAAAATTCAAATTTTATTTGTCCTTTTTAGACCTTAAGTTGTATCGTTCTTTACCAGGCACAGTTTGATCCTGAAAGATTGTCTCTGGATGCGTAGTATCAAATCTCAAACACGGCGGCACAGCTTCTTGCAAGACTTCATTATCCGCACGTTCTGACTGAGTCCATTCCAGATGTGCATCGCTAAAAGGTATAAATCTTGGAACCCTTTCACTCTCAGAATTGGCAACACCTTCCCGGACCCACTTATCGTACTGTAAGGACAAAGGTATTTTCTTGCAATGGGTACCATGTACCCAGTTTTTCTTGCCGAACTCCTTAATAGCAGTCCAAGTTGATAACAGGACTTGGTATGGACCGGTCCATCTTGGTTCCAAGTTCTTTGACCTCTGAAAGTTCCTGGTTAGAATCCAGTCGCCAGGTTGAATCGTGTGGCCTGTGTCTACAGAAACTGAAGGCAAAGTGTCATGGACCTGTTGGTGAAGAACACGCAATTTAGCAGTCAAATCATGTAAGTAGTCAACCAACATAGGGTACTCGATATCACTGTACTTCTTAGGCCTCGGCACACCCCAGACATTCTCCGGGCGTCCAAAAACAATCTTGTATGGGCTAAGTCCCACGCGAGAATGTACTGTCGTTCTTGTGGACAAAAGTGCCAATGGTAAGGCATCGTAAGACCATGAGCTCGCTTGCACCTTGGCTAACTTCAGCTTCAGAGTGCCATTATAGCACTCGACCAGGCCTGCTGACTGGGGGTGATTTGCAGCATGACATTTCTGTTTAATTCCCAGACCCGTTGCTGGAATGGATAGATAAACGGTTCAGTGGTTGAGATGAATAGCATAAAACTCGAGAGCGCAGCTGGTAGATATTGACTTGCTGTGTCCCAGCTATAAGCTTGATTCGTTGTGCTAGAGTCCCGATGGATAATAATGGAGGCTTGTTTTCATACAAATTCCCCACGTCAAAGATATGCTAAAAATAATGTACCTGAGCAAAGTCAGAACATGAACTGCCGTTTATTGATGTCATAAAAGGAGAGTGACGTGTAGACGATCAACGTGATGTTTTTGTATACCACAGGATAAAGATAGCTGATGTAGAAAATAACTAAAGCCGGATAAGGCTCACGAGGTTGTTGCGAAGCGGCGTGCCGTCGATCAAAAATGGAGTTATTTTCTACATCAGCTATCTTTATCCTGTGGTATACAAAAACATCACGTTGATCGTCTACACGTCACTCTCCTTTTATGACATCAATAAACGGCAGTTCATGTTCTGACTTTGCTCTCGAGTTTTATGCTATTCATCTCAACCACTGAACCGTTTATCTATCCATTCCAGCAAGGATACGACATCCTAATATAACAGGCACATCGTCTACCTGTCATCTATACAAAGATACCAACTATGTGTTCTTCCTGTTTCCCTTTGTAATTTCAGATTGTAACTTGTGGCTCCTGAAGAAGGCGTTTTCGCCGAAACGCGCGTCGCGTACTTTATCTTCACTCCGTTTGGGGACACCTTGTAGAAATCAATGGTGTCTTTTTTAAATAAAATGTTGTATATTGTGTCATTATATGTTTAATTGCATATATTTTAATATTGAATTGTCATATAGTCTGATTATTTTCAGTTATCTATGTGATTTTTATTATGTGTATTAAAAACATATGTGTTTTTTATAAATAATTTTATCTTTTCCTTGACTGTTCCTTTTGCACTTGGGTTTATTTACTTGTTTATCTATTGTTAAGATTGCCTAGGATTTTATTGCATACAGTTGTTTACCCTGCCCTAGGAGTCTGTTGGAGTCACTACCCAGGGGGTCCTTGTTTTGTTCATATTTAATACCCAGACCCGCACATACTTTCTTCATAATCTGACCCACAAATTCACTTCCATTATCACTCCATACCATCCTCGCCAAGCCATATCTGGGAAAAAATTCTTTGAGCAAAACCTTGGCTGTAGACAAGGCAGTATTATCCTTTAGGGGGTAGGCCTCTATCCATCTGGAAAAGGCACAAACAACCACAAGGACCTCCTTCAAGTTATTGCATCTTTCCATATGAATGTAGTCTATCTGCAGCACCTCGAACGGATACGTTGGAGGAGCAAAATGACCCGCTGGAGTTGGGGTTCCCTTTCCAGGATTATGCATCAAGCAAATCATGCAGTGTTTAACCAAATTCTCAGCACACTTAGGAATTCCGCCATTCTGCCATACTAGAGCCAACAACTTACATATCCCTTTTGAACTAATATGAGCCAGCCCATGAGCCATAGTAACCAACGGGAGCACATATGCATCCGGAAACAACCATCGCCGGTGCTCTGACAACGCAACCCAACAGCCCGTTGAATCCAACATTCCCGTACTCTCTCTCCACATACTCAATTCTTTCTCAGTAGCTTCCGCCTGAATCATCTTCACACTCTCTGTTGTATCTTTACACATTCCTCCTTCCACAACCCATCTGGCAGGACCTGCAACATACATCCGACTCGTCACATCTTTCGCTGTTTCTCTCGCTACTTCATCTGCAAACGCATTCCCTTGACCCACACCATCCGTAACCTTCTTATGCGCACTACACTTTACTATCTCAATTTGGTTCGGCAAAGTAAGTGATTCAAGAAGTTCACTCACTAATTGTCCATGCTGAATTTTCGTACCATGGGAAGTAAGAAATCCTCTCTCTTTCCACAAACGACCAAAACTGTGAGCCACGCCAAATGCATATTGGCTATCAGTAAAAACATTCACTCTCTTTCCTTTTGACAACACACACGCTCTAGTCAATGCTATCAACTCCGCTGCCTGTGCTGAACTCTGTGCAATACGTGCTGTTTCAACAATCGTATACAAAGTTGTGACAGCATATGCTGCAGTCCTCTCTCCATTCGGAAGCTTAAAGCACGAACCATCCACCCATAGGTTACCATCAGGATTCGAAAGAGAAGTATCTTTCAGATCAACTCTACCCTTCGTTTCCTCCTCTGTCCAGAGAAAACAGTCATGCTGTTCCTGAGCATCTGTCTCTTCAAAAATTGGCAACAATGTAGCTGGATTCAATGTGTTGCACTGCTTGATGTGCACATGACTAGCCAAAAGCGTCAACTCATACCCTGACAAACGTGCACTGGTAAGATGTTGAGTCTTTGTTGTGTTCAATAGGGTATCCACTGCATGTGGAACCATCACAATCAATGTATTATCCAATACCAAACCAGCAGACTGTCGAATAGAAACAGCTGCTGCCGCTGTAGCTCTTAGACAACTAGGCAATGCCCTAGCTACAGGATCTAAAGTGGCTAAAAAATACGCACATGGGCGCTGCTTGTCTCCAAATTGTTGCGTCAACACTGACAACGCACAACCTTCTCTCTCGTGTACATAAAGTGTAAAAGGTTTACTATAGTCGGGGGTACCCAACACCGGAGCAGAACACAATGCATCACGCAATTCAGAAAAACTCTTCTGACATTCGTCAGACCAAGGAAGAGGGTGTGGTGTGTCCTTAAGAGTAAGTGCCAACAAAGGTTTCGCTAACAAAGAAAAATTAGGAATCCACTGTCTACAATACGAGGTGATACCTAAGAAGGCACGCACCTCTCTCTGTGTGCATGGCACAGTCATTTGGGCAATCGCTTGAAAACGTTCTGGGGTCAATCGTCTTCCCTCCGTCGACAAGAGATGACCTAAGTAGGTCACTTCTTGTCGGCAATACTGCAACTTCGAAGGTGACACTTTATGATGAAGGTCAGACAGGTGTCGCAACTAAGAAAGAGTAACCTCTTTACAAATCTCTTCATCATCAGCAGCAACCAACAGATCATCAACATACTGGATAAGAGTAGCACCAGAAGGCAATGGAAAAGTATCAAGCTGAGTTTTCAAAGCCTGACTATAAATGGAGGGAATCTCACAATAACCTTGAGGAGCGCGTTTAAACCGGAAACTGCGGCCTCCTAAAGAGAAGCCAAAAATATCCCTACTTTCCTCAGCAATCGGAATACTGAAGAAAGCGTTCTTCAGATCAATAACAGAAAACCAAGCAGCTGAGGCAGGGATCATAGTCAATAAAGCAGTAATGTCTGGGACAACAGGAAACTGTGGCACAACAATCTTATTGACCTCTCGAAGGTCAATCACAAACCGATACACAGGTGGCTGAGAAGAGTCAGTACGCTTAAGGACAGGCAGAACAGGACTATTACACACATTGACTCTTGTTTCTTCAACCACACCTTTCTCAGCTAAATCATAGATGATCGCTAAAAGAGCTCTTTCGCCATCACTGGAAATTTTGTACTGAGAAATGCGAGGTAATTTAGCATTCAACTTAAGGGTAACAACGTAAGGTGGAATCTGCAAGAGACCAACATCATTAGGACCTGTAGCCCAAAGTGTATCAGGGAGAGAACGCAGTTCCAGTGGAAGGTGATCCTTACACAGATACATTGGGGAAATCACTTTCTTACCCACTGTAAGATGTACTCCCAAAGGAGAGCAATGTAATGTCGCATGCAATCTTTTCAATAAGTCCAAACCCAACAAATTCTCGCCACAGCCAGTCGTTAGAATAAGGGGAGCCTCCAATTCACAAGGACCAATAGAAAGGGGCAAAGGACAAGAAACCGGGTTACAAACTGGGGCGCCAGAAAATCCTACCGAAACATTAGTCAAGCCAGACAAGGGTGCGCCCGGGAGTTTAGAGTGCATGATAGAACTCTTTGCTGCACCAGTATCCAAAAGAAAAGGCTCTGCCACACCTGATGTAATCACTTCATCATAAGGTCCACTCTGGTCTACTAGAACTGACACTACTCCCTCCCTTTGTCCATGGCTGTCCTAACTATCATTAAAACCAGCACTCTCACTTCCAACATAATAATCATCAGTGTAGTACTGAGCGGACTGAACGGTCGGAACATTCTGTTGGTCAAAATAATTTATAGAATTCTGAGGGGAAAAGGAACGTTCATTCTGGGGAAACGTACCACGTCTCCTACCCCTAGGTACTTGTTGGTAACCACCACGACCTCTCAGACCAGACATACCATTCACATGCTGTAGCAAGATCGGGCAACTATTCTTGAAGTGACCCTTCTCTTTACAATAAGCACACTGATTAGGGCCTAGCGGGAGTCGCGAAGCAAAAGACTCAGGCTTCTGCAACAGTTTCTGAAACTGTGGGGGTTGCTGAAACTGATGCTGATTAGGGCGAGGCGGATAAGCCTGCTGCAGAAGAACTTTCGTTTTTAATTCTCTAGTCTTCTTCTCTACTTTATCCTTCTCATCTTTATCTCTATTCTCATAGTATTGTGCAGTAGCCAATATCTGGGCTGAAGAAGAAACAGCCCATGAACTCCCAGAGTCCTTTAACTTATTAGAAAGTTCAGGAAGTAAATTAAAAACAAACCTATGTACAAACAACCTCTGACCACCTTCTGTACTCATGTCCTGACCACTATGATCAATGAATGTTTCCTCAAACCTATTGAAGAAAGCAGACACACTCTCATCTTCCTTTTGTTTGCATGCTGCTAACTTGTCCCAATTCACCCGCAAAGGAGGCTTCATAGTTTTCATAAAATTACCAGGTAGTCCTGCAACTAAGGGTTCAGGTTTGGCACCTCCTACCTGCCGACCATCTGGAGCAGTAATATTAACCCATGTATCGCCTAACTCTGGCGTGTGATCCTCATGACGGATCTTCGCCCACAAGGGTTGAGAAACTACATTACCCATCAACATATCTATGTCAGCTAAATTCATAACACATGCATCAACTGTCTGAGACAACTCCTTGTAATAACCAGCAGGATTTTTACGGGGGTCAGGCCAGGTCTGCTTAAGAGCTAGGACCTCAGCTCTCTTCCAAGGGACATGCACCCACACTGGCTGAAAATGAGCCGGTGCAGCTGCAATACCATGAGCGGCATCAACCAAAACTTCTTCTCTCCATACAGGGAGAACCTCTCTCATAGGATACTGCTTCACTTTTCTCCTAACTGAAGGGTCAGGTTCGAACAATAACTGAGGTGGAAGTCTAGACCTAAAAGTGAGTAGTGTCTCCACCGCTTCCTCAACATCAGAACCCACTATCGCTCCTTTAGCAAATTCAGACTGAACATTAATCAATTCCAATGGAATTGAACCCAACTCATTATCTTCCCACTCCTGACGAAGGAAGGTACACATGACATCAAAAACATACCTTTGTTTTGGTGCCTCCCACTGTAGGAAGATATCCATAACCACTTGTGGATCGTACTTGGAGACATTCGAAACCCATCTACGAGCAAGGAGATCTAACACTGCCCGCTCTTCGGGACCAGGAAGCTGACTACGTCTCTGCTTACGTTCAGAAACAGGGGTCATATTTAGTGACCCAAAGAGAGGAGACAAAAGACTAGTGACAATCTCAGTCATTCGTTGCCGAGCAGAAGGAGAAGAAGTTGACATGAGGACAGGAGACAAAGTATTTTGAGGCAAGAGAGACGTAGGGACAGAAATAAGAGAAGTCGAAGATAAAGGAGTGTAAGGCAAAGGAGTTTGAGGCAAGGCTGGTGACAAAGCTGGCGGTCCTGGAGGGGGCTGCGCCGCGGAAGGAAGAACCATCTGTGAAGCAACAGGTGGCGGAACAACAACAGGGGGTTGAACGACAACAAGGGGTGCAACAACTGGAGGTAACGGAGGTGCAGTAGCACCCTGCACATTAGGGGGTGGTAATCTCAGTAAATGTGACATCAAAGGATCCTTTTCAGGGTCTTCAGTCACATTTGAAAGGGGAGATGGCAAAGCCGGGTAACATTTGTCAATGGCCATGCAATGTTGTCTATCTAACACTTCAATCGCACAATCTTCTTCATCTTCCTTAAACTGCCTAGCAGCTTGCATTAACGACATATTCCTTTCCTTCTATCTCTCTTAGCTTGCTTAATTTCTCGCTGTTTGGCTTCCTTACGCCAAAGGCGGAAAGAGTCAAACATCGCCGGCCGGGCTTTTTTCTTAAATAGCGCAACTTCTAGGTTATCTAAAACATCCGATTCAAAACTACCATGTTGGGGCCATCGTAAAACACCATCTTTCCTTGTATAACAGACCCATACTTCATTACAGGTAATGGGACCCACACCACGCCTTGAATAGAGCTCATAGGTTGGAGTTCCAACCGGAGGTATCGGACACGAGTCCTCCAATCGGGAATCCTTATTACAACAAAACCATTTCCTAATTTTGCCAAAACCAGGCATCTTGAGCTCGCTAGTCTTGCTTCAAACTTCAAGGGGTTACCAAAAATGATACACTCGTAAATATACGAACCCCTCGGCTTCGACTATTGCAATGGCCGAATCAAAACCAAGAAACAAAACAAAGTCGTGGGAGCAACCCACTTATACTTAACCAAAATGTCTGTCACGCCACCAGAAGACCGTCTAACGTCTCGCCTTACAAATCATCACAAGAGGGTCCAAGACAGGGCGACAGTCAGGGCAGCAGTCCTTCGCAGCAGTCGGAAAGGGGAAGCCTCGCAGAAAAAACCTTCGGTCCACGTCGACATGCAGGGGTCAATGAAGTGGCGGCTGTCCTCCAGAATTTCCTCACGGGGCTCCTCACAATCTTCGGGCTTGGACCAGTACCGCTGAAGTCGCCCCACGTTGGGCGCCAGCTGAAGAACCGGGATTTAACCCAGCGGCGTCAGGGGCATGCCTAAGATCTTCGAGTTCACCTGTCTTGGTATTCAAAGACACGGAATACTTCTAGATGGCGTCAGAGACCAAGTTTATTAGCTGCAGCTAGTAACAGTGATCCTAGAAATACATCACGGTGTAAATTCTCAGGAGACTGCTCATTTTACTAAGGCGAGACGTCTCCTTTTATACCCAATATTCACATTATAAATGTACACCCCCTGCACACAATTCTAGCCAATAAGATACATTTTCAAACAAAGTATCACATAGAAAAAACTCAATTTACAGTATCCCAACCCAAAAGTTAATTAGGAATGTCCCAAATTCATTCTCCACAAGCCAGACAAACCTATAATTGAAAGCATAACCCATGTAATGAAGAAACATAAAAAAAGAAACAGTAACAGATGCTGAACAAGATAAAGCACGTGCAAGGAAACTAAAAAGTTAACGATGTCCTGAACATTGATTGGCAATCTCAGATAAAAGATCGATCAGGGAAATTGGCTTTGCGAGGTCAGTTTCAGGTGAAGAGGTCAGTTTCTTACAGTTCATTTCAGAGTCAAAAAGAAAACTTAGTTAATGTATACATGAACTAAGAAGGCCAGGCCACTTTGTGTGCCAGGTTACCTTTACAGGCCTACGTGAGGGCAACACAAAATGGTGGCACAGAACAAAATGGAGTCAGACTCGAAAATTACAGAACCTCAGTCAGTGCACCACAGTTACCAGGAATATGGCGTCCCGTTGTGAAATGGCCACTGAGGGTTTAAGAAAAGTTAGGCCTCCTACTTACTGAGTAAGTCAAGCATGGGTAATGAGTGTCCAAATAATTCCCTAACCCGAGGGAGAGCGTATAATGGCTCTCGGGAGGCAGTGAGGGCTGCATTCACCCCGGGAGCGAGCGGCAGGTGCCAGGCCCCTGCACAGGCGGTACCAGTGGAACGTGTTCCCGGCTGGACGAGGGTCGGGCCCAGTCTGACCAGGGAGCAGCCCCTAGAGCCCGCACTAGGAGTGCCCCGATTCCTCCATGTCACGTGCAAATACGGGAGCCGATCAGGATCCCTTATAATGCTCAATGTGTCCAGTGAAACTTTCCACAGCAAGTGTCCTTGAAGTTCTCGACTAGGGGTGGGTCAGATAGGGGAATGTTAGGTGGGGTGGTGAATGTCCTTCCTGCTACTTATGGCAGCAAGCCAAAACTCTGTCTGTTTTTTAGTTGTAAAAGCAAAGTCTATCATTGAAAGTTTCTCTTTGATTTCTTCTCTCCAGTAACGTAACGCTAAATTATGTGCTCCCAATCAGAATGTGAAACAAGCCCTGGCAGTGCGCGCGAGCGGACGCTAGATGCGATATGTGGGGGGGGAGGGAGAAGTGGGAGATGTGTGCACGTGCCCGCTAAAGGCAAAAAAAGACGCGAGTGTTGCGCGCGTGATGGCTCCTCCGCTCGTGCATGTGCACGTAACCACTCGCTCCATGCCAGCAAAAAGCATGTGGTAGGACTTTTCAAAGCCCACTACTAAATGTCTCGCAGAGCAGCACAGACCTAAAAACGAGGAGAAATGAAAATGTTCTCCTCGTTGCGCCTCCGTACGCCACCGCTAGGGTGGTGTAGCATTCAGACGCATCTGCAGATTTAGGATTTCTCATAAATCTGGAGATGTGTCATGTTCCATGGGTGTTGTGTGGGAACACCCACAGAAACACCCATGGAACACCCCTTCAACGCAAACCGCTGCATGTGAAGGGGCCGTATTTACAAGGAGAGGAAAAGTCACGCAGGGTGGCTTTTCCTGTCCTTGTAAATATGGAGGAGCCCTTTGCACCACCAGTACGTCACGAAAAGCAACGTACTGATGGCGCCGAGTGCTTGTAAATCTGCCCCATGTTCTCAGTGCACCACGCGGCCAAAACATAGCTGAACCACGTCTTTAAAGCAAATTTCAGAAATAATATAGGTGCGATGAAAAACAGCTGTTGAATCATTCTCTGGGTGCTTTAGTTGGTCGATACGTATGAAAACGTATTCGAGTCTGCAGAATTCTGGCTCAGTTTTTATTTCTGATTGCATACTTAAGGAGTTGTGTGCGTTTCTTAAATCACCCAAACTTATTGCTAACTACACACCACTTTAAATTATTTTAGAGAAAGGTCACACATTCCGCCAAGACTTGTTGACTAAAAAACATCTCCTTCTGAAAGAGATTAACTGTTCTTAGAATTATTTTCAACGTCTGAAGTATTTGCATTTTCTACCATTCTAGTCAAGTATCACCAAAGAAGCAAACAATGATGCTAACTGAAAGCTGCACAACAACACAAGGAAAGGGAAGGGAAATCTTTCTAGTACTCAGTGGTTGAAGTGAGCGGGATCGGCAGTGCACGGCGTGCCCCATCTTTTTTTTTATTTAATAGAACCCATTCCCTTATTTATTTTAAAAATGCGTCTCAGGGTGGCAGGAATAGCCCAAGGCTCGGTCGCTTGTGGCCATTCAGGGATGGGCGGGGTCAGAAGAGAAGGAAATGGACTCTGTCTTTCCTTCTTGCCCAGAAAAGGCAAGGACAGGGACCACTTCTCCTGCTCTGCCCCTGTCAGCTGCCCCCTCTCTTTTTTCTTCCTCTTCTTCTCTCTCTTTCTTTCTCTGTCTCACTTCTCCACACTTGCTGAAAACCGTGACTTCAAGAAACGGCTCTTACCCTTTCCTCTCCTTTCTGTTCTTCGTAACCCTGGGAAATGCATCCATAAAAGAAGAAACACTTTTGCTGGAAATATGGTTTTTTTCTGAAATTTTTCTATTCCACAGTACAGCCTCGGGACGGAGTGAAAAAAAGGGTTCAAAATGAAATACCTGGTTGATGCATAGAATGAAAAATATTGAATGTGATCATTATTAGCTGTGTTCCTTATTTTAGTTTATGAAATGTGTACCGCTGTGATGTGGTCTTTTTAAACCATCCTGTGTACCTTTTGTAAAGATATAAGCAATGGACATTGAAACGGATCCCTTCTGGGACCTGTAGTCATGTTCTTAACATTTCATGAAAAAAATACTTATTGTTTTTTTAATAATGAGGGTAAAAGAGTTAAGGTAACAATGTTGTTCCTGCTTACATTTCACATGCTTTACTTAACCTTGCATTCCCTATAAGTGTTTACTTGTTCCTGAATGTTTTACTTTTGTTTTCAGACAGTATATTACTTTTGTCTAGTGCATAATTATGTTTATAGCGGGGCACAATTGCGTTGTAGCCGAAGGCAGCGCGAGTCGCTAACAGAGGGGGAATATGGTGTTCAGTGGAGGAGAGGATGTGCCACTATGGTTAGAGCAGCCAAATGTGAAACTAGGGAACTAAGTTCAGACTTCATGACCAGTGCACCAGACCTCTCTCCTGATGGAGCACATTCCCATGCTAGACCTTAGAAGGCCCTACTAGACTTTCGAAGCCCTGGTGTCTTAGCACCAGTAGGTGAACCCTAGCAGTGGCAAGTGTGAGTTAACCTTGAAGACCTGTCCACCATAATCCGTTGTTCACCTCCAGTCTTGCGGGCACGCCTACGTAGCAGCACACCTTAGAGCAACAGTGACTCTGAGGTCACAGGATCCTTGAGGCCAGTGTGTCTTACCTATTGGTACCTCCATTGGCATTGTTTCAGCTGTGGTAGTGAAACTCACCAGGGATCGGAAATACAGAATGTGCATGTACAACAAACTAAGCTTGCAAACTTCAGAGTATCTCTGCTTCATGCATAATTACTTTTAACATATGCTGCCTGCTTTAGGGTCACTGAAATTATGCAGCAATGGAGTTGTTGACTAAATTATGCAGCAAAAAAAAGACTGCAAGTAATACGATACATATTCTGAATCTTTATTATTTTGAAATGTTTATACATACTAATAGTCTCTACAAAGATTTTGCCTCATAAGTACCAGTGTAACATACAAATACAGCAGTGGGAAAGGTGACCAGTCTACCTTTGCAAGGGTCCTGCACTACGCAGCAACACAAGGCACATTTTTAGTACATTTTGATCCGGTGGAGCTATACACATTTTTTCCGTTAAAATCGCCATATTATGCATTAGATGATGTATTATGTTACAAATATGTCAAGAGTCATAATTATGTGGGAAACATTTGCAAAGTAGGATATTTTGCCATTCATGTTTGAACTAATCTTGTGGAAAAACGGAGAAGTGCTAATGACAGAAACTGCATGGCTCAGAGACAAATGGCATGTGATTACACTTGTAAGCGTAGTTGGGACATTCTGTGGTTGGACACATATCCCACTTTGTGAATGTATTTTAATGTCAATAACTCATATTAACCCTTAAAAAAACATGTGTATCCATTGGTTGAATTAAACAACTTAATAGGTTGCAACTGGTCAGTGAACTGCCAAACAAATACTAAAATGTTGAATGTTTTGCTCTTTCTGGCCATACCTCTGACTCTGCCGACTGACCCAGTCCTCGGGTTACTCCCGCCCTCTGATTCTCTGCCCACAGTTCCCCTACATTTTTCTCCCCACTCCGACCCTGATCAAACTATGCACTCGGACCCTACAGAGCAACAGCTTTACCAATGTGATGGAAACTTACCCAAACTATCCCCCAATAAAAAGAAATAAGTCATTGCTGTGAGTTTTAATTTGTACTGGAGGTCAAAGGGTCAAAGGAATCGTGTGGTCACAAACTCTCGGGAACCGGCAAAGATGTAGGGCATAGACTGAGTTGTGTACCTGTGTCACATGTCCACAAAAAGGAAATTCAGTATGGTTTTCACTTTCTAACACACCTGCGCCCAGCTTCCCACAATAAAAAAAAACACCCGAGGCCACATTTCTCCGCATCTGCCGTGTGTGTAAATAAGGAAGGGCTGATGTATTAGTACCACCTCAAATTCACAATTCTTGGTGCTCTATGGGTGCAGAGAAGCTACATGTGTACCCTATATAACACTGAAAAACATGTTGTGAATCGGGAGATTAGGTAATGGGATATTTTTATAGTGCAAACAACTGTACACAGAGATAACAGGACCTGGGAGGACGTACGCGATTGGGTCTTCAGTTCTCCAAACAGAGTTGCAATGGCGATCTCTTGGTGAGCAAATGCAGCAGAGGGCAGTTTTGTGGGAAGGCTCATTTTATAATGGTGCTACGTAAGCGTTGTACCTACTGATTTTGGGGCATGGAAAACGGTGTGAGCCCTAGCAGGAAGATGTCGCTGTCTGAAGAGAGAGACTCTCCACATGGCTGGTAACGATAACAAGTCTGGAACGTTAGATGCACCAAGTATTGGCAGCCATTTTGTTGCAGTAAGACATAAAAATAGCCTACCCTTTGTACAGCACCTGCTATTCAGGATTCTGACCAGCTGAAAAGGTGGTTTGGCAATCTCAGGGTCTTGTTTGGTGGGAATTATAGACTTCACGATTTGAAGGAGGTCATTAAGAAATCAATAAATGAGGCGGTATTCTTTGATTCCCCTGCTTTCGGTTAAGAGAAAAAACAATGGCTGACAGAGTTTCTAGTGTGTTGTTTGAAGAATGTGACTTCTTTTATAGGCCGAAAGTAACACTTAATATTTTCTGGTTGAGTCAGGGGGCACTCCTAAGAAGATACTGTTTCTAGAGAAAGACGTTGAAACCAATTTAAACAATAGTAATGAAAAGAGCAAGCCAGGTGGTTACCGATGCTCTTACATGGATAACTTTGAACGACAACAGTAATTTTTTTTGTCCAGTCTGATCCAATAACTTGAATTGGATGCCTGCTTAAAAGGATATACCCAGTGCAAATCAAACCCAAATTCTTACATTTCTAGAAACAATTGTTGTAGTAGGCTGGGATCTAGGTGCAGTTTGAGACCGGTCGGATACACCGAATAGATTGGCCTAGCTAGGGGCTTGAAGCAGGGAAAGTCAAAAACATTTGTAAGACCCAATCTGAAAAGTTTCTATATTGTTTTTCTGAAGAAACCTCTACTCCATGCAGATGAAACCTGAAATTCAATCTGATGCTGTGGAACTGGTAATCAGATACTTTTCACGGTCAATCCCATTGACACTGCAGAAAAAACGTTTGAAAAAGTTCCAAACATCTATTGGTGCCCAACAAAACACAGAAGGCTCACAGAAACTCGGGGAGACTTTCAGGGTGTCAGACAGAGGGCAGCAGTAAAGTCCAATCCAGGTTCAGTTGCCACTGGTCAGCTGGGATTCTTCACCGAAAAGTACTCTTTAGCTTTTATATGTTCCTGAGTCACCAGGGGGATCAGTCTTATGATTCCTGGAGATCTCTCTGTCCTTGGATTTCTAATGAAATGAAGTCCAACCTTCTCAGGTACACTTCACAGGCCCCAAATTCCAAGTGCAGCACGTTCAGTTTATTTGTTAACCTTTTGCAAGTCCAGCAGTGTTATCAGGAAGGCTGGGTATGGATCCAGCTTTGAAGGGTTCACCAGCTTGTGGGAGGGGGACACACCTTAAGGCACATCCAGTTCCCCTCTGACCAATCGTATAAAGCTTCCCATGTCCTGACCTACTTTTGCAGTAGTTTCTGTTTGTTTTACTGAAACAGGCCCTCAATGCAATGTGTCAGGGCACATGCAAAATGATCAAAGGTCTTTGGCCACACTAAACTTGGGCTCTGAGGATGGGGGATTGAGTAGAGAGTGTCCTATGGTAATCCCAAATGTACTTACACATCTAACTGTTCATGCCCAGTTTGATGCATGCATTGTACCCATAACAAGCCCAGCAACAGATGTCTGATAGGACAAAAGCAGGGTCCTTCAGCAATCAGACAGAGGATACACTGGTGTAACAAAGTTTGAGGGGGCCCCTCGCAAGGTACGTGAAGGGGCACCTCTGGACTCAATTGGGAGCTACCCGGCCAGAGTACTGTGCTGAGGGGGGGGTGCCCTGGAGCCTGGGTGGCCCCCAGCACCACAGGGCTGCGTGGCCATTGTTACCCCACTGAAGGGATACACATGAACTGTCCTGTGAACCTGTTTGCTCCCTTTGAAGGGCACAAAACGTTTATGCATATGTTTCAGACAAACCTGCCATGCATGATTTGATACTGTTGTGTCAAGAGGAGGGTCACAGCTTCCACCATGCCTATTTTGGTAAGCTTAGAGAAGCCACCTGGGCCCATTCAGGTAAGCCTCTTGTGGGACGAACGTTATAACTTGTTCACACCTCCTACTGGACTGAGCACAGGATGGATGTTAACAAAGGCTACTGCTAATTAGCCTACTGACAATTCAGGCAGGTAAAGGGTAACTTTCTAAAAGTTAATTTTCCATAATCTTTATTAAAAATACAACTTCACCATTGAATCGTATTTTAAAAACCTTTTAAAAAGTAGTGGTTTAATTATTTGTCTAGTTGGCCCAATCCTGAGATACAGTATTAGTTTTTTAATATATACTCTGGTTTTCTAAGTAGGACAGCTGGGGCTGCCACAGTGAAAATAGCTTTGAGGGCTTTGCACTGCAACTAAATGATAACATTCATTTTCTACATGTACCACATTTAAATAGCATGCATCCTACCCTGTGAGCTATGAGGCTTAACACAGAGTGACTTACTAACATTAAAAGGGAAGTTTGTACATGTCAAAAAGAGTTATTTTACCAGATTGCATTGCAGATTTAACCTGGAGCAGTCAGGCTGTAATGGCAGTTAGGCTAAAATGGCATGTTTTCCTTGTCACACTAGTGGATGGATAAGTGCCGCAGTCCACTGATGACATTTAACTTTCTATGCCATGTGTGTGTTGGGTGTAGCACAAGCACGGTGATGTCTTGTATGTTTCCTTGATCATTTTATTGTGTTTGCGATATTTAAAAAAGAAAAGGGGTATCTGCCAGCACTAGTGGGGTACCAGTTGTGGTGCGCTTATGCAGGAGAAAATACATGCTATTTGCAACTGCTTGGTGTGCCTCTCGATTGCAGTGTTTGTCTTTGAGTGAGGGAACGTCCTGGGGGGTGGTTGATGGCGCATATAAGACTGGAGTAGGAAGTTAACCGGCACTCATTGCTTGAAGCGACTTACCTGTACCGTCTTTGTTTGGATTTGGAAATAGACGTTCTTCCGATCCTGTTGTGGCTGTGAATTTATTGCATGCATTTATGGATTTAGTGAAGCCTCCTTCTTCACAGTAAGCAGTTTCAACACCATAATCTATGAGTTTATAGGAGATTTAAATATGCCAATCAGGAATTCACCAATGTCTGCATGTTTTAGGTGACAGAGCACATACACTGGGTTCCACCATACAGAGTTTACCACCCACAATAAAATGAAGCAAAAAGTGTGGATGACCACACAAAAAGGGGCATGTTCTCACAGATTGCGGAATTGTATTTATTTTACATCATCAGGGCAATACAGATTAAACCAGGCGATTTAATTGTATTCCAGATCTTCTCTCAGTACTCTCCCTAACACTATTTTACTCACTTTACTGCAAAGATAATCAGGTACACTACCCTGTAGTGTTTGTCGGCAGGTGGTATTCTAAGAGAGTACTGCCCAAGGAATCTGACCTTGTTCTATAAAAAAGCTTTGCTGTGACCCAAATCGTGTGCAGGATTCTGCTTCTCCGCAGATCGTAAGACATGTTCGTAGGGTCAAAGTGGTTGGCAGCCTGACCCACAAAATCCGGAAAGAGACATGTACAAGTTTATTTGCAGAATTGCAGACTAACACATATAAAATAATTATTTTAGCTTTCTGCAGCAGGGTGAATTGCAATTTAAGCACAAAGAGTGATGGGCGTAATATCTCCTAGTCAATGTGACAGTCCACTCCCGACAAGCACCACCGAGCCCTGCTTAGCCTTATGTCACAGAAGGACAAGAGTTCCTCGTGCAGGAGATTCAATAAAATTAAGCATTTGCAATGCAATTGGTCTCGCCTTTGGGACCTTATATGTATTAGGCTATGCAGCACATTAGCCTGGGTGCTGAAACATCTACTGTTCTTTAACATGGAGGGAAAGTAAGCACCAAACTGCGTGACAAGCCAGGTATGGGAACACATGGAGAGAATTATTGCCTCTCGGTGGGAAATGATATAGACCAAAGCTCTGTTTTTAATATAAAATAAGGGCCTTCTGTGGTCATATCACTTAAAATACAATATTTGAAAAAAAATAGTGTCTACGTTTGCTCCATTCACCTTTTGTGTGTTTGAGAAGACACTCACCTGCCTGCAGCTTGCCTATGATGCACCCTACGCAGCGCTTTAAACAGGAACAGTACTCTCATGTACTGAGCACACCCACTTCTATAATCTGAAAAGGAGAGTACCAGCACTTCTCAGCAGGACTGCAAAACTTTAATGGGAGTGTACTAGCATGTCTGAGTAGCAAACCGGCACTAGGGTACAGTGAGAACCTGTTCTTTTATATTTCCAATTCTAGCACTGACGGTAAGTGCACCGTGCCGTCCTCGGAATTTGGAAATCCGGGCCTGCAAGGGAACAACCGTGGAGAGAGTGCATTGGACGTGGACGAGGCTTTAACCACAGTGCTAGATTGCATGCCGCCTCTGCGTCACTTTTAATGCATATATTTTCACTTCCGTACATTTGGCTCAGATATAAAATTCCCTTGAAGCAGTCATACAAAAAGCTATTATCGTAAAGAACGTGTTCAACCGACATGGACCCAGAGTTTCTACTCTCGTGTGCAGGCAGTGGAACACTCTCTTTGCCTTAAATGATTGCACAACAGCCCCAACTGCTTCCGGGTTATGCAGTGATTCATGTGCCAAAAGAAGCGTGGCTGCTGTCCCGGTGAGGCCGAGTTTAACTTTCGCTTTGCTACTGCAGGTAAAATGAGGACTGGAGTGAAGTGAAATGAAAAACGCCACAGATGTACCTCGAGGAATATATGTTCCTGTGCATTCAAAGCACAATTCTACACCACTCGAAAAGCTATGCATGTATGTGGCGCTCTACATAGAAATGTCAGTACTGATAATTGATTCACCAAATAAATACCGAATGTAAAGACCACAGTTCAATACATTTGTATGCTACTGAATAGCAATTTATTTGAAAGAGTTTTGTTTAAAAACACTTTTTAAATTAATCAAGGGGTTCAAAAAGACAACGCTAAATAGAAGGAAACAATCTAAAGAAAGACACTAAAGTGGAATAAAACACCTCAAGCAAACAATCATTCATAATTTTCACACATCTCACAGTCATACCTCTCGCATTCAAACAATCAAACAAAGATGCCCAACACCCACTGAGGAAAAATGTAAACCAGTGGGGTGAGAACTAAGTCTGCTGTATTCTAAGTGACTAATTATAAAATTCACAACAGTACACTTTGATACAGAATTTTCTATAGTGTAGTTCACATCTCAATTAATACAGTTGAAGTGTACAAAAGAGTCAAGATGCACTAATTCCAATTAACACCAAGACCTAGACAGCAGACCACAACAAAGGCCTACGCGTTTCGAATCCTCACGGTTGACAGGATTCTCATCAGGGCCAATAAGCTCTGTGGGGAAGAGGAGAAACAAAAGTCTAGTATCAAAGGTCAAAAAACAAGAATCCAACAGGGTACTACAACACCAGGGTACTCAAACCAGCTTACCAAAAGAGTCCTTCAGTCAAAGGTGAAATTCAATCAGTAAAGTTTTTCGCCTGAACAGGAAAAGAAAAGAAAAAGAAGAGAAAGAATGTTTATGTATTTTCAATCAATGAACTATAAGTCTAGACGAGGCAAGGTCGGGCGGAGGTCTTACCTAAAGCAGCGGGCAATGAAGGATATAGGTGTTTATCATTTATGTTGAACGGTATAAATCTTGTCCCGGGACCTGAAAATCCAGACGTGGCAAAAGTAAGTGCCTGTGTAATCAATGTGTATGGCTGCTCTAACAGTAACAATAACGTAGATCTCTTACCGGAATTGATCCCGTCACTGATGGACAAATGGAGTCTGCAGTTGGAGCGTTGTAAGCGGCGCTGTCCTTAACGGCCGTAAGCTTTACCCTAAGTTGGAAATATGAATGGAAGATTACGATCGTCCCTCCATGGGTAGAAATCAAGACAAAGAACCGATCAAGGGGACGTTTCTAAAGGAAACGCTTACCGGAGTCGGGGAAGCGTCTAGCAGCGGGAGTAAATCCCCATGTTGGATGCAACGCATACAGGAATGGGAAGGATCATGGGTGAAGTAGTTCCGAGCCTGCTCGGAACAGAGAACGGCACGCATGTGCAGACCTTAGCGCAAGTATCATGGGGGATGTGGTCTCCGGTTTCAGTAAACAAATGAGTCTTAAAGCAGACTCGAGGCATCATAAGATAAATGGGTCCCAGGAACCTGCAAGGTTGACAGTTGTATTTAACACTACAAAGATCATGGGATTAATGAAGTTCAAGAAAAAACGTGTGGTGGAAACATCGAAATGTGGGTGGTTTAGGCTTAAAGCATGATTGCTTCTGAAGAAATGTAATAGCACTTGTGTAAGGACTCAATGAATTATCTGAGATTTACAAATTGTAATTGGTCCTTTACCTAAGTATTTAGGCCAATTTATTTCTGTCATTACAGAATTGAGCATTGTTGTAGCGAATGTCGCGCACCCTTCAGTCTTTAATATTCTCCTTACATTTCTTCAGAAGCAATCATGCTTTAAGCCTAAACCACCCACATTTCGATGTTTCCACCACACGTTTTTTCTTTAACTTCATTAATCCCATGATCTTTGTAGTGTTAAATACAACTGTCGACCTTGCAGCTTCCTGGGACCCATTTATCTTAGGATGCCTCGAGTCTGCTTTAAGACTCATTTATTTACTGAAACCGGAGACCACATCCCCCATGATACTTGCGCTAAGGTCTGCGCATGCGTGCCGTTCTCTGTTCCGAGTAGGCTCGGAACTACTTCACCCGTGATCCTTCGCCTTCCTGTATGCGTTGCATCCAACATGGAGATTTACTCCCGCTGCTAGACGCTTCCCCGACTCCGGTAAGCGTTTCCTTTAGAAACGTCCCCTTGATCGGTTCTTTGTCTTGATTTCTACCCATGGAGGGACGATCGTAATCTTCCATTCATATTTCCAACTTAGGGTAAAGCTTACGGCCGTTAAGGACAACGCCGCTTACAACGCTCCAACTGCAGACTCCGTTTGTCCATCAGTGACGGGATCAATTACGGTAAGAGATCTACGTTATTGTTACTGTTAGAGCAGCCATACACATTGATTAAACAGGCACTTACTTTTGCCACGTCTGGCTTTTCAGGTCCCGGGACAAGATTTATACCGTTCAACATAAATGATAAACACCTATATCCTTCATTGCCCGCTGCTTTAGGTAAGACCTCCGCCCGACCTTGCCTCGTCTAGACTTATGGTTCATTGATTGAAAATACACAAACATTCTTTCTCTTCGTTTTCTTTTCTTCACCTGTTCAGGCGAAAAACTTTACTGATTGAATTTCACCTTTGACTGAAGGACTCTTTTGGTAAGCTGGTTTGAGTACCCTGGTGTTGTAGTACCCTGTTGGATTCTTGTTTTTTGACCTTTGATACTAGAATTTTGTTTCTTCTCTTCCCCACAGAGCTTATTGGCCCTGATGAGAATCCTGTCAACCGTGAGGATTTGAAACGCGTAGGCCTTTGTTGTGGTCTGCTGTCTAGGTCTTGGTGTTAATTGGAATTAGTGCATCTTGACTCTTTTGTACACTTCAACTGTATTAATTGAGATGTGAACTACACTATAGAAAATTCTGTATCAAAGTGTACTGTTGTGAATTTTATAATTAGTCACTTAGAATACAGCAGTCTTAGTTCTCACCCCACTGGTTTACATTTTTCCTCAGTGGGTGTTGGGCATCTTTGTTGGATTGTTTGAATGCGAGAGGTATGACTGTGAGATGTGTGAAAATTATGAATGATTGTTTGCTTGAGGTGTTTTATTCCACCTTAGTGTCTTTCTTTAGATTGTTTCCTTCTATTTAGCGTTGTCTTTTTGAACCCCTTGATTAATTTAAAAAGTGTGTTCAAACAAAACTCTTTCAAATAAATTGCTATTCAGTAGCATACAAATGTATTGGACTGTGGTCTTTACATTCGGTATTTATTTGGTGAATCAATTATCAGTACTGGCATTTTCCTTTTGTTATATAGTAATTGGCTCAGCCTTACTGATTAGAGCCGGCCCTAATTGTTAACAGCTACATAGAAATGTAGCACAGAGAGGCTGTCTTTATGATGGGTCCAGAATCCAGTTTGGTCTGAATCAGGATTACAATTTATGCAAAAACAGTACACAGACATTAGGTTTCATAGTATATATTTAGTCAAACTGAAATTGTGTGCAGGAAAAATCACACTACTCAGAGTTTGATAGCTCGGAATGGGAGAAACATGATATTGCTATATCATCCTCACCCGCACTCCGTGCCCCCTTTCAGACCACAGAATTTTCTGATGAGGTGCCAATATATACCAGAAGAAAATGTAAACTCATGGTATCGGTAATTGCAGGGGCGGTATTACCACCCGGATTTGTTACTGCCACTCAGAATGAGCCCCACAGACTGCTTATTGAAAATGGTCTGGGATTAGTCTAGGAAAACAAGGTTCAGAGCATCTATGTGGGATATAATCGCCTATCCCAGAATGGAGTCAAGAGAAGTTTGGGCGGGTTGACTTGGACAGTCAGGGGCTGATGGTCTGTTTCAGCAATGTGAATTATTAAAGCAGGAAGAAACCCGAGCAATGCACTTCAAAGGCATCCTTAATCAAAACTCCAACCTTTACTCAAACTGCACATGCTGCACCATTGGCCTCCATGCAGGGTTTGTGACCCTTCAGTTTCTACTCAGCATGTCTGCCTGTTAGAAAATACTCAAACCATAAGGCATTACGACCCTACACACTTTGTGCAAACTTCTGTTTGGTTTTTTTCTTTTGAAAGAGGTAACACTCCGAGAACAATGCTAAGCTGTGCTGACGGTTTTCCTGGAAGAACCGAGTCATGAAAGTCAGCCACCACCACCCCCGTCTTTCAGCTCACCGTGCTTGGGAATTTTCCTTTTCATCACTGGAGGGACGGTGACCCGGAAGCAGACTCATGTGTACTAATCATGACTTAGGAATATGCAACAGCACAATAAAAACTGTGACTCGAACCACGAAACCGCAACAGTTGGTGACTTAAACTGATTACCTAAATGTCAAACTGGGTCAATACGTTGATTGCAGTCATTTGTAAAACCATTAGTTGGTAACTAAGTAACAAAAGGGAATTGCACAAAATGCACTATTCCACCACATAAAATTGTCGGCAGCTGGAAAATAGCCCTCGGCACATACGGCGGCACTGTTATATTCAAAATGACACTGCCAGTTAAAACAAACACTTGGAATGCAATAGGACTCGCATTTATGTGAGGCCTATTGCATTGAAAACAGGAGTGCGGGTGGAGGGCAGGGAGTGAGAGCGCACGAACAACGAGAACACACGGACTGAAGGAGGGGGCGGTGGGGAGAAGGCACGGGAATAAAATAGTTACCGTGCAACACTTGAAGTAAAGGGGCCAGTAGCCTTGGAAGGATACAAATGATGACATGTTCGTCATGAGGAGGGACTAACAAGTCTGAAACCAATTGGAAGGCAACATTTAGGGTCTACGCTAATAAAAAAGATGGGCAATGCTAGGCTCGACCTAAAAAGCAGAAGGTACTAAAAGGGAAGACCAAGCCCGCATTGAGAGGTTTGCCCTGCTTCCTGCTCTTGAGTAATGTGGTACCACAGGAATGGCGTTCAAAAGAAAAATGAGCCTCACATGAAGCTGCATTGCCAAGCATCCACTTGACTGCATTAACCATCTGGGGTGTCTGAGGAAGAGGAAATAGCACTCACCATAGATTGAGAGTGCTGTTAGGGTGCACTGCAGTGGGGGAGCAGGCTCCAGCTCTTCTATTTCATTATGAGAATAGACAAATGTCTTTCAATAGGCCAGACAACCCAGGCTAGTACAATCCACAATTGAGCGTATCTGTCCTCGCGGCAACAGTGTCCATTTCCAACATAGCCGCCACACATGCACATTACATTACCTAGAGCCTTATCTGCCCTCATGATCTACAGGCAACACGATACAGTAATTGTTTGTTGGCAATGTCTGAACCATTGCCAAAGCTTTGTAAGCTCTTTTTTTAGGGTGACCATGAGTGAAGAAATCAACACTCCTCTTGCCACCACGCCTCATACAGCACAATGCTGGGCAAAAATAGGGGCTGGAGCATGTGGGTGGAAGTATTATTTTTAATGGTAAGTAAAAGCAGTTAAAGCCATCTATAGGGAAAGATTAAAAAACAAAGTTCTGAGTACAACTTCCCACCTTCAAACATTACAGACTTGACGCACTTACTGCTAAATGAGAATTGATGTAGTGTACATTCACGTGTACATTGATGTGCCTTTAACATGTGCATGCCTGATCCCTAATTATAGGAGATCCCACCATTTTAGGGGCCTTTATACAATGGCCACTGCTATATTGTGCCTCTTTCTCGTTATCAACCCACCGCACATTACTGAGTTCAGAGGTTCTCTTGAGTGTGCATTTGTGATCCCATAAAATAATAAATGTGAGGACAATGTTGCCGCTTTCATCCGTTTCAGAATTCAAACAATGACTAAGAAGACAATGGATGCCTTTTAAGAAGCCTTAAATAGCCTTACTTCCAAAATATTGTTTTACTTGGATCTCATTATTGTCTCCATTGCATATATAAGGAGCAGTGGAAGAGCTTAAGTCGTGGATAAATAACTGTAGGCTTAGAACATTTAATTCAATGTCTTTCTCGAAAAGTACACAGGCTATGAGATGTCATTAGATTGATAGCTACTTTTATATCAGTGAATGATGCATTACAATTGCTTCTACAAATAGGTTGCAGTGATTAAATACGTTTAATTTCCCCAGTTTCTTGGAAATCGTCAGTAAGTACATAATGTCCTTAGACTTGAAACTTTGTCACGTTTTCAAATATGTTTATATTTAGTTTTCTATGTTCCCATGCAACTATCTTAAGTTAATTAGGCTGCCAACTGGAAAGTATAAACTGAAAAAACAATGTTAATCCTACTTTATTTTCTCAGTGCTGATACAGACCCGAGAAAGTACATATCAAATATTTATTTTTGGCTATTTCTGAAGTTTTCATGGATTCCAAATTTAAAAATAGAGCGTCACTGCTAATAAAACACATATACTGATTCTACGCCGGCGTTTTCAAATTATTTTGCAGTGCTTACAAAACATAGTTTCGAGTTTGCCAATCTTATAATGTTTTTCTAGGCGTGTGAATAGAAAACCACAGTCTCCTGGACGACAATAATACACAGTCATCTCAAGGACAAAATGACACAATATTTAGTGTACAGCAGTAAATAAATAATTCTGAGTGCATACATAGTTATTCAATTGCCTCATAATGATGTCACAGCTCATGGATTAGGATATAATTGCTAAATTGTGACATCCTCACATTGTCGCATCACTTCCATGAGCAGACAAATATCACTTTCTAACCCATTTAGAAAACAACTTTTACCTCAGAGCCTCTCTGTTCCCAGGGTTGGATTGGCCTAGAGGTCAATCTGGCAGTGCCCGAAGAGCTAGTCTCACTGAACCGTGTATGGGCAGATTTCTGTGGGCATGGCTTGGCATGGCTTGGCAGTTCGGGCTGGACTGTTCCCATAAGGCACAGGGTCAGACTGATTTGCATATAGCCATGTCTGAACTGGGGTGGCTGAGTGAACTAAAGAATGGTGATGGATTAAACCCAGATCATTTGACTGGGGGTGAGTGTTTGATTTATTCAAGTGCTCCGTCCATCATCCTCTTTTGTATCGCTTTGTTCGCCCTAAGTGTGGCAGGCTATGCTCAGACGTGAGTCCCTTGTTCACTTGGCCACTGGATTCAAGATAGCCTGGCTGATGAGGATTATGAATCCGAAACCGGTCCCAGGATGCTTGTTTCCGGTCCAGGGAAGACATGGCTTGGCAGTTCAGGCTGGACTGTTTCCATAAGGCATAGGGTCAGACTGATTTGCATATAGCCATGTCTGAACTGGGGTGGCTGAGTGAACTAAAGAATGGTGATGGATTAAACCCAGATCATTTGACTGGGGGTGAGTGTTTGATATATTCAAGCGCTCCGTCCATCATCCTCTTTTGTATTGCTCCACTAACAAGGTGGCCCAAGTATACCACAGTTCCCTGCCCTATCTGGCATTTGGATGCCTTGATAGGCTGGACTGCAGTTTGTAGGGCTTTTAAAACCTTCCCCAGGTGGATCAGGTGAGCTAAAGACAGCAATATCACCTAGATATGCTGCACCAAAGGACTCCAATCCAGCAAGGACTTGATTCATTAACCTTTGAAAAGTGGCAGGGGCATTCTTGAAACCAAATGGCATAGCAGTGAACTGATAATGCCCATCAGGTGTGGAGAGTGCTATCTTTTCTTTTACTCATGGTTCCATGTTAATCTGCCAGTACCCTGCAGCTAAGTCAAAGGTACTTAGAAATTTGGCTGCACCCAATTTATCTATCAGATCATCTGCTCTTGGGATAGGGTGAGCATCTGTCTTGGTGACAGAGCTGAGTCCTCTATAGTCCACACAAAACCTCAATTCTCTCTTTCCACCATGGGGATGAGGTTTGGGGACTAGAAACACAGGGCTGGCCCAGGGTCTCTCAGAGGGTTCAATAACCCCTAGCGCCAGCATCTTGCTGACTTCAGCTCTGATGCATTCCTTGACTTGGTCAGACTGTCAATAGATTTTGTTCTTGAAAGGAGCACTGTCACCAGTGTCCACATCATGGGTACATACAGCAGTTTGACCAGGGGTCAAGGAAAAGAGCTTAGCATACTGCTGCAAGACTTGCTTGCAGTCCGTCTGCTGTTGGGCAGTGAAGGTGTCTGAAAAGACAACTCCATCCACTGGCCCATCTGTGGGGCTGTATGAGAGAGGGTCAGGGAGAGGTTCACTCTCTGTACCCTGATCCTCATCAGTCACCATCAGCATGGTTTTGTCAGCCCTGTCATGAAAAAGCTTAAGGCGGTTCACATGAATCACCCTTTTGGGTGTCCTGCTTGTGCCCAGGTCAACCAAGTAAGTTACCTCACTTTTCTTTTCTAAGACGGTATAAGGGCCACTCCATTTGTCCTGGAGAGCCCTTGGTGCCAATGGCTCAAAAACTCACATCTTTTGCCCTGGTTGAAATTCTACCAGTGCAGCTTTTTGGTAATATCAAGCTCCTGGCTGGCCTTAAGATTTTTGGAAGCTTTTTCCATGCCATTCTGGACCTTAGGCCTAGTACATAGTCCACAATGTATTTTTGGGTTCTTGGAGAGGCTTCTCCCAAACATCTTTTACAAGACAGAGTGGTCCCCTAACAGGATGGCCAAACAGAAGTTCAAAGGGGGAAATGCTCTACTACCTTCTGAGGCCCCTCACTGTAGGTGAAAAACAAGCATGGTAAGAGGACATTCCATCTCCATTTGAGTTTCTTCAGGGAGCCCCATAATCATGCCATTCAATGTCTTGTTAAACCTCTCAACAAGACCATTGGTTTGTGGGTGATAGGGTGTTGTAAACTTGTACGGTACTCCACACTCTTTCCACATGTGTTTTAGGTAATCAGACATGAAGTTTGACCTTCTGTCTGAAATCACCTCTTTAGGAAACCCTACCCGGGTGAAGACCTTAATGAGGGTCTTGGCTACTGCAGGAGTTGTAGTAGTACTAAGGGGAATTGCCCCAGGATACCTAGTGGCATGATCCACTACCACTAGTATACATTTGTTTCCTGATGCTGTGGGAGGTTCAAGTGGATCCACTATGTCCACACCTGCCCTTTCAAAGGGATCCCCAAACACTGGTAGTGGGATCAATGGGGCCTTTAGGTGTCCACCTGTTTTTCCACTGGATTGTTGGTGACACAGGAGCTGACAAACTCCTTTACTTTCTGAGATATCTGGGGCCAGTAAAAGTGGCTCGCTAGCCTTTCCCAGATCTTGGTTTGGCCCAGATGTCCAGCTAGGGGATGTCATGAGCTAAAGGGAATAGGAACTCCCTGTACTTCTGAGGCACTACCACCCTCCTAGTGGCTCCAGGGTTGGGGTCTCTGGCCTCAGTGTACAGTAGCCCCTCCTCCCAATAAACTCTGTGGGTACCGCTGACATCACCCTTTTCCTGGGTAGCAGTTTGCTACCTCAAGCTTTCATGACTTGGACAGACCTGCTGACCATTGCACAGCTCTTCCCTAAAGGGTCCCTCTGGGCCTAAAAGTTCAACCTGGTATGGGTCAAGTTTCATGAGCTCCATCAGTGGTGTCCAAGTCCTCTCCCTGCTGAGAGGAGTCCTGATCCTTTTGCTCTACAGAAGCTAATTCCCCAGTCCTCTTACCTTTCCTCTTGGAAGGTTGGGCCAATCTTTCAGGCTCCAACACGTCTTTTTCACCTTGCTGTCGGCTCTGTGCTCTAGTCTTGACACACACAATCTCAGGGATGTGCAGCATTGCTGTGTGGGTTTTTAATTCTACCTCAGCCCATACTGAGGTTTCTAAGTCATTACCAAGGAGACATGTAGCTGGAAGATTTGGAGAGACCACTACCTGTTTCAGGTCAGTAACCCCCTCTGCCACCAGTCTAATGTCACCGTAGTCATAGCATGGTTAGTAGTACCACTGTCAGCATTGGTGACTGTGTACGTTTTCCCAAACAGGTATTGCTCTGGGGAAACCAGTGTATCTCTCACCATAGTGACACTGGCACCTGTATCCCTCAGGGCTTCCATTCTAATCCCATTGATCCATGGGTATTGCAAACACATCTTTAGGTTGGATGGTCACACAGCTTAAGTGGCAAACTCAACTTCACCCTCTGTGACTAGACTTGCTTCAGTGTGAACCCTGATTTACTCTAGGCACACTGTTGATCCCATCTGGAGTCTGACTACACCAGGAGTAGCTGTATGAGGACTAGGGGGCTTCTTGTTAGAACAAGTATCATCTCCACTTAAGTGGCCCAACATCTTACAGTTGTTTCAGCAGACCTTCAAATGATCAAAGTTATTTCCCCTGTACCTATTACTGCACTAGGAAGAGTTTTGGGACCCACCCCCCTATGTAGGTTTTTGGGGCCCTTTTGAAGACTCAGGATTGTTATCTTTGGGATTCTCACCACTTTTCCCCTTTATTTTGGTCACCCCCCAGTGGCTGTTATTGTCACCCTTGTCTTGACCCAGTGGTCTGCCTTCTTTCCCAATTGCTGGGGAGAAATTAGACCTAGGTCTACCAAATGCTGATGTAACTTTGCATTAGTGCAATTACTTAAAATATGTTCTTTCATAAAGAAATTGCAAAGTCCATTGAAATCATGCACATTATTTCCAGTTAACCAACCATCTAGTGTCTTAACTGAGCAGCCAATGAAGTCAATCCAGGAATGGTTTTGGATTTTTTGAGCCCTCCCTAAACCTAATTCTATATTCCTCAGTTGTGAGTCCAAAGCCCTCAATCAGAGTACTCTTCATGAGGTCATAAGACCCAGCATCTGCCCCTGTAAGGGTCAGGAGTCTGTCCCTGCAGTTACCAGTGAACAGTCCCCAAAGGAGTTCCCCCCCAGTGTCACTTCTTCACTTTTCTCATTTCACAAGCACTCTCAAAGGCTGTGAACCATATTGTGATATCATCACCCTCTTCATATTTAGGGACAATACCTTTGGGGATTTTTGGATCTTAAGATTGCTGTTTATCCTTATTTAGTAAATTGCTGCCGCCATTGATGGGAGCTAAGCCCATCTCTGCTCTCTCTTTCTCCAGAGCCAGGAGTCTGGTCTCTAAATCCAATATTTTGGTCAACCTTGCTAAAAAGGTTGTCCTTCTCATTGAGGCTGTACTCAATGTCTTCCATAGCACCTGACCCACCTGTGTGGGCTCTAGGTGCTGAGAGGTTTACTCTTGGAGTCAAGGGCACTTGGGCCCTTCTCTCCCTATTAAGCAGGGGGCTTGGTAGTTATCCTCATCCCCTCCCTCTACTTCTTCATCTGAGAGGTCTTTACCATTTTCAGAAGGATGGTCGTTAGCATACCCTGCCAACAGCGGCTGGAGCTTTAGTTCGGAGGGATGGGACCCCATAATTATATTTTTATGTTTGCATAGAGACCTTAACTCCCTAAATTGTAGGTGGAGATAAGGGGTGAGGTTGAGCTCCTCAAACTGGTTCTCTATGCCATAGTGGTTATCTTCACTAACAGCTGGGTTCTTGTTACGAGACATTGTTAAGAAAAACTTGTAACCCCTCTTATCCCTAACTAAAGTGAACTTTTATCTTTCTAGAATTCTAAAGGGACTTAACCAAGGCCCTAACAAGACTTTAAGTAATTTGGAAACATGTTGTCAATTCAAAAAAATCTGAATTCTGAAAACAATTTAAGAGTTCTGTCCTGTGATCAGGTGGTAACCAAGTTATTCCACCAATGCAGAGTTGTATATCCTGCTCCACCAATGTAGGAAGCTGGCTCGGTATATACTATACCAAAACGAGGTATAGTGTGCACAGAGTACAGTGGAACCCCAAAGGTAAAAGTAGATAACACCTTACTTTCTATTTGTGGTAGTGTGGGTGAGCAGTAAGGCTTTATCAGAGGTTAGTGTTAAGCATTTGTTATACATACTCAATCAGCAAATGATGTCACACACTCAAAGACTGAACTCAGACCAATTTTGTTTGTATATAAATATCATTAAGTTATTTTATTTGTAGAACCAAGCCAAGCCTGGCACAGGTAAGTGAAATAAAAGCTTTGCAAACTATTATGCAATGTTTACAAGTGAATACAAGTTCAAATGAGGTTTTTGAAATACAGGTATGTCAAGGTATTGGAATTACCTTACAGATTACTTTTCAGTTACTTTTTAGATTACTTTTTAAGTAAATTTTTCTACTCAGTGTAATATGCCAAGATATCACAACGGGACACTTCCTAGAGAAAAGGTAAGTAAAATCAGTTTTGCCCAATTGTAATTTTTCAGATTTCCATACAAAACAGCTCCACACTTTTTAGAGAAAAACAGTCAATGGATTCCTATGGAGAGAAATGAAGTTATCGGTTACCAAGTAAGTACTCGGTGTTTGAGGGTTGACTTTCTGGGGTTAGAACAAGGGTTCCCCCAGGGTCGAGGATGCACTCTAAAAACACCCCCAAGGGCACTAGGGTAGCAATGTGCAGAGTACTGAGGCCCAGTGCTATCCAATAGGGGATAGGGGGCCTCCGGTTGGTGGCTGCTTACGAGCAGGCCACTGGGTTTTGGTAGCAAAGCTATGGTTTTAGGCTCAGGGCAAAGGGGGATCCGAATTAGCACCCAAAGTACACCCACATTGGCGTAGGGGTGGCTGGGAGCAGGGTGCTGTTTTGGCATCGGGTGCCCTGTAGATTTCAATGGGGATTCTCCGATTTCAACAAAAACTGCAGGCTTGGGAACGGAGATCTTATGGAGGTGACCACTGGTTGGAGAGGTACGTTGGGATGCCTGGGGATGCTGGGACACCGTTGGTTGGGTCACCCAAGGCCGTGGGACTTCAGGTGCAGGGGTGACTTTAGGTGTCAGGTTTCTCTTGCCAGCTCCGGTCAAGGGGTTCCTCCAGAAAGAGGCTGCAGGCTTTGCTGGGAGATTCGAAGGAGGTCAGAGATCACCAAATCTCAGGTCAGGATCAATGGGGAGACCTCCTTCTGGTGTTAGGCCACTTGAACCCGGACCATGGGCGACGGGTGCAGAGTGGTGCAGACTCGTGGATTTGGCCGGAGCCAGAGCCTGGGGGTGAACTAATCCAGTGTTCACAGGGGACAAAGTATTTTCTGTTGAAGGCAGGGCAGATCCACGGGGTTCTTGAGGTTTCTGGCTGCAGGACACACCAGAGTTTCGCTTCTGCAGGTTCGAGGTGGGGACAGGGCAGTAGGGTTGTGGCCAAGTCAGTGGGCATCCTCCTCTTCTGAGCTTCAGCACGGCTGTTTGGTCCTTCTTCTTCTTTTCTTCTTGGCTGTTTCTTATCTGAGGAGGCAAGGTTCGGGGGTGCTACTAAATACTAGATTTAAGGGTGTTACAGGTAAGTATAGGTTGGGACCAATGGGTCCGTTCATTGTTTTGGGTACACCTCCTATTATGCCACCCTCCATTGGGAGGGGGGCATATGCCTCACTCTGGTTGGCTGGGCCCCCCATCTGCAAGAGTTGTGCTTCACCTCACCTCCCCTACCTGAGGGATGGGCTTGGCAAAGATGGACACATCTCCCTTTCTCACTTGGTTTTCCCGCCGTTCTTCCACCCAAGACGGGGTCAGAATCAATGGAGACCAGTTGCTGTAAGCAGCATAATGCCTGGGGGAGCTCACAAAGGCAGAAAGCCTTTGAAGCTCTCTTTCATGGACCCTACCGATCCTGGGGGAGGAGGCTTGGCACTTCGTCGCAAGATGTGCATTGTTTCAGACCCCCAAGAGCAGCAGGCTCTTGACCCAGGGGTCCAGAAACATGTCTGGTGGTGGTAGCTGGCGAGCAGCCACTCAGCCTGGACACTAGTGTTAGGCCCTCTGTGTGTATTTTTCATTAAATCCCACACTGGCATCAGTGTGTGTTTAATGTGCTGAGAAGTTTGATACCAAACTTCCCAGTTTCCAGTAAAGCTAATATGGTACTGTGGAGTTCGTAATGACAAACTCCCTGCACCATATACTCTCAATGGCATTACTGCCCTTACAATGTCTAATGTCTGTAGTGCACCCAACTAAAGGGGTGGCTGATGGTTGTATGTCGTTACAACGCATGCTTTTACCACGCATGCCTTTACAACGCAGGTATTACAACGCAAGTCTTACAACGACTTGCATTGGGGCTCACTGGATAGTGGACAGTTTAATTTACTATACCAACTCCAGTCCCCGTGGATAGTAGGGAAGGTTTTGGATTATAAATTAAACTATTCCCTATCCTATAGCGCCCTCCAGCGCAAGTTGTTGTAACTACTTGCGTTGTAATACCTGGGTTGTAAAGGTACTGCGTGGTAAAAGTTTTGTTGTAAAGGATGTTTCCTGTGGCTGATCAATGCCAGGGCAGTGGGCTGTAGGCATGTTGACTCTTCACTTTGTTCTGCATCATAGGCCCTGAGTACTTGTTTGGCAGGAGCCCAAGGCACCATCAGCAGCTCAGAAAAAAGTGGGGACAACCATGAAAAAAGATAGCCGTTTCTTACAGATTGACAAGTTGTAATGTTCCAATGTCACAGAAGATGAGCATTGGCAATGCCAATACGTCTTCGAACTAAAATCTATTGGCATTGCTAAGTCATTTTTTAAGATATCTGAGCTGTATGTGTGTGCATCTGCAGTAGTCATCTTGTAAAAGTATTTGAAATACAGTCAAAGATGCCTATCATGAATGAATGTACACACATTGACATTGTTCATATTTAAATGTATTTGCATTATTTGAGTAAATCCATCCAAAGATGGTTGTAGTAGATGCAAGGGGTGATCATCTTTGAATGGATTGTTAAAATCATATAAATCCATATTATTGTGTATGTCACACATTCATGAGCACTCGCAATGGCAATCTTACACTGAATAAAATCCATTTTAAGATTGATACCCTCTCATAGCCCTGTGGACCCAAAACAATTATGAAATGGGTAGAGGAGCTGGTAATGGGAATGACAAAGAATAGGAGCAACAGAAGGGCGGGTAGATATTTAAACAAAATGAGTGGGGATGGGGAAGCAGCAGATGAGCAATGGGAAGTGGGAGGGGAAGCAACAAGAACAGTGGGTTGTGGTGAGAAAATCATGGGGAAGTTGGTACACGTGAGAGAAAGCAAGAAAACCCAAGCACTCCCATAAAGCACATAGAGAAAAAGAAAGAAAGTATTTCCAAGCTTACAAACAACATCAGCAGCGGAAGCAAATAAGGCCAATATCAGAACCCTGTTAGCCTAAAAAATCCCGTTCAGTACAAACACAAGAATCAGGAGGAAAGTCTTTGAATCAAAAAGAGACAACTGAGATAGACAACAAAGACATCCAATCATGAGCAAGTGACTGAATACAAGTCCAGTATAGCTACATTGGAAACAAGAGATCTGGCCAACAGAGTGTCTGCAGAAAAGACCTGAAAATCAGTGGAACAAATTGATGCCATCAGAAAAGTAAAGCACTGTACATGATAGGGAACTTTAGGTGGCGTAGAAATTTGTAGCAGACTTAAAACATGTGAAGAGAGTTTTAAATTGACACTTTGTACATTATATTGGGTTTCACAATTTAAATAGGATGTTTTGCTACTCCTGATCTAAACAAAAATCAGACCAATGTGTGCTTCAGTAATGTGGTATAGAAGTTTATTGAATATAGGCATCCATATGGCTGGGTGTAGTAGATATTATAAGGTACATCATGACCTTTTATTTTCCTATGCAAAAAATGACAACATTCTGTTTAAAGTTTACAAATCAGAAACTGGGCATAGATCAAGAAGGCTATGAATATGTATGAGAACTTTGAGATCCTGACCATTTTTCCTATATGCATCTGCTCAATTAAAAAGAATGGGAGCCTGTGCTGTTTGTACATCAATGCAATACAGACCAAATAGCATTGAATTGACTATATTTCAGGTATCTTTCATCTGCTGTTCTGCCACCCTTAAAATGTTGGTTTTGTTGGTATTCAGTTTATACTCAGATTTTGACACAAAAGTTATTATTTCTATAAAATATAAGACCATCTCATTATCTGACTAGTATACTTCTGTTAGACTTCGTATCCTTGGTGTGGTTTCCATTGACTTTTTGCATTCAGACCTCCTGGTTTTCCTGACTTTTTTCTATCTTTAGGACTCGGGGCACTTTACCACAGCTAATCAGTGCTGATGTGCATGTGCTCTCTTCTTTAAACATGGTAACACTGGCTTATCCACAATTGTCATATTCAATTTAATATAAATTTCCTAGTAAAGTGCACTACCTGTGCCCAGGGCCTGTAAATGATATGCTACTGGTGGGACTGCAGCACTGAATGTGTCACCTACTTAATTAGTCCTTCAAATATGTCTCAGGTCTGACATTGTAGAGCCAGTGGGTGCAGTTTTAAACTGTCATGCCGACCTGGAAGTTAATCCTCTTGTCAGGTCCAAACCTTCCTTTTTATTACATGTAAGTCACCCTTAACATGGGCCCTGGACAGCCCGCCAAAGGACAGGGTGCAGTGTATTTGAAAAACCCGACATATACTTAAACGTTTTATATGTCCTCGTAGTGAACTACTATTACATTTGTTTTTCACTACTGCAAGGCCTATCTCTCCCATAGGATAATAATGGAATTACATGATTACATCTTGTAAATGTAATTTCCAATTAGGAAGAAATGGAACCCCCAAGTTTGTTGTCTCTGGAATCACAGTTTAAAATCACAACTTGTGGTAAAGTTGGATTTTAAATTGTAGTTGTAAAAATGCCACTTTTAGAATTGTCTTACTTTACCTATATGGTGCCTGTCTCTGAATACACATCGAGATTGGGTGAAAGCTGGGCTTGTGCATTCCCTCTAGACAGCCACACACGAAGGGAGCTTAGGTGTGCCTGATGGGCCATCTTGGGCAGGATGTGAGGGAGGAGCCAACACTTATACCTGAATAGGCTGTGTTCTGGCCACACACAAAGGGCTGCTCAATCCCCTGTAGTGAGTATGGAGCCAGGGCAGTAAGGGTAGGGACTCTCTGCACGTCAAAGGCATCTCTTTGAAGTCTCCCTCACTTCAAAGGCACAACTGGGCCTAAGTACTGCTCCTCAGACACCACCACTTCATGACACTTCTGGACCTGTGGATACTCTGCCAGGAAGAATGGTTTCTGTTCTGCTGAAAGTAATGGCATTCTTCTGGACTGCTTCTGTGCTGGAATCCAGCTCTGCTGTGCTGACCTGCTGTCCTCTTGCCTAGGAGTGAAAAGGACTGGACCTGCATCTCTCCAACCCTGAACCAAAGTGACTCAAAGGGCTTGTCTGATTGCCTCCTGTTCTGAAGTCTCAAGGCCATCAAAGACTTCCAACCAACCTGCTACAGCCCCTGGACACTGCTATCAGTGAATTTTGCCCTGCCAAGCGGTGCTCATCCAGTTGTGGGCCCTTAGAAGTGAAAATAAAGTGCTGCCCCAACATAAATCCATGCATTGATGTCTTTGCACCACTCGTAACCGGGGTATCTTCATCAACGCTGATGTATCGCAGCTGCTTGAAAATCGAGGACATCGCATCGCTTTAATTCCCAATTCCTTTCTGACTTGCGCATCTCCGACGCATCGCCTACTTCCTAAGGATCTACACTGAAGCATCGCCTCCTCTTCGCCTCGCATCCCGCCCTCGGCAAAATCGTAAACCAAGGTACTGTTTCATCGGGCCAAGGCAGTTGGCCTGATATTTTGGATTTGACCTGGTCTAGCATGACCAGATAACCCCGGTTGTCGCTTTATTTTTTTAGCATTACTTTTCAGTTTATTCTTTAAAAATTTACAACTCCGGTCCTATTTATTTGAGTTTTGTTTGTTTGGTCTTCTTTTGTTGATTAGATTAAGGACAATTTTCTTTTTGTGTGGCGTTTCCACTGGTTTACTGTTTGAAGTGTTGCACAAATACTTTACACATTGCCACTTAAGTTAAGTCTGACTGCTCTGTGCCAAGCTACCAGAGGGTAAGCAGAATTTAATTTATGATGTGTCTCCAACTTACCCTGAATAGGATTGTGGTTCTTGCTTGGACTGGGTGCATATCTCTGCCAACTAGAAGCCTAATTTATAACAACTTTCATATCATTAGCATTTGCTTTTACTTTCATTGTAATCTATTAGCAGTAAACAGGGTGGATACTGGTGTCTTTAAGCCCCACTTTCAGGAACAGATGAATGTACAAGGCACATTGGAAAGTTGGAAGTGTGCTTCTTTCCCTTGATATGTAAAGCCACTTGAAGTCAAACCGAATTATTCTGAACATAAACTTTGGGGATATTAAATGACACAATCCAGCTGATAAAAGCCACTCTAGTATTTGGACCAGCATCTTTCACCAAAATCACTATGAACAAAAGGTTGTCTTTGTGAAAAAAAAGTTACAATCAAAAACTATACCCAATCAGTCCCACTCATCGCCATGTTGCTGGGGGAGATGATGCCCCATCTGCATTAAAAACCTGCAGCTAAACGCATTCCAATGTGATCTTCTCTTTTTTTGAGAAGGGCACAACCCTTTTGGATTTTGATAGAAATGCTGAAGCCAGCGATGGGTTCAACACTTTATACACAGTGACAGACATCCATCCATAACAGTAGCTTTCCCCTTTGGGAGATTCTGCATTCAAGATCAACTCTTCTAAGGTCACTTTGGTTTCTAACAATCTAGACCATCATACAGACAGATTGAGCAGGCCTATACCCTCCAGTAATATCTGCATTGATGATTGCTCATTTGGAATGCCTTCAGTAGCGTAGCCTGAAAAAATCTGAGTGGAAAGATAGTGAAAGAAATTTTAATCAGCGAACAATGCACATTCAACTGAGCATATAGCACATTGTGGACATCTCCAGTTACTAGAAATGGTCAAAGCAGCTGAGGCATGATCAGATACTCAATCAAGATCTTTTTGTGTCCAGTATACTTCATTTGGATTTGAAGATGGCAGAAGAACATCAGTTGTAGAGTACTCCTTAGGTGGATTTGAGCAAAGCATGTCTCTCTTGGATTTTTAAACTGTCAAATACCTACAAGACCCTGGGCCTAATTTACAAGTCCTTTGGTGCTGCCAGTGCATCACTTTTTTAGACATACCAGCAGTGCAGTGTGCCTGCTCCCTGCATGATTTTTCATGGCATGGTAAATATGGACCCCTTTCATGCATTACTCTGCATGAAAGGGGCATTCCATGGGTGTTGCTGTGGGTGTTCCCAGGTAACATCCATAGAACCTGACACATCCCAGATTCACAAAGTGTCGTAAACATGGAATGTGTAGGAGTAGCGCAGCGAGGAGAAATACTTTTATTTCTCCTCGTTTTTTGCTCTTTCTATGTGTGCTGCATTCTGCAAAATGTCATTAATGATTGTTGTTTTGCAGGTAGGTCTTCCTTCCTGTACAACAATCATCACTGCAACACAGGCTCCCTTGAACCATGCGCATGGGTGACTGCATTGGTGCAGGGTTGCTTCTTGTTTGCTAGTGCAGGGGTTAAGAACATGAATGCACCGTATCTTGTAGATACCAAAAGACACACAGATTATTGCCATAATGAAGAGAAATTCAAACATTCACCCCCCGTCGAGAGATCTGGGTTAAATCAATTGCTCTTTTGCTCATCATGCCACTCAAGTTTAGACCCAGCCATATGCAAATCAGCCTTGACCATGTGCCTCATGGGAACAGTCCAGCCTGAGCTGCCAAGCCAGGTCCTTCCTGGATCAGAAACAACCATCCTGGGACTGGTTTCAAGATTCTGGCATTTTGTACATCAATTGTTCTTTTTGCATTTGTCACCCTTAGTGGGACGGGTATGCCCAGACGTGGGTCCCATGCTCTCCATGCTACTGGAGTCAATCTAGCCTAGCTGATGAGGAGTGAAGCTCCAAAACTCATCCTCCGCTGCTTGTTTCCAGTCCAGGGAGGACCTGGCTTGGCAGTTCAGGCTTGACTGTTTTCAGGGGGAGCAGGGCAAGTACAATTTGCACATGGTTGGGTCTAAACTGGAATGGCATGGCGGGCAAAAAAACAATGGATTTAGGCAGAAATCTCTGTACATGGTGACTGCATGACATTCTTCAGCATTCTGTCCATCAATTGTTCTTTTTTTCAGTTGTCACTCTGATTGAGACAGGTATGCCCAGACATGGGTCCCATGCTCTCCATGCCACTGGAGCCAAGCTAGCCTGGCTGATGAGGAGTTAAAATCCCAAAACTGGTTACAGAATGCTTTTTTCCAGTCCAGGGAGCTCCTGGCTTCGCAGCTCCGGCTGGACTGTTCCCAGGGGAAACAGGGTAAATACTGATTTGCATATGGCTAAGTCTAAACTGGAAGGACATGAGCAGCAAAAAATAAATTGATTTAGGTCCAGAGCTCTGTAATGGGTTGAATGCATGACATTGTTCTGCATTCTGTCCATCAATTGTTCTTTTTGTATTTGTCACCCCGAGTCGGATAGGCATCCCCAGTCGCGGGTCCCGTGCTCTCCATGCCACTGGAGTCAAGCTAGCTTGGCTGATCAGGGGTGAAACCCTGAAAGGGGTCATGGGATGCTTGTTTCCAGTTCAGGGAGAATCTGTCTTGGCAGTTTGGGCTGGACTGTTCCCAGGGGAACAGGGTCAAGACTGATTTGAATATGGGTGAGTCTAAACTGGGGTGGCATGGTGAGCAAAAGAACAATGGATTTAACCTAGATAGTTTGACAGTGCTGAATATCTGATTTGCTCAGCATTCCGTCCATATTCTTTGTATGTTTTGCTTTCCCACCCTAAGAGCGCCAGTTATGCCCAGATGTCGGTCACAGGCTCACTGTGCCACTGGATTCAAGCTAGCCTGGCTGATGAGGGGTGATGCTCTAAAACTGGTCTGTGGATGCTTGTTTCTGGTGCAGGAAGGAACTGGCTTAGCAGATCGGGTCGGACAGTTCCCAATCAGGAACAGGATCAAGACTGATTTGAATATGGCTGGGTCTAAACTGGGGTGGCAAGGTGAGCAAAGGATTTAACCCAGATCTCTTGACTGCGGGTGAATGTTTGATTTGCTCAGCATTCCGTAAATCATCTGTGTATCTTTTGCTTTCTTGCCCTAAGTGCGCTGGGTATGCCCAGAAGTGGGTCCTGGGCTCACTATGCCACTGGATTCAAGCTAGCTTGGCTGATGAGGGGTGATGCCCCGAAACCAGTCCCAGAATGCTTATTTCCGGTCCAGCAAGGACCTGTCTTGGCAGTTCGGCTTGACTGTTCCCATGAAGCACAGGTTCAAGATGATTTGCATATGGCTGGGTCTGAATTGGAGTGGCAGGATGAGCAAAAGAACAATGGATTTAACCCAGATCTCTTGACTAGGAGTGAATGTTTGATTTGCTCTGCATTCCGTCCATCATCTATGTGTGCCTTTAGCTTTCTCGTCCTAAGAGCGCCGGGTATGGCCAGCCATGGGTCCGCGGCTCACTGTGCCACTGCAGTAAAGCTAGGCTGGCTGATGAGGGATGATGCCCATAAACCAATCCCAGGATGTTTGTTTCCAGCCCAAGGAGGACCTGCCTTGGCAGTTCGGCTGGACTGTTCACATGAGACACAGGGTTAAGACTGATTTGCATATGACTGGATCTAAACTGGGGTGGCATGATGCGCAAAAGAGCGATGGATTTAAACCAGTTCTCTTGACTGGGGGGTATATGTTTGATTTGCTCAGCATTCCATCCATCATCTGTGTGTCTTTCGTATCTTGTAAATATGGCACATTCCTTTCATTTTATTTTGATACACAGCAGAGCAGCAGGAAGGCTTACTGATCTGCCAGTGCATCAACATATACTAAATGAGGCCCACAGAGCCTCCATCACACAAATTTTTGCAGCACGTGATTGATCTACTTTTATAATGCACTAGCTTACCCGTCGCGCGTTGCTGCGATCTCAGAAGAAAGGAAATTTAAGGAAACATGTTATGATAACATTCAATTTACATTGTGTCATTTTTATTGACCCTTATTGATTTTAATATGGAAAACATTTTAAAGGTTTGTTTTAATACTGTGTATTTATTCGAGTGCTTGTGGATACACGTTATTTTTAGTTTTTCTGTCTGATGCGTACACGAATAAATCAGAAGGTTTTCCAACGCGTGAGCTGGCCACATACAGTTGTCCATGGGAGAAGCATGGATTCTCCAAATCTAGTCCACACACTTGCAGCGATTGTCCTTGTGCTTTGTTGATGGTCATTGCAAAAGCGAGTCGCACCGTAAACTGTAAACGTTCAGTATTGGAAAGATTATGAGGGCCCTGTGTGGCCGGGGGGGCCGATATTTAACTTTTTTTTTGTTTTCTGCCCGAAACCTTTGCGGGAGTGTACTCAACAACTTTTAACACATTTTTTTTTTATTCAGCCAGAAACCTTCGCTGGAGTGTACTCAACAACTTCCCAAAGTTTCATGCCGATCGGATGAATGGTGTAGTAATGCATAAAGGACAAACGGACATACTTTGGTTTTTATATATATAGATAATACATATAAGGCATTCACCACAGATAAACAGTTGCTCTGCATTCCCAGGTAGGTCTAGCTCAGTCTTGAAGGATAGCAGAAGATGGTGCCCAAAAATATTGTGACTGCTCGCGTGCTGACTCAAGATGTACAGATGTCTGCATCACCAATTTAAAAATAATGGTTTTTGAATCTGTGGAGAGTGTGGCCACTCAAGGGAGATGTTAGTAGTCGATGGCCACATTATTAATTAGTTATGTTTAGGCTTGGGTCATATTTTAAATGCACGAATTGAACTCCATGTCGTTTTCTGGATTATGTATATTTGCCATAATATTCTTCCTTGGGTAGTTAAGTTTTTTCACTGGAACAGCAAAAGTGAAGTGTGGTACAGCCAAGAGACATTTTATATTTGAAAAGGTGTCTAGGGGGAATCTCCTCTGACATTTGTATAGGTTCACCCATCCACAACATTTTCAAGCATATTACTGGCGAAATGTATTTTGCATATTATGCTAAATTTTCACGATGAAATAATTTCATGATTTTACACACTTCTATTTTGTGCTTACAATTCCCCACTAGAGCACGGAGAATCAGAAGACAGGAGAGCCAGAGGTGTTGTTAGGAAGGTGAGGAAGCGTAAATGCCTCAGCCATGGGGGATAAACCCTTCATATTACAGTGTGAGGTGAAGGAAATGAATGCTGCCCATTGAGGCAAAGGTCATGGAGAGACGAGGTCTCAGTTATTGTTAAGTAGTATGGTTCCTCACAAAATGGCATTGGGGACTGGACTTTATGAAGTAATGATAGAAGCAGGATCGTTCCTGGTGGATCTATCAGCTCTCAGTTGGGTTACATATGTGCAGTCAGATTAAACAGATCCAAAGGTGCTGGGACTGCCCAGGTGACTGCCAACTATGATTGAGAACCAGCTGTGACCTCCCTGGGTGAGTGTCATTTACAATAGCACGGAAAGCCCAACATTGTTGGTCACGTTGAGTGGGGACTCTGACATGGAGGCTCCTAGGTTCCGCGACAGACTACGGGCAGTGGCTAACTGGATGAATACCAACTGTCTCCAGTTAAACGCCAAAAAGACCGAGGTTATGGTGGTCGGCAAGCAGGCGGAGGTATTGGGTGACTTGTGGTGGCCTCCTGAATTGGGTGTGACCCCTACTCCAGCATCGGAGATAAAAAATCTAGGGGTTTGGTTGGATCCGACCCTTAGCTTCATCTGCCACACTAAGAAGGTGGCGGCTACTTGTTACGGCACCATCCGAGGTCTAAGACCTATCCTGAAATTTTTCGACGCACCCACCAGGCAGCTAGTGGCTCAGGCGTCGGTGTTATCTCGGCTTGATTATGCTAGTTCGCTTTTGGTGGGGATCAATCAGTTGGAAGTCATCCGGCTGCAGCGAGTTCAAAATGCTGCAGCCAGAGTGGTGATTGGTCTGCCTAGGCAGTGTTCTGTTTCAGACTCGCTGCGCTCTCTCCATTGGCTACCTGTGAACCAGAGGATAAAATTCAAGGTACTATGCCTTGCCTTTAAAATCCTCAAGGGTTCATCTCCTCAAATACTGGAGAATCTACTGGTGCCATATGTACCCTCGCGAACCCTCAGATCCCTGGGCCAAAATCTGGCAGTTGTCCCGCGCTTTAGGTTGAGCAGAGTCGGTGGTCGCTCTTTTCGGGTGTTGGCGGCGAAGTTGTGGAACTCTCTCCCCCCTCACACCCGGGCCCTTGAAGACCTCTTGCTGTTTAGACGCGCGATCAAGACTATTCTATTCATTTAGCCTATCTCATTCTGCTTCACTGTTGTTCTATTTCTTGGCCCTTTAACTGAGTTGTGTTTTGTGTACCTTGCGATGCGCCACGAGGCCCCTTTGCTGGGGCAGCTGAGCGCGGTATAAGTGCAGATAACATAACATAACATAACATTGTGTAGTGGCTATGGTGTCTTCGCTCTCTCCATCCCACTGCCTCCACTCAATCTCCTGGTCATCACCTGATGTGGCCAGGATGAATAAGAAAAATCATATTTATGAACACGTTGACAGTGGAAAGTGACGATCAAGATCAATGTTCTAGATCTTTATTTGTTACAGAAAAATATCCTAGTTATAAAGGACGTGCACACCGAAGATTATTTTGCTGCAAAAAAAAGGGATTCCCAGTTCCGCATTCAAAGAGTAATAACTGTGAACCCTTTGCTAAAACAATCATTCCAAATGTTTTATTATTTACAAAACTATATCGACCCATGCCCCTCACACACTGCAGGAGTACTTACATCTCAAAACTCTAAGATCAAGAACTGCTCTGAGTGTGATTCAGTGGTCGGCTGCGGTGCACTGGGTGGAATCATGCAAATAGCAAAAGACCCTAATTTTGTTTAGAAAGTGGGACTATTCAGGTGATGGACAATGCCAAAATGACTTCCAAACTAGCAAGGATTACAACCATTTGATGAAATTTCAGATCACATATTGAACCAGTGACCACCATTTCAAATACATTTCCTATTTTTACCAGTTTACTAACAATGGAAAACATCAGATATGTATCGTAATTCTGGTAAAGACTGGGATTTTATCTTGAGCCGTCCATAAGATAGGTATCTAGGGCAGCAAAACATTGCAGAGGGAAGCCAAGACCTAACTTGTGATCCAGTTGTCAACAATGTTATCTCAAGAGCTTGTAAGGAAAAGAGTTTCAAACTCTTCATACAGCTACTACTGACCATCTCAGAAGAAGATCCCAAGTTAGTATAAATAGACAGATGTATCTGTACCAGCAAGAGATCAAAGCTAATTCTGACTTTATGGTGGCCTCCAATACTCAAATCAAAATCAAGAGTTACTGTAAAGCATTGATCGGTAGATGGCCCAAGTCTGTAAGCTGATGTCTGAGCTCAAGCAGCAAGTAGATGAGGAAGAGACAATCGATACATGTGCAGTAACTACAAAATTCTGGTGGATATCCCTGATAAGCTTGAAGATTTGATGCCCCCTGTCTTTTTGGTGTTAAAGAGGGTGTGGAAGGTAGTGACTCCACATTATTAATGTTCCCTTTCTGAGGCCTTGGCTTCCAAATCCACAGAGCATATGTGTATTTGGTAACATTGTCTCCTCACCAAGAACATGATTTTCAGAGGGCTGGCAACTTTCCTGGCCATAGTTTGTCTATGGTGGAAGGAAAATAAGCTGGGGGATTCTTCTTTGGGTGCAGCATTTCCTATACTACAAACACTCTAAGGGGGATATTCACAAGGACACAACTATGATTTATCCCCACCGTAAAGCAATAAATGTGGAGCTAGATAGAACAATCCATTCACAAGCTGGTGCAAACTGCAGACATTGCCTGTCTTCCCGCAATAAATGCCCCAAAACTCATCTCCGCGGTGGACACCACCAACTAACCCTAATGAGATGCAGAGTAGGCATACCCACCCACAACACACACAAAAACGACAACACCACTTTCACAATGAAATGCAAGATCTGCGATGCGAGCCACAACCATGCGATAAGCCGTGGTAGTAGCAGGTATTTAACACCTGCCTCCTGCAGGTGTAAAGCCAGACGACTTCCTGCAGTAGGCAACGGATCCCTGCACACAGCCACACCAGCAGAACAAACAACGCCATGGAGCTACTCATCATGCAGCTCGGAGCCCCAACAGGGCCACAACACCCACCGCCACGACCCCCAGGACCGCCACCAGCCCCAGGACCTGGATCCCCGCCCCCCCCGGACCACCACAGAAGCAGGGCAGAGTAAGACAGTAGACTTACCGAAAATGCACCATTCTCACAGACATGACACTCGAGGAAGTCATTGCCCACTACAGGCTTAAAAGGACAACCATCATCCACATCATGTGCCACATCGCCCACAGGTTGATGGTCCAAACACAGCGGAGAATCAACATCCCTCCTCAGACAAAGCTGCTGGCTGTGCTGCATCTGTTGGCCTCTTACATTTAAAGAGACAAAGGTCGTAAGCATATTAAGGATAATCAACCAATGTAATATTTTAATAGTTAGGTAAATAGGAATCTTATTTTCAATACAAATACACAACAACAAATCATTGCAGTAAGGCACACTCCTGTGCCGTACCGTGGGAAGCAAGAAAGAAGGATAAGATGATAGGAAAGGGTGTTTCAGGCAAAGGGAAGAGCAGACAGGACACTGTTTTGAGTCAGAAATTCTAACAGTATATCCTGAAGTGGTACATACAATTACAGGTATAAATTGAATTCACTGTATGCCCACTCAGAGGAGTCGACGTTTCGATCCCGTGCTCTAATTATCAAGGGATCATCATCAGGACTTAATTACATGTTTGCCTGGTTTACTCATTAAGGTTGGCCTGTTGGGGAGAAAACAGGGAAAAGGAAAAATAAAAAAAATACAAAGGGAGAAATTAACAAAATGCGACTTGGGAGAGAGGTCAGTTTTAGCCATCTACTGCAATTGTGGCAATCGGAATCGCAGTGGGTGAGAAGTTCAGGAGAGCATATAAAGAAACAACAATAATCAAGATGGGAGAATAAATAAAGAAACACATGGGTTTTTAACGGTGCCTTGTGTTGACTACCAGTTATGCTCGTCCCCCTGTGATCGTGACGAGGGGAGCAAAGTGCACTTATCTCTATCTGTGGGTTGAACCGCTAGGAACAGCCTACCTTTAGGATTAAAGACACCGGGGGATGGGAAGTACCGCAAGGCGAGGGACAGCCAGCGAGTTTCAGTGCACGCGAGTTTCAGTGCACGTGGTACATAGTGGGTTTGCCTATGGGAGGAAAGACGTGGGTTACACCTCAGTTGGGCAAGGCGCTGTCGACCTTAATGTACCGGTGTCTGGAGACATACCTTGGGCTTACTTTGGAGCATTCAAGGCGCAACAATAGGGGTTGATATCGGACGCTCCCGCCGTCGTTACGATCAAGGTTAATGGGACCGGTGAGCGGTGTCCTTTTAGATCTAACATTCAAGGAATAGGAGTATAATTATAATTAAGTGACCGCACAAGGGTGACATGATGCTGAGGATTGCGGGAAATACTAGGACATACCCTTATGTTCGAAAGGGGAGACTGGCCCTTTTCGTTGCTCTCGCGCTAAAATTAGGCGATTCTAGGTTTCGGTGTGGCTCGCTGGCCAGTGCCGGGCGGCGGTCAAGGGGAATCAATGATCCGCTGAGGGAAAAGGAAGAAGGATCATAAAATCTGGTTCCTGGAAACCTGTGGGGCACAGATATACTGCCGGTGGAACGGGAGCTTACCTGGTCTGGACAATGCCACGAGCATCAATGGTTCATCCGTGTGCGTGCCGAGGTTGAGGGTGGGCACTTGATGAACGGGCTGACGGGCATGGTCATGTGATCATGTCCACATTGGCTTCAGCCTCAGGTGTGGCGCCATCTTGGAGTGGGTTTTGTTTTCGAAGTGGGCATCATTTTAAAGGACTACGGGTCCATGTGGCCTGGCGAGCAATACTGTCAACTGATATCGCCATAGTAGGCGCCATCTTGTATTGGTGTTCTAGCGCAGCCGCGCTAATAGAGGAAGGTGTGAGGGGGACCCTTATTGGGTCAGTCGTGATCGGAAATGGGGTGGTGATGAAATTTTTTTTGTGCATTTGGGCTTCATGCATTGGACAGTAAGAATTGTCTAAGGTGGGAGTGCAGGATTTCAAGGGAAAGTGCAGATGACACATGATCTCTGCATGATTATATTTAAAAACATAAGAAAGTTCATGATATATTCATGGCATGTTGTCAAACAATGAAACAAGTCTCTTATAGGAGGTTGGTCCAATCCTCACTTCTGTTGAGTCCCGTGTGGAGGGTGTTGAATTGAATTATGGACTTAAGTTCCTCACAATTCAACAGTTGGCTGAGGTTGCCCCCTGTCTGTGGTAGCTTCACAACTTTCAGAATTATCCATTTTAGGTCATCCGCAGTGTGTTTGAGTTCAGAGAAATGTTCAATCAAAGGCGCATTTGGAGTCCCACATCTAATGCATTCCCTTGAAATCCTGCACTCCCACCTTAGACAGTTCATCAAGTGCCCGACCTCAACCTCGGCGCGCACACGGATGAACCATTGATGCTCGTGGCATTGTCCAGACCAGGTAAGCTCCCGTTCTACCGGCAGTATATCTGTGTCCCACAGGTTTCCAGGAATCAGATTTTACGATCCTTTTTCCTTTTCCCTCAGCGGATCATTGATTCCCCTTGACCGCCGCCCGGCACTGGCCAGCGAGCCACGCCGAAACCTAGAATCGCCTAATTTTAGCGCGAGAGCAACGGAAAGGGCCAGTCTCCCCTTTCGAACATAAGGGTATGTCCTAGTATTTCCCGCCATCCTCAGCATCATGTCACCCTTGTGCGGCCACTTAATCATAATTATACTCTTATTCATTGAATGTTAGATCTAAAAGGACACCGCTCACCGGTCCCATTAACCTTGATCGTAACGACGGAGGGAACGTCTGATATCAACCCCTATTGATGCGCCTTGAATGCTCCAAAGTTGAGCCCAAGGTATGTCTCCAGACACCGGTACATTAAGGTCGACAGCGCCTTGCCCAACTGAGGTGTAACCCACGTCTTTCCTCCCATAGGCAAACCCACTATGTACCACGAGCACTGAAACTCGCGTGCACTGAAACTCGCTGGCTGTCCCTCGCCTTGCGGTACTTCCCATCCCCCGGTGTCTTTAATCCTAAAGGTAGGCTGTTCCTAGCGGTTCAACCCACGGATATAGATAAGTGCACTTTGCTCCCCTCGCCACGATCACAGGGGGACGAGCATAACTGGTAGTCAACACAAGGCACCGTTAAAAACCCAACCCACCACCTCCCCATCACTGCGATTCCGATTTTATATGTGATGTGTTTATTTATTTATTCTCCCATCTTGATTATTGTTGTTTCTTTATATGCTCTCCTGAACTATTTGGAATATCCTATATCCACAGTCACCAGCACTTCTCACCCACTGCGATTCCGATTGCCACAATTGCAGTAGATGGCTAAAACTGACCTCTCTCCCAAGTCGCATTTTGTTAATTTCTCCCTTTGTATTTTGTATTTTTTTTTCTTTTTCTTTTTTCCCTGTTTTCTCCCCAACAGGCCAACCTTAATGAGTAAACCAGGCAAACATGTAATTAAGTCCTGATGATGATCCCTTGATAATTAGGGCACGGGATCGAAACGTCGACTCCTGTGAGTGGGCATACTGTGAATTCAATTTATACCTGTAATTGTATGTACCACTTCAGGATATACTGTAAGAATTTTTGACTCAAAACAGTTGTCATGTCTGCTCTTCCCTTTGCCTGAAACACCCTTTCCTATTCTCTTATCCTTCTTTCTTGCTTCCCACGGTACGGCACAGGAGTGTGCCTTACTGCAATGATTTGTTGTTGTGCATTTGTATTGAAAATAAGATTCCTATTTACCTAACTATTAAAATGTCCTGTCCGGCTGGACAAGGAAAAGAAATATATAGAGCCTATTGTGGTCTATATTGCATTGGTTGATTATCCTTTATATGCTTAGGACCTTTGTCTCTTTAAATGTAACCGCTACCCATGGTCCATAGCTACCCGCTGGGTCCCCTTGTTTGTCAAAACTAACTGAGCGCAATCGCTGGATTGCAGGGGTTTCTTGTAAACTTAAATACCTCGTTGCACGAGGGTGGCCACCCTAGTGCCACAGTACTCTGTTCTTCTCCCTAAACTTCACCCTTTATATTTTGGAGATGTCAGACCATGCCCCACTTTACACCGCAGATTATATTAAACATTTATGTTCTCTACCCTCTCTATTGTCTGAAACACCAGATGTCCCTACAGTAAATAACTCCACATTACCTGAACAATTCGAAAAACTTAAGAAGAAGCAGGTCAGGTTACAACTCATGATATTAATGCTTACGGATTACTTTAAGGCGGAGGTTATCCCAGTTGGTCTGCAGGTCCGGAATATTCCAGGCATCTTTACAGACAACCCCAAATACGTCTCGAATTTCAGCTATATTGGTACCACATGCTCGCGATATTGGTTGGCGCTAGGAATCGATATAGCAGTGGAAACATTAAAATCTCTGGAAATTGAAATTAATGACCTGTTGAAACAGATAAATGACTCTGACTTGACATCCGATTGTAAAAAGCTTCTTGAGCAAGTAGAAAAAACAGTGGCAGATTTCCAGCGCATTGAACAAAACAAGAAACCAATAAAGTCAAAAAAGATATAAAAAACTACAATATAGAAAACACGTATCCCTATCTAAATAAGGATTTCTATATTAACAGGCCACACTTTAATCCCAACAATAGACCCTGGGGTAGATACAACAAACGACAAAATATAGTCGGTTTTTCAGATACATCAGAGGAGTCCTCTTACGCATCGGATCCTGGTGAAGGAGGTAGCAATCCCAGAAGGGGTGGAGGAGGCGCCCAGCCTAGTTTTTTATCCAGAGGCCAACAAGGGACACCCCAGAGGGGAAGGGTAAAGAAATCCCAAAGATGGTTCAACGCCCCCGGCGAGCGGAGAACCCGGAACAATTTCTACCAATGGTAGAAACCATGACAGACACTGTTCCAGTACCTTCACTTCACACTACCTCTGAGGTGATACCCATTTTCAATTTATCCAGGCACACACTGCTTGAGCAGGAAATTGAGCTGTTGAAGAAAGGCTTATCTTTCGTTCCCACCATTCGACCAAACTTTATGGAACTGCAGACCGAATTACTTAGATTCTTTAGACTGATTCGCTTGAAAGCTTTCTTCCAACTGCACCCTTTGACTCCTCGCAACTCGATCACACCACTTAGTCCCCCGTCTACCTTCCTACCAACTTCAGGTATGATCCCATCTGAAATCATTACCTTTGAGAAATTAGTCTTAAAAAATCTTGGTGACCTAGAAAAAGAAAAACTTTACATCCCTTATAACATCTCCAAATGCGAGAAGGATGCCTTAAGCACACTGAAAAACAATTCCTCACTCATTGCAAAAAAGAGTGCTGACAAGGGCGGCGGGATTGTCCTTCAGGACATTGATTCCTATAAAAATGAGATAAACTGTCAACTTGGCAACACAGAACACTACCAAAGGCTATCAAAGAACCCAACCAAGGAAATCCAAGAGACCATACTCAAGCTCACCAATGATGCTCGAGCACAAGGCTTTTTAAGCAAGAAGGAACATGTGTTTCTCAATGTTAAAAGCCCACGGTTACCCGTGATTTACACTCTACCGAAGATTCATAAGAGTATCGACTCTCCCCCGGGCAGACTGATTGTTTCTGCTTGTGGCTCTATCTTGGAACCACTCGGAAAGTACGTCGACTTTTTTATTAAGGACTTTGTGCCATCAACCCGCTGCTACGTACGTGACAGCATGGATATGATAAATTTGGTAGAGCATTATCCATATGATCCAGAGGTTAATACACTCTGCACCATGGATGTAGAGTCGCTCTACACGAATATCCCTCAAACAGCGGCTCTTCGTGTGATCCAAAAAACATTGGACACTCGCCCACGACCCCATAGGGTACAGACACTGTTCATACTGCAATTACTTGAGCTGTCCCTCTCTAGGAATTTCTTTGTATTTGATAATACATTTTACCAACAAATAAAGGGCACCTCAATGGGGGCTATTTTTGCTCCACACCTGGCCATACTGTTTATGGAAGCCCTGGAAACCGGGTCAATCTTGACCAATGGGAATCCATTCCGCTCAGGAATTTCTATGTGGCGTCGTTATATTGACGACATCTTCCTGATTTGGAACTCTGATATTTCCACCTTACATTCGTTTCTCTACTGGTTGAATAACAATTGCGCAGACCTTAGATTCACCCTTGCCCATGACAAAATAGAAATACCATTTCTAGATCTAACAATCTACCATGAAGCAGGCGAATTATTGACACGCCTATACAGAAAACCCACCGAACGTAACACTCTACTGAGGTATGAAAGTAACCATCCGAGGGCTTTGAAGGACTCATTGCCTTATTCACAATTTTTGAGGATCAGACGAAATTGTTCATCTAAACCTGACTACTTCAGGGAAGCCTTGAACTTAACAAACAAACTCAGAGCATGTGGTTACCCTAGGAGACTAATAAAAAATGCATCCAAGAGAGCTTGGTACTGCCCACAAGAGGTACTACTCTCACCGAAGACTCGAGATAGGCAAGAGAGGATTGCATGTGTTACCACCTTCTCCCCCGTCTCAAATAAAATCCGTAAATCTGTTCTGAAACATTGGCCCACGATAAATGCAGGTCCAATAAATCTTGAAAGACCCATTTTTGCTTTTAAAAAAAGCAAGAACTTGAGGGACCATCTGGTACGAGCAGCTTTACCAGCTCCAACCCAGAATACTACCATTGAGTCCATCTGGGGCCTTCCACCAATTCGAGGGCATGTAAAATGTGGACATTGTACTGTGTGTGAATTCACAATTGAAACGTGTAAATTTAGCCACAATGACGTAACTGTTGATATGAAAAGCCTCACCAACTGTAACAGCAGCAACGTAATTTATGCAATTCTATGCCCTTGTCCAAAAATGTACGTTGGCCAAACCACCCAAAAGGCGAAGACACGAATATACCAACATAGAAGTCGCATTAGATGTGGGACTCCAAATGCGCCTTTGGTTGAACATTTCTCTGAACTCAAACACACTGCGGATGACCTAAAATGGATAATTCCGAAAGTTGTGAAGCTACCACAGAGAGGGGGAAACCTCAGCCAACTGTTGAATCGTGAAGAACTTAAGTCCATAATTCAATTCAACACCCTCCACACGGGACTCAACAGAAGTGAGGATTGGACCAACCTCCTATAAGAGACTTGTTTCATTGTTTGACAACATGCCATGAATATATCATGAACTTTCTTATGTTTTTAAATATAATCATGCAGAGATCATGTGTCACCTGCACTTTCCCTTGAAATCCTGCACTCCCACCTTAGACAATTCTTACTGTCCAATGCATGAAGCCCAAATCCACAAAAAAAAATTTTCATCACCACCCCATTTCCGATCACGACTGACCCAATAAGGGTCCCCCACACACCTTCCTCTATTAGCGCGGCTGCACTAGAACACCACTACAAGATGGCGCCTACTATGGCGATATCAGTTGACAGTATTGCTCGCCAGGCCACATGGACCCGTAGTCCTTTAAAATGATGCCCACTTCGAAAACAAAACCCACTCCAAGATGGCGCCACACCTGAGGCTGAAGCCAATGTGGACATGATCACATGACCATGCCCGTCAGCCCGTTCATCAAGTGCCCGCCCTCAACCTCGGCACGCACACGGATGAACCATTGATGCTCGTGGCATTGTCCAGACCAGGTAAGCTCCCGTTCCACCGGCAGTATATCTGTGCCCCACAGGTTTCCAGGAATCAGATTTTACGATCCTTTTTCCTTTTCCCTCAGCGGATCATTGATTCCCCTTGACCGCCGCCCGGCACTGGCCAGCGAGCCACGCAGAAACCTAGAATCGCCTAATTTTAGCGCGAGAGCAACGGAAAGGGCCAGTCTCCCCTTTCGAACATAAGGGTATGTCCTAGTATTTCCCGCAATCCTCAGCATCATGTCACCCTTGTGCGGCCACTTAATTATAATTATACTCTTATTCCTTGAATGTTAGATCTAAAAGGACACCGCTCACCAGTCCCATTAACCTTGATCGTAACGACGGAGGGAACGTCCGATATCAACCCCTATTGATGCGCCTTGAATGCTCCAAAGTTGAGCCCAAGGTATGTCTCCAGACACCGGTACATTAAGGTCGACAGCGCCTTGCCCAACTGAGGTGTAACCCACGTCTTTCCTCCCATAGGCAAACCCACTATGTACCACGTGCACTGAAACTCGCGTGCACTGAAACTCGCTGGCTGTCCCTCGCCTTGCGGTACTTCCCATCCCCCGGTGTCTTTAATCCTAAAGGTAGGCTGTTCCTAGCGGTTCAACCCACGGATATAGATAAGTGCACTTTGCTCCCCTCGCCACGATCACAGGGGGACGAGCATAACTGGTAGTCAACACAAGGCACCGTTAAAAACCCAACCCACCACCTCCCCATCACTGCGATTCCGATTTTATATGTGATGTGTTTATTTATTTATTCTCCCATCTTGATTATTGTTGTTTCTTTATATGCTCTCCTGAACTATTTGGAATATCCTATATCCACAGTCACCAGCACTTCTCACCCACTGCGATTCCGATTGCCACAATTGCAGTAGATGGCTAAAACTGACCTCTCTCCCAAGTCGCATTTTGTTAATTTCTCCCTTTGTATTTTTTTTTTTTTTTTAATTTTTCTTTTTTCCCCGTTTTCTCCCCAACAGGCCAACCTTAATGAGTAAACCAGGCAAACATGTAATTAAGTCCTGATGATGATGCCTTGATAATTAGAGCACAGGATGGAAATGTCGACTCCTCTGAGTAGGCATACAGTGAATTCAATTTATACCTGTAATTGTATGTACCACTTCAGGATATACTGTAAGAATTTTTGACTCAAAACAGTGTCCTGTCTGCTCTTCCCTTTGCCTGAAACACCCTTTCCTATCATCTTATCCTTCTTTCTTGCTTCCCACGGTACTGCACAGGAGTGTGCCTTACTGCAATGATTTGTTGTTGTGTATTTGTATTGAAAATAAGATTCCTATTTACCTAACTATTAAAATTTCCTGTCCGGCTGGACAAGGAAAAGAAATATATAGAGCCTATTGTGGTCTATATTACATTGGTTGATTATCCTTTATATGCTTAGGACTTTGTCTCTTTAAATGTAACCGCTACCCATGGTCCATAGCTACCCGCTGGGTCCCCTTGTTTGTCAAAGCATCTGTTGGCCTCTGGCACCTTCCAACCAACAACTGCCAGAGTCGGAGGGGTCCCACAGCCAGCCCTATCAAAGTTCATCACACCTGTCCTGGATACCATCCACAGCTTCATACCCTAGTACCTCCACTTCCCCCACACTGCGCAGGAACAGCAGGAGACCAAGCAAGGCTTCTTTGCCATAGCAGGGTTCCCGGCCATGTAGGGGGTAATAGACTGCACACATGTCCCACTTGTGCCCCCAGCGGACACAGCACACCACTACCGTCACAGAAAGCACACACATTCCAAAAATGTGCAGGCAATAGTGGACCACTGGATACTCTTCACCAATGTTGTTGCAAACAACCCAGGCAGTGTGCACAATTCCTACATCTTCCGACAGTCCATCATCAACCAGTGCTTCCAGGATGGCACATATGGAGCTGGACTGCTCGTTGGTAAGTGCCAAATCAACACACAACACACCTCAAAGCCACCATCACACAACGCACAATTGTGGGAATGCACACGTGACCAAACCACATACAACATGGCACACAACATGCCCATCTACCAGACCCGACAACACCACTCCATGGTGATCCTGGCCTTCCCCTGCACACAATACAGCCATATCATGGCACCACAGCCACACAACAGCTGCACATGCGTAGATGTGGAATGGAGCCATGTGAGAAGGATGCAAGTGACCCGTGAATAGCACTGTACCCAAATGAGGCGTGGATGTGCAGGACAGACATGGGTAAGCAAACCACAAATATGTCCATGCAGACCACAACTGCTGGTGACTGGAGAGTAGCAAACAGAGGACGCAACCATGTCACACCAGTCCGGGGCTCAGATAGTGGAAATGTTGCTCGATCCCCCCTGTGTGCGTGAGCATAGTGGGTGGGCCCTGAGTATGCCAGGGCTGCGCAGGGGTGTGGACAAAAACCCAGTGGCACAGAGCGTGGTTCTCTCCCCGAAAGGCCAACGTCACTGACAGGGCGGTGCCTCACAGTCCGCCACGAAGCCAACGCTGTGAGCAGTGGGGCCTGCGACACTGTGCACCTGCTGCACCCCAGGTCACTGATACCCAGACCAGGCCTGCCCGCACCAGCGCTCCAAGGCCGCACCGCTCACCTGCCGACACCTTTGTGTGTGAAAGAGGGCCCACCATGTTCCACACCCCATTCCCGCAAGCTCTGCAGCCTCTGCAGACCATAGCTGGCCCCCACGACGCTGGCCCACATTACTCCTTTCTCATTGACATACCCCACCGGCATCCCCTTCGTCACAGGGGGCCCCACATGTGGAACTGTGTCCTGAGTCCTGAATGGCAGTGACCCCAAATCCGTGGCAGCAGCCACAGCACCAGACTCCCTTTGAACAGTGAAGCAGAATTCCATGTGGCAGGCTCTCGACATGCGGTGCCACTAACACTGTTCAACGAAAGCCGGCGACACGTAGTGCCAATAACCCTGTGCGCCGTTAGTGACCGCCAGCCTCTGGTGGAACATCGTTGGTGTCTAAGCCTGTGGCCTGTGGGCTGTCATCAGCAAAGAGCAGGTACGGACTTGGTGTCTGGCGTGAGTCTGTGGCATTCATATCCTACATGTTGCAGGACACAGCTGGCATGTGGCCTTCGCAACATGCCCTGGGGGTACACCTTCCACTGTCCACCGAGACACTCCGCGACATGCTCCTTCAACATCGACGAGAACCTGCTCCACACTCGTGACCCTACCCTAGTCTCCCGCAGGTCAGGGTCACGTGGCAGTGGGCCTGTGTTGGCCGCTGTGCATCCAAGGCCACTAACCCTGTGCGACTCAAATCATCCCACCTTTTTGTCCTGCCGTTGCTTGTCTGAGTGCCTGATAACTGTTGGAGTTGTTGCCAGCACCAGCTACTCCCTGAGGGCTGGCTTACACTCACCCCACACACAGTCAGCACAGGCATCACTGGATTAGTGGGCCTGCCATCACATCCTGCCGAACCAAGTATTGACTCTTTTCTCCCTGCACTGTCACAGGTGATCAAGGATATGCACTATGCCCTAGGATGATGACACCCCTCCGAGATCCTCCGAGATCCGAACACACCCACCCAGAGGCCGTACAATGCAGCCCACATATGAACCAGGGGCATCGTGGAAAGCACATTTTGCGTGTTGAAGTCACGTTTCAGGTGCCTGAACGGCACGGGTGGAAAGCTCCTGTACAGCCCGGAGATCAGGTGTAAGATGATCGTTGCATGTTGTGTCTTGCACAACATCTGTGTACACACCCATGCCCCATGGATCCCAGTTCCAGAAGTCCCGGACGATGATAGGGACGATGGGGCACGTGGGCCACATCCCACTGCAGCTTTGGGAAGAATGGCCCCTAGGGACACCATCATTAACAATTGCTTCTCATGAGCATGTGACATTTTGGCCGTCCCTGGCAATCACGGGACAGTACAAAATACAGCATGTCTGAATACAACATATTTGCAGGTTACAGGTTGTACTAGTACATTGTGTTGTCACTGTTCCCTGCTGGGCCCGATGTGATTTGCCATGTGGTGCACATTTGCGGCACCAGTTGTGGCCTGTGTTCTGTTGTGGAGGTGTTGCTGTTTGTAATGGGATGTTGTCAATGTCGAGGTGCACTCATACTTATGTGCGTATTCTGCATGGTGGGTGATTCGCTCCTGCGGTTCCGATTTGTCTGCCACTTGTCCCTTTCATGCAGTGTACCTGTCAGTGCAGTGCTTCCATGGTGCTGAGATGTTGCAGACTTGGGTAACTTGTGCTCTTTGTCGAGTTGTGACACTTGGGCATGGTTTGTCCACAGATGTGTCGTTGACGTCAAGGGTTGTTTGTGCAGGTGGTTGTGTCCAAGTGTGGCTTGCTTTATTCCAGTTGTGGACTGCACTCCGCCACCTCAGTGTCATGCTGTGTACATTGTCATGGTGATTGGACAGCAGCCATGCTACTCATCATGTGGTGTCTCTTGCATTGTCAGTGTGGCTGACGTATATGTCTGTTTGCTGTGTTTCGCATGTGTGCATGTGTTGGGTGCGTGCTTGTTGTTGTTTTGTGCGGGTGCCCCTTTGGGCACATGGTGTATGTTGGACTACTTGGTGTATGTGTGTGTTTTGAGGTGTTCCCGTGATATCAGGGACATGATCCTGAGTCATTGTGGATGTGCACTGTGCACTGCTTGGTTGTGCATGTGTGCCATTGGGCCCGTCTCCCCCCGAACCCACTCCCTTATCGGTGCTCACCTTGTTGATGTGGTGTTGGGTCATGTTGGACAGTGTTCGGATCCCCGACTCTTGTCACTGTCTCCCGCCTGTTGACTGTGCCCGTCTTCCTCTTCCTCTTCTCATTGGCCTTCCATGGGCCCTGTATTCCTGGGTGTTCCTCCATGGGGATTGTGGTGTTCATGTTGTCCTCTGCAGTGGGTCAGGCTGCATCTGTGGTACTCTGCAGTTAATGTTGTTTTTTTAGTGGCATTTTCCGTCTGCTGTTCTTGTGCTTTTTCATGAATTATGTGTGGGTATTGCTGGCCTCTCGCTGATTGGCACTGTTTTCTTATCGCGTTTGGGCACATTGCGTATTTTTCCGCGTTGTGGTTTGTGTTTTTAGCTCCATCGCGGTGGTTTTATCGTGGACATTGGCCACGTTTTCGGCAGGCTATCGCATGCTACCGCCTTGTTGTGAATTCCACGTTAACACAGGGTTATTTTCCCGCGATCGGCTGCGATGTATAAAGGTGCATTAGCATTTTTTGGTGATGTTTATGACACGTTCTTGTTAATATGCCCCTAAATGAGGCCCTAAGCCTTCGTAAGTGTTGCATTTCATGATTTGTCGTATCTGTAGTTCTTAAATGAATTCTCTCTTCAGATAAATTACATGGAATACATTGTTTGCCTACAGAATTATTAATTTTGCCAAATCTCCTTGATGATCGTCAATTATACTTCATGAAAGCCTTCAACACCACTGCACATCTCTGCTCACATTCTTGTGCTTTGTGTATACAATTTGATTTGAAGAAGAGCCTCTTACCGTGGGTGCATGCCTTGAGATCTAGCTACCTTGACAATGTGATCATTTTATTGATAATGCTCTATTTTGTTAAATATTATTCATTATAAGTGTGTGTTATTGCCCTAATTCTGAATCAGGCGGAGCACAATTACCATATGAAATTCCGCTCCGCCTGCTCCTGAGTAGACCGGTGTTTCCACATCTGTTTTTCTTGGGTATTGGAACACTGGACCTGATGTTACTGGTTGGTAATTTCACCTGATAAAATGGTTTGAGGTTTTACCTGTAGCAGGAGCAGCCATGACCCATTCCCAGTTTTTTCCAGGGCATTCAGTGCTTTACCCTACCAGAACTTACCCTTGCTTCTCTCCCCTGCTCCCCACAATCCCTAGACCCTGCGGCAGTAGCATACATTTACCCCTAAGCGGGTGGTATATGTATGTGTTAAACCCCACAGAACTGGAAATTACATGTGGTTATATAACTGGTAAATCCGGTCCCACACAGTGATCCCCCATTCCCTACGGCTTAACTTGTAATTGTATGGTATTGGAAGAGAATTAGGGCACAGAAACAATACATTCACGTGTGAATGAACCTTCCCGCCAACTCAGAAGCAAGGCCTTCATGTTTAATCGTAATCTAGGATAAATGTAGGCTTAGGATATCAATGTGTAATTCAAGAAAGCTAATTTTGATATCTGATGTTGACATGTTGCTTGGTATATGTCGTTTACAATGTGCTAAGTAATCATGGAAAATAGGAACTGAATTAGGGATGCAATATCTCTGAGCAAATGTGCCCCTGTACTATATCAATACTTCGCAGGTCTTTAATAAATGGGATACCAACAAACCGGTTTTAAACAGGTTATTATTAATCAGAAAAAATAGATAAGTGTTGTCAGTTGTAAAACCGAAATAATTAGAGACAAACACTGTTGTAGATAAAGGTTTGTTTGGTACACCGTGGTTTCACCTGGATTTGCACGAGGAGTACATTTTTATTCCTCGTCTACCTGTGGCAAGAAATGGATTATTAATAACCTGCAAAACATCCGCGGAGCCAGGGTAAAGTTCTATTTCTAAACGCCAGATGCCATGTCTCTGTATTTGTGCGGTGATGGCTCTACGTTCTGTTCTTGTAATATGATAACAAAGCAATCATATATATATATGCTAAATAAATACAATGAAATGAAAAAAACATGATTAAATAATGGCATGCCATGCTTGACGAAAAATGGAATAATGAATGAGGGACAGATTAGTCACATTAAAGAAATAGCAGTTTTCAGCTTGAACGATTCACTCCACCACTGAACTCTCTTGTTTTATTCATTTGCAGCAATTCTGCTTCAAGGCCCTCATTGCCAAGACTTTGTAAACAGATTGCCACCAACTCTTTCATTCTCGCAAAAAAAATCAAACTATTCCTTCTCTAAAAGACTTTCAGAACAACTGTCCGATCATGTATCTACTACCCCTCCCCCCACTCCCCAGCTTTGACGGTGGCAATGCCCAACTCGTTAGCTTCACCGATACCAATCTAATTCCAATGAAAAGTGCCCGGCACCCAGTGATTTAACTCATAATGGGCTACCCTACAAGCCCTCATAACCTTCAGAAACAATTACATTGCCTAGTAACAACAAGAATCAGTACTATACGTTAACGGGATTAGAAACACGCCATTTCAGAAAGCCAACAAGTGCAAAAAAGAAAAGACCAGGGGGCTTATTTACAAGCCCCTTGCGCCGCCGGTGCGCCACTTTTCCCCATGTTAAAAGTGACGCAACAGCGGCCCAAGGGGCTTGTAAATAAGCCCCCAGGAGAGGAACAAGTCTACCGAAAGCACAGAACAAGGCTATGGAGCAATATGCCACCCGAGGACAAACTCGCTACCCCCAAACAATCATTCCCTGCAACCTAGGTACCCTTGCACTATGGTGCAAGGGTGCCTGTGTTGGCACTAGGCAACTACATTTAGTGCCAGTGCTAGGGAAACACAGGCTTGCGCTATATTCTTGTGAATACGGTGCATCCCTGTGTTTTGAAAATGTTTGTGCTGCCAAATTTGGCAGAGTCTGCGCTCTGGCTTTTCTTCATAAATAAACCCCATAGCCTGGAATTGCTCTTTCCAACTACTTTTGCAGCACTATATTGCTTCCTGGGTATGCACTACCTAAACCCATGGTCACAAACATACATTGCGGACAGTCCAGATTCCAACGAATAAAATGTAAAGCACTACACAGAAATGGCCATCTCTCATGCATTTGGTGATTATCTGATATGAAAAAATAGGTGCCACTCCCCAAAACTGAGTGCTGGTGGCCCCAACCGGCAGCCACTGGCTCAAATTAGGCACCGATAGCCTCACTGAAAGACAGATCCAGTCAGACTGTAAGCATAATCATTGGACCCAATACATTAAAATCATGTATGCTACCCTCAATAAGCCACTTTACCTATGCCTTCAAACAAGCTCATACATTAAGCCGTTCATTCATAGTGCCCAAAATCCATAGCCAAGGAGTTCCTCTTAATCTATCTTCCAAATTAATTCAAGTAAGAGTAAACCATACACCTTCATCCAGTCAGAATATCATGAATTCTGATTCCAGCCACACCTATCATTTTCTTGCCTTATCCAGAACCATATGAGGCATTTGCCTCTGCCACAGACATTTGGAAGCCCATAATTTCCACTCTGCAAGTCCTTCTTTTCTTTTTTCTTTCATAGTCCTGCTCCTCCCTCCTGTAACTGGGAGAGAAGCCATGAACCCATTATGTTTTCTATCTTTCAGCAGCCAGACCTTATCAAATAGTGTTGAGCTTCAGGAAATGCGATGCATCTATGACCAGGTGCCCAAATTCCTGTTGCACGTCTCCCTTGACGCAATGTTTTCCACCCATGGTTGTCCTCTTTAACCTGTCAGTCCACTGCAGCGATAGGTCAGGCAGTTGGAGGCCTGATGGCAGCATGGGTCTGCAATGGAGCTGAACGTTGCTTGGTGCCATGGTGTGCATGATGTTTGGAGAAATGTCACCTGGCTTCACCTAAAGAAAGCACATGCGTGAACCAGATGTTGGCGCTCTTGGTGGATTCTGGTGTGGAGACTGGATTCTGAGAAGGACGGTTAAACCATCACTCTGCCTATGATCCCGCGGTGTCAGCTGCCATTGTTCCCAGCTGCCCAGGGTGGTTTCTATTACTAATAAATCTTACTTTACAAACTACTCTGGAGTCGATTACGATGTAGGTCGGAAAGCCTCTGACTGCCAGTCAGAAGCTTTCAGCCCGTAGCTGGATGCTTTCCGACGAACACGGTCAGTTTGAAGTCCGACTACCAAATTACAATGTCGGCGGTCGGAGCATAAACTGGACGGTCATTCCAACGTGGTTCTGATCGGCTCTCAGAGTCTTTCAACTGGTCGGACCCACACCCTATTCCCCAATAGATGGCATTTCTGCAGTCGGGATTACGATGTTGGTTTCCCACAGTCTCTCTGTGCTGGCCTCTCTGACACAGAAAGGCTGTCAGAAAGTGACTTTTGGGGCCCCTAGCAGGGCCCCCTTGCTTCTGCGGCCCACGGTTGGTGGCCGAGGAGCTGCTAGGTTTCCGCCCTGTAAATCCCTTCACTATGTGGCAGGCACCATGGGATGCCTGCTGCAGGGTGCAGGGTTTGAAACACACACCCATTCCTCTATGGGAGCCTGTATTAGGGCTGGTTTACGGACACAAGCTCCCATAGAAAAAGTGTTTGGTTCCATCGTAATCAGATGGTCGGAACTGGCGACCAGAGGTTGGTCGATCGGTCCCGAGACAGAGTCAGTCGGTAGCAACTTCGAGGGACATCTTAATAAGCCCCTCTGTTTCATGGTGTGCTTGTTGCCACAATCTTCCATGACGTTGTACAGAAAACATTGAGGAAACAGTACAAACATAGCAGGTCCTGCTCCCATTGTCCTACAGTAGCCTGGTTCTCTGAGAAATGTTATAATGAGTCTTCTTTACAGAGAGGGATTCTTTACTGTTGTCATCTTCTGAATTGTGGTAAAAGAATGATGGTGCAGTAGCAGTTGCATTGATGAAAGATGAAGCAGACAGGTGTGTGAGTGGCAACTTGTTTAGGACAATCCAGGCTTGTGGGAAAAAAATTAGTAAAACAAATATTGGCACATGTCAAAGGCAACATGGGACTATCTGGTCAAAATGATCATGGTGATCATCAGGTTTTGGCAAATATATCTATGAAAAATGTAAACAACTTATTTAACCTAAAGTAATAGCCAAAATTGTGCATGAAATGTTAGCAATTTTGGGACAAGATGCCTAAAGCTGGATCATTTGCATAAGGGGTATGACTTGGATCCTTCTTATCTGGATTTGCTGACAACTGATGCCTTGGAGTGGGCAACTACATTCACTAGATTCACACCAGTCCTGAAGAGAGCTACAGGCCATCTGGCAGGGTCTCATAACTTTTGCCCACTTTTTAAGGGATTAAGTGGTACTGGTCTGGGAGGATAATTTGATAGCCAATCTGTACTACAACTACTAACACAGCACCAGGGTGTAGAGTTCGGCTCAATTTGTGAAATACATTTTCCAGGGGGTATTAGGGTTAAATAATAATGTTTTGACAGTCCATCTCAGGAGTGTTGACAACCTTGAGGCGAGTTACCTTTGTCGTGTGTTACTTTCATCCCAACACTTGTGTACCACCCGGGAGATGTTCTATGAAGTCTGCCTTCGGTTCAGATAAACAGTAGTGGATTTGTTTGCCATAAGATATAACAGGATGGTTACTCAATTGCTAGTCAGATGTTAGAGTCATTAGGCAAATGGAGTGGATCCATTCATGGCTTCCTGGCCCAGGTCCTCTTACATGTCTTTCTAACATTCTTGGTTCTCTGGAAAAGTCCACCTAAACTGCCTTTGATGGGTTTGGTTTCCACTGCCATTGAAATTATCTTTGGTTCCAGCTTGCACTTTGTGTCAGTCTCCTTGTCCTCTCTCTAAACAGGTGACTCTTCCCCAGTCGCAAGGCCAGTCTACAGTTAGTGGTTTGGAATCTGAAAGGGTAGCGTTTTTACAGATTGGGATTTCTGGTGAAGAGATTGTGGCAGTTCAGCAGTCAAAAGGCATGCACTTACTGGTGGGCTTCTTTATAACCTCGGTCTTTGGCCAAAGTCATTAACCAGAGCCCTTATCTTGTCTTCCTGCTCGTATCCTAGATTTCTTGTTGAATGATTTCAGTAATGCCACGTTAAAAGTACAATATGTGGGTGTGAAGAGTGTTATGTATATCTTGCATTGAGTTGAACATTCTGAAGGGGTTTCCTGTACTTCACCCTCTGTGGCTGGAACTTACCTCTAGTTTTAGCTATCGCAAAATCAGGTAAAAAAAGGTGGTTACAAGATGTTAAATTTAAATTGAAAAACAACTACAGGTTGTGTCCTTTTGCTGGTATGAACACATATTGAAATTATATTGACATTGGACATGGCTCTTACTATTGTGCATGGCCCTTAGATGCTAAGAGGGTATATGACTTCTAAGGAATGATCTGTTTTTAATGTAAAGCATTTACTGTTTGCATTGTTTGCTCGTTATTTCTGAGTCTTGAGTCTTTCTGGTAATGTTACACAATATTGACTGCAATAAATGATAACAAAATGTTTCCACACGATACAATAAAAGTTTGTGCCCCAGATACACATAACTGAAGGGGTGGGCAGGAACTCTGCATCTGCTAATTAGCTCGTTACACTGCAACTGGGCTGGGAAAGTACAAACACATGATAATAAAGAACGAATGCAAGACCCCTAGAGCCAAACATAAATGGGGCTACCCTTTGAAATTTTGGTAGGAAACAATCAGGCAGCTGTGTCAGTTGGGGGCAAAACGAATGCCCATAAGGAAGGTCTTTTCACAGACCACTTGAAGTCTTCATAATAAAATGCCCATGAATGCTGTACAAGAGGGTAGGGACAAGGAAATGATGATGTGGCCTGCTACGATTGGCCAGGCTTCTTGAACTTCACACCTCTACTAAAACTCCTCCATGAAGAAGAGACTTTTGAAAGGGCATTACACCTGGGAGTGATACTATCACAATAATGCCCAGCTTGTGTGCTAAGCAGCCTCTGCAATTATGGAATGAAGGCTTTACCTCTAGCTGGCCCACAGGACTTGGTTGGGTCTCTTCAGGGCCAGTGGGACTGGCCTCCTTATATCTCCTTAGGAACCGTTAGAGGAATGACCCTGCCGAGGGACACTGGATGGTTAACCTCGGACTTCTGTGGACTGGCTTCAGCTCTGCTGAAATATGGGTGCCCTTCAAGAAGCCATGAGGCAATCTTTAGGGGGGCTGGAACTAAGCCCTAATGAAGATGGTAACCATGTAGGGGACTCTGCTATCCCACCTTTTAAGGATGTGATAATAGTGATACTTTATTTGTCCCAAAACCCCTTCATTTGGGTAACTTTCTTCCCATTACTCATAGGGATTGAGTTGAATGGATGCCCATACCGCTGAGTCCCACAAGATGGCATGGAAGCCTGCAGTCCGAAAAGGCCTAAGCTGCTGCATTGGCCCTGTGGCAGGGATGGATGGAGTGGCAGAGAGCAAGTGAGAGACCTGCAATCCTGTAGTGCTTCCTGTGGGGCTGCACATCCCTGTGCCACACATTGCTGAAGGTGCTGATGCTGCCACTGATGGATACATGTGGTAAGCTGCCTCCACTATGACAGCATGATGGGGATTGAGTTACTGGCCCTGAATTCACAGAGAGGACATTGCTGAAATAGAACCTACTCATCTTCTCAGAATGTACCCCTTTCTCTCCAAACATGTGTTGGGGCAGGTAAATCCAGACCCCTGCACTGATAATGATAAAGAGGAAAGGCAATAAATTACCAATTTATTCACTGCCCATGCTCCTAACTTGAAGGTCCCATTGGATGCCTTTATTTCTACAACCAGGTCCTGAATTTTTACAAAAATTCATATCTAAATTTCTTTTCGGTTTGGATTGAAGAAAGTCTCTTTTGGCTGCCCAACTGAGTCTTGTGATAGGCAATGCAGTGTAGTGTTATTTAGCATGTATTACAGACTTTAGAACATACAAGACTCTTTTAGTTAACTTTGATCTTCCTAAGTGAAACTCAAAGCAGCCACTGTTGAGCTCAGCCTCCAAGACCACTCAATGAACTCCAAAACACATCAATTAAAGGAAGTAGAGGTCCCCCCCAATTCAGTCAGTCTACTAGAGAGGTGGTGAAGTCATAGGCTTTGTCTGTAAGTACCTCTCTACTTCATGTATGTGGAGCTTGGACCTGGGCCTCTCTGTAACTTGAGTTACACATTATTGTTCCTGAGACAGATGTAGCACCTGTGAGTGAGACTGTGCCGCCTGTTTCCAGACCATATATGCGATACATTTTCAGATGTGTTTGGCATTACAAAGGTTTTTTATTTGTTCTTGTGCCGCGTGTACATGGGCTCTTATTTTGGGTATGAGTTGAGCAAGGAACAGGAAATTAGAACTGTAATTTTATAGGGTAATCACCAGTATACCAAATACTCGGCTTCTTGCAATATAACAAATACTCCTCCCTCCGAGGGCCATTGTGTCATGTTCCTTGTCATTACAGCATTTGGTCATGGCTTCAGTACAAGTTATGAAAGTAAGATATGGAGAATGAGCAAGGATCATAACAATAAAAACAAGAAAATGACGTGCTGGGTGAAATCTTGAGGTTTCAAAGGTCTGTGAGAGAGACAAATGCCTCCTGAACTGATAAATATAGAGAGAAACAGAAGACTGGTTGTCACCACGTGTGACAAAACATTTCCTCCCATTGAGGAAAACGACACAATTGTGATTTCCATGGCAGGTGGGATACAAAGAGAATTGGTTTGGTCTGCTAATGCCTTTTAGGAAACAAAAATGAAATGTCCCGCTTCTTTTTGGCACATGTGTAAAATCTGTAATGTTTAAGCTGTTTTACACTTTGGTTAAAGTATTATTACATCATACTATTGGCTGGAATGAGGTAGGGAGATAATAGGCACGTCTTTCCCTACCAATAATGGCTCCCAAGCACATATTCAAAGTGAGATTTACTTTGCATGTGTTCATTATTGCTTTTTATGGTTACTGCTCTGTAAAACGGAATCTATTCCCTTGAGCCAGCCTTAATGGAATGTGTGCTTTGACCCTTCTGGCCAGGCGGGTGTTCTCTCTTAGACCCATTGTGAGAAATAAGGTTTCACCATGGAGAGAAAGTTGGTGGTGTAGGAATCTTCAGGAGTTAATTAGCTGCCCCTCTCTAAAAAATGTGGAGGGTCCTCTTAAAGATGATGAAGAGAGGGGCAGTAGATGTCTGGCAAGGGGGTTTCTTTAAAGTCTTGGAGCCTAAGAATCCAGATCTGCCTCATATGAGTCTGACTCTCAGGAGATGTGTTTCCCAATGGCCCTTTAAACTTCTGTCTTTAAACGTTCCCAAATTTGTGTAGTAGGGTTTGAAAGTCAAGGATTGTCGCCATGGCAGTTATAGGGAGGGACTCCAACCTTCTAGATTGATTTTACCCCTCTCATTCTTAAATCCATACACATGGAAGAACCATTAAGAGGCAGAGGAGAAACAGGAGAAAGGAGAGGAGAGATGATATAGACCTATTCTTCTTGTATTTTGTTTTTTGGCTTTTTGTAGGACTCTTTGTACTCTTTGCAGTTCTTCGGCCATAGTGGCACTAACTCCTCATCTCCCTCTGGCACTCAGATGCCTGACTGGAGAGGATGAAGGAAAGAGGTCTCTTTAAACTTCAGTAGACCGGTCTTTAAATATCAAATGTAGGAGAGAGTACTTCTGGCACCAGCTGAATATAAAGGTACCTTGCAAATAGCTAAAGGGCTGCAGGCTTGGGGAATAAAGACAGCGAGAATGGTCTGCTTTGGGGACCCTTTAGTGCTGCTGGCGGTGGATGCAGGGTGAGGAGACTACCAAGGAATGGTCAGGTGGGACACTCCAAAGCTTTTTCAGCCACTGTTGCTAAGAGGAGGAAGCAATACAAAGGGCTGTAAAAAACAATTAACTGTTAAAAAAATAGCAATGGATATTTGGGGGCAAGGAGGCCACAAGGAACATGGTTATAGCCTTGAACACACCACCAGGAGCAAAACAAGACCAAGTCAGTTGAAACATATCTATTAAGACAGTGATATCTGTTTTTAAACAACCAACTGTGTGCTACATTTTCATGAAGTTCAGAGCTGTGTGCCAGATGGGGGTACCGCCACTTTTGAGAAATTCCATGCAGGATCTAAAACACACCTGCAGAGCCTTCTTGCTCTGGATTCCTTTTGGGGACCTGCAAGATCTCTGGCACTAGTGTGCTTAAATTAAATATCCCTCCCTTAGTGTTCAAGAATATAGCAAACAGATCTTCCTGGGAGGGTGGGGTGGCTGGCTGGCTGGGGGTGGGGGGGATTAGGTTTAAAGAGAGCAGCTGATTCTGCAGCCCAGCACTGAAGAACCTATACAGGCCAGTGATGAAGCCATTGATATTTTATGGCTCTCCCAAGGATCGCCAAAGCAAAAAAACAACTCTGGTTTGGAAAGAGTTGGTTTTTGCTTTGTTGATAAGTGGGTACTCTTTTGCCCTTCAATTACTACTACTTGTCACTTGTTTGTAGTCTCCCATGAATCACAACACAGCCTGTGTGCTGGTACTGCTGCTCCCATACAAGGTCAGGGTTAACTTACTGCTGAAAAAGGACAATCTAATGGGCTATTTAAAAACCAAAGGGGAACATAGAAATGTATCAGTCTGTGGTGGCTGTGGTAAAGGCTAATATGTAGGCAAGAGAAGCCTTAGTGAGGAGTTAAACACATTGCAGATTGTTAGTGTCACAGGATAGCATGGGTACCATCGAAGGACTAAACAGTGTGTTGGTACCTGGAGGTTCTGACCCCAGTAAGAGTCCTATCACATATATTTAGGAATTCTGCCAGGACTCAGTGTATATTACCTTACAATACGTTTTGATATATTTTAAACCTGTGTGGTGTGGTCAAGGAGTGATTGGAGCCATTGAGTTTCTGTATCGTTTAGAGGGTTACCCCAGTAATGATGAGGAGCACATTGTGTGATGCTCTTAAGCTTCATGTTTTAAGCCACATTCTTAATTACATAGGCCTCCCCTTTTGGACCAGCTACGGGTCTTTGGTCACACCAATTTTAGAAACCTTTTTCACCCCACCTACAGCACTGGCAATGGGAGAGGCTCCATGCAGATGGATTTGGACCCAAAATCCACATTAATAGAGGTATTGTCTACATAGCCTTGAGTTTAGTTTATGCATTCAGTAATCATTAACATTATTGGAAAAGAAAGGGCACTAACAGGGCAACTTAAGTAGTAAGTAGTTTCTGAAATGGAGCAAGTCGTTTGAAGTTCCCAGGAAGTATGCATCAGTTTTGTGTTGATTTAGGTGTCATGTTGTCCATCCTTATAATAAAATATATGGTTTTGGTGACTTATAATCTTTAGTAGATGGGGTGGAATTCTTGGGGAAAGAAACAAGTCCTGTCATTTGCTTGAGTTAAGTAAATATATTGTGACCATGTATGTTGACCACCATTTTTGCCAACTGTGATACTTTGTGGTGGACTAGAAAAGCTGTTGGAAGACTGGCCCAGTTAACAAACTGGTTGTTAGTGGTGGTTGGGTGTGAAAGGTACATTGTGGGAAATAGACCACTACAAGTTGAATTGCTCCATGCTCCTTGCCTAATACTTGTGACTAGTTGTTTTAAAGAATTAGTGAATGATAGGAAACAAATCCTGCTCAATATAATGGATGCATGCAACCTGTGAATGGGAAGGCATGAGGTTTTATCCCAGTCCATTTGACCAAATACTCTGGTAATGTATATGTGTTATTTGTACTCACATTTCCCCTGTTGAACATTTATCTTGGTGCTGATATTTGCCATAGTTGAAAGATCATAAAGTGTCAAATTGTCTCTAGGCTTTTTTTACAGATGAAATGGGATTTTTTTTAATAAAAACTGATGCCAATGATTCAACTGGCCCATGTCATGAGGGTGATTTAAAGCCAATACTTTTGTTAAACTCATAGTGCCAAACATCTTGGAACTTGGAACATGTCTTGTAAGTCTCCATCATGACTTTGGGACAGCTGACAGCTATGTCAGAAGGAGCAAGTTTGGTTTTTTGACATAGGTGGGCACTAAGTACTAGGTGCTGGTATGACTGTTTTGGTTTTCTATTCAACAAAATTAAATCAGTTGCCTCAAATGTGGCCTTTACATGTTGGTATTCTGGATAAAAAAAGAACCATTTGGCATTGTTTTTCAAACAAACTTTAACTGGAGTAAAGATCACTAATTTTTGGAGCTCGCACACCTTGCTCACTTGTCAAGTGAATTTTTCCCAGTCTCCAGCGCACATCGTCATGCCTGCAGTTAAGGCAGCTTATCAAACTAGTAGTCCCAAAGGGTATACACCCTGTGTAGAAAAAAATAGTACTTGATGAGGAGGCATATCAAGTATGATTCAGCAAAGCAAGGAAGCTACCAGGTGATACCCCAACATAAGAAGCACAACCAAAAAATGGTTCCGACCCCAAGACGCCACACGAGGGGAGATCATGGCAAAAATATGTTTAGAACATTATTTGGAAGCTCTCCCTTTACAGACCTAAAGATGGCTCCATTAACATGCTGATCGCACCACTGAGCTTGCAGTAGATATGGCAACCATTTATATCAGGGTACATCGGTGAAAGTAATAAAGCCAATGGCTGGTAGTAATTAATCCTTACACCTAGAGAAGAGGGGTTATCATAATGTTTCTGAGACCCCAAAGACCCAACCCAGCAAGAGTGAGGCTCCAACTCCAACTGGCCCTCAATGTTTTGAGTGCAGGAAGTGAGGGTATATCGTAAAAGGCCACCAATGTATACTACATACAATCCAGAGGCCCTAGCCATAAGAAGTCTTAATGTGATTATGATAGCACAACATCTAATAGAAGTGTTTTTACACATGGGATTTTGTAAAGAAATGGATCAGGGGACCCCCTTTGTATCAAAACTAATGAAACAAGTTTTTACCCAACTTAACATCCACAAGATTAAAATCTCTGTCTATCACCCCCAAACAGACGGACTGGAGGAGCGCTTCAATGGATCCCTGAAGTTGGCTTTAAAGATGTTTACACAAAAAGGAGCAAAACTGGGACCAGTTGTTATCTCTTGTCTTTTTCGTGTTACGGGGTCAAGTCCAAAGCAAGTCCAAAGCAGCCTTGATTTATTATATGGCTGTAAGCCCCATACTCCTTTGGAGATAACTAAAGAGGTGTGGGAAACAGACCAAAAGGAAAACGCTTTCAGCCTTTTCGAATATACTATCCAGTAAAGGGCCCATAAAGTGAATTTACGTGAGTTAGCACATACTAACTTGGAACACAGTCAGAACAGAGAAAAACAAGTCTATGACAAAGGAAAGAAATGGAGGTCTTCTTAGGTCAGGATTGGGTGCTAGCCCCTTCCCCATGGGGCTAATTCCCCCGCTGTGGTGGGGGAGGGGAGCATGAGCAGTGCCGCGGTGCTCGTGACGAGCTCAGCTCGTCACGCAGCACGGTAGCGCTGTGCTCATGACGAGCACAGGTCGTCATGACCACGCCCGTTTAATGGCACGCCCAGCACAGCGAGGAAATTATCCCCGTGTGGGCAAGACACAACGGTCATGAGGAGCTCAGCTCGTCATGAGGCACCATGAGCTCGTCATGAGCACCAATGTGGTTAATTCTTCTTCCGACATCCATAAAAAAACTAAAATCTGAGTGGCAAGGATCATATCACACAGACAAGTTTGGTAAAGTTACCTTTAAACCACAACTGCCCCGGGGTAAGGAGCAGATATACCACTTAAATCTGTTAAAGAAATGGCTAGGGACACCTCCTAAAATAGTCCAAACGTTATCCCCTCTCTCACCTTCTATAGAAAAATTATCTGTCAAAGAATCTCTTTCGAACAAACAAAAAAAAAAGGATTTCATACAAAGACTGCAACTTTTTTCCAAGATCTTGTTAAATCTACCTGGGACAACCTCTTTGTTCGAGCATGTAATGCCTACCGAAAAGGGGGTGATTGTATGACAAAAACCCTACAAAATACCCGCTGCCATATAGATGACATACAGCAAGTAATAAAGCAAATGTTTCACATAGGTGTTGTTGTTCCATCACAAAGCAACTGGTCCTCCCCCATTGTTCTTGTACCTGAACCTGATTGGATTTTAAGATTCTGTATACACTTTCAAGCTAATAATAGGATTCCCAAACTAAAGGGGGACCCTCTTTGCCGGGTGGACAAATTAATCGAGATATTGGGCGATGCCTGTTATATTACCACAATTGACCTCACTAAAGGGCATTGGCAGGTTCCGTAACGGCAGGGAGACCAGGAAAAAACTGCTTTTTCGACTCCCTTTTGAGTTGTTTCACTTCACGGTATTACCCTTTGGATTGTATGGAGCCCCTGCAATTTTTCAACATCTCATGAACATTGTCCTACAACCTCATCAGGCCAATTCTTCAAATTATGTAGATGACATTGTTGTCTTTAGTAAGCATTGGGACAGACACTTCAATGCCATACAGTCTGTCTTAGAAGAGGCCCTCAGAGCTGCCAGACTACATGTCAATGCAAACAAATCCAGAGTAGGGTATACCTAAGTTAAACACCTTGGATAGGTCTTAGCAAATGGGTCATCAAACCCAGTCAAAAAAGGTTAAAGTCACCACATCCACACCTGTTCCAAAAAATAAAAGTGAGGTAAGGGTCTTCCTATGTCTTTCAGGTTATTACCATAGATGCGTCCCACATTTAGAAGATACCACCAGCCCCTTGACTGATTTGCTGAGAAAAAAAACCTCCCCTAGTTGGGCTTTCCTAGAACCAGCCACCAAACTGCTTGAAGCTTTCAATAACTTGAAACTGGCCATTACCACATGTCCTGTGTTACAATCTCCCAACTTTGAGAAGGACTTTGTTTTCCAGAGAGACACCTTGGAATCTGGCATAGGTGCCATCCCGTCTCAGTGTATTGATGAAGGATTGGAAGTCCCAGTCCTTTTCTATTAGCTGTAAGCTGTTCGCTAGAGAACATAAGTATCCTGTAATTGAGAAGGAGCGCCTCAATGTTAGCTGGGCCATTGACAATGTACGCTATAATCTTCTCACGTGGATGAGTCAAAATAATGGTAAAAATCCCTGTATTCTCAGGTGGTTCCTGGCCCTTCAGCCTTTTCAATTTGAGGTCTGTCATACACAGGGATTCTTTAATACTGAGGCTTTCCCCTTTTCCCTGATTGGGAAAATTCTGGTGGGGGATGAGTCATGAGATGAGGGACACCGCCAAAGACGTCTTACTGACCATTCCTCCTTGGCTCATGCCGATACCTCCTCCGACCTGCCGCTCTCTCCTTATAGGGATATTCAAGAGAGGCAGGACCAGAAATGAGGAAAGGTCAGGTGGATGAGGTTGTTGCCATCAAAAGCAGACTAACACCCTGGAAAGTAGAAGGAGGGATGAAGCCTCAGAACCACAGTGGACACTAGCAATAGACTTTTCTGTGGGGAGAAAAGAAGACTTAGAGGGTCTCGGAGTTGGAGGAGGAACAAAGACTACGACGACTGCACATCAGATGCTGAAGTGGTCTCCACCAGACAACAATGACCAGAAGCGGGAATAGTGTGCGCCATGCCCGGAGGGCCGCCAGAGAGACACGCTGCCCATCCATGTTCCAGGAGGAGTATGGCTTGCATGGGTCTGTAAACGTTTCTCGGAGAATTTTGGGGCTTGGGAGGTTGGGAGTTGAAGGTAAGGACTCGACTCCCAAAAGGGCACTTTTTAAGTTCACCTGAGAATATAATTTCAGGTTTCTTTTGGTGGCACAATTCTTTCATTTTATGTACTCTGAGTAGGAGACTCCTTTTAATTTTGATAAATTACTTTTAGACCTAGCTTGTGAGTGTGACGTCAACCCTCTCATAAAGCACAGTTGAGGTGAAGTTACACCCATCTGGTGAAGGTCCTTCCTTCCACTCTGCTTATCAACCTTCTCCAGCCCTTCGTTAGCATAATACTAACATAAGACTATTTGCCACAAGGAATACAACACTCACCTTTGTCTCGTCTCTTTGAGGGAACGAGAAAGAAGAAGACAGTTATTCAGAATCTCTAGAACTGGTTTATCCTATCCCTCCTTACATATATACTATATTTTGTGAATAAAAACCCTTCAAGTATATCCTTTACAACAGTGTCAATCATTTGTCACACAACAGAGGCATTTGAAGATTCCTTTCTGGATACCATCATGACAGCCCCATGAGCTATATCAACTTGTGCATCCTCGAGGCTGTAAATAAATGAGAGTCCGACCCTCAGTGCCAAATCCCTACACCATTACAAAAAATCTGAAAGCAGTCAATCTCTCTCAGTTTGTCAATGGGGCTATACACAATAGTCCATACCATGGATCTAATATTCTTCCCTTTCCCACATTCACAAAAGGTCCAGGGATCCTGATCCCAGATGGTATTGCCCTCATATGGTTTTGATGGGTGGAAGAGCTTGGCTCGAGGCACTGAACCTTTCCAGCCTCGTTTATGTAACAGTATGGGGAACATTTGAGTTTTTACTCCTCCTTAATTAGTGAGTGTTTTGAATATCATGAAAAACTCCCATTTGAGAAAGTTTTTTATTGGTTACATCCTTGTTGATTCTGAATGTTATTTTATATTGTAATTGATGCAACAGCTGACACCTGCTAGACGAAAGGTCTACCTTTCTTGCTGTTTTTGGCACTTATCCTCCCTTTCTAGCTTCTGTGTAGTATATAAAAATTGAATGAATCTTCTTCCTTCTTTCTATTTATATTTCTTTTTCCCTTTATCTCCTCCCTTCCCAGATTTCTGCATTTAATATGTTTGCTTGAAGACTGATGCATTATCTAATACGCCTAAAGGAAACTGTTTTTGATCAACTGAATTATTAAGACGGTAGAACTAAATTGTGAAACTATGAATTGCTTTACCTCTAATTCACCTACTAAGCTCTCTGTCAGATACTAATGACAAAGCACAATCTTATAATGTTACAGCTTCCACACAACTTTCACAAACTCACCTCTGATTTACTGCTATTTTTGATGTGATTGCCCTTTGGTGAAGTAGCCTGAATAGAGCGCACCATAAAATCATGGCAGGCAATATCCATCTACAAACTTGTGTCTCAGGCAATGCTCAATCCTGTTTTATTTAATTGTCTTATTACATGCATCCAACTCTCCTTGTAGTTTTAAATGTATCTGTGTGCATTGTTATTTGCACTTTTAAGGTCATAATGACCGAAATAAAGTTTTTTTCTGGCTGACTATATGTTGTTTTGCCAACTGTAATTGTGTACATAGTTGTAATTTTGCAACTGTATACATTATGGCCACCAGTTTATGCACACTTTAGTTGTCCTGTGTTTTATATTGTGTCAAGTGTTGATAAAGTTTGGAAGCCCCATCGGTTCACTTGGAAAATATATGTTAGATTCCTTAGGTGTGATCTTTTTCCAAAGAAAAGTTATGGCAAAGAAAATAGGTCTTACTTAATTATAGTGAAGAGCAGGTGTTAAAGACAACAGGTTTTATGCGCAAATTGTTGTTGTAATGTGCTAAATCCTGAAGGCAGGTATTGTGTTACATGGAATCTCACAAATGACCTAATTAGGCAAGGGATATGGTGTTGGTGACCCACCCAAACAAATTATGTGGATAGACAATTTGCAGAATGGAAATCACTATTAGGTTCTATTAGTAGGGACTTTGTATTGTTTTGACAACATCATTTTGTACATATTTGTAATTTTATTATGGACTTACTGTTAGCTGCCTTGTGGGGGGGAGTGTATATAACCAACATTGTAGGTCTGAGTTGGCTATGGTGAAAAGTCAATGATAAAAGCTAGAGGCTAGATTGGTTCATTCCTCCCAAAAATATTCCTGAGGCCATAGATACTATCTGTTGATTATGAAAAGTTATGAGAGACTCAGTAGACCTGACATTAATTGTGAAATGCAGATAGTAAACTCAATAGGTATTTAAGTGTGGATTTGTATTACTCTGTATTAAAGCCTACAGATAAGTATTTTAGTAAATTAAATGTCACAAATTACCTTTGTAGCGAAAGATTTTGGTATTGGTTACCACCTATAACAAAAGCTAGGGGGGAAGATTTGAACTGTAATAATTATTGCTGGAATTTCCTTTTTACTGCCCGGCAGGATCTTGTAACAAGCAAACCATTAAGTAATACATACATCCATATATAGATATATATTCATATAGGTACATAGAGGGCCTTTAAAACATCTCTGTTCTGCAATTGTTCCAGCTTATTCAGTAGTCTGTCATGAATAAAAGCAGAGTGCCATTTACACACTGCTTCTATCCATGACAGCGTACTGCAAAGGGTAATGGTTCAGTCCACATCAGTCATTCGACCTGTGAATGATGGCAGTTTTTTATCCCACATCCACCTGAAAATGACTGTGCTTCAGTGTCAGGACTGGTTGCCCAGGCCCTTACTTTTAATTTGATCCTTTTTTAGTCCCCCTTAGATTTCTTTGCTTCTCCTCTTATTATTTCTTAAGGCAATACCACAGCTCTCCGGGCAGTATTAAAAGGTCAATTCCTTGCAGCTCATTTCTTCTGAAGTACACCTGCTCTAAACCAGGAAACAATGGTGGAATGCTGTTGGCCATAGTGCAATATTGTTTTAGCATTCCAAAGTGGCCAAAACATTGATTCCATATGTGGCAGCCATGCAAGAACCTTCAAACAATGGTAGATTATTCACAATACTTCTGCAAGACGGACACCTGCTGCTTAGTTTCGTTTCTTTATTGCAAGCATATTCTATGCCCGTCATGTTTAGACAGCAGAAGATTTTCTTCTTTCTACTTGTATTCTTTTAATTAATTGTGCATATTTTGTTGAATGTGTGTGTGTTTCATTACGATTGTGTCAGAAGATTATTGTGAAAGTGAATCAGTTGAGGGATATATGGATGCATGCGTGCAAAGATGAATGACAGAGTACATGTATGATTACCTATTGAGTGCGGATTTATTTTCCCTATCGCTTGTTTCTTATTCGAAGGACTGCCTTCCAATTCTTGTGTTCATCCCTTTCCTGGAGCACAGCTTACGGAACTACTTATTTCTTTTTGTGTAAGAGCTTCATTAGAGTGCCTGTATTGCCTTGCTCTTTTGCTCCTTTTGTGCTTCTCTCACCAAATAGCCACCCCTGCTTGCTACGTGCTGCTCTCACCTCCTCCCACTTGCTGACTTCCACGTGTGCTACTCATACTGTTGCAAACACATGCTGCATGTGGTTCCCTGCTCCCTCATCCAGGCTTTTAATGTTGTTTTTATTCTCTCACCCAGTTCCCGGTCCTAAAATCCCATATGCTCCACCGTTGCACCCCACACAACACGCAATTCTTTACATAAAATATTCAATATTATGACGTGTCTGGCAGCTTCCATTTGCTGTAGGACCACTCCTCATTCTAAAAAGAGGTTTTGCACAAATCATTTCCTTTTATTTACCAATTCTAGTGCTGTTTGCTATCTTGGATCAGTATATACATTTCATCAAATGGAGCCCCTGTCATTTAGTAGGTGTATGCATGTGTGGTGATGTATTCATCCTTACTTCATCACGCATGCACATGCCTTAGAATTATCTGGCTTCTAGTAGTTGCCACATCATCATGCCTTTTCTTTTCACTCTCTCTCTTTCTGTATCAGCAAGACGTAGTGTGCTTATTAACGGCGCTGCACAACAGACAGCTCTATTGGTCGAGTAAAAGCACAACTTCAAGCCAATAGTCAAGTTTGTTTTTAAAGCCAGAGCATCCATTTTAAAAAGCCACTGCAAGGTCCATTTGAAAGAGACAACCGGTACTTAGGGACAAAAGTCTCATTGAGAGACGGCAGGTGGGGTACTTGGATACAAAGTGAGGTATTGGGCGCAGGGCAGTACATAACATGAGGGCTCCAGAAGAGTGGGTGCATACAGAGGGTTGCAGGAGTCCGGAGACAAATAAAGAGTAGGTTGGGGCACTGAGAGAGGTTAAAAGAGGGGTGGGATTGTAGAAGGGCTACTGGGGTGAGGCAGAGTGACACACAGAGGAGTTCCTGATCAAGGCTGGGTAGCAAACAGAGGGGCTGTAGTGGAAATGCAAAGTGGAACACAAATGTACAGGAGTGATGTAGCAGGGTGTTGCACTAACACATCCACCACCACCATTCATATCTTCCACCAACATATCCATTAACATACATTAACACCAACACTGTATCCAATACAACCAACATCACACATCAACTACAATCATATGCCAACACACATCAACATAAATAAAAGCAAGCAACATCATGTGTCCTTAGATCGTCATAGGTCCATGTATCCACTGTTATAAATCAACTTACCCATACAAAAACACCAATAGATCCAACATCATATGCTAATACACCCACCATCGAGGTCCAATACAATTACCATCATATGTACCTACAACATCATAATCCAACTCTATGAGCATCATATTTCCACCCAATAGACATCATATTAACTATAATACATTGACACACCCACCATTGTGTCGCATCACAATCAAATCACATACAAATACACTTCCCATCCTACCCTAGAGACCATTATACATCTATATAATGAAAGTCATAAACCTAGAAACTCATAATCGCACATCACAACGCTAACATAATATTAGCACTGTGCAAAATTGCCATATTTTGAGTTTGTGTAATTTCGCAAACATTTGGCAAAATTACACAAAATTGCATGAAATCCTTATTTTGCACTATATTTTAGCTCAAAAGGTATCCTAGCATCAATTTGTGGTGCAAGGAAGTGCTTAAACAAAAGCACTGGAACAACATAATGCATACAACGCTAATTCGCATTCTGTTGTTCCAGTGGGTTCCAGTGTGCTCGCTACAAAATGGACTAAAAATGGCACATTTGTGATAAATTTGTATGACGAATGATAATTAATTACGTGAAATGGCATAATGGCATAATACCAGAAATTTTATATATCATACCTAATGTGAAAAGCCTGAAAATAACACAGATTACACCAGTTGATTTGAAATTTCGTTTAGACTTTCATAATATGCCAACACAGACACCATCAAACAACCACACAACTAACATCATTCTCGTACGCACCCTCCATAATAGGACACAAACTAACATAGCTCACAAACAAACACATTTATAAGTCCACCCATCAATCTTTATATTTTCCCACAGTCACCATTATATGCCAGCACACCAACTATCATACATCAATATAACCACTATCATACCTCCATAAAACCAACATTATATGCCACCACAGAAAAGCAAAAGAATTACTGAAAAAGTACTATTTATAAAAAACATAGGTTGAAAGGGAATTAAGGTTGAATAATATGTTAACAGTGGTTTCTCCATAAAAAGTCTTGAAATTCATGGGAATAAATTCTACCTTCACCTCATGTCCCAACTGTACGATAGAAAGTCAACTTTAACTTTTGAGCACTCTGTCAGGAGGCAAGACATACTGCTAGTTTTAAAGTGAACACAGGGGGTCCTGCCCTGAGGCTGCCTGCACTTAGTACTGCTCGCAGATGAAGAGGCTGGCAGAGTGCAAGTGTCACAATACAGTCAGTGGCATAGCAAGGTCAGGTAGTACCTGGTGGGGAAAATTTCTTGTCAACCCCCCACATTGAAATTATTCAAAGAAGGAAAAATAAGATATTCAAAGCTTTACCTTTCAGTTTTTTTCTTTGCTGCGCACCACTCGATTTAAATAATATTTTTTTCCCAAAAAAGCGTTGTGAGCCCCAACATGTTTTTTTAATTTCGAAAACAGATATTTTTGCCATTTTGTCCCCCCCCCCAGTGATGACGCCCGGGACAGCCCGTGCCCACTGGACCCCCCTTCCTATGCCACTGAATGGTTTGTGGGAAGGTTTTGCACATCTGAACGTTGCTGTACCCGGCACCACCCACATCAAACTATCAGTTCTAAAACCCTCTGCACTCTGATAAGTGTCGGAGATAACAGCAGCCATCTTGGACAGTCTAGTATAAATTTCCTCAGATCTCATACTGTCATTACTACACAATTATGCATTGATGTTGTTTCAACAAGGCCACTTGCTTAGTGAATTCATGTTTTTGTATGAACTGTTTTCTACTGAAAAATCACGCTTAGACATTCTGTTTTTCTAAGAAGTATACTGGAAAATGTTGACAAATGGAAAACAAAGTATTAACTTTTACTTCAACTTATACTTTAATTGACAAAGCTTTGAGACTATTGCAATATTTTTGCAGTTGAATTTTTTTAGGTAACAGCAGGGACTCTATAATCAAGCATCAATGATTATGATAGTTATATATGATGAGCATTTGAGGTACACGCCTTGTGAAGGAAGTTCTACATATGTGTTTTAAAGCCTGGAATTACAGTAAGTTTATGAATGTAAATTATTTTCAAGTTAGACTACAGACAAATGAAAACCTAAAGGACATCCATATCAGAAGGCACATATTTGAAGATGGAATAGTTTTATTACTAAGAAAGAGGGAGGTCAATACGTGCTCATTTTTTTTTTAAACTGGGAAAACTCCTAGTGACCTGTATTACTCTCTGTTGGCCTGCTAAGGCTCCATGGTCTAACCAATACTGACAAAATTAAAACATAAATGTGTGCATACTTTTATTTATCTTGTATTAATTGTAAAGACATGATCATATGCTGTTGCAAGGATAATTTATTTTTCCATTTAGTAGTACAAAAGTATATAATTAAAAACATTTTCTGAAATCAAATATACACCAAAAGATGCTATACAATATTTCCACATTGTGACAAAATAAATTGTATCAATAAAACAAATGGACAAGAACACATAACGAAACCAAACAATAAAAAAAAATATTCTTTTATTACAAAGGAACAATCTTCTATAATCAACCGACCATTCTCACCTGACACATACCAAACCTCTATCATACTCTCATCACATCCATGACCTCACCAACCATACACATAGACTGCTGATTTGCATTGTGACAGTATATTAAAAAAACTCTCATTTGTAATGTAGTTCACTACACACGAAAGGTAGTAGATGGGACATGCTCAACACACTGCACCAACAGTATCAGGTTTACGTAGTCTAATAGTATCTACTAGCAAGTACTTTGAAGTTGTTACAATTGGGGATCTGGGAATATGCTGTTTTGAAGACACATATATCGGAGCACTTTTCCAGTCTCTCAAAATTGGATATCAGCGCAAATTACAGACGTCCCCATATAGAAGCATTGAGATTGAATTCCTTTCTAAATAGTGGTAGTACCCTGTTGGGCAGCAGATAACACCCCCCACTACCTCAAATCATATAAAGGGGTGGTCCTGTTGAAGGTAGATATAAATAAAAAATTCCACTGAAACTTCTGTTGACCTGATTGTACTTCTTCCAACCCACTACACTACAACAAAGATTATGTAATTTTGCACTACTAAATGCAAAAAGAAATTATCCTTGGAACAGATTATTATCATATCTTTATAATTAAATAAAAGATAAATAACAGTATGTACACATGTATGTTCAAATTTCGTCTGTATTGGTTAGCCCATGGAGCTTTAGCAGACCTACATATAAGTACTACAGGTCCCATGGGAGCTTATCCAATTTTATTGTTTTTCTCGCCCTCTCTCCCAGACTTCAAAGTATTTGTAGGGGGTGCCTTTCTCTCGTTATTATTTGTTTTCAATACATTACAGTTTCAGGGGTGTCGGCTTCATATTAAGAATGCAGAAAGTTGCGTACACAGAGAGCTAGGTGTTAAACATCCAATACAGAATAATAGAGATCACTGAATTGCTTTCGGATATCCATTGCAACCTGCAGACATCAGTGTCCAGTAGAGTTCCGCAACATGGCTTATCAGGTCTTTCTTATGTTTTTCTTAGCCCATTTCCTTTTTCCGCTTCTTGGATTTGTGTACCATATTGTTCTGTGTGTAGCTAGCTGTGGTTACCGTGTGGGTGGAAGAGTGAATCAGCTTCATTGCTTTCAAACTAAGAGGTGGAGTCTGATACATGCAATCTTTGTTATAGAACTCTTCAAACATAAATCAACACACTACACAATATAAAACATCATTGATGAGAACGTGCTGCAGACTACGCACACTATTGACAATATATATTTTAGTTCAGATATTCATAAAAAAATATGATTATCCTTCAAAAGACATATCAAAATACAGCCACACAATACAAATATACAGTTTGAATTTCAACTATAGTTAGAGTTCAGCAGTTGTTAATCCTAAGGGTATGCAAAGCTTTTCCAAAGCTGTCACAAAGAAGAAACAGCAAAAGAAAGGGTTCTTAAAAGTACATGAAGCCATTATGTCATACAGAAGAAACTCTGTTTTACAGATTTCTGCAGTAGATAGCATGGTATTAGTTTGAGATGGCAAATGGGCACTGTAGGCACGCAATAACAAACTGCACGCCTTAGGAATGAAAAGGTGTGAATAGACAGATTTTAATTTAGCATACTGAATGTAGAATTCCATATCCAAGTACATATGTGAAAGCTGAACTCTTTTTCTGTAACTCCATTAACACTAATTTAGTCAACATTAAGCATGGGCAGATTTTGCGAATTGGCAATCCGCGAAATTGCGTATTTAAGGATTCGCAATCCGCAAAATCCGCGAACTCTCGCGAATTTTGAGGATTCCTTTTTTTTGTATTCGCAAGTGTTTCTGCCATTTCGCAAGGGTTTTTTACCAGTTCGCAAATGCGAACTTACTTGTCGGGTAGCAATGGTCGCGACCATGTTGTTTCTACGTCTGGTTCATCACAGCACCCTCTGTTTCACCACTGCCACCCTCTGTTTCACCACTGCCACCCTCTGTTTCACCACTGCCACCCTCTGGCTTACCCATGCCACCCTCTGGCTCACCCATGCCACCCTCTAGTTCATCACTGTAGATTATGGGGGGAAAAGCACACCTGCCCTGCCCTGCCTCAACTGACATGAATGAATTAGGGGCTGATTAATGTGTCACTGAATTTGAACTTCCAGGCTGGCACCTGCTTCCTTATTTGTAATTGCTTTCTGTTGCAGTGTAATTTTTTTAACAGGACCTTTGTTGTATACTTGTAGCTATTCTCTGAGCCTGCTGTGAGGGTCAGAGCAGGGTCATAGAATAGTTGCAAGTAGGCAACTGAACTCTGAAGGGGCCCCTCAGGAAGCACTACAGGGAATGGTTACTAATGATAAGATTGAACTTTTGCACCTGCTGAGTGCTTTCAGTTTTGCAAAAATCCAAATATCCAGCAGCATCCACAAAAAAGTAATCCTTCCAGGTCAAGATCCAAATCAAAGTGACCAGCACATGAAGAAAGCACTGGGAGGAGCCTGCTGGACAGGAACAGGAAGTTGGAGACTGTGGGGCACTTCCTTCCTCCCACCCCCCCCCCCAAATGGACTCCTTGCAAAAATAAAGTGCAGGCAAATGTCAACCTGAGGAGTTATTCTGATAAAAATCATAATTTTCAAGGTTTATGCTGCCTGCTGGTGGATTTTTTGTGCGAAATAGCAAATTTTGCAACCTCGCAATTGCGAGATTGTCGCTGCCCGCCGCATCTACGTGTTCGCAAGTGTTTACTCCCGCGATGCGTGATCACGGGCCTTTATGATGTACTCGCGTTGCCAAACTCTCGCTGTGCAAGGTGGCAAGCCGCGATGACGTCGACAAACTCCCGCGGAATCCCGCAGCAAGATCCAAAATGGCGCAGCACACGCAAACATGGAGAAAAACAACTCTGCAAACGCTGAATGACGGTAAGTGAACGCTGCGCGCCGCAAAATTGTATAGTATTCTAGTTGGCAAGTGCGACCAAGCAAAAAATCCGCTTTGCGCGGACTTGCGAATTTTGGGCAAATTCGCGAGAATTAGTGGATTGCGAATTTGCCGAAAATCCGCAAAATCCGCAAGCGGAACGTTCAAATCGTTATAATATTTTTGGAAGAGATTTCAATAAGTTTGTTGATACAATTTTAGGTATAAAATCTACTTAAATATATATATATATATATATATACACTATTTGATATTTGGAGAACATTCCAGAGAATCCTTTGAATTTTCTTTTGCTTTAATACAGATGGAAATCTCTCCATGACTGACTATATTTTAGTTTCTAAACCTTAATTAAAATCCATACAATTGGATGAAATGTGTGCTCTTATTTACGGGATTCGGTCCTGGTTTCTTCATCCATTGACTTTTGTGCTGTCAGTACTAAATGAGATAGATGGACATTTAACAACTATCTTATGTCTGACAATGAATTAATTAATAGTTGCAATGCTTTTGTTACGTTTTCTTTTTCAGTTTTACCAAACCCAATGATATTTCTATTGCTAATAATGTAGATACGTTTAAAACTGATCAAGCTGCACTCAATAATATTGAAACTACGAGCATATCTATTTAATTTTTCAATCAGCGATTGTGATAAGCATATCAAAGAAAAATTGAATTAAATACATTTGAAACCATAGGTGCTTGTGAGGTCTACTACTAATTAAGTCTGAATTTCATGGTGGATAGAATTTATTGAATAGAATGTTAGCCAACTATTTGAAGATGCAGATGAGTGTACACTAATATGCATTATTATAAGTGAAGTTTCTCATTCTATTTCAATTACTAATATAGGTAGTTCTTCCTTGTTGATAACTTTTTCTACTTATATGAAAACCCGTTTTAAGGGATTCCAACTACTAAGTCCTTGAAAGAGATATTTCTCTGCAGGAAGTATTACAAACAATAAAACCTTTGAAAAGATGTAAACCACTGGGCCCAATTTAAGAGGCCCTTGTGCCGCTGTTGCATCACATTTCATGACGCGAGGGTAATGCCACTGTGGCGGAAAGCACCTAATATTATTTATGAAGCCACGCAAAGCCACTTTGCGTGGCTTTGAATGGTCACATAAATATGGAGTAAGGCAAGGCAGCGCAAATCGCTGTGTTGTCTTAGGGCCTTATTATGAGTTTGGAGGTGCAGGATCCCATGTTTGAACCGCCCAGCAAATTAGGAGTTTTCTCCTGTCTGTCTGGTAGTTTTTTGGTGTTCTCAGGGTGATGCCTATGAAAGAGGCACTGCAATGGGAACGTCAAAGGCATTATCTGCATGGCATGGACTGCTGAAGTCCATGTCAGGCAGGTACTGGAGTGCATGCTCACAGGGGGTAACATGTTGTGCCCCACTACGTGCATCCATATGGTAGGAGGCACTGGTTCCCATAGCCCCATACTTTTCATAGCAGTTGCACTGCCATGAAAAGTGTGCTGGTGAGTAAACTTGTAATATGCTTGGTGTGGCCGCAGCGGCCTCACAAACATATTGTGGCCTCAAGACTACCGAACGATTGCAAGGGATCTCTGATCCCTGAGAGTTGCAGTGGTTACAGGATGGCCTGCCCGCCCTGGTCATAATGGGGTGGTCGGAAAACCACCACTGCCGAGTCCTGCGAATCTTGCGGTCCTTGGATTGCCAGACTCAAAATGAAGCCCAAAGTCTGCTATAGTGAGGCATGTTATAGGCGTTGCAGTGTGTGTTCCCACACCACACCCATGGATTTTGAGGCATCCTAAGATTTACAAGACTTTGTTAACCTGGGAATGCACCTAACCCTTACGGCTCTTCAGGGGAGGTGCAACAAGAATAAATATCACTATTTTTCCTCTTTTCTTCCTCTTTCTGTGTGTGCTTCATTCTGCAGCACACACAGAAAGAGCAAAATGTTTCCCTGGATTGTTTTTGGTCCAGGAAAGTGACCCTTCCTGCACAAAAAAAATTCTGCAGGCAACGCAGACGCACTTGTACAATAGTGCAAGGGAACCTGCGTTAGAGCTATGCTGCCAAAACGGGTGCAGGGAGAAAGGACAGGAATGCGCCAAATGCCATAAATATGGCTCATTACTGCTCTTTCACCATAACGAAGGGCAGTGCAGCGGCCACCTACAGAGGTTCTTTCCAGAAACCCACTTCGAGTGTCCCCGCTGTCGATCTCCGGGATCGGATTTCAGGCAAATGTTCTGGGATTGTCCCACCCTCCGACGTTTCTGGGACACGGTCCATCGAACCCTTGAGGCGGTCATGGCCATCACAACCATGACCTCATGGGAGGCATGCGCGCTCGTGATTTTCCATAGACGGAAAACCGAGAAAACACAATACCGCTTTCTCTCACTGGCCATCCTCCTGGCAAAGCGCGGAATCGCCATGCACTGGAGGTCCCCCACGAGACCACCGGAGGTGGCATGGATAGGCGCGGTACATAAATGGGGCAAGGCGGAGGAGGAGATACTCCGGGAGGAGGAAGTACGTGGACATCGCAAGCACCCCATATCCCTGGAGTGGGCTCAGCTACTGTATAAATTCACACAGGCGACACGACCCCAAGAATCGCCCACCGCCTCGCAATCCCAGGCACGACCACTCACACCAGCCCCCACACCTCCATGACACTGCCATAAGCACTACCTGAACGTCATAAGTGGCCGCACCCAGCGACCCTCTAGCACCCGGACGCATATCAACTACTCCCACCATATACTTGCGCCAGGTGACCCGGGAGCACCGATACTATGCCCTGGTACGGAGACCTAACCCCCCTCCCGCTACCCCCTAATCTTTCCCCCCCATGTCATTTAGTTCACCCCTCAGTTCTTGGGAGAGTTAGGAAGCTCAAATTTGACGGGGTACTCCCCTCGCATACGGTTCACTGGAAAGACCCATAGATAACGAATTCACGATGTCACGTGCCGCTGCGGACCATACCCACATAGTCAGTGCCCCCTGCGACACCCTCACAGTGACTGACATACCACGAGTTCATCCCCTCACTGACACCAGTTGACAGTTTCACGTGGACGGCACGGCTCCCCCCCAGGGAGGTATACGTGATTCGGTGGGAGGCCACGGGGTACACGCTATTGGTTGCATGGATAAAGGCGGTCGACAGACAAAAGTGACTATTTCTAGAACTGTGTTTATATGGTCCTACATTGCGATGTTCGTATTCCTTTATGATTACTGTCATGTTGATTATATAATGTAACCTAAAACCCAATAAACAAATAAAAAATAAAAAAACGAAGGGCAGTGCAGCAAGGTGACTTGCTGTGCTGATTCAAAAAACAGTTGAGGAAGTAAGAGGCAGCAGTGATAGAATCACCCTCCTGAGCTTAATATGTAAACAACGGGATTCTATCAAAGTGATGGTAGTGATTATTTTTTGGTATTTTGAATTTTGTGAAGACCAACTGTTTATGGAGTGAATAAGGGGGGAGGGCCCTCTCTGCAGTTGGCAGAAGGAGAGCACTATGTGCTTTTAAAATACCATTCACACACTATAAATCCCATAGTGTCATGCTTCATCATTGGGGTCTTGCCGTCCCTCTACGGGGCGGGGCGTGCTGCGACCTACGAGCTACGCGGGAGCACTTTAGGTGATTGACGATAGGCTATGTGTGGTGTAAGGACAGTGATAAGTGATAGGGGTGTAGGGACCTATATAAGTGAATATGTGAGAGATATAAAAATAGTTAAAAAATCCCTGGCTAGTCTAAAAAATTGATTTAATGGTTTCGCTGGCTGGAAAAATTAAAAAGGGGTGGAAGAGCAGAACAAAACGTATTGTCTACTTGGTCGACATGACATGTTTCGTAGGCAGACCCCTTCTGCCTACTTCTCAGGACCTCTGTTAGTCCCTACTGAAAAAAATACTCAATTATTTTACTAACAATTGTATGCCTATTGTCCTAAAACCTGGCAGCAAAAATCAGTTGCCTGGTTTTTCCCGGGGCTTGAGTGGGCCCAGTGGGGCATGAAAAAGCAACAATGTGACCTTTTGTGGTCCCTGTGGAGACAAATGGGAAAAAGGGAACAGAGGAAAAAGTTAACCTGAGTGCTCAAAAACCCATTCATAGCAAGAAACACATTGTGTTCTTGTATCATTCGGTACTTTACAATAGATTTGCATATTTTATCAAAGAGGACCGGTGATGTCTAGTCTACGGTTCCGGTCAATGGGTCAAATCACCCTTCAAAACTTTCACGCTGGCAAAAAACACCTCAACACACGTCACACACACACCTTGCGATCGACCAGTTCCTAGGTCGTTGTAGTCAAATGGAATGATGTTAAATCTCCTCAGGCAATTCTAGTATGAACTTAATCTCTGTTTAAAAGAAATTTTTACATAAAAAGGAATAGAGATAAAACACATGTATTCATCGCATAAATGTTTTCGTTAATACATACGCTTTATTTTTTAGTTGCGTGCCCCATGAGCTTGCGTCTTAGGGTTTATGGTCTGCGGAGTACTGAAAAGGAAAGAGGAACCGAATCACTCGAAGTATATCTGAACGAGTGTTCTTTTTAAGCCCCCGGGTCGCGTCCGACCTTGTTTTTAAAGACCCAAGGTCTGAGTCTAACTTACGTAACCGCTAGAACCGTTTAATGTTAATCCATTCCCTGCAGCAGCTCCGTGGGTTACTGGTAGTCTGGCAGAGACTCGCTATTAGTGCCGGAGAACTCCCTGCGTGCTGTGCGGGCGTGGCTCGGGAAGGCTAGAGAAAGCTAGAGAGCTAACCAAGATGGCCGTTGTTTAATGGACTTGGTTGAGGAAAAGCGGAATGTCTTTTTCTCTCTTCTATTTCTGTTGCTGATCGTGAAGGTGTCACGCAGCTTCAATTTTAATGTTGATGTTAAGATTATACAAAAGAAATGTGTGTAAGGTGATATAGGTTAACAACTAAATCGGAACAAGCCGATATTCTCAGTTATTGTTTTACAAAAATCGGCGTCCCTAATTCGAAAATGGCAAACTGCATTCATCCATTGACACATACATAATCAGACCTGCAAGATCAAAATTCAAAATTCTTACAAAACGACCTCAGTGGATCTGCTCGTATCCATTATCTTATTCGATGAAGCGCTGGAAAGGGAATATATTTTCAAGCTTTTGTGCATGTTCATGACATGAAACCCCAAACATGTTCCTTGGAGGATTTTTTTGCATGATATGAAAACAGGTGTCATATTGGTTTTTCTCACAGTTGGCCCCACGGAATGTCGTTGTAAAGGCCAGTGTTATTAGTGTCCAGACAGAACACCCACCTCTGTTCCTTTTCTAGGAGTAGTTGTTCTCTATCCACTTGTTCAATTATTGTCCATTAGATCTCCTCTGGTTTGTGCTTTTTTTCTAGGAAATGAGCGGTTAGCTTTGTGCTGGCTCGCTGGCATTTTATAGTACTCTTGTGTTCTGACTTGTTGACTTGCTGTGCTGCCCTGTGCCAAAATCTCCTAAATTTGATATAAATAATTTTGTAACAATTCTCATATTATGGGGCCAATTACGATGTTGTCAGGAAACTCTTCCAACCAAATCGGTTTCGGAATCTTTTCCGACCAAATCGGGTTCTGCGAGTCCTACCGACAGATTACGATGCTTCCGTACATCATCCGGTCAGACTCCCATTGACTACAATGGGAGCCTGTGTTCTGAACGAGAATACAGGCTCCTATTGGAAAAAAGAGGTTGTCGGGGAAAACCTTGCACACTGTAATGGGCATCCCATGGTGCCTGCCACACTGTGCATGGTTTGAAAGAGGGTTCCCTTGGGTATCCCAACGGGCCCCAACCGGAGGCCTCTGGGTGAAGGGGGGGCCTGCTAAGGGCCCCCAAAGTCAGATTCTGATACGCGATTCGTGTCGGGGAGACCAAATCGGAACGGCTGTCCAAATCGGTCATCGTAATCACTTGTTCGGAAACCGTATCCATAGAGCTGTACAAATGCTGTTCAGAACCAATTCAGACACCTCAAATGGTTTCCTTGCATTATAATCAGTCGTTTATAAATGTGTCCGACCGAATCGCCAGATTCGAATCTCATTCGAGCCTTTCCGGTCAGCATCGTAATCGGTCCCTAAGAAGCAATGCTGCAAAAAATTGTTTAGGTAAATAGTAATTTGCCTTCCTTCTCAAAGTCTAGCTGTTTGTTGTGCGCAAATTCATAATTGATCTGAAAAACGAACATAATTTTACTGAAAATCTCAATTTTGTCTAATTACATGTTGAATGAAAATATACTTATACCTAAGTCTTTCCGAAGTTAGCGACAATTTGAGGTATTTGTCTTTCATCACTTACTTAACTATGTGAATTCAACTTGAAGTGTTTATTAGTTATTCAGTGATCACTACTGAGACTGAAATGAAGGCTTCCTGTTAATTCCTCAGCAGCTGGAACCCAGAACCTCCATTTGAAAGTGGAATTTTTAACTTATCTAGGCTGAATCTAGCTTTCCTAATATACCAGGTATATTCCTTCATTATATTTATGAGAAACATGTGCATAACATTTTGGCATGAGAGAGCTACATTTCAAAAGATGTCTGATATTTTATTTTACACCGAGCGTTCATCTTTCTTGAATGTATTCTATCCTGTACTTAGTAGTAGGCTTGTCTAATCAGCTGATGCACTTTTTCTACAGTACTCTTACTAATGGTATTAATATTATGTGTAATGAAAATCCTTAGTAACGTTAATTCTTTCCATTTCCATTAAACTATGAACGAAACATGATCAGTTTCCTAACTAATTTTTGAAGCGAATAATGTATTTAATAAAGAGAGAAGTTGTCACATTTATACACTAGGTCATGAATTAGAGACATTTAACGTCGTGGGTTAGGTAGAGTGAGTACCGTGTGGTTGGCCAGTAAGAGACACTGTAATTTCTCAGGGACTATTTTCATGCCCCCTGGATTGTCACGAGAAAGCATTGCAATAGCTATTTGTGCATGCTAGTGAAATTCTAGCATTCTCATGTGATTCTGCCGTGGGTCGTTGGTAAGTAAGATAAAGGTGTACAGACAGGTATTATCCTTGTTACTATCCATCTTTGTTTTTTCCAGCAAATCTATTCAGTGCTCATATGCTCAAGCTTTTTGGAAAAGGATATTTACACACCACGATTCTGTAGAAAATCTGCAATGAAGTTTCAATCCAACCCATTCCCTTTGACTCTTTTGGCCTCCCTATGTAGTGGAGCCTGCCAGGACATGTGATGCAAGGGTACCAACAAGGGAAGATACCCAAACTCTCGAGAAACTGCAACCAGGATTCGCAAGAGTATAGTAAATTGGTATTTGTATAAATTCAGGAACACTTGTCATCCAAAACCTCTGGTCTTGGACCACCCTAGAGCCTTTGGGAAAAACATAAAACCACAACCTATCACTTAGAATGTGCTCATATTGTCTTGGCTAGCTTCCCTGATTCCATTGATCAGCTCATATTGAATATTACCGTTGCAGGAATACAGCCACAATGTACATTAGTGCATCATTTTAATGCTGGCGGACATGCTCAGTCCACTAACTCCGAGCGTAAAACACTAAGGGGCATATTAACAAGGGATTTATCTCTGCTTTTTTGGCTTTAAAAGCCAAAAATGCAGAGATAAAATTATCTCCCTTTCAACAAAGGGTGCTAACATGCAAAATTGCATGTTATCACTCTTTTTCTCTAATGCTTCCCTTTGCATCTCTAACGAGATGCAAGGGGGGCGTTCCAGAGCAAAATAATAGGAGAAATGTTGCTAAGCGACATTTCTCCTATTATCAAGCTTCACGCTAACCCTCTTAGAGATAAGAAAAAGCAGCTCTAACCACGGTTAACCCTGCTTTTTAAAGTCTGCTAATTTTCAGACTTAGGCATACCTGTAATGGGAGGTGGATTATGTGACTGCAACCACAGTCACTATCACCAAGGTTATCGCAGTTTTTCATTGAATATCGCTGGAAATCCAGCGTTATTCAATGTAAAACGGCGATATTCCTGCTATCCCTGTTTTGTTTCATTGCCATGGCGCTCAGTGTAGATAATACTGCGCTACCATGGCGATTAGCGCCAGGGATAGCTGGCGATATATTTTTTAATGCTAACAGCAGTCAGCGATAATTTTCCCTGCCTCTTGTTAATATGCCCCTAAATCAAATACAATGTTCTATACGTAATTTAATTTTGCTAGTGTGAATTCATTTTGGATATATTGCGTGTTCACTTTTGACTTTAACTTAGCCTAAACCAAAATATAATCTAAAATGAGCGTTTTAACTTCCATTCAATTTATTATAGTTCACCTTGATTTATTAAACAAAAAATTACTTCATCTTTTATATGCAGAAAAATATAGAGAGCTTTGTGATAAACTAGCTATAAATAGGCTTTCTCATTTTGTAAATTCTCTGTGACTAAGTAAACGTGTCATCTATCAGAATGCTGAAAAAACATATACCATCTGCTTTACATGATAGCTATTTTGGTTAATTGCCACTTGAAATCTGGCGAGTGCTACACATGGTAATCAGAGACATTTCTTACACCAAAATGCATAAACTTAATAAATTATTGACAACCACTTTTTGGTTTCATACATTGCACATTTACACCAATTTAAAAACAAATGAAAAATAAAATACAGACCTACTGGGACACTGTTGGCAATGTAGAAAGCATATCTTCTGCCAGTGCAGGACTGAAATAAATAGAACAGCGGGAAGGATAGCTGATTCAGTCAATTAAAATGCTTGTTGGCTTAAATGTTCCTTTGCTACTGTCATTGTGTCAGCTTGTACTGGTATTTCCTTGTATACACGTGCAGTGCAGATGTAACAAATGAAAATGCAGCAAAGCGAAAGCAGACAAGTAATCAGATTGTGCAAGTGCACGTTGTGTTTTTTGTGCTAAATGCCAAACTTCATTTCCTATGCCTCATGCGCTCATTAAAATGATGTCAACATGCAATTAGCTGTGTTAACACTCCTTTTTGTCTATTATATCAATTTACCACCAAGAATGGGCAGAATATGTCAAAGCTACTGTGGAAGTACAACTCGCACCTAAGTAACCAGCGTAGACGTGGTTGGTAAGTTAATTTCTTTATTAACCTCAGAGCGCCGGGGAAACGCTCCTAAACTCACTGGATCGGCCGCCAACCTAAAATGGCCGCCCTTCCAGTTCCGGTTTCCGCACACGTGGAAGACTAGACCGTCACCACATATATCCCTCCTTTAGCACCACAATACTAAGGATGTACAAAAGAACAGTCTTACTTGATACTCATGGTAAAGTCCTCGAACTTCTTGGCCTGCTCTCGTTCTCACAGTTATTATTATTATTATTCTCACTCGCTCCAACGTTTACACCATGGGCTGAGTCCTGCCAACTTCTCTCCTCTTGGCTTTGCTCCCTCTCTCGTTTACTCTGGTCCGCTCTTCCCTACTGACATTCCTGAAAGTCTCCTCTCCTATGCTGCTGCGGCCTCCTTCCTTGGTGTTACCTTGCTCGCTCTCCTTTCTCATCTCATTCTCTATTTCGCCACTACCCTGTTCTTCCGTGCCTCCTTCCGAGCACAGTTCCTCTTCCATAGCTGTCTCCCAATTAAGGATCTTGTTGCATTTCGCCATCCGGTCTAAGGAGCACACTTTTCCATCGCTCAACAAGGCTGAACGTGCGTATGGTTCAATGACTTTAAGGGGTGGTGTGAATTTGCTTTCTCCTTTCCTTCTCATCATCGCTACTTTCACCCTCACCCAATCTCCCTTCTCTAAAGTCACTCCGTGCACGCTGCGCCTTTTGTTGTAATGCTCGGCGTATATCTCTTGCGCCTTCTCTATGTTCCTTTTTACCACTGCGGGAGACCACTTGCTTTGCACTACCATGTGTCTCCATGCCAGATTGTCCTTTGTGAACGGTTCCCTTCCCTTCAACACTTTGAAGGGAATGTATCCCGTGCTTCCCGGGGTGATGCGGTATGCCCATAGCATTTTGGGCAGTTCCTTTTCCCAGTCTTGACCCGCACTGATTGCAGCTTGGATGGTCCCCATGATCACTCTGTTAAATCGTTCGGCCAAGCCATTTCCCGCTGGATGGTAAACGGGGGTGTGCTTTACCTCTATTCCATTCCAGGTCATGAACGCCTCCCATTTGGCCGACACAAATTGCGGTCCATTGTCGCAGGTTATAACCTTGGGTTTCCCTTCCTTTACGAATATGGCATTCAGGAATGATAACACGGCATCTGTGTCTACTGTCTCTCTTACTTCCACCTCCGGCCACTTTGAGTACCTGTCTACCATCACAATGGCGTACTTCTGCACTCCTTTTATGTTGAGTATGGGACCTATGATGTCAATGGACACCATTTCCCATGGGCGGCTGGGCGTTGGAAATTTGCCTAGCTGTGGCCTTATCAACGTTTGGGACTTGTCTGCTTGTGAGCACGACTCACACATCCACACGTACCTCTCAACTTGGGTGTCCATCGCCGGCCACCAGTACGCCTGTTTCGCCAATGCCTTGGTCTTTGAAATCCTTTGATGCCCTTCATGCAGAATTGCCATCGGGTGGTCTATCAATTTCGGGGGAGGAATCACTTTGTCCCCCCTCAACAGGAACGTGGGGTTTTCCCCTATTGACAGTTCTTCTCTAACCTCCCAAAACTTCCTCATCTGGCTGTCCAGGTGTCTTTTGTCCGGCCATCCGTGTGTCACATATCCTTTTATTGCCTCCAATGTCTCGTCTTGGCTGTAAGCTTCTGCCCATTCCTGTTCATCCGCTCCTTCCTTGGCAGCCGCTCTACTCAAAAAGCCAGCAACTTTGTTTCTGGGACCTGGTATGTACTCCACCTCATACACATATTCTAAGAGTCTTAGCGTCATTTTAGCTATGCGAGGTGTCGCGTTTGCATGTCCATTTGAGGTAAGTACTTTTATCAGCGGTTTGTGATCTGTTCGTACCAAGAACTTAGCTCCCCATAGGAATTGTCAAAAACGTTCCATTGCCCATACCACGGCCAACATCTCTTTTTCTATTACACTGAACTTTTCTTCGTTGGGTGCCAAGGATATGGATGCAAAACATACCGCAGAGACTTCTCCTGTACTGGACTTCTGCATAAGCAGCGCCCCCAGCCCTCTATCGCTGGCATCCGTGGTCAATATCGATGCTGCTGTCTGGTCAAAACCTTTGAGTGGTGTGGCAGTTCCCATCTCCGCTTTCAAGGCTTCAAACTCCTCTTGTCCCTCCTTGTCCCATTTAAATCCGTTTTTCTCTTTCAGTAATTGTCGAAGATGGTGTGTTTTTGTCGCAAAGTGTGGAATGAACTTACTATAAAATTCTGCAATTCCAAGGAATGACCTGACATCTTCCTTCTTTGAGGGGGCTGGTGTGTCTTGTATTAGCGCCATGTTGGCTCTCTTGGGCTCAATACCTTTTTCGCTGATTTCATGTCCTAGGTATCTCACCGATTGCACATTAAACCAGCATTTTACCCACTCAGCCGTGAGTCCATTCTTCTGTAATATGTCCAGAACCGCATGTAGCTTGTCGTTGTGTTCAGATTTAGACTTTCCCATTATGAGTATGTCGTCTTGGAAGTATCTTACTCCTTCCACCTTTTGAAACATCTTGTGCATCAGTTTTTGGAAGACCGTGGCTGCAGATGCCAACCCAAACGGCATCCTCACAAATTTATAACACCCAAACGGTGTGATGAAGGATGTGAGGTGGCTGCATGTGAGGTGCAATGCTACTTGATGGTATGCTGAGGATAGGTCTACCGTGGAAAACCACTTTATTCCTTTGGTTTTGGTGAGCATCTCGTTGATTCGTGGCAGCAGAAATTTGTTGACAAGAATGTTTTTATTTAGTTCTTTGAGGTCCACACACAGTCTCACCTTCCCGTTGAATGTATGCATGATAATTTGATCTCTTACCAGTTCGTCATGTAGTGCCCCAAACCTGCCCCAGTTTCTGTAAAGCCGCCACGTATTCGTCGATGGTTTTGCCGCTTTCCTGCTTCCTCTGGAAGAAATTGCATCGGTCTATGGCCACGCATACCACTGGCCTGTAGTGAGGATCCAGAGCTTCTATGGCATGTTGGAACTCGTCCATGTCCGTCGCTTGCCTCGTGGCTTTCACGATGTTGTCGTACACTCTTATGCCCTCCGGCTTCAGATTATGCAGTAGTATCTTCTTCCTACATGGGCTGGAGTATTTGGCTTCGCTCTCCTCCTCTAGCGCCGACAAATAGTTTAGGAAGTACCTCTTCCAGTCTACCCATGGCATCGCGGGTTCGCCTCTTTTCGGCAGGAACGGCACCATGCTGGTGAGTGATGTGGAAGGCGTCGCCATCCTCTTGTTGCCCTGTCGCGGCACCTGTGCTTGTCTGTCACCGCCTGGCGGGCTGCCAGGCGCTTGCCTCTGCTCTCTTCCTCTTTCTGGGTTCGGGCTGCTGTCTTCGCTGCTTGACGCCCCACTGGCTTCCAGGGTTGCTGCCCACTGTGGTCAGTTTGACCTCTGTGCCCTCAATCGACCCTGGCTTGGTTTTGGCGGACTTATGGCGGCGCCACCCAGCACTGTCGCCACGCGGAGCGGAGCGTCATCATTTGCTATGACTCTCCTCCGCTCGTGCCGCCACCCGTGGCCTGTGTCCTGACTCGCCTGGCTTTACTGACCACTCTTCACCCGCTGGCAGCTTCAGCGTGCTTAGTGGCGTCGTACTGCTGAGTGGTTGTTGCAGTGGCCGGCTGCTGCTTACGTGCCCCTTGTGGATCAATCTGTGGCCCTGTGCGCCGCTCACCCTCTGCCGCTCTCCGAGGTGTCTGGTTCCGGTGCTTCAACTGGATTTTATTTTCCCTCCTTCTCGTTCGTTTTCTTTTTTTTTTCATTCACTCGTGGATTCTCGATGCTTTAGCATCCCGCCTCGTCGCCATTTGTGAAAGTACAACTCGCACCTAAGTAACCAGCGTAGACGTGGTTGGTAAGTTAATTTCTTTATTAACCTCGGAGCGCCGGGGAAACGCTCCTAAACTCACTGGATCGGCCGCCAACCTAAAATGGCCGCCCTTCCGGTTCCGGTTTCTGCACACGCGGAAGACTAGACCGTCACCACAGCTACAAACGACGATTCTCCCTGTGGTGCTGCAGCCACTGAGTTTCCTCATGGTAATCCCACCTGCGTGACCCTTGATAAGTAGTACCCCCAAGTAGTTAGTTAGCGCAAAACAATACCAATATTCTTAGCAAGTGAAAAGTGTACTCACCTCATATTGTCTATGAGGTCCTCAACCCTGGTGTTATATAGTGGGTAATGCGATAGCCCATCCAAGCTTCTCCGGACTCTGACAGCCACTCTTTCCACAGATCCAGGCAGACTCCTTTCCTCTCTAGGCATTAAAGCAGTCTTCTTGGCACTGAGATAAATCAGCAGAAAGGGCAGACTTCTGGTGGTGTCCCCTCACCTCAGGAATAATGTCTGTCAGGCAGACAAACGCCCTGGCCACACAGCCATCCTAGTTGGTCATGAATGATTTGGAACTGGATAAAAGTGGGATGGTTTGAGTCCCATTTTCATTCACATTTTTTAGAATGGGGATTCACTGTCTCAGTCTAGAATGGGTTTTTGATGCTTATCTTTTCAAATGTCCTTCTAAGGCTTCTCTCCAGACACTGACTTTGTTTACAGTGATGCTTCAGACAGTAGGTAGCACTGTGGTTGCCTTCAAACTGGAGCACCCACAACACAGGTACAATCAAATCTGATATTTCTGACCCTGGTAGTCACCATCCTCACTGAAGCAGCAATCAGGGATAGACAAAAGTAGCAATCAGGGATAGACAAAAGGTCGGGTCTGGGCTCAAAACGTCCTTATCTAGCGCAGCAGACATTGCAATCCCGCCTTGCACCCCCTCCCTCATCCAAATGTCATTGTTCAGGAAGATCTAACCAGCAGCACCTTGCTAACAAATAAACTTGTGGAATTTTTAAAGGTAAGTCTGTTTCGTTAATCCTCCCTTCAAGTGTCTGGATCTTCACCCTTCAGCAACAGGAAAGCATGCAATACGCTTCTACTGGGAGAGAAGCTGTCCTCATTGTCCATCTTGTGCCATGCCAGGTCAGGGGTATTCAATATGACCCCACTAGCTTAGGTACTCATGCACACATAGAGCCCTACTACTGCAAATGTGCAATGCACACACACAACATACACATATGCGCTTGATCCAGCGGCCTATAGGAAATATGTCATAAGCTACGCTACCCAACTTCACAATGTTCACCATTATTCATAAATCAATTACAAGGCCCATAATCTAACATGACATATATTGACCAACTGAATCATGTGACCTAATTAACCTATTCACAAATTATATACATTTATATACAACCGCGGTAAATGAATTCATTATATTTTACAAAACTCTACAAATTAATTAAGCCACTGTGGCGATAAGATCATGCTAATGGTAACCTAAACTCATGAAATAACAAGACCAGCTTGAATTTCAAAGTAAGATTTTTATTAGCTATTTGTTTACTAAATGCATTAGAAATCTTTATTAAAGCATTTTTATTAGAATCTTTGCAAATAGTTATGACAGTTTTATGAAATTTAAAAATATTATTCAAATAGAAATGATCATTTTGGCAATATCAAATCCTAAGTCCTTAACTACATTTGCTATATTAAAGAAATAAAGAGTAAAGTCTTTTGAAGACTCTTACGTGCTCCAAGGAATGTTCATCTGCACGACACCCTTCATCAAAGGTCAGCAAGAAGCCAGATTCCTCTTCCACGGGGAAGAGTTTTTATACCTTTCTACACTAAGCTAATCTAAGTAAAAGTATAATTTTCTACTGAACTCAGAGTCCCATTGGCTGTCAAGTGACACCATTGTGTCATTCCATTTTTTCAGAACAGCAGTTCCTTCACTTTCTTAGAGTCCATTGTCTCTAGTTTTCGAACAACGAGGCTTCCTCCAGTTTGCAACATTAACCGAAAGAAAATCATTTCTTCCTCGGATATGAAATTGTCTCACACTCCTCTGCCGGCTCCTGGCCTTGGCCTTGCTTGGCTGAGGAACAGTTAGCTCATCACAACAAATTGTTTCAGGCAGCAGGAAAATTTCCATCATGGACTCTCTTTTGCTCCAAGCAGAATTTTAACGAACACGAATGCACTAGGCCCAAAACCACTTTCCAAAAAACACTATTATATAAACAAACACAAGAAAATAATTAATGCGAGAAATACAGTTTGTTCTGTTGCCACCCACCACAGCTAATGATTAACCCATTAGTCTAAATTACCTAGCTGAAGCACACAAATAAAGCAGCATTTATATCTACCATTCTTCATTTAATCCAACAGGATTCTTTATGCACCTGTAAAGAGTAAAGTGACACCACATAGACAAGAAAGCAAAATAAGCACATGCCATTATTTAAAACAGCTGCTATTAATAATGACATAACAATAGACAAAATGTATTTATTATTTTCCACATAAATGAAAATGCAACATAATACACGTTTATGAGCTCACATGATAATAACCCTCGTGTCTTTTGTGAATGCAACTTTTTAAAAGTAGATTGAATTAATAGTCACGCAGTACAAATTGTTAGCATAAATTAATTAAATTATGGAAGTGTGACTTCACGAGCTGAAATGAAAACATTTCTGAATCTCGCTCCATCAACTCCCTCATCTGGTGATTTCCAAATCACCACACCACACCCAAAATTTGGCAAATTTATCTAAAAATGAATATGGTTCGATTTCACTGTGTTAGTATTTCTAAAGATTTGTTTCAGCAAAATCTTTACAACTATCATATTGAGCTCTGTGTAACTCCTCTAGCTCTATCTCCCTTTCCTGTTCCTTTCTGATTTTGTAAATTCTTTTCTTTTCCTTCATGTTCTTCTTTCTTTTGTGTAACATGCAACTGATCTTCGTCAAAACTATCACAAAAATTATAACAAACAAAGGTGTTAGAATCTTGCCAAGAACTGAACCACCAATTTCTTGAAACCAGGTTTTGATAGCTTGAAATCTTTTTGAAAGACGTTCTGTAAAGTCATTCTCTTCTAAGGGAACTATTTCTGAATGCATCTCAGTGATGTTTTTAATGTACATTTCAATATTCTTGCTCTCGTCAGGGATGTATGTACAGCAGTGCTGAACATGTAAAATGCCACAGACTCCTCCCTCTTTTGCTAAGAGTATATCTAAGGCAAGGCGATTCTGCATCACCATTGACCTAACCGCAATGACCTCGGTATCCACTAATTGGAAACCACCTGCTGTGTCAGTGGACAATCTGTCAACAATTGTGGACAATTTTCTGATTCTCCCTGCATTCAGGGTTATACCTACTAAAGGTATCACTGCCTCAAAAATGTCTCCCAAAATTTCTGAGAAACTTTCTCTTTTGAACCTATTTATATGATTACTAATTTCAAACAAACCTTATGCATTTCTGTCAACATGAAATATTTTTGGAAAAACAAGACCAACATAACATGTCCCGTACCAATGGTCCGGGAGATTATAATAAGCTTTGTCTCCACAGATAAAATAGATCCCAGGAAAAATTGGATCTCTGCCACCTTTGAATCCCCAACCTCCCATAATTTGGTAAGTGTCCTCACAATTGCTTGCACCTACAAAGTAATTATCAAAAAGAGTATTATCTCTCCTAATGCAAAGCTTGCCACTAATTGGTTTATCTATATTAATTGCAACATTGTCAAAAGATTTGCCATTAAGCTTCTCATCCTCTTTCTGCCAAAACTTTGATTTGGTCTGTTTGACCTTTTCATTCCTTTTATAAATTGCCCTTCTCTCTTCAACTAAGTTCAGGAAAGTCTTTTCCTCTGTTCTCAATTTGCAAGTTAGATTATTTCTGTAAGCATACTCATAGGTGAGTTCATTAGTAACTAACGAGAAATCCCTCATCTGTTTAGCTTGCTTGTGTTATTTAAAGCATTCTCAATTTTCAGGTTAGCAAAAATCTCATCATAATTTGAATAATAATACTCCAAGCGGCCAGTTTGATAAAATAAGCTAGCTATCACACTGCAAGTTATGCCATAAGTAAGAGGAGTAACTGCAAACAAGTAAGGAAGCATATTGTATGTCACTCCCTCAGAAACAGAAGCAGGTAACTTTACACAGATGTACCAATCTTTGACACTCATAACCTTAACATATTCTCCCAAAAGCCTCGAAAATGTATTGCTAGAAAAATCACTAACAGACCTATCTTGATGAGCCTCTGGTCTGTGATCAATAACTTTGTTAGCTTTGTTTGTTGCACTATGTTTGTCTTGACTAACTGAAGCTTTGCTTGTCATATTGACTTTGTACATTTCCTTATCGATCCCAAAAGGAAAGATGACAGCTAACACTAACCAGAGCAGAATTAATATGAGCATACATATCAGAGTCATCTTACAGCAATTTTTAAGAATGGAACATTTTGAGGTACTACGCTTCAAAACAACAGGCATTTTTAGCTAGCTTTAACTGAAAAAAAAGAAACAAAAATTTAAAATTTTGTCTAATAAAAACCTGAATTTTTAAAACAACCGCCTTTTTCAATTTTTTTTTTTTAAAACCTCTAACAACTTTTCTTCGACCTTTCGTCACAAGTTATTTTCCAACTAAACACAATTTCTTCGACCTTGTGTCACCTAACACAATTTCTTCAGCCTTATGCCAAAAACAGAAACCTAAATTCTAACATATTAGTACTTCAATCGTTGTCACTATTGTCTTCAACTTCTTCCTGACTGCTGCTATTTATCTCAATTACAGGTGGAATTATAATATAAGTCCACTCAGGAGACTTATACTTCTGATTTGGTTTCAAAACTCTCTTTGTTTTTCTAGAGATAACCTCTATTCTTTTTCCTTTCTCTGCTTTCTTTTCAGGATCCTCTTGACTAGTTATCTCATTTACCTGCTCCTTTGATCTTTTTATTAACCTGACTCTCAACCCTCCGTTTTCACTTAGCCAGGTTTCACCTTTTCTCAGAATTTTCCTTTTTGTTTCAGTTACATTAGATTCTGTTTTCCAAGATCTTTTTCTCACACTTTCCCTTTGACAATCTTCATCACTTTCTCCAGAATCACTGTCAGAAATTTCAATCCTTGACTCAGGATCTTTTCTAATCGGCAGCTTTACTCCGTTAGGAACTGTACTTTTTATTCCATCACTGGTACTTAGCAATTCGTCTTCCTCCACTTCATCAATTACCTTCAACTTCCCAGTTCCGGATTTCTTGTTCCTGCATTCAGAGCTTATTCTCTGCTTTTCGATACTCTCCTGGTCTTGCTTCTGAACTTGATCAGATTTTTCTTTCTTTTCAACTTCTTTTTCTTTATCTTGATCAGATTCTTTTGCCTCTCCTACTTCTTCATCAGATTCTTCTGCTGATTCTTTTTCTAGCAGATCTTCATCATTTTCAGAATCTATTTCAATAATTTTCAAATCCTTTCCATTCACTGAAAGTTTTTCCCGATGTCGACTTCTCTGTCGATCTTCAGAATCTGGATTTACTTCAGCTTCTCCTTCAGAATCTGAATCAGCTGTTGTATCACTCTCTTCATCAGAGTTTTCAGGTGTAGGTATCGGAATAGTATGACTTGGATGAATCCACCTTCTTATTCCCCTACACTTTAATGTATTTGTCGTCACAAGTATCAGCTGCCTTGCTTTCTGCCACCTCGGGACCAGACAGTTTCTTCTTCAGTGAACTTTTGTTCTGACCCAATCTCCAGGTCTCAGATCATGTGTTTGCACTTTGTCTTGTGACTGTACTTCAGTTCCCACCTGATTAGACACAGAAGTCACGACGTCAGACAGCTTTTTACAATATTCCAAAATTGCACTGTCATTAATGCTCAACAGTTTTCCCACTGGTATGAATGCTTGTCTCATGACTCTACCCATGACAACATCATGAGGACTTAGACCTGTCTTTTTATCTGGTGTACTTCTCAGAGTCATTTAAACAAGTGGAAGAGCATCTGTCCACTTTATGCCTGTTTCTAGACACATTTTTCCAATTCTATTTTTTATTGTTCCATTAATTTGCTCTACAACTCCAGATGCCTCTGGTCTGTATGCACAGTGCAACTTCTGCTCAATGTGTAAGGCTTCACAGATCAATTTTAACAGTCTGTTATCAAAATGTCCTCCTCTATCACTCTCTATGGTAACAGGGAATCCGTACCTTGGAATAATCTCACGTAAAAGCAACTTTGCTACAGTAATTGAATCACTGTGTTGTGTGGGGAATGCTTCTACCCATCTTGAAAACAGACAAACAATCACCAAAACATATTGCAACCTGTTGTATTTGGGCATTTCATTAAAGTCCATCTGTAATCTGGTGAAAGGACCACCCTCTCGACCTATTATTCCCGTTCCCACAACTGATTTCCTGTTTGGGTTCATTTGTTGACAGATCAAACACCTTTGACAGAGAGACTCTGCAATTGTTCTAAACTTGGTATTAAACCAAATTTCCTTAAAAAGTCTAATCATTGAATCTCTCCCAATATGACCAGGGCCATGGTACATTCTGGCCATGTCAGCAATCATACAATTTGGTAAAACTATTCTGCCATCTTTGTAAGTCCAAACTCCATCCTCATCTCGCTGTCTACATTCTGTCTTCAACCATGAGTTTTTCTCATCATCATCAGCTTTATTTTGTAAATCTCTGATTTCCTGCCATGTTTCAACAATTGATGTTAGCATTAGTGAACTCGAAACAAATTCTTTGTTTTTCTCCCGATTAAGTGCATAATTATTCCTTGCACAATAGTTTGCTATTTCATCTGCATAAGCATTCCCTTTGGTGATAAAATCCTCACCTTTTCTGTGAGCTGCACACTTTACTACAGTAATTTCTTTTGGCAACTGTATGCCATCAATCAATCTTTTGATGAACTCTGCATTTTTAATTGGTGAACCTGCTGATGTCATATAGCCTCTCTGAGACCAGAGCTGTCCCTAATCATGCACAACTCCGTATCCATATTGACTATCAGTAATTATGGTGACTCTCAGATCCTTTGCCAATTCACAAGCACGAATTAAAGCAATTAATTCAGCCACCTGTGCTGAACGAATTCCTTCAAGACATGATGCTTCTTCAACATCTGCCACTGACTGAATATGCTGCTTTCAAAATACCTCCCTCTGATCTTAGACAGGAGCATCTACAAAGTAGACATAATCTGATTCAGGCAATGGTACATCTTTAATGTCCTGTCTTGGCTTAGTACAGTATTCCATAACATCCAAGCATTCATGTTCCACATTATTTTCCTCGCTGATTTCAGTATCAGGTAATAATGTGGAAGGATTTAAATTCACACACCTTGCAATTGACACATTGTCTGATCCCAAAATTATCTTTTCATATTATGTGAGTCTATTGCTTGTCAAATGTTGCGTTTTGCTTCTTGTAAGGAGAATTTCAACTGAATGGGGAACATAGACTTTTACAGGAATGTGGTAAATAAATAATTAATTACCGGATCTATTTTTGACTATAATCAATAAACAGGTAGCTCAATAAATAAGAGTCAAGATACGAGGTAGCTGAAGTTGACAGGCTTTAATTAAGCATAAAAGGACAGGAACAGGACAGCCTGCATGGGAATAGGATGGCAGCTGCCGGGGGCAGGATCTGGGAGCATAAGGGTAACTTTTAATAACAGTGCACAATATTTATAGTTAAACAAATACATTGTATTCAATACAGTAGGCGTAGCAGTAGGCGGAGTTTGTAGCAGTCGCGAAAGATAAGGCATAAAGTGGGTGTAACAAGAGGTGTGTACAGGGCGTATACATAGACATGTGATGCAAACGTAACAGAATATGTCATAAACGGGGCGGGAACATGGAGGGGGCTACCTGAGCAGCTGGGACCTTTAACCTAGTGGTGCGCGCAAACTAACAATGACGTGTTACCAGGAGGACTGGGGGCTATGACTTCTGCGCTAGAAGAGGAGACGAAAGTCTGGAGTGTCAGAGCGACATGTACCCAGGCATATCTAGTATCTGGTGTTTAGAGTACATGTTGATAGAATCCAAAAGTTATCAGGGCAAAGGCTAACAGACATTAAGACTGGTGCATGCATAATTCTACATGTAGTGTGTGTGCGAGGAATATTCTATGAATATTAATACAGTATTTCTCTTACATGGAGACATAAAGGCTAGACCATGACGGAAACTATTGATGTGATTCAGTAGCTTAGGAATGCAGAGAAGGAGGGCTGGACTGATAACTCGAATCATAACATACTCTTGGCAGACTGGGGGGCAGAGCCAGGCCGAGCCGGGCACTGCGTGGCAAGAAGTAAGTGAAGGGTCAGGGATACAGGTGGGGGCTGTATCACTCCCCGGAGAGGGTTCAGGAGACAGGAGCTGAATCTAAGTCCGGGCCCTTTTGAGGCCTAGAAACGGGGATAATTCAATGAATTAACGTGCACACTGTAAAACGTGGCAACGTAGCTTTACATAGGCCTGATATTCGTTGTATTCACGAGGACTGGGAACTGGCATACTAGAGATGGACACAACTGTAATTGCGTCTTTTAATTGATCAGAAAGGGAATACATGCATATCGATCATGCACATATAACATAAGATGGGGAACACGTAGGCACATACAACATGGCAAAATTTACTTTTCCACATTCCCTCCTTGTGCCCTACGTTTCCATCAGGAAACATCAATATTCATGATACCATCTATCATTTCATATAGCATCATTTGCTCGTCTCGAATTGTCCTGGAACGGGACTTAGGACTAGGAATACAAGAGGTAGCACAAATGCCGCAAATCGCAGGGCCACATTGTATACAGAGGCAGCAACTGAATAGGATCATTACTGCAATACCTAGAAATGACAATACTTTCCATCCCCAGGCAGATATGATACTCCAGAGCCAACCGGACCATGTCCAGGTGCCTGGATTCTGGTGTAACTGATGGGCAATTTTATGAAGTCTGGTTATAGCTGAATAAACAGACGGCGCGTTATTAGGAATGAAAATGCAGCAACTAGATCCGATGACTCTACATGCTCCTCCTCTATCGGCCAGTATGACGTCAAGAACGAGACGATTTTGGAGCACGACAAATCTCATAGCAGATTGCTCTTCGGTTAAGTTACCTAGAGCAGAAATAGTCTCATTCACTACTGCTTCAAGGGTTCTGGTTAGTCTACGTATTAACTTACTATTCTGGACAGGTCCTATAAAGAAGAAGAAACCTTTATTGAAATCTGTATACTGTTCTAGAGCAGTTTCAGTTTGATCGACAATTGGGGACTCGATCTCCCTTCTATGTCTGACGTGTACTAGATGTGTGTTTCTGTGATAATCAGATGGGGCTAGAAAAACTGGTGGCAGTAGGAAGGCAATGTAACATGTTCCATCCCAATCAAGGGGCAGACGAACATATGCGGTCTGACCACACACAAAATAAGAATGACGTGAGGCTTTGAAAATAGATTTCCCACTGTCACTATACTCGACAGTAGTAGTACAATCACTATGTCCTACATGTGCGGAACCATTATTTCTGACACATAATTCGCCTTTGACTGGTAGTACTGAAATAGCAGGTAAGTCTGGAGTAGTATCAGACTGAACATTCAATACCATAAAATTCGAAGAATAATTACCTAAATTATATACTTCATTTTCTAGATCTAACCCTGTTCTATGGGGGAGACCTTGCTTGTCTAGGAAACATGTTCTATTCAGAAGGGACATATCATTTGAAGATGACGTTAACATGGACCATGCTCCACACAAACCATTATGTGAAAACGGATAAGGAAAGAGTGGCAGAACTCCCTTCGGTGTCTGGAAAGGGGGGAGTCGACCACACACCCAACAATTAGTGGCATTGCTGGTCTGGTGTGAATAGTGTAACATTCTTATAAATGTATTATTTCTCATAGCAAGACGATAGGATAACTCGTGAGGAGGCAGATCACTAAATGTGTGCTCTACTGTAGCATTAGAAAACTTATTTACATGTGAATTTGGAAAACATAAATGTAATGCATAACTTGTGCAGGTAACCATCAAACTTAGAAACAATAGGAAACTTAGAAAAACGATACATCGTATAGAGTTTTGACTAACTCTCTCACTATGGGGGTCTATCTCATACATGTCAGAAACCTGTCTAACCGTTTCACCCGAGAGGGACTTAGACAATTAAACTGGCTGACTTATTTTACTAGACCGGAGTTTCTTTTTATACTCCTGTTGCGGAGTTTCCTCTAACAGGGGAGGCTTGAGTTCAGAATCTGTTTTTAGGCAGTCTTTAGAAATGGAACAGTCCTTAGAAAAAGTCTTGTCTGGTAGTCCATGGAATTTCTTGATATGGGACAGATGGACCCAGCCTTTTCTTCCTTCTAGCTTGGCCGCGGTCCTCGTGGTTAACAAGACAAGGCGTGGCTCCTTCCAGCGGGGCTCCAGCGGACTTGAACGATCAAAGTTCCTGACCAACACGAGGTCGCCTGGAATGACCTCATGCGGTTTCACTTCAGTATTGTCTGGGAATGCGGCGGCAACCTGTGAACGACAAGAGTGTAGGGCAGACATCAAGGAAGCTAGGTAATCTGTCAGCATATTACTGGAAACATCTGTAATACTGCGGGGTCTAGGTGTACCCCACATGTTTGGGGGGCGGCCGAATACGACCTCATAAGGGGACAGACCTGATCTGGAATGTGCGACCATTCTCATGTAGAATAAAGCAACTGGCAGGGCAACTAGCCAGTCTACACCTTTCTCTTTACATGTCTTAGCAATACGGATTTTCAGGGTTTGATTATGTCTCTCTACGAGACCGGCTGCTTCAGGATGGCGCACACAATGGAACTTCCACTGGTACCCTAACAGAAGGGAAACATGTTTCATTAACTCGGATGAGAATGGCTGGCCGTTATCAGAATACACAACCCTAGGGAGTCCATAACGGGGAAAGAATTCACGAACCAACTGCCTGGCAGTGGTCGCTGCTGTATAATCTGGAACTGGATATGCTTCTGTCCACCTGGACAAAGCGCATACAACTACGAGGACATACTTGAAACCTCGACATCGCTCCATCTGAATATAATCCATCTGGAGGACTTCAAAAGGGTGGTCAGGAGGTTGGAATCCACCTTGTTCCACCGGGACACTTTTACCTGGATTGAACTGGCAACATATCATACAGGTACGGACTTTCTGCTTGGCTGCAGCTCGTAAATGCTTGTTGAACCAGAGGTTCTGTATACTGTCTAACATGGCTTTTTCTCCTAGGTGTGCTGGACTATGTGCGGTATTGATAATGACTTGAACCATGGAGTCGGGGAGAAACCATGTGGCTTTTCCCTTCGTCACCCATCCCTGATCTGTCTGGACCCCTCCTTGTTCGGACCATTTCTTGATTTCTTCAGGAGTAGCATGTAACTGTATGTCTATGACATCTTGTGTAGGGTCCTTAACTGTCATACAGGTAGTCTGTTCTGGAGTGGATGTCTGTGTCTTGTTAACTGGAATGTCTGGTGTCTGAGCTGTAAGCTTGGCTGTTCGATCTGCTAGATCGTTACCTTGGGAAATGATGTCAGTAACTTTCGTATGTGCTTTGCACTTCATGATAGCGATAGCTGTCGGTAAATGTATTGCATCTAACAGAGCTTGAATGAGGAGACCATGCTGAATCTTGGTTCCATGAGAAGTCATGAAACCTCTCTCCTGCCAGAGTACTCCGAAGTCGTGTACAACTCCGAATGCGTAACGTGAATCTGTATATATGTTTACTTTCAGGTTCTTGGCACGTATGCAGGCTTGGGTCAGAGCAACTAGCTCTGCTGCTTGAGCAGACAGGGTGTCAATACGACGTGTTTCTATAACTTCGGTTTCAGTAGTCACTGCGTACGCGGCTGCTAGTTCTCCTGTACTAGTTCTCATACATGAACCGTCCACATAAAGTGTCAGGTTGGGGTTAGGTAATGCAATGTCTGTCAGATCTTGTCTTGGCTTAGTCATAGTATTAATGACTTCCACACAGTCATGTGTGGCAGGATTTGAAGTAACTGATGGTAACAGGGTAGCAGGATTTAGAACGTTGCAGCGTCTGATTTCTATGTGTGGCTGGAACAGTGTCAGTTCATAACCTGTTAAACGTGCAATGGTCAAGTGCTGTGTCTGTGTTCGGTTTAAAAGAACTTCCACGGAGTGTGGAATTTGTACTGTCAGGGAGTGTCCTAATACTATGGAATCACTTTGTCTGATTGCTAGAGCTGTGGCTGCAACTGACTTGAGGCACGCAGGCAAAGCCTGGGCTACTGGATCTAATGTGCTCGAGAAATAAGCACAAGGCTTGTACTGTCCCGCTTGATCTTGTGTGAGAACAGATAATGCAGTACCATCACGTTCTGTGACAAAAAGTGTAAAAGGCTTACTGTAGTTCGGTGTAGCTAGAACAGGTGCTTGGCATAAGGCTTTCTTTAATTCATTAAAAACAAGTGTATGTTCCTGGGTCCAAGGGAGGACAGTCGATACGGCTGCCTCCTGTGTCGTTAACTGTATCAGTGGCTTGGCTAGAAATGCATACTGAGGAATCCATTGTCTGCAGTAAGAAGTAAGGCCAATAAAAGCACGTACCTCCTTCTGTGTCTTGGGCTGTGGAAGACTCGCTATTAACTGGATACGGTCTGGTGTCAACTGCCTACCCCACTTGGACAGTAAGTGGCCTAAGTAGATCACTTGCTGGACACAGAACTGGAGCTTCGAAGGGGACACCTTGTGCCCCATCTCGGCTAGGAAATACAGAACTGTAAGTGACGCTCGCTCGCAGTCACGTTCAGAACGGGCTGTGATCAGTAGATCATCGACATACTGGAGCAGGGCAGTGTCAGTTGGCATGTGAATATTGTCTAGTTGTCTTTTAAGTGCTTGACTGTAAATACTAGGACTTTCTGTGAAACCTTGAGGAGTTCGTGTGAATTTATAGCTCCTTCCATTTAAACAAAAACCGAAAAGGTACTGGGTGTCTGGATGAATGGGAACACTGAAAAATGCATTCTTGAGGTCTATTACAGTAAAAAATGTAGCTTCAGAATCAATGGCTGTTAATAGGGATGAAATATCTGGGACTACTGGATACTGAGGTATGATACATTTATTAAGTTCTCGAAGGTCAATCACTAATCGATATACTGGAGGTGCATTTGGATCAGTACGTTTCATGACTGGAATGATAGGAGAATTATATACATTGGAGTCAGTTTCTACAACCACTCCTTGAGCAATGAGCTCGTCAATAATTTTGGATAAGGCTGCTACAGCCTCAGGTGGCAATCTATACTGTCTGATTCTTGGCAAGACTATACCTTGCTTGAGAGTCACACGATGGGGTGTTATTTGCATAAAACCTACATCAGTTGGACCTTGCGCCCAGAAATGCTGCGGTACATTGGATAATCTTGGATCAAAATCGCGTAATACATAGTGACCTTTAAAGTCCCTTAAGAACAATCGTATTCCTTCTGGGGAACAGCAAATAACTGCACCTAATTCTTTCAATGTTTTAATACCTAACAAATTTTCTGGACACGATTTCGTAAGTAACAAATCAGTAGTTCGGGACAATGGACCAACTTCTAGAGTAACTGGCTTTGAAATCTCGTTTACAATAGGCTTTCCTGAAAATCCAAGGGAAACATTTCTAGAGCCTGAGAGCGGAGCCCCTGGAACCTCGTCATGACTGATAGTAGTCCTACTTGCCCCTGTATCAATCAAAAACTTTCTGTCTTTCCCTAATACTTGACTGTGCACATAGGGACCCTCTTGATCTACAGGTATCTCGATGAGAGGCAAGCCTACCTCCCTCTCTAGGCTGTTTCATGAATACTGTTGATACTCTGGATACTCTGTCTGAGCATACTGGTACATTTGCTGTGTAACATGCTGTGTTGCAGCGATAGGCTGCGGTGCTGGAACTGTCTGTTGTGCATTCTGCGGTGACTGAGAAGTCTGTGAGACTTGTTCTGGTCTAGGCGGACGTGGTCTTTCTTTAGTCTTACCAGTAGCTATGTTGTGTTTCAGAACTGCACACTCGTTTATAAAATGACCTGGCTGTTTACAATAATTGCATGTCCCTTTAACGGGAGCTGCAGGATGACTGGCTTGATTCGGACCCCTCTTCTGACTGTCTTGTGGAACAGATTGTGCAACTAGTACTTTCATTTTCGTGTCTTTCATACGTCTCCTTTCGTGTTCTTGCTCTTCCCTGATTCTATTCTGGTGATACTGGAGCATTTGAAGCATTTGTGACGGGGTACTAGCTTGCCAGGTACTTTCGACTTTCAAAACTCGATTTTTAACTTGTGGACTTGAATTCTCGACTAGTTTAGTAACAAAAAGATGAGGGTATGACTCGCTACCTGTCTTCAGACCACTGTTGATAATGAAACATTTTTCGAATCTAGAATAAAAATCACTAGTGTCTTCATCCTGTTTCTGTTTGCATGCTGAGATTGCATCCCAATCTTCCTTTTTCGTGGATAATAACCTTGGCAAAACTTGCATCAATAACTCGGGCAATTCTTTACATTTGTCCCCAAGACCGGTACCTGGTACTCGTATTTTATCTTCAGCTTCTAGAGCCGTCCAATCTATCTTTTTCTCTCCCACCTCCCATTCTTTTTCCTTGAGTTTTTCATATACCCCTGCGGGCAACAGGACCTTTAGCATTTTAATGATATCAGGATATGTGTATTCTCCCATACGGAGCATGTCTTTTAATTCTCGATGGAACCCTGCTGGATCTTTGTCGTGACAAGGAATTAATTTCTTCATCTCTAAGAGTTCCATCTTTGTGATAGGGGTGTAAACAAATACTCGTTGCATTTCACCACCCGTTGTCCTAACTGGGTGTACTTCTCGTAACGGATGCTGTCTATCTATGTAAAATGGTTTACTTTCTGGAGGTGAGACGTGAACAAAATGCAGGTTCAGAAACGTTCTATATTTGTGGCGCTGTTCTAGAATGACACTAATTAAATCTGTACCTAAACCTTTCCATCTATACTGGAGTAACTCGTTCAGAACATCATGTAACGGACCTGGATCAGAATGTTGTCCCTCATACAGTGTAATGAGGTGCTGGATCATATACATACCCACCAGTCGCTGCTCGGCTGGGGGCAGTTTCAGAAACATTTGTGCCACTATTTCATCTGGAAAAGTGGTAGAATCAGTAGTCCATCGGACTGCTGATCGGGCTAGTTCTAGTTCATGCATGGTACTAAGTTCACTATAACCGATTCGTGATTTCAGAATGTGATCGGTAGCTTGAAATACTTGTTCTAGCGAATCTTGTTCTGGTGCTGGAAGATGAAAAACTTTCTTGTGTTCTAGACGTGAATGTCGGTCGGGAAGTCTAGTTTTACCTACATACGCTATTCTGGTAGGATTCTCGTCGTCTACCTCTTCAGTAGAAGAGTCGTTTTCCTTCTCGCTTACTTGTGCTGCTTTGCGTTTCTCGTGAAACCTTATTATTTCCTTACGAATTTTCTTGTACATACTTTCTATACTACTGAGTGTCTTGTGTCTTCCCTCGGCTATATGATCACTCCACTTTGTCAGAACTCTCATTTCGATCGGATCCTTAGTCGGACAATCTTGTTCCCTTACTAAACAATTGATTAGAAATTTTAATAGCATGAGTTGGGTCTCAGCTTTCCTTAGAGACATGATTTCGCCAATACTTTCTGGATCGTCTCCTGTACGGATGAAACGATATATTCTGTCTAGATCTTCTTTCATATTCGGTAGGGTGTCCAAATACTCGGTCACCCGTCTTACACGCAATGAATATATAACCATATTATCATCGCCTGGGACTGGATCATAACGGCATTCGGTGAGAGCTCGTCTGATATCTGCAACGGACTGATATTTGGGCGTACGCTGTAACGCACGTTCATGTAACTCGACTAACGTTACACGTTTGTGTGGCGGCGGGGTACCAGGAGGACCTCCCCCCGCGGCCCCTATACTAGAATCGTCGACTGATACTCTTCGTGCTGGCAGAGTGACCGATGTAGCGGGAACTTGTACTACGGGCTGGACCGGGGGAACCGTAACAGGTACTGTAACAGGTGCCCCGGTGGCTGGAGGAACAGGAATTACATTATTTACAGGAGCTGGCGGAACAGGATTTGCATATTCTGGGACTGTGTCGTCCAAATAGGACGAGAGAAAAATATCAGCTGCGGTCGGTTTGTGACGTAGCTTAATCGGAACCAATGTCGGCGGAAAATTACATGGTGCTTCCGGGGTTGCTTTTGGCAAGCCCTCGGCAAGAAGAGGATACATACCCTTAATAAGGGCATTTCTCTGTCTGTCTGACTGTTCGGCTTTAACTCGTTCACCTACTTCGATTAATTCCCTTTCTTGGGCTCTTTCTGAGGATTCTCTACTTAATTCTGACTTTCTGATTTCTTTTTCGGTTCTTTTATGAGATTCTTTGCGCCATAACTCGATGGCATCTTTCTGGGACTGTCTGGATTTCTTTTTCCATAATGCTTCTTCTACTCGCATGATGCACTCGGCATCCCATGTACCTGATACAGGCCATCTATACTTTTCTTCTAGATCTTTAGTATACTCGACCCATAAGTCTAGATATAATATGGCACTTATGCCATGCTTATGATACATAAAATGACCTGGACTGTCCCTAGGCGGGACAGGAACTGCTTCTTCGAGCAGACCTTTCCTGGTTTTTAACTGACGTAACTTCGAGAACAGAGGCATGACTTAGACTGGAATCTGGACACAAATACAATACACGATAAACACAATAATAACTTGAAAACAAATCACTCATACCACAACATTGAAAACACATGAAATAACATTTAAAATAACAGTTCGGACAGAATATTACCTGGAATACTGAAAACAGAAACACATGAATTTCTCGAGAACAGAACAGAACTTACTGGAATGACTAGATGCACTGCTAAAACAGTACGAAACTTACCGGTCTCATAAAGAGACACGTCAGGACCCGCATCCACCTAGGTGGACACTTCGTGTTGGATCTGTGTACCCAAACCCACGGACCAGAGACAAATTAATTGACCCTGTCTAGATACTACCCCAGCAACGGTACTCACCGGGCAGCAAGAACGGAAAGCCTCGGACTGGACTGGACTGCTACGACGACGGACGGACGAACTTCGGACTTCAGTTACAGGTGGGCCTCCGGTTACCTCGGACCTTGGACTCTCGGCTTGGGCTCTGGTCGGGACTCGCCGCGTTCCTCCACCGCCTCGTCTGGATGCTGGACCGCAACCTCCGTCTCCTCCGTGGGCCTGAGGGATACTTGAAGCAGAAATATCTGCACGTGGCCGGTATGGTTCCGTCACGGCTGCAGAGGATCAGGGGGCCTGCGTGGCTTCTCCGGCGCGTGGGGAAAGGGCAAGTCCCTATTCGGGCGCCATTATGTGGTAAATAAATAATTAATTACCGGATCTATTTTTGACTATAATCAATAAACAGGTAGCTCAATAAATAAGAGTCAAGATACGAGGTAGCTGAAGTTGACAGGCTTTAATTAAGCATAAAAGGACAGGAACAGGACAGCCTGCATGGGAATAGGATGGCAGCTGCCGGGGGCAGGATCTGGGAGCATAAGGGTAACTTTTAATAACAGTGCACAATATTTATAGTTAAACAAATACATTGTATTCAATACAGTAGGCGTAGCAGTAGGCGGAGTTTGTAGCAGTCGCGAAAGATAAGGCATAAAGTGGGTGTAACAAGAGGTGTGTACAGGGCGTATACATAGACATGTGATGCAAACGTAACAGAATATGTCATAAACGGGGCGGGAACATGGAGGGGGCTACCTGAGCAGCTGGGACCTTTAACCTAGTGGTGCGCGCAAACTGACAATGACGTGTTACCAGGAGGACTGGGGGCTATGACTTCTGCGCTAGAAGAGGAGACGAAAGTCTGGAGTGTCAGAGCGACATGTACCCAGGCATATCTAGTATCTGGTGTTTAGAGTACATGTTGATAGAATCCAAAAGTTATCAGGGCAAAGGCTAACAGACATTAAGACTGGTGCATGCATAATTCTACATGTAGTGTGTGTGCGAGGAATATTCTATGAATATTAATACAGTATTTCTCTTACATGGAGACATAAAGGCTAGACCATGACGGAAACTATTGATGTGATTCAGTAGCTTAGGAATGCAGAGAAGGAGGGCTGGACTGATAACTCGAATCATAACATACTCTTGGCAGACTGGGGGGCAGAGCCAGGCCGAGCCGGGCACTGCGTGGCAAGAAGTAAGTGAAGGGTCAGGGATACAGGTGGGGGCTGTATCACTCCTCGGAGAGGGTTCAGGAGACAGGAGCTGAATCTAAGTCCGGGCCCTTTTGAGGCCTAGAAACGGGGATAATTCAATGAATTAACGTGCACACTGTAAAACGTGGCAACGTAGCTTTACATAGGCCTGATATTCGTTGTATTCACGAGGACTGGGAACTGGCATACTAGAGATGGACACAACTGTAATTGCGTCTTTTAATTGATCAGAAAGGGAATACATGCATATCGATCATGCACATATAACATAAGATGGGGAACACGTAGGCACATACAACATGGCAAAATTTACTTTTCCACAGGAAATCCCATTATGATTCCTTCACTCTGCTCAAGGCTAACACTAGTTGCTGCAACTGCTTTTAAACAACCTGGTAAGGCGTTTGCAACTGGGTCAAGAACTACTGAGAAATAAGCAATAGGCTTTCTCATGTTTCCATGTCTCTGAATTAACACGGACAAAGCACACCCTTCCCTTTCACTGCAATATAGCTCGAAATTTTTCTCATAATCTGGCATGCCCAGAGCTGGAGCTTCACATAAACTTCTTTTTAATTTTTCAAAAGCTTCCAACTCAATTTCATTAAGAACAATTGGATCTTTTATGTCTGATTTTGTTAGTCTCTGTAGTGGTTTCGCAATTACTGAAAATCCACTAATCCATTGACGACAATAACCAACCATTCCCAGAAACATTCCGACCTGTCTTTGTGTTTTTGGAGGTTGCATTCCCTGAATCATTTTTATTCTCTCAATCGTCACCTGTCTCATTCCCTTTGCAATGCGATGACCAAGGTATTTTACTTCTTGTTTACAAAACTGCAATTTTGCAGGGGACACTTTATGTCCTTCATCTGCCAGATGATTTAGGAGAATAATCGTATCTGTTACACAGTTGTCTCTTGTTTTAGCTGCTATCAACAGATCGTCAATATATTGCACTAATGTCGATCTGCCAGGTAAACTTAAGTCTTCCAAAGATTTCTTCAACAATTCATTAAAAATAGAAGGACTGTCTGTATACCCTTGAGGAATTCTACACCATGCGAGGGTACTTATCTGGAATCTGAAAGCAAAGATTTCCTGACTCTCTGGATGTAATGGAACAGTAAAGAACGCATTTCAAAGATCAATAACAGTATACCATTCTGCATCATGTGGAATTTGGTAAAGAATGACTGCTGGATTTGGAACAACTGGACAACAGGGAACAACAATTTGATTAATTTTTCTCAAATCCTGAACTATTCTGTACGTTCCATTTGACTTTTTGATCCCCATAATCGGTGAGTTACAAGGACTGCTTTCAATTTCTTTTAAAACACCTTGTTTAATGAATTTTTCAATCACAGGAATGACACCCTCAACTGTTTCAGCTTTCATTTTATACTGGGGAATGTTTGGAAATTCTATTCCCTGCTTCACTATAATTTTGACTGGATAGACATGTTTCATTAGACCCATTTCATTTCCAGTCAAATCCCAAATTTCAGTTTTGACTGTCTCTTTTAATTCCTCTGGTAAATTTTCTTTTTCAAATGCAGGAAATAATTTTGTTTCTTATGCTTCAACCAACATCATTGTCAATCGGTACAACCCATCTTCTTCCATGGTTTGTAATTCAATTCCATCAGGTGAACAATATATTCTGCAATTCATTTTGCACAATATATCTCTCCCCAACAAGTTCACTGGAATACTGTTGCAAACTACAAATCTGTGTTCGTCTTTAAAATTGCCAATTTCAACCTTGACAGGATCAGTCAGATCTGTTTTAATCTGCTGATTACTTACTCCGACTACTTGGATGGTATCCCCAGAGAGAGGCAGGTTTTCAATTTCCACTGATCTAACAGTAGAACGGGTAGCACCAGTGTCCACAAGAAAAGTGATTTCTACATCATTCACCTTTCCATTTACAAATGGACCAGACTGGTCAACCTCAAGAGTGGCTCCAATTACACACTCTTCCCCCTCTCTCGGGCAACGTCAGAAACGATCATCAGAATCACTTCCTTGATTTTCTGTCAACAAAAATTGTCCTGTTGCAATTGGCACATTTGATCTTTGAGCTCTTATTACCTGATCACTTCCTTCGAATCCCACACCTGGATTATATTTTTGACCTCCCCCACAATTAGGAAATGGAGGCTGTGGAATTTGATTCTGTTGCTGCGCTAATTGATACTGTAGCTGTCACTGAAGACTCAGGTCATTCAACTGTCGCTGTAGTTGTAGCTGTTGCTACAGATCAACATCGTTCTGCATCTGTGGGTTTAATGATGTATTTTTAAAATTTCTGGGTGGGTTTTTACACTCGCTTTTCCAATTCCCCAATTTCGCCGCAATTAAAACAAGGCAATTTCTGTTTTAATTCTTCAATTTTTGCATTAAACTTTGACTTGTTCAAATTAATTTTAAATTTTCCTTGACCTTGATTCTGATTCTGAGCAAAATTTACATTTTTATTCTCAAGGCTTGCAAATTGTTGCTCGGCCACTTTCACTTGTGCCCACATTGCTTTTTCTTTTAACTTTTTCTGTTTCACTTCTAACTCATCACTGCAGTATTTTGCTTTTCTCAAAATATCGTCAACTGAATTTGATTGCCATCCGACAATATTATTCCTGATCATTTCTCCAATTTCTGGTCTAAGACCATAAACAAATCTGTAGATAAAATGACTCATATCTTTTTCGTCTAATTTTTCATAACCACTGTACTGTTTGAAAACCAGTAATAATCTTTCATAAAATGAATTAACTGATTCTTTTGGTTCCTGATTTGTCCTGTCTATTTTTACCCAATCAACTTCTTTTGGTGCAATTTTATTTTTCAACCAGTAAATCACTTTTTCATATAAATCCATGACCACTGGGGCTGGAGCACCTGTTTCTTTAATTCGCTCCGGTTCCTCTTTTGGCCAACTTACAGCAATTTTACATTCTGTCCAAAGATCTGATGGGACAACAATGTCAAAAAATCCATCCAGATCAATCCACTGAACTTTTGAAACTTTGATAAATCTGTCTACCTGTCGATACCATTCCACAGGTTTTTCTCTCAACAGAGGAAAGTCATTTGTGGAAAGCAAAATATCTTGTCTTGACCATGGGACATGAACATATCCTCCACCTGCAATTTCTCTCATAGGAAATTGTTTAGACATTTTATCAAATGTATCCAATCTTTCATCTTCCTTCTTTTTAGTCCACTTCACTCACCATTTACTCAAGTCACCTAACTTTTTGATATAAACAATTAATTCTTTTATATGCGTTATTCTTCCCATTGTGTTAAAGTTCCCAATGTCCCTTTCTGTAAAATCTAATCTGTAGTATTTTCCTAAACTTTTTTGTTTGCTCCAATCGATTTCCAGTTCAACTGCCAGTTCTTCTAACTGATCATATTTATTCTTTGTTTTCCATTGAATGCTCTTACAGATGAACAGGAGTTCATCATCTCGATAATATTTCAAACTATCAGGACCAATTGTGCCAATTATTAATTCTTCCAAATCTGTTTTCAATTTCGCAACATTAAATTTTGAATTTGAATCTCTTTTCTCAGGAGTTTCAGCATCTGATTCTGCACCCATCAGTGACTGGTTAAAAGAACCTTCATTAAAAGTCAAATCAGGCATTTTTGTTTTTTCGCGATGAATTTCAGATAAATCTGAATAAAATTTCTCAGCTACTTTTTGAATTTCTGCATTTAATGGAATTATCAAACCTGGCTGTTTAATTTCTTTTTGCTCAAAAACAGGCTGAACAGGACCAATTGTTACTGGAACTGTTACTGCTTCCATGCCTTTAGTTATTTGCTGAATTAATTTTTCTTTTGATCGTAAATATTCTGAAGTATTTACAACTTCCTCATCTCTGGCAGCTCTTGTTAAATTTCTAGGGGCTTCTCTTTCTATTGGTGTTTCTGAAAAATTTCTTCTTTCATTATAAACACTAAAATTGGTTCTGGTTTCTAATCTTTCTGGAGTTTCAAAAGATTCAGAATTATTTGGGTATAATTTTGGTGAACCATTTAATGGAGGTGCACTTGGTGTGGTTCCTATAGAAACCATCGGAGTAGACCATGAACAGGGCTGTCTAAGTGGAGTTTGCTTTTTATTTGTGGTGAAAATTTCTTCTAAGACTGCATCTTCTGATTCACTTTCTACTACAACATTATTTTTCTTTTCAGTTCTCTTTTCACCAGGAGACCCTAAAACCATTTCTCTAATTAAATAGAGACCATCGCACATATCTCCCTGTCTCCACATACGCATTCTATCTTCATGTGTTTCTCTTCTGTAACTCGGTATTTTTGGAGGTCTTTTTATCCCACTTGCTTCTTTTTGAAGTTGAAACATCTCATCCTCCCATTCAACTAAAGCTTCAAATTGTGTTGGTCTAGGCTTAGGTATAAGAGCTGACATCTTTTCTCTTAAATTCCTTAAAATTTTTATGTTAAATGAACCATCGTCCGGCCAAACCAATACGCCATCATATTTTGTATAATGCTTCCATACATCAAACCACAGAACGGTATGATAACCATATTCACCTTCCATATACGCTGCAGGTGTTTTATATTTATGAAGTAATTTACCACCTCGCGTTTCAATTCTCTTGTCAGGTAAAATAACATTTTTCAATTTCTGAAGCATTGTAAGCTTTTTCTCAACATGTTTGTAATAATAACTCATTTTTAAATCAAATCGACTTAATTGGAAATGATCGTAAAAGTTTCCTGGTTGTTCCGTAACACCAACCAATCCGTGCGCGAAACACACCAACAAGCCAATCAAGTTCGAGCTATGTCACTACTTTGCTCGACCAATAAGAATGGAGCTTCCTATAAGGGCCAATCAGTGTCTAGCTCCACTAAGTCACGTAAGCCAATCAGAGTACAGCTTGTGACGTATGATATCCAATCACTGCACGGACCGTGTGACGTACACAGTCGCTGTGGTTTTTCGTGTCTCACTCTCAGAGCTCACCCCTCCTTTACAAAAACTTTTCACAACGCCATTTTAAGAACACTCTTTCAATGAAGTTTAATTAACAACGACAAAAGGACAACTCATTTGTCTGTTTCTCTAAATAAAGTGACACATTTTTACAGACTTACAAGAATTCTTTTACGTGGAATAGACGACGCTATTCTCACAGAATATACATTCACCGATAAAGTAAACCTTTACTTTACCCTTCAAACAGGTAAATAACGAACGCGTTTCCCTCTGAATGCACTTAAAGTAGCAATTCAAAGTTTGAAATTACAGAATCAATTACGCACTTTCAAACGGAAAGTATCCCTAACCATACACACATGAAATCTTGGCAGGACTCTAACCAACCACAGATAACATGAATCGTTAGTAAAATAAGCGACGTTATTTTACCCTTCTCTCAAGCTTGAATATATTCTATTACTTTCTCGCAGTGAGTTTTAGAACGGGCTCATTGTCCCTATACTCAAAGCTTCAATTTCATAGACAATCCTCACTATACATACACTCTATCTAACACACCTATATCCCTAACACGTGTTGTACGACCACAACACTTGTGATATACGACGATATCACAATTCTGAAACAGATCAAATGTACTGTGAGACTACACTCTCATCACACTACTCTGTACCGGTACAACTAGGATTTTTCACACTGCAGGAAAAAACCTTTCAACTACACATAACAAGAGAACGAACTCAACATATGTTAAACATCGATCCTATGTAACTACTATGTAGCATGTTGGTTACCATAGCAACCATCAAGTCTGCTACCAGGAAATTGATCCAGCGGCCTATAGGAAATATGTCATAAGCTACGCTACCCAACTTCACAATGTTCACCATTAATCATAAATCAATTACAAGGCCCATAATCTAACATGACATATATTGACCAACTGAATCATGTGACCTAATTAACCTATTCACAAATGATATACATTTATATACAACCGCGGTAAATGAATTCATTATATTTTACAAAACTCTACAAATTAATTAAGCCACTGTGGCGATAAGATCTTGCTAATGGTAACCTAAACTCATGAAATAACAAGACCAGCTTGAATTTCAAAGTAAAATTTTTATTAGCTATTTGTTTAATAAATGCATTAGAAATCTTTATTAAAGCATTTTTATTAGAATCTTTGCAAATAGTTAGGACAGTTTTATGAAATTTAAAAATATTATTCAAATAGAAATTATCATTTTGGCAATATCAAATCCTAAGTCCTTAACTACATTTGCTATATTAAAGAAATAAAGAGTAAAGTCTTTTGAAGACTCTTACGTGCTCCAAGGAATGTTCATCTGCACGACACCCTTCATCAAAGGTCAGCAAGAAGCCAGATTCCTCTTCCACGGGGAAGAGTTTTTATTCCTTTCTACACTAAGCTAATCTAAGTAAAAGTATAATTTTCTGCTGAACTCAGAGTCCCATTGGCTGTCAAGTGACACCATCGTGTCATTCCATTTTTTTAGAACATCAGTTCCGTCACTTTCTTAGAGTCCATTGTCTCTAGTTTTCGAACAACGAGGTTTCCTCCAGTTTGCAACATTAACCGAAAGAAAATCATTGCTTCCTCGGATATGAAATTGTCGCACACTCCTCTGCCGGCTCCTGGCCTTGGCCTTGCTTGACCGAGGAACAGTTAGCTCATCACAACAAATTGTTTCAGGCAGCAGGAAATTTTCCATCATGGACTCTCTTTTGCTCCAAGCAGAATTTTAACGAACACGAATGCACTAGGCCCAAAACCACTTTCCCAAAAAACACTATTATATAAACAAACACAAGAAAATAATTAATGCGAGAAATACAGTTTGTTCTGTTGCCACCCACCATAGCTAATGATTAACCCATTAGTCTAAATTACCTAGCTGAAGCACACAAATAAAGCAGCATTTATATCTACCATTCTTCATTTAATCCAACAGGATTCTTTATGCACCTGTAAAGAGTAAAGTGACACCACATAGACAAGAAAGCAAAATAAGCACATGCCATTATTTAAAACAGCTGCTATTAATGATGACATAACAATAGACAAAATTAATGTATTATTTTCCACATAAATGAAAATGCAACATAATGCATGTTTATGAGCACACATGTTAATAACCCTCGTGTCTTTTGTGAATGCAACTTTTTAAAACTAGGTTGAATTAATACTCACGCAGTACAAATTGTTAGCATAAATTAATTAAATTATGGAAGTGTGACTTCACGAGCAGAAATGAAAACATTTCTGAATCTCGCTCCATCACGCTCAACATACAAATAGGAAGAAGTCACTGTTTCATTGAGAATAAGGTGACATTCTAGCTCCAGGCGTATTTTCAAACGGACTCACCGGGTGCATCTCTAACAGCAGCAGCACCATTGCAGCTTGCAGCCGCTCCAGATAAATCATTTTTGATCTAAAGAAATTACCTTGTGTCCTGCCAGATTAATGTCATCCCCATGTACTGGTTTTTAGATTCAGTGTTGACTAATGCTCCTAAACTGAATGGGGGTACATCTCTAGCTAATGTATATTGTAAAAGTAGGTGAAGGAAGAACAGATCCCTGAGGCTCTAGCTTTCGAACCACTCTTAGCACCAGAAAGATCATACCAACAGTGACCCAATTCCACTCAGAACTTCTGACAGCTGTGCATTCTTCAATTCCACAGTCTACAGAGAGTGCAATGTGAACTGAGGCATTGGGATCATTCAGGCCATGCGTTTAAAGTGTTTATTGCGATGAGGAAAAGCACAGCTGCATGGATACTGACAGATTGAGAGAGTGCCTCACTTTGTGTTGCATTTTCATGATCTGCAGTCAAGTGTTGTACTTTTTGAACCCAAACGTCTAAACTGCCTTAAGCAATGTGAAAAACGAAGCTACCCTGGTAGGAAATCTACATCAAAATTCGAGACAGCGACATCCCAAAATACATGGGTGCTGCGTGGGAACAAGGAGGCTGGGGTTTAATGTGCAAAGGGCAGGTTCCCCTCTTATTCATATCAAATACGTGCACCATTTAAGTGGATGCAACTTGCATGTGTGACATAAATGCCAGGTTTTGTGACCATCCCTGAAAAATAAGCAGTTTATTTTTTTTCCCTGTGCTTGAATTTAGTGCATTCCAAAGCATGAGCCCTGGGACTTCAATAGTCCTAACTCGACATCTGAGCCACTTGAAGGCTTGTCTGGTGATAATGTGTGCTGTCAGCAATCACAGATGTAATTGGCATGTAGTAGATATTAATATTTGTAGATATTCTGGTCCAAAGTCCCAATAGGTCTTTTCAGTGTTGGCAAAAGCTTTGAGCTTGGTCCATGATTCTATGTTGAAGAAGCCATGTGCAGCTACCACTCAGCTCAGTAATTATAGTACTATCTCTCACCTGACGCTGCTATGTGTGATTCTAAAGGAATCAACAAGTAAGTGTCCACCTATCCAGAATCGAATGAGCTATTTAATGCCTCAAAATTGGGTCTCAGCATAGCACAGAAAACACCATCTTAAATGCAGCTATTGGAACCGAGCCATTATACATCATGGAGTCAAATATTGCTTACTCTTTTAGACCTTTTGTAGCCTTTGGCACAGTCTCCACTACCATTCTGATAAAGCACCTTTTTAAAAATGGCATCCACCTGAAAGGCCTTAATAGGATTATCGCTTTTCTCTCCAGCAGATATCATGCCATCATGCTTCCTTGTTTCTGTTCACCTGAAAACATCGTCATGTATAAAGTCCCATAGGGCTCTTCATTCACTTCCACGCACTTTAATGTACACATGTTCCCACCTCTCTGCATTTATTCGCTATTCCGGGTTTAATATTATGTCCTATACAGATGATACCTAGATTGAAATATCTGTCTCTGACAATGCACTTGAAACTGAAGAACGTTTTAGTGTCTGTACGACTGCTGTGGCATCTTGGATGAATAAAACCTGTCTTAAACTCAATAGTGATAAGACTGATTTTTTACTCTTTGGATGCCGTTCTACCATTTACTCCCCATCCTGGTTGCCTTCTGAGCCTGGTTCCATCTTCACACTACATCTTCTGCAAATAGAACCAATCCTTTTACTTGCAAACTCTCATTGAGGAGAGGAGCTGGCCTAACGGCTAAGGCGCTCGACCTCGGTCCTGGGGATCTGGGTTCGAGTCTCGGTAACGACGCCATAACCTCCTGTGATTCTGGGCAAATCACTTAATCTCCCCATGCCTAAAAATGAAAGTGTGTCCTCATGTAAAAAACGTAACTTGTGCTACGTAAAGCGCTCTGATACCTGATTCGGTTCGGGTCTAGTTCGCGCTATATAAAACTCCCCCCCCCAAAAAAATTTTGAAAACATAAATGTACTGGTACATGTGTCTTAATGTATAAATTTTGCATGAAAAGGTCCACTCATCTGTGTACCTTAAAATGCACTGTTTCACTTTATTAATCATTGCTATTTCATTGTTATATCAAATTGCAGACTACTAAAATTGTAGTACTCTTGCACATTGTTCACGTACTTTAAATGCCACGTGGCAATATAATTCAGTTTTTTTCAATGCAAATATACTGAGTTGTGTTAGTAAAGCGTAGCCGCATTCTGGGGTTGGCACAATGAAGAAAGGATTTTAGGAAGTAGAGGGGTCAGCTACTGTTAGAGTTACTTCTATCTTCTGTCAATACCTTCTCTTGGGGTGGACTTCAAACAATCCTTCAAATGAAAAGATAATTTCACCTGCTCAGTAGTTGTTCTCTCAGAGTTTTAATTCACTACCTTCAGCAAGGGAGAGGTTGTGGTCCGTCGGCTAGGTTGTCGACTTTGGTGCTGGAAATCAGGGCTCGAGCCTCGGGTGGTGTCCACATCCTGTGATTCTGGTCAAATCACTTTATCTCCCCGTACCTGAATGTGTAACGTGACAGGTGCTCATGTAAAGCGCTCCAATACCTTCTTGTCAAGTTAACGGTATATAAAATCTGCAAAAAATAGAAAAAGGGAGCCAAATTTCTATCCACCCATTCCCCAGGCACTATCTTATCTATGGTCGCCTCTGCCAGTGAGCAATGTGATGGCCTGGGACAAATCGCATCATTTTATGATAAAATGTAATGGCATTTTTAACAAATCACAATACAAATGAATAAAGAGTGAAGTCGGGGATTTTATTTGTACTGTAAAAAACAATATGTTCATCAGCAACTGAAGCCTAAATTGAGAATTCCTAGTTTTATGATACCAACAATTGTGAAAAGCACCATTGGCAGGGGCTAGCTTTGTGCTCTACTCACGATGGAACATTTTAAATAATGACCATCCTTTCATTTGGTGCCCATGAGCTTTTGAGTAATTGATAAGAATATGCTCTTTCAGATGCCCCCTTCCATTAGGCAAGTCGTGTACCTTTTCAAAGGGGTGTTGGAAGTGTCCTATTTTAACAGGTTCTGTAAAAAAAAGATTCCAATGAAAGACTTGCCATTTCAAATTATTTTTCCATGAGCAATTAGCTTTAATCTGTCTCGGAGGTCTATTTTCATAATGTCAATTTATTTCTTCACATGCATAGCATTCATAATTCACATAACATGGTCACGTGACCATAGCAAGACATTCTGCTTTTCTTCTCTCTGCATGATAAACGTGGGGACATTTGTGTTTGAGTTGCCTTCATAATCCCACTTTAATGAGAGTTTATCTTGGTGTCTCAGGAGGTGACAGACTAAGCCCAAGTAATTACTAATGTGTTAAAAAACACAATACTTTAGCTTTCGGAGTTCAGCAGATGCGATCTGATAAAATGGGGATTTTAAAGATCATATCTTTGCACTCCGGGTAAACAGAATGAATGATGGAAAAGGTAGAATTTTGCACAAGGCATGTTGACATTTTTATTCTTTCATCTACTGTCCTTGATATTGCGAGGAATACGTTTGGCTTTGATCTCCTGTTTTCCCAAAAATGTGATTCTGATCCATTCATGATCCCTGCCCTAGGAAAAAAAACTTTATCGGCGCATAGGAAGGTCAAACAAGAACACAGCTTTTGTCTAAAAAGAGTGCACTGCCTAAGACAGATACATCAATGAAAGGCTTCTAACTGACAATATATTAGCAAACCTCCTACACATTAACGTAGTTTAATATACATTGAGTTTGAAAAAAAATTGTCTGCTTATTGTATTTTCCTCAGAACCGAGTTCACATAGGAAATCTATATATCTGCATTCAATAAGCAACCATCGCAAATCTTGGTCACAGGGCAAATAAAGAAATGTATGTTCTGGTTGGGTTGGGAGAACGGAAATATGTTATTTTGACTTCTCTCATTAGTTTTATTAGTATCAGGCCCAGGCAAACCTTAATACCATTGATTTGAGGTGACTCAGGCAGATTCTGCTCAATGTGGCCTTTCAAACCTTCAAACACGATCAGAACCAAGGTAAATACACAATCCCACTTAAAACTCCTGAGCCCAGGTAAGCACACTCCTGCAACATGAGGTATACCTGGTTACCTATCCTTTCCACAAAGAGGACTGATACTCACTCCCCTTTCAGCACGGGCATATCTTAGTCACTAAGATTGGGGGTCTGAGAGTCAGATTTTCCAACTATCATGCTGGCATATCATAATAAAATATATTATATGAGAAACAGGAAATGAGGTGGGCTTAAGAGGAAGTGAGAGGGAGAGGAGTGCGGATTGTTAGGGGTATTTAAAATACAATATTTTGCAAAATAAGAATTTTTTTTAAAGACTTTCAAAATAGAGACGAGGGAGAGCGCGCATGTATTGTTTTTTCTGTCTCTATGTAAGTAAAAATTACAGGTGAAATTAGGCATGTGACTCACCATATGCGACTTAAAGCACCTGCATGCAACTACTTACACGATAATACATATATTAGGGGGTGTAACACCCCCAAACACTCCCCCTAAGCAACACCCCTGCCTTTTAGAGCGACAAACCGAACACAAACATCTGCATGGCTAGAGAATAAATAGCAACTATGAACTCCTACAACATGGATCAGGGACTTAACCACCTACAGAAACATCACCAAAATACAGAGCACGTCAAATGAAACAGTCTCCATTATATGGCTCACTATATATGCCCCAACTGTACACTCTTCAAGACAAAAATAGCATCAACATTTTAAATGATGTGGCCCCCGAGATGGTGTTCAAACTATGCTTGGATGAAAAACTACACACTCAAAGCCTCTGTCAGCCAATCATGAGCTGAATGCTCACCTTTCAGTTCATTCAAAGACCACTGCGAGGACAACTAAGACTACACATATCATAGCTTTGCCATTTTAATCGTCAGTCATAGCAAGTTCTTGTAATGCAGCTGGATGTTATGGTTGCTAACCAGCTCGTGAAACTCAGAGTTAATGTATGATTCGCAAATGGATTAAGTAATACAAGTAGATCAAGTAATATTCTCTGTTTTCAGAAACTCTTTAAGACATGGCTTTTCACCATCTGATTCGTGGCTTGATTCAATTGGGGTACTTTAGGCACCTTAACACTGGGACACCATTGGATAGCTGCCATGCTTACGAAATCTCAATCAGCCAATTAACCTGGACAATTCTGTGCTCATAATCATCGGACAACCGCCCTTTGGGCATTTGACACTATGACTTGCCAAGCAGCACACGACCAAGTAGCAAATTGTCCTGACCACCAATCCTGTAAAGAATGACCTTACTCCACCATTTGCATGAGAACCCTTCAGTCGCGCTCAATTCACCAGACCAGCAGTAAAACACATTGGGAAGTCATGAAATCGTGGATTTATTTCAGCAGCCTGCTAGATGGAAACCTAAGGCACTGACCACATACTCTGAAATTCCAAAGTATATTTCCTTGAACTGTTTGGGGCCATTGTGAGACATGGCCTGCTGCTTCGTGCCTACGGACAGCTCGCACAGAAGGACAACACTCCCAAGACTTCCTGACAAGCTGAAAATGTGACTCACACATAGCTCAATCACAGATCAGGGCCTCCCAAGCAGCATGTCTGCCAGCACTAACATCCAACACACCAAATCAGAAAATGAGCCATAGGATGACCATTTGGATTTACACTCAACAGCTATAGCCACACACCACACACTGTGCAGACGTACTGTACAAAATCAGAACTCCTGTAAACAAAGCCATGCAGCAATACATTTTGATCTACTTTCGTATTCTCATGGGGCAGTCAGGAATAACGTAATCACAAAGCATAATAACACCATTGAAATGTTCACCATCCAAGGAATTCAAATGACCATCAATCTCACAGCTTTCACTCCTTCACCCTTTAACAAGTTGTTGAATCCAAACTGTCACGGCAGATTCCTACCTAAATTTGCAGTCTCAGATTTCATGTCCGAATCAGTTTCACTTACAGCACAGTGTACTGTTTAGGCCTCTGCGTACTGCTGACGTTCTTTCCTCTCTAAAGGCAAAGCTTAATAACTTGTAGCCCACAGGTGATGCTTATCATGCTAACTATTCGCCATCCCACTAGGAACTGATACTTCTTCAACCCGTGAGTTCACTTTAACACATCATTCCTGCAAAGGCAAGAGTTCTCAAATGTATGCTAATTTTCATATCACTGTAATATGTAAAAGAACTAAGAAGCCTATTCATCCATATGCCCATTGACTTATTTTAGCATATTTCTCATCCATTATGGGAAACTGCAGATTATCGACGGACCTGTTGCGGTAGTTCGATGTTTTCATTCAATCCTGTACACAAAGGGGCATATTTACAAGGCGTATCACTTTTATTCATGGCCGGACTGGCCGTAGCAGGTATCAGTTGTTTTCCAGGGAGGCTGTAAGGGTGCTGCGATGTCAGGTCGCAGTACCAAAAGCAGCCGTGCTTCACACTTGCACACCGCCGTCCCCTCTATCCCCTGGGGATAGGGTTATTACTGGTCCAACAAGATTGCCAGGGCTGCTTTGGATTCCCAGTCCGCCCTGCTTTTAATAACGTTCCTGTGGGGCAATGCCCTGTTCCACATTTACAAAGAGGTGCTAAGTCACTTTTTATGGCTTAACGCCGCTTTGGAAATATGGTACCCTTTCACGCAAGTATCTGCTTAAAAGGGGCATGCAATGGGTGTTGCTATGGGCAATCTACCGCAACATTCATTGCTTTTTTATGCTGCCCCAGATTTAAAAGGATCTGTAAATCTGAGGCAGCACCAAACATTAACTATATGCAAGAGCCAGCATTAGAATGGCGAAATGAGGAGAAATACTTTTATATCTCCTTGTTTTTCCTTTTTCTATGCGTGCTGCTATATCCTCTAAAAATATGATTTTTTTTCTTATCTTGCTTGTTTTCATCTTTACATGTGCAATGGATTACATGTCATTTAAAAACATTTATGTACAGACTATTTTGATGGCGTGCCCTGTAACAAAAAAAAGGGGAGAAAAAGTTTAATAAATATATATATAAAAAAAAGAGTCTTAATGTACCAGGGGTATCTATGGCGAAAGATGGAGGGGTCCTGGCTCCTGGCGACGGCAGGGCACAGATGGGTGCAGGCGAGCTTGCTGGGACGCATCAGCAGTGACATGCACCTTATATGAGGGCTGAAAGAGCATCTAGCCCGCTGACTCTCGTAACCTCACCACTAAACAGAAAATGCCCGGCTCGCTCGCTCTCTCCACTCAAACAGAGACCTCTATGGTGGAACGGAGAGTGGGCGAGTCTTTGGGAAGACTATAGATATATCTGGTGTCAAGTGCCAGCAACAATCAATAAGAAGTGAGTAAACACTTTAAAATAAGTGCTATTAAATTGGTTTAAAAAGACAGAGAAGGAGTCTGCCACTGGCCTAAGGCACTGCACGGACATTGGCTCTCTACTGCAGAGGCATCCTACAGATCTAAACCCCTCTGAATTCAGTTGGATCCCCCTGTATAGATTCTTCGCAGCCCCTGCACTGACCCATTTCTTCTGAGTCACTGAACCGACCCATAAGGAATCCTTCTCCTCATCCGTGGAACCCAGCTGTGCAGCATCTAACCATAATTTGATCACAGATGCATCCCAGTAGGCAGACAGTACCACCATGGCCACAAAGTGATATATCCCACTCCACCCTTCGGAATAGACTCCTGTTCCCAAACCAATGACAACAGCCAACATAGACATTGACAGCTGTCAGTTTCAAGAGCCAGGCCCTAAGCCATCCAGGGGTCACCGACCTCTGAGACCTCTCAGAGTGGGGTACTACAGCCCCAGGTTTTAAGCACATTTATTCTATTATCCTTTCCCTAGTGTAGGATTGATAGCCTGAGACTGGTCACTCAGCCCAGGGTCTGTAGCCTGAGGCTGAACATGAGTCAAGGGTGAGTCCTTTCTTTCCCTACCCCTTCTTTTGATCCTCTGTACCCTTGATTTGGGAGTAGTATGTCCAGATGTCTGATTTTTCAGGATGCTCTTGAGAGCCACCCCGCCTAGCTTGTCAATCACTGGTGGCAACTCATTCCCCAGGGTACAGTCCATGGGAATCTGGAAGCTAACTATGACCATTCTCTGGGTCACCTCCTCATCCCACTCCAGGGATACCAGGGTATAGTTTGGACAAAGACCTGCCCCTGAGCCTTGGTCAACCTATAGACCTGATCAATGTGTACTGCTCTGGGAAATCTGCCTTTCCAATAGCATGGCCTGGCAGCCCCAATGTCCCTCAGAGCAGTGACAGAGACCCCATGCACCTTGACCTGGCCAAAGTGATGGCTCCCACCAGCAGGGATCACCAATCTACCCTCTGAGTTCCCCTCCCAACTAAGGGAGACTAGGGTATGCTCTATTTCCTGACTCTGGGGACTGCCGACCCCAAAGGCCATGTTGGACAGTTCCACCAGTGGATGGTTTCTTTGAACATGCTTGTGTCCTAGCTGGGAGCAATCAAAGCAGCGGGTTAGAAATTAGGTGCCCTGGGCCACCATCTTCCAGATCCTCCCTGCTTCTTCTCAGACTGGCCATGAAAACCCTTTTCTTCTCCCTTGACCTGGTACTTTTCTGTGGATTCCTTGACTTCCTCCTAACTCAGCTGGGGGGAAACTGAACCACCTTTCTTGGGGTCATCCCCATGTACCTTCTTGGACACTCTGGTGCTGACCCAGAGGTTTGCCTCCTCAGCAAGCTTCCTAGGATAAGGAAGCTTGCTATCTGCCAGCTTTTGGTGTAGCATTGAGCATGTGCTCCTACAAAATCAGTATGTACAGACCAACAAAATGATCCACTTTGCTGCTGCTCTGTCAGCCCTACAGTGCCTTGTATGAATAATAATGTAAAAGTCCACGCAGAACTGGTTAAGGAGTTTGTAGTTTACACTGACCCTCTCTCTGCATTTCTCAGGGGACAGCCCAAATTTGATAAGAATAGTGTCCTTCATGAGGGCATACTTGGTTTGGTCCTCTACCTCAAGTGTCAGGAGTGTGTCCCTTCCCACAGTTGGCTTGTACCTTTATATACTTCCCCAATACTCCTCTGAGATCTAACGTACTCTCGGAGCTCCCTCATATACTGAGAACCATTTATCTATATCTAATCTCCCACCACATGAATTGGCACCATGTCCTTGGGTATGGAAGGCCCTCACTTCTCCATTGGGCACTGCTGGCATGCTGACACAAATATTGCTGGATTTCCTATGCTTTTTTCTGGAGTCCAGTTCTCTGAGACTGAGCTCATGGGCCATCCTTCTCTCCTCCATGACCAGCCTCTTTCCCTCCAAGGCTCTTCCAGACTAATCTTTCTCCTTCTCTAGTCTCAATTTGGCTAGCTCTATTTTGAGTTTTCTTTCCTCTTTCCTGTCTATAAACTCCTATTGGGTCAAGCCCCTGGCAGACACACTGCTCTCTGCTCCGTCCTGGGCATTCAGGCATCCATGTCATTTGCTGGGTTTAAGTGGGCTCTCATGGCAGGTCAGGACCTTTGACTCCTCCTCATCCTCTGTTTGTGCTCCCTCCTCCTCATTGTCAGCGATGTTCTCCTGTTCTGAGGTGGACTGCCATCTTTACACCTCCTCAAAGGCCCTCAGAGCTACTTGCAGATCCTGTTTGACAGCCCACTTGTCTGCTTTCAGCCCCCTCTGCATTAGAGTTTCAGCAGCTAAGCTCTGCTGAGGGTGTTGACGTTGCACGCATCCATCTTCACAATGCAAGAAGGAAGGTAGGGGTACATACATTGGGAAAATGTAGAAAACAGGCAATTGGAAAACTAAGAATTTTTTTTAACCGCATGCGCGCTGCGGCTTTTCCCGCTGTACGTGGCGTTTTTTAAAAACGCGCGTTACATGACGAGCTGAGCTCGTCATCAGCGTGCAAGCGGCGCAACTGATGACGAGCTGAGCTCGTCATCAGCACCGAACTGGTTAAAAGGGGCCACTTTGATATCAAATTATTTATATGGGATTTTTGTGTATCATAAATCCCTCTATGTTACTGAACCACACAAGTCCCGATCTATAACCACTGAATGCCAATGTGAGAAATTGGGTTGTTGTTTGACTGGTGTGTGAGCCCTGGACAAACAACAGCCTCAATCTCTTGCAGGTGAACCACAAAAAAGTCACTAAATTAACCTGTGCTTAACCCTTAAGTTCCTCATCACCGTTGGCAAAAATCAAGGAGTGGAACATTCAGAGTATTTTCCTACCAAAGTATCCTGATGTCTGTGCAGCGTCTTGCCTTGTCAACGTGACGCCTGCAACCTTTTGGTAGAGCGCGCTCCATCACTGGGTCCCAACAGGTTCCAGGTCCCATGAACACCAGAATCCATAGCACAGCACAGTAACTCAACATTGTCAGACAATGTCGATAATTGCTGATCTTAGCGATATATTCATAAAAGAACTGTTTGCATTAAGTGCCCATGATGATCAAGATAAACGAAGGTTTGTATTCGGAGGTTGGAGAGAGATTGTTTCTAAATGTTGTAATTCAAGAAAATTTTATGGTGTAAGTTTGAAAAAGATTTTTGCATGAATGATTAAAATGAGTATACAAGTAGACAGATACGTAATTGTATGTGTGGTTTTATTGCCTTGTAGAGATATGAAAGCTATATAACATAAAATAAAAGTAAGTAATCGAATTTTGTTTAAATAAAGGTATAATACTTGCTTACTTTCAATTATTGATTATTGTATTCTGGAGAAAAATCACAGCATCAGATGCATTAGCCTTTAGTTTTGAGGAAGTGTACATACAGTAGTACAGATTGAGCAAGAATCCACTGAATCCTATTTACCCAAGAAGATAGCAAAATATATTGAAAACAATATTGTTGGAATGATTTTCTAAGCAAAGCTTGCCAATAATAGAGTAACATTTTGGAACTTGCAGAAAAAATGTATCACTTTAAACTTTTAGTGCTTCAAGAAAGTTTTGGGCTTTGTGCATTCTGTTTCTGCTTGAATTTCTCTTGACAATTATGCTCTGATTTTTTAAATTTGCTTTTCAATATGCCTGCAGATGACTCACGGCGCAGATGTCTTTCTTCTTGGGCAAATGTCCTTTTAGAAATATAGTCTACGAGAGAGTTCATTCTTCTGACTGTTCTGTGGGTCTATTCATCAGTTAAAATAACATTATGAATTATTTATTAGAGTGATTGCAATGGTGTTTGTTCTATTTGAAATACAGAGTAGTTTATTTTGATATCACTGTACATTTCCTAACCTTGATGAGCTCTTTCCCTAATAATTGATGATTTATTTATGTTATATTTAGCATATGATGTGGGCTTCAAGCTATGGTTTCTCTGAGAGAACAAACATTTTGGAGTGTGGCTGATGTGAAAACTAGAACGGTGTGCAGGTCAACACTGGCAGTCCAAATCCAAATAGTCCTTTTTTCGGCTTTCATCTGTTAGAAAAACCATAAAAGTACACAAGTAGAATAATTTTAAATAGTAAAAATGTGTTCATATAGTAGAGCGCATGTAAAAGATTTATTTACAGCTATCACAATTTATAAAGTGCAAAGATAGAAACAGTTAATAACAGTCTAAAACATCTTAAGCTATACAGCAAATAGGGGAGAGTATAATCGTAGCACATCATTTTCGCAGCTTAGTCTAAGTTTGGCCTGTGTCTGATGACAAACTTCAGAAATTTAGCTATGGCTTTAGCAGAACACTCTTCATCCAAAAATTGGAGAGAGAGAAATGCTGGGCGACACCTTCGAAAACCCATAGTTTTTCAAATCGGCATAAGCCAGCGTTTCCTTGGTTCATAATAAAACTTACAGAATAGAATTGTGTGGATTGAGGATTGGGCAGAGGCATCATCACAGGGGCATGTTTGTAAATTCTTTGCCCAATCGTTAGTTTTTGGGAAAGTGACCAAACAGTGGAAAATATCCAGCCTGAACTGTGTTAATAAAAATCTTTCATAGCTTGAGAAATTGAAAGTTAAATAAGATTGAATGGTCAAAGTTGTTTGAATTAATAACATATGTTGTACTGATGTTTTACTGGCCTCATTAGTCAGCCGCAGGTATTCTCGGTGCGTCAAGCAGAGTTTTTTGAACGCTTTTCTAGAGAGTTCTGAGATTAGGATGGGAGAATAATAATATTGTGCCATACCCAAATCATACAAGAAGTTTTTAATGTAGGCTATCCATCCAATCTTGTGACCGTTCTCTAGAGAAATACAGTCCTGTATGAACCTTTGACAAAAAATAGTTTTATTTGATGACCAAATACCGTGCCATAGAAGGAGGGGTTGGATTTTAACTAAGTCTGTCAGATAAGACAGACCCAGTTCCAAGTGGCACGAGTAGGTCGAAGGACTCTGTGGGACAGCGAGGAGAAACCTTAAAAAACTTTTTTCAACCTTTTGTAGGGCTTCAACCTTCCCTTATCCCCACACACCAGCCCCGTCAGTTGCGATGGCTACACATTTAGCCTTATATCTCAATGAGTTCGGTGGGGGTCTCCTTCCGAATCGCCTTGAGAAATTAACTAACGCAACTGTTGCCCTCCTAAAAAGGAATTTCCTCGACTCAATGGCCTACCTCCAAGAACATTTGTGATCTATTACAATTCCCAGATACGGGTATGTGTTTGTGCTCTCAAGTTTTACATTGTCAATAAAAATTTTGTTTTCTTGGTTCTGGGACCTGAAGATATAACAAATGTTCTTTAATATTAATTTTCAGGTCCAGATTGGCCATAAAAGTGCTATATCTCACAAGGGCACGTTGTAGTTCTAAGGGGGTACGGGCTAAAATCACAGCGTCATCGGCGTAGAGTAAGGCCGGTATTAGGCGATTGTTATTGGTGGGCAGGTCCTGGCACCCTTTTACCATGTCCTGTTTCAGGCTATTGGCATAGAGTGTAAAAAGAAAGGGGGCAAGGACACAGCCCTGCCTAACACCTCTCCCTACCCCAAATAACTTTGTTTATTCCCCCCCAACACCATACCTCACTCTAGCTATGGCATCGGAGTATAATTCATGCAAAAAATGTATGAGGGGCTGCTCTACCCCCATAACAAGTAAAATGGACCATAATTTGGTATGACTAACGCAGTCGAAAGCTGATGACAAATCGACGTACGCCATATGTAAGCCCCCCCTTAGCATTTACGTACTTGCCCATCAAAAGAGACAAATTAAGGGCTTGCTCAGTGGTACCAAGTCCTTCACGGAACCCAAATTGTATATCTGATAGAATCTTGTTATCATCGGCCCACTGCTGGAGTCGCTCTAGGATAACTCGCCCCACCACTTTCCCCAGAGAGTCCAGCAAGGAGATAGGACGGTAACAAGAGGGCGATTAGCGGTCCCCTTTTTTAAAAATAGGAACAAGAATAGATTGTGACCACGAGTCCACAAGCCCTACAGCACATGATGCTCGTAGGACTCTGGTCAAAATTGGGGTCCACAAATCCATGTTAAATTTATAAAGATCGATTGGGACCCCATCAGGACCTGGGGCCTTTCCATTTTTGCTAGCCAACAATGCGAGCTCCACTTCTTCATACGTTATGTCAAGAGCTAACGGAAATAGAGTTGTTTTGGACTCAGTTATGGTCGGAACCTGTACATTATGTGTTTCTTGCCCATTAGGGGGGATGCCAAATGTCTGCTCGATATGTTCAACCCATAATTGTTCATCTATCGCAACATCAATTTTAGGCTTATCTCTGGATTCTGACAAGAAAGGCGATTTAATAACTGTCCAAAAAGTGGCACTATCTCTTAAGATACAGGATTTATGGAGTTGATCCCATAAATCTTTTTTCAATTCTACTTTCCTAGATTTTATGACCCTGATAGTGCAGTTACTATCGAACTTTCCTTTGGTTTTGGGCTTTCTGTTTTTCAATTTGACAAAAAGGGCTTCTTTTATTGATTTTGTTACGATCGCAAAATTGGTCATAACATCCTCATTAGAGGTGGCCAGATCAAGACATTTTTCGATCGCTGTTCGTGAATTTTTGATCACACTCGTGGTGATATCCAATGGGTCCACTTTCTCCAACTTAAGTGAAAACCCATTAAGCCTATCTAAAATCAAGGTGTTTTGCCCAAGGGTCCTCATAGTATTATGCCTTTCTGGCTTCTGCGGGAGTTTTAAGATGATGCTGTTAGGATAGTGATCACTAATAGTAATGTCGTGGTTCTTAAAATTGAGGACTCGAGATCCAGCTTTGGAAGAGATGAAAATAAAATCTATTATACTTGACCTTCCTCCTCCGTTTAAAGTAGGAGTAATCGGGATTAAGGGATTCACCATATAATTTGCCAGACCCAGATCTAAGCCACAAAAGGTTTCATTCAAGCAGTCCCAAATTATAGTATGGGGAAAATGAGTTACCGGGTTTTCGTTCTCATCCATAATACCACAGGCTAAGTTATCACTGTTCTTGCACAAAGTTTGGTCGAAATCACCTCCCCAAATAATTGCCACATCTTTAGAGGCCTTGTTAATTAATTCCTGGAGGGAGAGAAAGATTTCTTTTATCACTTTTATTAACTCTTCCGAGTGGAGATTGTTATAAAAATTGACCAGTATAAGAATGTCAGTTTTACTCAGGTACAGAATTATTATTTGGAAATTGGGTTCCAATTTAATTGGAACAATTTTCATAATCTGCACGAGATTGGAAACAAAGATGACCAAGCCACCTTTTGCTCTGCCAGAGGGTCATGGTAGTGCTGGGGAGAAATAGGTTTTATAGCCCTCTAAATGTATCTCAGATGTAGCCCACGTTTCTTGGATACAAAGAATGCTAAACTTATGAACAAAACTAAGCCAAATGTCGTTCGCCACCTTAAAGCGCAAACCTGCGGTGTTCCTGTAAAGTATACTCATGCTAGAATTGCCCCGGGAGCTATCAAGAGCGGGGCCTATACTAATAGTCTCCTCTTGAAAATTACACTGGATCATACTGACTGGAGTTACTCGATTGTTTCTATCGACTAAGCCCGAATTAACTAATAGGTTTTGGGAATGTTCAATAAAAGAGTATATTTCAGGGGTATTGGTAGTAAGAATTGTAGGCCGTTTACGGGAGGAGATCACATCCGCCAGATTAGGCATCAAATTATCAATCGTGCCCTCGGTACTGAGTTAATTCACCCCCTCTAAGTCTGAGAGCATGTCAAAATGATTGAACGTGGGGATGTTAAATCTAGTTCTATTGCCCCTCAACGTACCTTTATGCAGGGACCCTAATTGTTGTATATTTGGTGGCGCAGAGGAGGATGGGGGATAAAAGTAACTTAGGTCGCAAGTATATATACCACCATCTCCTCTCTTTTGATACCAATCACAGATGTGACTAACCACCCATCTATCCCTAAAATTAACGATGATACTGTCCCCCCGTAAATCCTCTACTCTGTGCCCCACCCAGCTTAATCTTCTGACAAATAGTATTTCTCCATGCATGTTTAGCGGGAGTGGTCTATTCTTATTCAGCCAATATGTTACCTTATTTTTTAATTCAGAATAAGATTCAGTTTTTTCGGGGTTTAACTCAGGGACACCGGATAACACTACTGTATATGGAGATGATTCTGGAGGTAGATCAATATGTGGGAATATTCTCTTTGGTTTTACAACTGTAATTGAATCCTTAACTGGATGTACAGCTTTATTGACCTGTCCCACAAGTCCCGGAACCTTGGCCACCTCACTCACCTCGGCTAGCATAACCCCTTCTTCAACCATCATAGTCCCACTCCCAGAAAGTTTGTCAGTCTGGCCAATTCCATTAGATAATGGGACAATTGAGATCACGGAGGGTGAAGATAAAGCAATCGTAATGTTATGATCTCTAATTGTATCCCTAGTTAGAGTTTGTCTTACCTTGCTCTGGTTGTGAATGCTGTCTGCTAATTGCCTTAATGTATCAGAGCTAGATGTTGTTACTTGTTCTAAAGTCTCTAATTTTTCACTAATCCGTTTTACCCTTTCCAGAAGTGGGGCCATAATGGATTTCATAAGATGTTCTACTTTTCCCATAAATCCCTCATTGAGTTGGGGTGGGAAAGATAGAGACTCTGCCTGACTTACCGCTGTTACATTTGGCGAGGGAATATTAATCAACGCAGGTGTTATAATTGGTACGGATTGCGTCTCTATAGCTAGATTCTTGGAAGTTTTAGATGTTTTTACTATTTTCGCAGTCTTAGGACATCTTCCCTTCTGTCTACTCCCTCCACGTTTCCTTTTTGTGCAGGACATTGCCCTTGAACTGTTTTTAACAGATTATTTTTAGCTATGGATCTTGTAGGAAGATGCGATGTAGGCTTGTTAGATGTAACATCTGAAAATGATTCAATACTCGAGTCAATAGTACTGACCTCCCTTGTTGCATTTAAATTAGACGACACCTCCAGTGGTCGATCGTTACTGTTCCCCCCATTAGTGTCAGCATGAGATGTTTATTTCCCATGTTTTACTGGAGTGGTGGCTGTCGCTATGGGGCCCAAGGAGGAGCTTTTATTGTAAAGAGGTTCTAGTGACAAACGGCGTTCACTAATGGCTATTTCGTGTTCCAAAACTGATGTGGCCCTAGATATGAACTGATCCAATGTGCCAGTAACACTCCCACCTATTGCTATTTTCCTCCCTTTCCCAGCACGTAACGTCATCTTCCCTAACGGTGTATATTAAAGTGTTATAGTCTTACACAGTATTAAACATGTATCCGAGACAATGACAAATATAAACACTTAAACTGAGGTATACCAAACTGTCAAAAAGTCTTACATAAGTGTCCAGGACACCGATATTTGGTGGTGGCCCAGCCCAACCTACTCTGGGCTGTGACGTGCCTGCCCGGACACGCCCGCGCGCTTCCCGCACTGCAGGAGGCGCAGCGATGATTTAATCGCCTCCAGGCACTTTGAAGTGACGTCGTCGGTGTGCGCAGCCCAGGGGGTGCTGGGGGATAAAGTCCCCGGTGCCTGCGGTCTGCCTAGAAACAGCCGTCACTTGCGGCGAAAGTGCAGGTAGGTCCGTCGAGGTGTGAAAGCGCTTTTAACAATTCCCCAGCAGCAAGTTCGGGCAAGCAAAAAGAATAAGTCCCCTCCTACTCAGGGTCCAATCTGAGCATTCAATAGTTCAGTAGTTCAATAGTTCCTGCAAGGGGGCATCCTTCACACTACCCGCTCCTTGCCTTACGAGCTCCCTCCGTTCAGCAACAGTTCTTGTCTTATTTGCAATGGTGCTGCCTCTACTCAGTGTTTAATGTTTAGCACTGGCGTGTCCAATGTAAGCCCTCTTATCCCTCAGACATAGAGCACCGGTCATCCACACACAGTCCAGGAGTCCCGCTTACTGCATTCCTCCTGCTGTCACATATTCCCCTGTCCTCAGAGTAACGGTGGTTGACAGCGGTGAGCGAGAAAACGGGTCCAATGGCCGCCGCAGTCCGCGACCCCCTGCACCCGCTAAAGGACCGTGTATAGTGAAGTGAGCCTGCAGGTAATTAAACAGATGGACGAGCGGGGTGAGTGGTCGGGAGGCACAAAGTCAGGCAAGCAGGCAGGAGAAGGGTTTCCACGGTCGAGCGGTCAAACGGTCAAGCGCGAAGGCAGACGGCGGCCATCAGGAAGCAGCCTCAGTCCGTGCGGCAGTCATTGGCACAGAATATTATGCTACTTGACAGTGGGTGACTCTTGTTCCTCATCAGTGTTGCACTGTTTTAATGTATACGTGGAAATTGAGCCCCCAGTCTTTAGCAGGGATTCGTTTGCAAAGCTCGCTCCACAATAGCTTCTGTACACACAGCGGCAGCTTCGGAAATCACACAGGGAAATTTGGATTGGATTGTCAAGTGTTGCTTATTACTTTACAAGAAAACATATCATCCAACTCAGGTAACCAGGGTGATAGCAAATGGATATACAAGGCCTGATCACAGGAGACAACACTGCAATAGCATTTCTTTAACAAAGTTAGAAACTGTATTTTTGTTAATAGCAAATAATCTGAAGAAAGACGTTTAGTCATAAGGTTGCATTTAGGTTGATGTGGTATCACATACCTGAAGTAACTTGATGAGACAAAAAAACTTTCAATCCCAGTGTTGCAAGAACTTTTCAATAAAAGAAAAAGCAGTGTGGTGTAGTTCCTAGAAATCCCCAGGACCTGCGTGTTTTGGATGAGCTAAACTGAGGGCTTGGTGTCCCAACCGCTTCCGGACACCCCCACAGGATATGTCAGCCATTAGACCAGCTAGATCTACAGTGCCACTACCACTTGCCTGTATCTTACGGTAGTGTAGGTAGTTTCTGGTAACCACTGAACATGACAACCCTGATTCCTCAGGGATCGTAGGAAACAGTACAGTAAGAGACAGGAGCAAGCTACTAGGTAAAACGTAAATAATAAAAAGGAAGATGCACCAGGAAAGAAATGTAACTTTGTATGATTAAGTCCATCATCTTCTTTAATTAGTCTTTAGTACTGTACAAAAATTAGTTTTAAAATTCAGCGAACACGTTTTGTTCCTTGATACATGGGAACTTCATCAGGGCTGAAACAATCACATGAAAAACAATGTAAATCACCACATTTTAAAGTATACACAATGACATACATACTTACAATCAACAAACAGAAAGGACATTTGAACCTACATGAATCCCATAGAGATTACAACCCAATATATAGGTTTTAGCACATAAAACACAAAAGAGCAAAGCTTAAAATGGTATAATACAAAACAAACCATCTATATATTCATTTATAACCATCATACATCTCCTATTGGCCCCAACAGTTTATGAAGTAACATTTGATATGTAAACCCATGTGCAAATGTAAATTACATATAGAAAGATATATATATATATATATATATCATCATATTCCACCTAACGTGCATACATAATAAGCATACATAATAAGCACAATTCAATTTATAAATTTAAAAATGTATTTGTTGAAAAAAGAGAAGAAGTGACTGATTGAATGATGGGCATTTATTGTAAATCAGATTACACTGTGCCTAATACCCCTTTGAGTTCAAGAGCCCAAGCCGCTAATACAAGATTCCAAAAGGCTCTATCTCTCAAATGTATAAAAGTCTGATCACGGATCTCACCTTGAAGTGTAATGTGCTGTGTTCACAATACTTGAAAATATTAGTAGATGTACCACCCTCGGTCAACCATCATATCAAGGGGTTTAAGTTCATCCCATCTGCAGATGGTATTCAGGGACCATGTCTTCCCCCAAACCAAGACCTATGTAGAGGAAAGACTTTTATCCCAAGCGTAGATGAGCTCATACATCTGTCATGATTATCAAACCTCCCTGATTATATATGCAATCGTATGTCTCCATCTGAAATACCCACTTGAAAACGGACTTACCAAAACTGACAAAACAATCAGCTGACTTTTACCGGCTTTAACAGTGTCCAGGTAAATGTGATACAAGTTTATCAGTAAAAAATCTTTTTAAAATACCAAAAAAAGCCTTCTCAACTACACCCTTACCAGAAAATGCAGCTGCATATATGTGACCGGCATTGTATAAAAAAAAACAGCCCAATTGCAGATTCCCCCTCCTCTGACATACTCCCATTACGTGAAGCCTTACCAGAGTTTAATCTGCAGTACTAATAAATTGTGGTCTGTGTTCAAAAGGTGCATAATTTTTGCCCATTTTAAATACCATAAAGAATTGGTAATATACGCCTACGTTAACCCAACTGAAAATGCCGATCACGTGAAACATGGTGCGAACGGGACAGCCACAATAGTGTGGGGAGCGTGTTTTAAGCTACCCCTCTCTATTGAGCCACACTGCTAAATGCAGTGCTAGATATGTACCCTAAACCAAGACGTAAGCTATTACACTCCAAAGAAAATTGTTATATAAGGAATTATACTTTGGCTTTATTTAAATAATAGCCATATGGAAACATCCCAGTGTACCATGCAGAATTAGTTGGTTTTGTAAAAAATGGGACAAGTGGGACCGTCATATTTAAATGGCAATCGCACTCCAAATTGTAAGTGAGTAGGGGAAGCGAGACCGCCATATTAAAGCGGCAATCACGCTCTGAATTTTAAACATATATATACCCAGAATTTCTAACTACTAACACTGAGAGGTAAGAATACATATGATGAGCATATTGATTAAAACAAAGTTGAAATGTGTGCTAAAAATAAACTCAAATGGGGCTACATGACAAAAACATGTGACACATAATTGCACCACTTTTGGACAACAAGTTGAATCCACAGTTGCTCCTTCACATTGTCAAAAATGGCGAGTCAACCATCCCCTAGAGCAGAGGGAGGGGGACACAGTGACAAGAATAATCTATAGAAATTGTAACTATATTAAAGAATGGACTATAGTTCTAGCCCAAAGTAATCCATAATAGATAAATCTATGCCCCTACATAATCATTCCAAAAAACCAATTCACATTGAAGAGACTCATGCAAGTGCACCCTTCAAGCTTGGTCCTGCAAAGTAAATATGGAAGACCGAGAAGAGCCAAACACCAACAGGGAAGTACCCTACCGATTTATATGCTCAAGGTGGATTCTTTATGATACATCTTGTATATACTCAATCTGAACAGGGATCATTATTCCAAAAAGTAGTGAAGTTCATTATCCATTTCAGAGTCATCTACAGTTGTTCTCAGACGGCAGATCCATTTTGCCTCTACATATCGATTTGTTAATTCTCTGTCTCCACTCTCCACCTCTTTTTCCAGCAATGACATGATCAATACCATGGAACGAGAATTCTGACTCATCTGGATGTACATTTCTGTAATGCTCTGTCATGTCATATATAACATCTCTACTCAATATGCCCCTGTAGTGTTCCTGTATGTGATATTTAAGACACTGTGTGGTCCTTTCCACATAGATCATGTTGCATTTGCAACCCAAAACATATTCAACATGTGTTGTGTTGCAATTAATGAAGTTCCTAATTTTGTATTGCCGATTTGTATTATACTTCAATGCTTTAATATCATTTTTGCCATATGGACACACATTACATTTACTTCACGTGAAGAAGCCCTCTGGTTTCAGCCGTAACCATGCCCCTTTTCATTGAGAGGATATAATATAACTCCAACAGAGAATGTTCCTCAGGGATACTCCTCTTCTGTAAGTTATTGCTGAAATCCAGGTTAGAGAGCCTTTAAGACCAGAAACATCAGCAAGTAGGTGTCAGTTCTTTTTCAGAGCATTACAAATCTTATTACTGTACATGGGGTATTGGGTCACAAATCTCAGTCTACCCCTCTGGGACACTCCAGATGACTTATTATGTTTGTCCATTCACATGTTCTCCTTATCTGTCTGCTGCATCCTCAAGTGGGCTTTGTTCTGTGCCCCATTTTCATACCCCCTCTTCCGAAATCGTTGTTTAGTGTCTAGAATGTTAGCTTGACATGTCTCATCCTCACTAGTTTCTTCTAATGCGGATCATTTCCCATAGTTGATATTATTGATAACCGCTTGTGAGTGCTCACTGGAGGTATGTAACACCCCATTGCAGGCTGTTTTATTCCGATATAGGGTGCTCTGCACCACACCAGTATCACATAGAATTGTAGATCTAGGAAGTTTGTCAACTCTTTATGGTGTGTCATTGTAAGTCTTATATTGTATGGGTGATTATTGAGGAAGGCAAAGTATTCTTTTTTTTTATTTTGTGTTAGCAGTATACAAAACATACAGAGCTTACCGCCTACAACCCATCCCAGGCTGGCTTCAATTCAAACAGGTCCGCAGTGTGATTAACAAGAAGGGTGAGAGGTATACATAGCAATCACTCTAAGGGCAAAAAGGAAATTTCTCTGTAGGCAGACATAGTCTCGCTTTATGCATGTTAACATATCAAACTGTACTTTGTTTGTAATCGTTTTAACTTTTTCACCCCCCCAACTTTCCCCCCAACACCCAACCCGCCCCCCCAACTCCCCAGTTGCTGCTCCACTAGTGTGTTGTGTGTGTACTTTGAGTGTAATGCGTAACACTGCTGCTAGATCTGTCTGAGAGCCCGATAAGCCCACTTCCTGTACCGCCGCATACAGGCTTCCCTCTGTCCTCCCTGTCCCGTGCCCTGTGGCTGGATAGTCACTGTCTTGGCTTCCTCCCACCGTGAGTGTGTTCCTGGTGTCACTGGACCCCACCGCGCCGGACCTGTACTACTTATGGGTCTTCCCCAAGTGTCTCCAGTTGGCTTTCCCCCTCCCAAGTTGTGGGTTCCTCCTCCGAGTCGTTAGCGTTTACGTAGGTCTGATACAGGTACCAGAAGTTCCTAGGCCGACTCCGGGGTGGGAGCAACTCGCCGTATAACTCCGACTGCGTGTTACAATACATCATGTCATTGGACCACCTTTTCAGCGTCGGCAGAGGGCCTCTCATCCAGCACATTGCTACCACTCTTTTTGCTAGGAGCATGCCCATGCCTATCAGCTTTCTCACCGCTACGGGAACCTTCTTGGTGTAATCCAGCAGGGCCAGGGCAGGGTCCATGTCTAACTCCTGCTCTACAATAGCACTCATTTCGGCAAACACCTTATGCCAGAATCGCTGCACTCCCCGGCACGCCTAGGCCATATGCAGGAAATCAGCCACAGGGGCATGGCATCTCTCACATTCTGGTGTGTCGCGGAGTCCGTACCTGTGTAACCTTTCCGGTGTGTAGTAGACCCGTTGCAAGTATTTGAAATGGACCAGGCGATGCCGTCCATTCAGCGAGACTTTCTTAGTGGCCGCGCAGCAGTATGCCCACATACCGTCATCTATCTGAGTATGCAGGTCGGTCTGCCAGGCCAAACGCGCTTTAGTGTAATGTAGCGCCGTGTGTCCGTGTCCTATTTTGTATAGCTTCGTTATGAGTTTTTGAGGTGCCGCAGTGGCTATAACATATGTCAGCTCCGGGACCTCCGGCGGTTCCTCCAAGTCAGGGCCCAGCAACTCCTGGAATGCACTCCTCACTCTATGAAACTGGAAGCGCTGAAGCAGCGAGGGCCTCCTCTCTCCGCGAGTCAGTTGCTCCCACGTCTTGAGTTTACCACGTTCGAACAAGTCCCCCATTGTGCGAGCACCCAGTTCGCGGAGTACTTTACAGACCCCCGTTTCTGCCAATGTGGGGAGCCATAGCGCCCACTGAATAGGCATGTTCGGCGCGTACAGCAGCACTTTGTCTTGTCTCTGCAGTATCGAGTGCCAGGCATGATTAGTGGACAGTAGGGAGTCCAAGGTTCCCACTCTGCGGACCATTGGGCCGCAGACCGTCGCAGGGAGGGGGACCGGGTCAGCAAACAGCCTCTCCAGTATCACGTGAGGAATATCCCGGTCGCCATGAATCCACGTGTGGAGGTGAGTGGCCTGCGCGATTCTGTAATACCTCTCCATGTCCGGGGCGGCTAGTCCCCCTTGTTCATACGGTAGCTGGAGGACCTCCCATTTTACTCTGGGTTGTTTGCCACCCGAGGCCAGTCGTATAAGAAGTTTGGTTAGTGTGGCAAAGAAAGCCTCAGATAAGACGACCGGAATAGTATTAAAGAGGAACAGAAACCTCGGGAGGACCACCATTTTCATTATGGCGATGCGTCCCAACAGTGAAAGTGGCAGCTTGCACCAGACCTCCACATCGTCAGCCAGTTTACTGTAGGCAACGCCGTAATTCTCTCGGATCATTCTGTCAGGGTCAGTGTGTAGCATTACACCTAAGTATCGAATTGGCTCTGTTGACCATTGGAGCGGGTATTCCATGTCAAAGGAAGCGGTCATAGGAGTAAGAGGGAATGCGACAGATTTAGTCCAGTTCACCTGTAGCCCGGAGAGCGCTCCAAATCGCACCACCTCCCTTAGAACCGAGGAGAGGTTGGTAGCCGGGTCTCTGACATAAAGTAAAGTATCGTCGGCATATGTAGAAATCCCTATCTTGTAAGTGGGATAATTGATGGCCTCAAATGAGTGATATTCCCTGATCGCACATGCTAGGGGTTCAGCCACCAGTGCGTAAAGCAGGGGCGAGAGGGGGCACCCCTGTCTCGTGCCCCTGCTGATATCAAATGGCTCCGAGACCGCGTCTCCCAAGCGCACCCGCGCCGTAGGCTTGTAGTAAAGGGCGCCTAGTAGCTGGAGAAAGGGACCACCCAGGCCCAGTTTTGTAAGGGCTTTGCTCAGGAAAGGCCACTCCACAGAGTCGAACGCTTTCTCCATGTCGAGAAACACTGCGACAGCCTTAGAGTCCTGTCGCGTATGTTGGATAGTGCCCATCACCGTTCTAATGTTATAGGTGAGATTACGCGACGGTATAAAGCCCGCTTGTTCCGGAGTCACCAACTCCGGGGCTACCAAAGCCAACCGAGCTGCCAGCACCTTTCCATACAGTTTCGCATCAACGTTTATGAGGGACAGCGGGCGGTACGATCCTGCCCGGAGGTGGGGCTTTCCCGGTTTGAGTATTGTTACAATTATCGCTTCTCTCATAGAAAGGGGCATGGTGCCTTCCTCGCAAATATCATCGAAAAGGGATGAGAGGTGTGGTATGAGCTTATCTTTAAATGCTTTGTAAAAGCCGACTGTTAGGCTGTCCGCCCCTGGGGCGCTGTCAGATCTCATGCCATCCAGTGCATCTGAGATCTCCTCCTGTTGTATTGGGGACATCAGAAATTCCCTCTGCCAGTTCTCGAGGAATGGCATTTTTATGTAGCTTAAATAGTTATCAATTTGGTCCTCTACCCCTGATATCTTAGTAGAGTACAGCTCCGCGTAGAAGTTCCGGAATTCTGAGAGAATGTCTTTCTCCTCTGTTAGCAAGTCTCCCGCGTCCGATTCCAACTCTGTGACTACCTGTCGTCTCCGGGCTCCCTTCATAATCTTGGCTAGTAGTGAGCCGGGGCGCTCCCCCTCCCCATACACACGCACCGTCGCATATTTGCCCAGGTGATGTACTTCCCTGTCTGCCTCGTCATTGAACTCTTTCAGGAGCTCCTGCAGTTCTCCGGCTCCCTCCGATGTAATGCCTGCTACTTGATGCCTCTCCAGTTCGGCGATTTGCCCCTCTAGGTGTGTCAGTCTCAATCTAATCGCTTTCAAAACACTTGAATGCTTAGCCATGGCCACCCCCCTGATGCAGACCTTAAAGGCCTCCCAGACCGTCCGAAAGTTGTCCACCGATCCTATATTAGTAGCAAAGAACAAGTCTATCTCCTCACCTAGTTCGCCCCTGAATGCATCATCCAATAGCGAGTACGGAGGAAAACGCCACGTGAATGGAGGGATTCTCAGTCTGGGGGAAGTTAGGACCAGCAGGAGCGGAGAGTGGTCAGACAGCGTGCGGGGCAGCACCTTGCAGTCCCGCACCGAGTCTAGGAGAGAGTACGTGGACATCCAGTAATCTATCCTGGTGTGTGTGTTGTGGTAAGCAGAGTAATGAGTGTATCCCCCGCTGTCCCGGTGCCTCTCCCTCCAGATGTCCACCAGACCCAGTCGAACCATCTCAGCCTGCAATTGCATTGCCGCAGCAGCCGGACGTCTAGGCAGACCCGCAGATCTATCCAAGTCGGTGTCAAAAATCAAATTGAAATCCCCCCCCCCAAAGCATTCTGGAGGAGGCCAGCTCCGCACAACTCCCGGCCACCGCCGCGTAAAAGTCAGGAGAGTCATAGTTGGGTCCGTACACATTCATGACCACTAGATCTAGTCCCTTACCCGTACATCTGCTTAACACGTATCGTCCCTCCGGGTCAGCACATAGTAGTGTGAGGTGTAGTTTGGACCTAGGGTTAACCCATGTGAGGACCCCCCTCGCGTGGGTGGTGAAGCCCGCATGTATAGAGTTGCCCGAGAGCCCCCTATGAGAGAGCATCCTGCTAGTGTTAGGTAGGTGCATCTCCTGCAACAAAGCTAAGTCTATCTGGTGTCTTTGTAAGTATTGTAGGACCTTGCGGAGCTTTCGGTAATCGTTGAGGCCTCTCACATTCCAGGTTAGTGCCTTGAGGGACTCAGTATCCCCAGCCGCCCCCCCGTGCCGTGTCTCAGCCATAATCGATACAGTGGTTTTCCTCATGTTCCCCCAGTGTCTCATGTTTTCCCCCCAACTCAGACGGGGCTCTAACAGCTGTGCGAGTGATACACTCCAACATCCACACCCCAAGTAGTGTTCCGTAGCCGACAACTATGCGGGCTTCCTGGAGCCTGCGGGTTCCGGCCTCTCGGCCATTGAGCATCGCGTCAGCACACCATTCACTCAGAGCGAGCAGCAGCAGCAAAACATCCATCCTGGAAACATGAATTAGGAGCTCTCCTGGAGCCCACCCAACAGAAACACCCCAACTCAGAACACCCCTGCCCCCCCCCCACCCACAGCCAACCAACCCCAACCTGGTCTGACCGAGTCACCTGCTCCCCCCCCCTTAGGCAAAGTATTCTTGTAATGCATTCTCCGGACCCGACCAGAGGCAGATGATATCATCTATGTACCTCCCCCAAAAGACTATATGTTCAGTCGAGGGGGAGACACATCTGCCCCAGGCATGCTCTATCTCACACCACCCCATAATGACTGAGACATGCAAGGGTGCAAACCGAGAACCCATAGCAGTCCCTTGTATTTGCTGAAACTACTGGTCATTATGGAGAATACAATTGTTAGTCAGGATAATATCCATCATCTGCATTATCATTTCATTGTACTCATAGCAGTCCACCCCCTCCTTATCAAGATAGGACTGGGCCGCCATGAGCCCAAATTTTTTGTGGATACAGGTGTACAAACTTTTCACGTTGAATGTCACAAAGCATAGTTTCTCAGACAAACTAAGATCTTTAAACTTCACTAATATGTCCTTACTATCTCTTATTTAAGATGGTAGATTTTAGACATGCTTTTGAAGTCTCAAATCCACAAATTCAGACATCTTTTTCATGGGTGAACCCAGCCCTGAAAAGATCAGTCGGCCTGGTGAATAAGTCCCACCCTCATGGATTTTGGGCAAGATGTAAATGCAGGGGAATTTTAGATGCTGGATAAAGACATGCTCAACAAGCTAACACGTACACTAGACCTTGTGGCCAGGAGACCAGTGTTTCAATCTAGACTAGCTCAATCAGACAAAGCATTCTCAATCTTTGTTCCAACCACCAACATCTTCAAAACTATCCAATCACAAGCACTCTTGAGCAATGAGGAGTGTCCTTGGACCTACAAAAGCCATAGACCCCTGAAGCAGAGAAGAAAATAAATGTAGATGGACACAAGACCACAAACAACTATTTCTCCTCAAAACTCTCTGCTTATCACTTCTGTCAAAGACACTGTCCTTAAAACCACCATCAAAATCTCCTGTGGATGAAAAATATTTGTACAGGCAGTTAAATATTGCATCAACCCTCTGCTTATCCCCTAATTCTATACTCAATTGCCACCAATCTTTTCTATACTGAAAAATATAATGTTTCAAAGCACCCCTTTTTTCATTTTAATGTTCTGGTCCTTCCACAGAAGAAATGATTAAAATGTAGTCAGCCTATGTGCTTGGTCCCTTACAATTGAGATTTCTTTAGCACAGTCAATTTGACAAGTTATCTTTTAGATAAATGTTGGAAAGTGAATTATTGGTTAGAATAGTAATTTTTACACCTACACTATCCAACACTTACCTTAAATGCAATGTAATGGTATGCATTGTAATGGTATGTGTTGTAAAAGTATAATGCGATGTCATGGAATGCGTTGTAAATGTAGTTTACAAAAATTAGTTGTAGTGGTATGCAATGCAAATGTATGCGTTCTAAAGGATGTTGCGATGTAATAACTGCGTTGTAAAGGCATGCATTGTAAATGTATGGATTGTATTGTCAAACATTCAACAAAGACTGCTTAAATTGTTCCCTTATTAATGCATTGATCTTACAATTACATGTTTTTACCTCCCAAGAATTAGCCACTAGGAGCCTATTGCCGCTGAATTGCCTTTTGCTTCCACATGATCTAATAAGGGCTCAAATCTTCTGAAACCAGGAGATGGAATTTTCCTGACAAGGGTCAAGGCACACATTTTCAAAAATCCTCCCAAGACATGGGAGTTTTTTGTTAGATCAAAAAGTAAGCCTGTTTCTTCTGTTATACAAAATTCTATTTTCCTTTCAGTACCAAGATTCCAGCAACTCCAGGCTGAAATCTACTGACAGAACACTGTGATCACTCAAACTTGTTGTCAGTACCTTGACTTGTGTACATGCACTAAAGAGCTGATAGTATACCACCATATAATCATTCAGTGACTGCCCACGTGGAATGTGAAATGTAATAGAGGCTGGACAATCCACTCAGGAAAATACACAAGCACTCACACATCCATTCAGCTAGTCATGCACCCATTCAATTACCTTTACAGACACTCATCCGTGCATTCAATCATAGACCAGCCATGCATTCATTCACTCACACATCACTGATATCTGACTCAATCACACATAGAACAACTGACACACCCGCTCACACCTATACTCTTCTAACACATACTTCCACTTCCAAACAGCTACTAACACATCCAGTAACTTACTGTAACAGAGACTACTACTACCACTTAATTACTTATACAGCCACAAGTACATGTACTCATTCACACATTTAATCACTTACAAAATCATATACTCATTTAAACACTCAGTAACATACTAATAAACATAGCAAGACACATTCACACTGTTACAAACATACATTTAACATATGTTCTTTCTTAAACTGAAATGGGGGTTCTAACAGGGACTGCTTCCTAAGAAATATTTTAGATTTTTTAACAAAATGTAACATCCTTTGGTAGAACAAGCACGCAAAAACAGAAAGTGCTCTAGTACTTCAAAAACATATAACAAATGGTGTGCATTAATGATCTACACTAGAGTAGGCACAGCTTGTACACCTACATTAAGCATTGCTCTGCACTTTGGGCAAAAAATGGCAACCTAAGCAAATTCTGGAATGGTATTCGAAATGCTCAAAATTTGTCCAGCAGCAAATGATGTGCCTGCTTCTCCTTCTGCACCAGCAGAACTTCCATGGTGGCTTGGTGACGCTTCAATCTCTCCATTTTGGCTCTTGCTAGAAGGTTTCCATGGATAGTACTGAAATGCTTCTACATACTTGAGTACTTTTTCTAACTTCCATGAAACAGAACCTTCTGGCACGGCGTGCACATCACCATTAATACTTTTACTTTTTTTCTTCCACCGGAATGGAAAAAAGTGCCAAACAATTCTTTTTTTTTTTCTTGAATTTCTTCTTCCTCCACTGAAGCATTGTCATGTTGTTACTCAAGACCTTCAGGAGCGGATGCCATCTTGATTCTGTGAAATAAAACTAAGTAAAATGTCAATCTAAAATACAAAATGGTCAGTGAGTGGCTGAGTTGAGAGCAGGTATGGGTGAGTGACTGAGTGTATGAGTGACTGCATAGGTGTATTAGTGGGTGGGTGAGTAGCTGCATGGGTGAATGTGTATCTGTTTGAGTGGGTGTATAGTTGAGTGACTGGTTGTATGAGCAGTTGTGTGGGTTTGTGAGTGCCAGTATTTGTGAGTGAATGGGTGTGTGAGTGGCTGTATGAAGGAGTGAGTGGTTGTGTTAGTACATGTATTTGTCTGCGAATTGGTTTCTGAGTTGTTGTCTTGTTGTGTGAGCGGGTGTATGAAAGGTTTTGTAGGGGTGTGAGTGGGTATGTGAGTGATTCTGTGGATGATGTCATCAGTGATGCCATTTGAGATGTCATATGATATGAGATGTCATCAGTGATATCACCAGAGATGTCACTGAGCAAATACAAGGAGATGATGGACAGAGCGCTGAAAATGTTCAGACACTCACCCTCCAGTCCCAGATCTGGCTTGAATCCATCATCATTCTTTAGCTCATTTCACCAACCCAGTTCATACACAGCTATATGCAAATCAGTCTTGACCCTGTGCCTCATGGGAACAGTCCAGCACAATCTGCCAAGCCATGTCTTCCCTGGACCAGAAACAGGCATCCTGAGACCGGTTTCGGGCTAACAGTCCTCATCAGCCAGGCAAGCTTGAATCCAGCGGCAAAGTGAGCAAGGGAATCACGTCTGGGCATATCCTTCCAACTTAGGGCGAACAAAGCAAACACAATGAGATAATGGACGGAGCGCTGAAACCATCTGTGTTGAATCCATCATCATTCTTTGGCTCACTTAGCAAACTCCAGTTCAGACACAGCTATATGCAAATCAGTCTTGACCCTGTGCCTCATGGGAACACTCCAGCCTGAACTGCCAAGCCATGTCTTCCCTGGATCGAAAACAAGTATCTTGTGACCGGTTCGGGCAAGCAGCCCTCTTCAGCCAGGCTAGCTTGAATTAAGTGGGATATGAGCAAGGGACCCACGTCTGGGCATACCCTGCAAACTTAGGGCGAACAAAGCAAACACAAGGAGATGATGGATGGAGCACTGAAACTTTTCAGACACTCACCCCAAGTTACAGATCTGGGTTGAATACATCATCATTCTTTAGCTCACTTTGCCACCCCAGTTCATCCTGTGACCGGTTTTGGGCCAACACCATCATCAGCCAGGCTAGCTTGAATCCAGTGGCAATGTTAGCAAGGGACCCATGTCTGGGCATACCCTGCCAAATTAGGGTGAACAAAGCAAACACAAGGAGATGATGGACGGAGCGCTGAAACATTTCAGACGCTCACCTCCAGTCACAGATCTGGGTTGAATCCACCATCATTCTTTAGCTCAACTTTGCCGCCCCAGTTCAGTCACAGCTATATGCAAATCAGTCTTGGCCCTGTGCCTCATGGGAACAGCCCAGCCCAAACTGCCAAGCCATGTCTTCACTGGACTAGAAACAAGCATCCTGTGACCGGTTTCGGGCTCTCAGCCCTCATCAGCCAGGCTAGCTTGAATCCAGTGGCAATGTTAGCAAGGGACCCACGTCTGGGCGTACCCTGCAACTTACAGCGAACAAAGCAAACACAAGGAGATGATTGAAGGAGCACTGTCACCCCCATGTCACTGACCATGTCTTTAGTTATGTAATATGTGAGGTCAGTAGCAGTGCATTGCGGGGGAGTAATTTATAGTTAGCTAAAGTAATATAACTGCTGAATTGCAATGGTTTTGTATGAGTGAAATGGGAGCCTAACTACAATTTCCCTTGAACCTTTCTTTTTTCTCCTTTGAATATAAACATATATGTAGATTTGTAGTAGCAGCAGCACTTTGTAAGATACAGTCAGTCTACCACTGAGTCCATAGTAGTGCATAATTAAAAATCTTTACTTGGTATACCTTAAAACAAAGGCATTGGTCCTCTAATGGATCTTTCTTCGTCTTAGTAAGGGGTGGAATCTAGGATAACCCACGGTCAGTGTACCAAATGAAGACCATTATTTGGTAGCAAACTCCCAAGCACAGTTTCAAAGAAAGAACATTAATCTCCGATAAATAACTCAAACAGTTCTTTAACAGAACAGAATTATTATATTAGAGATTCAAAATTAATACAAGTAAGTAACATCTTTAGCAATTCTGTAATGCATACTAATGCATACAGAAACATTCTAAACATTTAGGAAATCAAATCAAAGGTGGTGCACAGTCTTAATATCGATCAACAGAAATATCGAGTTGGAAATATCGAAGGTAAAGAATATCGAGGTGAAGAATATCGTTGGATAGAATATCGACTCTAAGGTAAGTAATATCGAATTTTATTATATAGATGTAAGTAATATCAAAGTTAGTAATATCGATATCAAATATATCGATGTTACTAATCTCGATGTTACTAATATCGATATTTGTATTATTGTTATGTATTTTATTATGTATTTAATATGTATGTATTATATGTTTTTTGTTAAGTATTCTATTGGTTTTAAATTATATGTATACTATTTTTTCATGTAAATAATGTTATTTTTAAGTCATTTTTGTGTCCCGTACCTGAGCGGGTTGTGGGTTTATAGGGGAATAGGGTGGGAAGTAAATAATTATAGTAAATTAATTATTAATTTTTAGGAATTATAAATATATTTCAATACATTTTTGTGTGTAGTGGGTTGTGGGTTTATAGGGGAATTGGGTGGGAAGTTATTTATTTGTAATTAAGTAATGAATTATTTTTATTTATTGGTATTGATAATTATTTTTTTAAATCAATTATAAATTGATAATGATTTTTTTGAATTTGTAGTTAATTTTATTAATTATTCATGAATGTTTTTAATTGTTCATTATTTTTTTTAATTGGAAATTACTTTTTTAATTGGCAATTAATATTTTTAATTGGTAATTAGTTTTTATTAATTGGAAATTATTTTTTAATAATTGGCAATTAATGTTTAATAAAATGTTTTTTTGGTATAAAACATAATTTTATTTTTCAATATTTTTAAATTGTTAATCAATTTATAAAAGTTAATATGTTTTTGTCATGAAAAGTATTTTATTGTTCAATATTTATTATTTGGTAATTAATATTTATGAATTAATATGTATTGGTAGTTATTGTTAATTAATTATTCAATTGTAATTATGTTTTAAATAATTATTAATGGATATTTGTAAATTATGTAGAGTTATTTAAAAAATAAATGATTAATTATTTTAAATACAAAAATTATTCATAAGTATGTTATATTTAACTTTTACGCTATCCAACACTTTCTCTACTGTTGCACTCTCTGGAGTTGTAATAGTAATTTTTACCCCTACGCTATCCAATGCTTTCCCTACTGTTGCACTCTCTGGAGTTGGAATAGTAATTTTTACCCCTACGCTATCCAACGCTTTCACTACTGTTGTACTCTCCGTGTTGTACTCTCTGGAGTCGGAATAGTAATTTTTACCCCTACGCTATCCAACGCTTTCCCTACTGTTGCACTCTCTGGAGTGAGAATAGTAATTTTTACCCCTACGCTATCCAACGCTTTCCCTACTTTTGCACTCTCTGGAGTAGAAATAGTATATTTACCCATACGCTATCCAACTCTTTCCCTACTGTTGTACTCTCTGGAGTGGGAATAGTAATTTTTACCCCTAAGCTATCCAACTCTTTCCCTATCGTTGCACTCTCTGGAGTGGAAATAGTAATTTTTACCCCTACGCTATCCAACGCTTTCCTACTGTAATTTATAATATTTTTTATTCATTTAGAAGTTATTAAAATAATTATTACAACTTATTATCAAGTAAGTATATATTATATTTTTATGTATATGTTTAATAATATTTTATTATTATATATGTATTGTTTATTAATTTTAAACATTATTAAATATGTTTTACTATGTTTATTTCATTTATAAGTATTATTTACTTTATGTTGCATATTATTTTTAACAGAAAAAACATATATTTTTAATTACGATATTTTCAACATCGATATTTGTTTTCTCAATATGTTTGTACTTACCATGTTGTAGATAGGATGTCGATATTCTTGCCTTCGATATTCCTGCGTCGATATTTCTGGAGGTTTATATTTTCTAGGTCGATATTCTGTCAGTGATTCATCAAAGATTGTAAAGGTTGGTTTCCAAGGTAACAGGAAGGTTCAATTAGAAATCTCTCAAAGGGGCACATGATTCGAGTTAAAGTCCACTACAGAAGAATCCATAAGCATAGACAAAATAAAATTGAGCATTTATCATAAGTGCAGGTCTGGTGTCTCATAAGACAATAGGAAAATTAGATGGCTCGGCAGGCAGAATAGAGTTAAAGAAGTGATGGAACAATGGCAACAACCACAGTTCCAAAGAACATCACCAAAGAATCCTCTTGCAGCCAAAAGCATAGCAGAAGCAGGGGAGCATAGCACACTCCCCCTAAGTCCAAATATCTTAATGATGCATATTTGTCATCAAGATGTCGTTGTTACTCCACTGTGGAGTGACCCCATAAGATCACTCTTCCATTTAGAAGTACATATTTATTCTCCAGAAGCTTTTCCCATAAACTTCATGAGAAAAGACAGTGCAGTGTATCCTCACAGACTTGTTGAACAAACATTGTAACGTTGTTGCTTTGTTAATGGACACAGTTAAATGGTTAGGTTCTCGTGGAATACACACAAAAGAGAATTAAGGAAAAGTGTTGAAGTTTATCCTTTAAAGAATGTGAAATGGTCAGAACAAATAAGCAATATTTGACAACGTGTCAAAGTTCTTGGGATCAGGCCAATGAAAATCACGGCCTAAAGCGAAAACTTAATTCAAGCAATTTTATTCTGATATTTCATTTTATATAAACTCCTAATTTATGTTAAAAGGCATTATAAAATCACTGAAATATGTCACATACAAGCATTCTATATGGCTTGTCAGTGACTAATTCACATAAGTGGTAACTGTGATTATGGCCTACTAATACATTTTCAAAATAGCAACGTGTAAAATAATTTTAAAATGCATGTGATCTAAATCGTTTCCATATATTTTAAATCTACCTATTATTTGGCATTTGTATAAAACATTTGTAAGCTCTAGCATGTAACATAAATGTTTTGCACCAATATATGTTGTCAAGTCATTCTGCAAGAAATGCTAAGTTTTCACGTTTCATCTCCACGACTTCTTTGTTTGAAATATGTCATTTGTTAATATCATTATTCTGAAAATCACTGTGTTTTTTTACTCTTCCGTTCTCTAACTTGCCAAGCACACTTTTACGGGGCAGGGTGGTTCATCTTAACTGACTTTCATTTGAATTTTGTTTTCGTTTTTGATGGTTTTGTCCTAATCAGAAAAATCAATATTTGATATACATATAAGCGTGTGTGCGTCTTTTGTGTGCAAATATATATAATATATATATGTGTGTGTGTGTGTGTGTGTGTATATATATATATATTAATGCTCGAAGGTGTCCACCTTTGAGTAGCACGCGAACAGCAGCTTGGTTTATGTATAGGTGAGGACGAGGATCCACTCGTAGAAGCCGCTCCGTACGGGATCTGCCCGACGCGTTTCGAAGCTCCATATGCTTCTCTTCAGGGGCTTTAACGGAAGCGGTGTGCGCAACCGCCGACCCACTTCCCCATTTTATATATAACACACCCACCGGTGGGAGGCTCAAATGAGACTGTGCATTCTGGGAAGTGTGGTCCGGGAAGCAAACAATCAAGTCCTGTATGGACTCCACAAGTGGGCCCGTCCTCGATTCCAAGTACGACTGCTGCTTCACTTTAGTGACCCCCAGGGTACCGGGGTGGTGCATACTCCGCGGCTGGACGGCCGCGTATAAATTAATGGTCGAAGGTGTCCACCTTTGAGTAGCACGCGAACAGCAGCTTGGTTTATGTATAGGTGAGGACGGGGATCCACTCGTAGAAGCCGCTCCGTACGGGATCTGCCCGACGCGTTTTGAAGCTCCATATGCTTCTCTTCAGGGGCTTTAACGGAAGCGGTGTGCTCAACCGCCGACCCACTTCCCCATTTTATATATAACACACCCACCGATGGGAGGCTCAAATGAGACTGTGCATTCTGGGAAGTGTGGTCCGGGAAGCACACAATCAAGTCCTGTATGGACTCCACAAGTGGGCCCGTCCTCGATTCCAAGTACGACTGCTGCTTCACTTTAGTGACCCCCAGGGTGCCGGGGTGGTGCATACTCCGCGGCTGGACGGCCGCGTATAAATTAATGCTCGAAGGTGTCCACCTTTGAGTAGCACGCGAACAGCAGCTTGGTTTATGTATAGGTGAGGACGGGGATCCACTCGTAGAAGCCGCTCCGTACGGGATCTGCCCGACGCGTTTCGAAGCTCCATATGCTTCTCTTCAGGGGCTTTAACGGAAGCGGTGTGCGCAACCGCCGACCCACTTCCCCATTTTATATATAACACACCCACCGATGGGAGGCTCAAATGAGACTGTGCATTCTGGGAAGTGTGGTCCGGGAAGCACACAATCAAGTCCTGTATGGACTCCACAAGTGGGCCCGTCCTCGATTCCAAGTACGACTGCTGCTTCACTTTAGTGACCCCCAGGGTGCCGGGGTGGTGCATACTCCGCGGCTGGACGGCCGCGTATAAATTAATGCTCGAAGGTGTCCACCTTTGAGTAGCACGCGAACAGCAGCTTGGTTTATGTATAGGTGAGGACGGGGATCCACTCGTAGAAGCCGCTCCGTACGGGATCTGCCCGACGCGTTTCGAAGCTCCATATGCTTCTCTTCAGGGGCTTTAACAGAAGCGGTGTGCGCAACCGCCGACCCACTTCCCCGTCACAAAAGTGAAGCAGCAGTCGTACTTGGAATCGAGGACGGGCCCACTTGTGGAGTCCATACAGGACTTGATTGTGTGCTTCCCGGACCACACTTCCCAGAATGCCCAGTCTCATTTGAGCCTCCCATCGATGGGTGTGTTATATATTAATTGGGGAAGTGGGTCGGCGGTTGCGCACACCGCTTCCGTTAAAGCCCCTGAAGAGAAGCATATGGAGCTTCGAAACGCGTCGGGCAGATCCCGTACGGAGCGGCGTCTACGAGTGGATCCCCGTCCTCACCTATACATAAACCAAGCTGCTGTTCGCGTGCTACTCAAAGGTGGACACCTTCGAGCATTGATTTATACGCGGCCGTCCAGCCGCGGAGTATGCACCACCCCGGTACCCTGGGGGTCACGAAAGTGAAGCAGCAGTCGTACTTGGAATCGAGGATGGGCCCACTTGTGGAGTCCATACAGGACTTGATTGTGTGCTTCCCGGACCACACTTCCCAGAATGCACAGTCTCATTTGAGCCTCCCATCGATGGGTGTGTTATATATTAATTGGGGAAGTGGGTCGGCGGTTGCGCACACCGCTTCCGTTAAAGCCCCTGAAGAGAAGCATATGGAGCTTCGAAACGCGTCGGGCAGATCCCGTACGGAGCGGCGTCTACGAGTGGATCCCCGTCCTCACCTATACATAAACCAAGCTGCTGTTCGCGTGCTACTCAAAGGTGGACACCTTCGAGCATTGATATATATATATATATATATATATATATATATATATATATATATATATATATATACTTATATATATTAGCAGCCCGTACCGACGTTGTCCGGGTATGAAATAGAATGTGTGTAAAGTGTGTATTTGGCAAGGGCAATTTATTTTAAAATCTTGCGGTAGACAACATTTTTTGTTTCATTAGAATAGGGACGGAGAAGGGCCAGCTGCAGCCCTGGTTGATGTTAGCAGGCGTGTGTAATTGGTGTAGTGATCCGCCTCCTGAGCCCGGCTACAGCCCTGGTTGATGTTAGCAGGCGCGTGTAAATGTCGTTGAATGAGAGAGTTATCAGCCGCGGGTAAATCCGTTTAATGAGAGAGTTCAGTGACATTTGCGTGTTCCCCCACTTGAGGCCCAGATGCAGGCCTGTTTGATGTTAGCAGGTGCATGTTCCCCCGCTTGAGGCCCAGCTGCAGCCCTGGTTGATGTTATCAGGCGCGTGTAATTAGTGTACTGATCCGCCGCCTGAGCCCGGCTTGAGCCCTGGTTGATGGTAGCAGGCGCGTCTAATTTCGTTAAATGAGAGAGTTCAGTAACAGCGCGCAGGAGAAGCTGCAGTAATGTTACTTACCAGGCCTCCAGCTGAACGCGTTTGTCATGCCCCCAGCACACAGCCACAGCAGACGATCTTCTGATTAATGTACGACCCACATGGCATGAAGGGCGGAACGTAGCACACGACCCCAGCGTGCCCCTTGATGCTGCGCAGCAACATAATTGGCGTTTGTATGTACAACTCACATGGCATGAAGGGCGGACACCCGCCCCCAGGGTTTGTCACGTACCCCAGTGTTTGTCACGCCCCCAGCACACGCCCACAGCCCACAATGTGATGGCCGTACCACATGCCCCCAGCGTTAGTCAAGCCCCCAGCCCACGCCCACAGCACAACGCAGACACGCCCACAAGGGACTGCTTTGCTGGCACGGTTCTTTTACCTTTTAAATGTATATGGTGTCCTACGTTACAATTGTATGTCTTGCACTGTATGATTGTGATGAACACCACTGTTTCTTGAAAAGTTAATAAAAACAATAAACAACAAATGTATATGGTGGCCGTCTGCATAGCCTATGTCCGTCTGCTGAAACTGCCCTTTCCAACGCTTTACTGGGTGTCGTGATTGGTGCTGTGGTTACTGGGATTACCCGCCTCAAAGGTTTGGGCTCTCTCTTTATAATATAAGTATGGATATATATTTAGGATTGATTTCCATAGGGAAATCGCAACATTCTATTGGGAATAACTTTGGTGCCGGTTGAGGAATCTGCCTGAATGTTTCAGCAACTTTGCCTCGCGGCGCTCTGGTCCTTCTCTGAGAGTTTGGGGGGGATCCGTGAAGCGGGGGCCGAGATAAAAGGGGGGGCCCAAAACGTGTTTTCCCCATGTTAATTTCCATAGGGCGGTCGGTCGCACTTTTAGCTCGAACGGCTGAATGGATTTCTATGAAACTTGGCAAAATTGTAGAGACTGTTTGCCCGATGTGCCTTTGCTAGGTCTCAAGATATGTGCTCCAGTGGATTTTGAGAAATTAACGTTCCAAAAAATGTATATATCTGTGACAGCGTCCCGGTTAGCGCCCCGGTTCGCGTACCAGACGCGTAACGGAACTTCGCGAGTAGAAGCGGATTGGCTCTCCGGTGACTGTCAACATTCTAAACAGTCCGGAGCGGCCGCCATCTTGTCTCTCGGTAGGATCGAGAGACAAGAGGTGGAAATAAACGAAGGGGGAAATGAATGAAAGGGGGCAAGGTAGACCGCTCCTGACCCCCTAGGATTGATATGGGGGCTATTAAAGGGCCCCGCGGGGCAAAAAAATAAAAAAAATTCCACATGTTTTAACCTTATTCACTATCATACACCTTGTTTTATTCCTATTTACTTTCGCTCACTGTTTTTTTAACACCTTCCCTCAGGGTTGTTGTTTTAGTCCGGTTCTATCCCTACCTCTCATTCCACATCCTTTACTCTCTTTCTTTTTAATTTGAACATTCACTCACATTCTCAAAGTAACTCTTGCTTATTATTCTTCTACTCTCTTTTTTTCTTTCACTTCCTTATCTATTTTCTTTTTCTCAATTATACCCTCTTACATCTTTTCTTTGTCTAATTATCTATTATACAGTATCTCTATGCTACTCCCTCTAGCTGTCTTTCTTTTAACATTATTCTCTCTGTCTCCTTCCCTTATACTCACTCTTTATTTTATTTAAATTTTTTTTTTGGTTCGCTTCCGGTTCGCGCACCGGCGCGCGAACCGGGAAGCGAATACAAAAAAAAGAGATTGCCAGAGTGCTAAACATTTTAGCAATTTTTTATAAATGGGAGGTAGTTCTGAAAATAACTTTTTTTAATTGTTTTTGTTGTTTTATATTTTTTTAAATTTTTCTGAACTTTTTTTGTTGTTGTATTTTTTGAACAATTTTATATATTTTTTGGTTTTTTTGGGGGGGAACAACGAAAAACAGGCATTAGAAAGGGCTCAACAGGAGCAAAAAAATAAAATTACTTCTTGGGGTGTTTTGAGCACTTGAGGTTTTCAAATGCTCTATTAATTAAAATGATACTCCTCTCCCCATAAGAAATTAGTGCACCACAATAAATGCACACTAGCTTCAGGTGCACAAAATTCTTTTGAATACTTGGGACTGTCTCCCTCGCCTCTGGTCCCGATAGAGTTTCCTGTGACGATATACTGGCCACAGGAGTTGGTGGGTTATCCTGGAGGTGACGCACCTCAGCAACGCTATAATTGATTGGATGCCACCTCTGCATGTGGCGGTGCATAGTATAGTTTCCAAAACTATACATTTTGTCTGTGCCTCGGGACAGAACTGCATTGCATATGAGGCATGTCACGTGCCGGGCATTGACCTTTTTTTGCTCTCGAGTGTATGAAAAAAATTGCCATATAAAATGGTCTATGTGGTGGGATTGCCGGGGCTCTTCACGCAAGTACTGCCTCGGCTCCACCTCCTCTTCCTCTTCTTCTTCCTCTTCCTCTGGGTTTGGAAGGAACTGTGCAGGTGGTCCTTCCTTCCTAGGTGGTTGTGGTGGTGGTGGGGGTCCAGCTACTACAGATGCCATGACTGAACAAGCAGAAACAGGTCTTCCTCTCACAAAGATGAAAGTCAGAGTGAGGAAAAAAGGTGGGGTTTTCATCATTTGGGAAAAAAAAAGTTCTAAACCAATGAAAAGTGTTATTTTCAGATCACATGACCTGTCACGCTTACGTTACTCGTCCCGCTGCGCGCCCGGAGCGCTTCCGGGGTGCTGCGCTTCGCGCCTCGGGTCGCGCCCAGGAGCACTTCCGAGTGCGCTAACGCGGCGCGTCATAAGACGCATTACGCAGTAATGCGATACGTCGCGCTTACGCGACGCGTCACGATGTTGTTCTCGACCGGGGCAGTTGTGCAAACGGAACGTTTCTCGGTGCGCGGATCGGGTCGCGGCACCAAATTGAGCTAACGGGAAGCTACCCGGTGCGCGGACCGGTAGCGAAACTAAAAAAAAATAAAAAAAAATTATATACATAAAAAAATTATATTAAATACATATATAATATATTTTTCCTTTAAAAGAAGAATACATTTTCCAGCTTTTAATATTTGCTATTAAAAAACCATTGAAATTCACTGAAAAAACCATAGGTTATAGACCATATATAGTTAGGAATTAGCATTTACAAAACCTTGAAAATTCACTGAAAAAACCATAGGTTATAGACCATATATAGTTAGGAATTAGCATTTATAAAACCTTATTTTACTCACACAAAACCATTGAAATTCGCATATATAGTTAGTTGCACTAACTATATATTTTGCGCACCCGCAATCCACTGCTGATGATGTCACATATTACATCATTCATGACATGGTCAGTGACATCACTGATGACATCACTGATGACATCTCAAATGACTTCACTGATGACATCACTGTTGACATCTCATTTGACATTAATGATCACATTACTGATGACATCATTCATGTGATAATACGATGAACCTCTTCAGACTCTAATATAACCTTATATACACTCAGTGTAAACAGACACTCACAGACTGTCACTCATCCATGGAGTTACTCACACACCTAGTCAGTCATGCAAAGAATCAATCACACCTCCATTTCCTCAACTATACAGTTATACACACCTTACTTATTCAAACATATACTAACACATATTTACTCTCTTATACAATCCCTGATACACGTTCACAATGATCCATACAGCCACTCACACATTCACTGGCTCTTATGCACAGTTATTTATATATGTCAACTCTCACATATACTGTGTTTTACATATGTTCTTACTTTGACATGTAGCACTGAGATATCCATTCACTCACCAATACACTCATGCACACAGTCAACCGCCCATACAGCTTTTTCCACATGCACTTTTGAACCCATACATCTAGTGAATCAACTGCTCACACATCTATGCACAGAGTCATACACCTCCCAACCAGCCACACACACACTCAGTCTCCCATACAAATACTTGGGCAACCAATCAATAACCCATACAGTTACTCATATAGCTACTGATCAACACATGCAGCAGTTTACAGAACAACAGACATAATGATGCACAAATTAAGACAGTTTAGTCACTAACCCATGCACTCAGTGAGACACATTTAATCACTCACTCATACAGTCAGTCATGCACCTACTAAATCCTTCATCCAGACACTTATACATCCACTCATTCTTCAATATGTAAGACATATTTTAACTTTACAGAAACATACAGTCACTGGATGTTGTTATCAGTGATGTCATCAGTGATGTCATTTGAGATGTCATCAGTGATGTCATCAGTGATGTCACTGACCATGTCATGAATGATGTAATATGTGACATCATCAGCAGTGGATTGCGGGTGCGCGAAATATATAGTTAGTGCAACTAACTATATATGCAAATTTCAATGGTTTTGTGTGAGTAAAATAAGGTTTTATAAATGCTAATTCCTAACTATATATGGTCTATAACCTATGGTTTTATCAGTGAATATATATATATTTTATTTTACCCAAGACCTCTCCTCACGGAAAGAAATGAGCCACACACATCGCAGGTAGGATTTCACAATTTATTTCACCATTCATAAAGCTCCGCTTTCCTCATGCATTTCGGCCGCACTCGGCCTTCCTCAGAGGAGGGGCTTTAGACATCAAATATATATATATATATAACCTACTGGCGGTCCCCACTAGGTAGTTATAGCTAGGACCTATTATCAATAGGAAATCCGCAACATTCTATTCTCAATATCTTTCGCGCCAATTGATGAATCTTCACAGGATTTTCATAACTGGTGGGGCGCTCCGTTCGGCTCCTATGCAGTAAGTCTCGGGGTAGTTTGTCAAGTGGGGGCCGAGAAAAAGGGGGGTCCCAAAACGTGTTTTCCCCATGCAATTATCCATAGGAACCTTTAATCGCAGCTACAGCCCAAACTGCTGAACGGAATTACACCAAATTTGGCAAAAATGTAGCCCTTGGTTCACACTTGTGCCTTTTGCTTAAATGGTGTAAATCCATTCAGGAGTTGCTGAGAAAATCAGAAGTAAAATCGCATATATATCTATGGCCGCGGTGGATCCGCGCACCCTATGCACACCCTGTGTGCATCCTTCCGATCACGAGCTGCATGCTAATTGGCTGTCAACTGGCTGTCAACACTCCAAACCAGGAAGTGTTGGCAGCCATTTTGTGCCTCGGTAGAAGCGAGGCTCAAGTAATCAGTGGAACAAGTGTGCAAAACGTATAAAGAGGGCAGGGTAGAAATACACTGACCCTCTAGACCTGCTTAGGTTTTTTTTTTAAAACAACAAAATGCATGCAGGGTACATGGATCCTGCTTTAACAAAAATTAAACCGAAGTGCGCTACTTTAATAATTAGCCTTCGGGGCAAAAATATTAAATTTGATGGGGGGGCCCAGGGGGGCCCCCAGACCCGGGGACCATTAGCCCCTGGGGCTACAAAATAAATGGCTCAAAGCCCCCCAAGCCCCGGGGACCACCACCCCCAGGGCTTTTTATATTGTGGGATGGGGGCTGCATGGCCCCCCTCTTGGAGCCGTCAAGGGCCCTGGGGACCGCCACCCCACAGGGCCAGCTCCTGCAGTGTTTCATGGTGCCCACCCCCGGGACACTGCTGTTTGCTATGGCAGGGCGGGAGCCGAGGCTCCCGCTCTTTCATAGCAAACTTGGTTTGGATTTTGAAAGAGAGAGCAGGGAAACCTGCTCTCTCTTTCATAATGCAAGTCATATTGCTTTTCCACACGGGGAGCTGCATGTTAGCAGCTCCCCTTGTGGAAAAGCAATGCCGGCTCCTGAAGGATGCGGGGAGCCAGCTGGGACCATGGGGGCATTGTGGCTCCCCCCACTGTCCCCAACGTTGTATATAGGCCCCGGGGGTGGGGTCCCCGGGGAGAATAGAAATTAGTGATAGGTGCAATTTTTTTTTTTTACGGTCAAATTAGGAGTTGCGCACCCAGCATGGCGCTCAGCGCAGCCCAATGGTGTGCTGGGTGCGCGACTCCTACACAATGGGTGCCCAACTCCAAACGCATTGGGTGCACAACTTCTAACGCCTTGGGTGCACAACTCCTAACGCGTTTGGTGCACGACTCCAAGCAAAAAAAGTAATATTTTTCAGATATACATCAAGCTTATGTGTTTAGATCTTGGGTGGCTCTAAAAAGAGCCGTTGTGTTTATTGAGAGATTTTGGTAAGTAAGTACCTATGCAGAGTCTAAAGTTGATGAGGAAGACTCTGTTACCCTCATCTGTAAAATGTACACCATCTCTCCTGTGAATGCCATCCTTATTGAAATGCAAATTGTTTTTTTTTGTTGTTTTATGTCCTCATCTCCACCATGGTTGTAATCTGCCAAATCTCTGAACAGGGAAGAAAGGCATATAGTGGTGCTGACATGCTGACTCAGTCAAAGACTGGTAGGGGTACAAACGGTACGTGAAGCTGCCATGACCCTACATCTATGTCGTGCACCCTGCCGATCCTGACACCTTGTTACTTGTTAGACAGATACTAACCATAAGCCAATTACCACCATTGCTTATATCCACCAGTACGCCAAAAGAGAAAGGCAAAGTTGTTTAGCAGGGTTAGCAGGGAGAGTATAACTTGGCTTCGTAATCATCGGACCTGGGGGAAAAAGAAAAAAAAGAAAGAAGAAAAAAAAAAACAGCACGACTAATGTGACCAATCAAGTAGATGCCAAAAAGCATTTTTTTTGGTTTCCCAGCCCTGGCGAGATTTAATTTTGATATTTGTAGCATTGAAGTACACCAGTCATGTAGAGATGGAGGAGAAGCCTCTTTCCATTGCTTGCGGATTTCTCTACGGGCCACCAAGATAGAGTAAAACAAGAGGTTTTTAGCAGGGCTTCGCTTCTGATCTACTACACCGAAGATTACTAGCCGAAGATCAATAACCACTGTGAACCCAATGGAGGATGTAAGTTTGTTGCTAATTAGATCCCAAAAAGACGTCAGAGGTGGGCAGTCATAGAACATGTGTACACCGGGCACATGCAACCGGGTCCCACGTTGAAATTTGAGACAACCTCTGAGGGGAGTAGTAAGCCCTATGAAGGGTAAAAAGGTGGTTCCTGCGGAGCCAGGCTGGTTTGACTAGGTCCCACAAAACATTACAGGACATTAGCCATAGATCGTTCAAGTTCAGGGAAGGCATCAAGGAACCCCACAGTAGGTTTGGGAGATGGAATTCCCCATCGATCTCTTCCAAGATTAAATTGTACCATAGGGAAACTTCCTTAGATTCTGATGGTTTATCAAGCAAAGAAGATTCCAGTTGGCTACCTCCCCCTAGAGGCGTGTTGTAACAACGGGGGGCTCTAGCTGACTGTGCTTGGGCCCAGCTTGAAATTTGCATATACTTCAATCTGGAGAAGTTAGGGCCCACCTTGATCGCTAGATGTTCCCAGGAAAGCATGGTCCCTTCCACAAACAAGTCACCCCATGTTGAAATTCCGGCGTCTTTTAGTGGGATTGCCAGTACATCGTTTGTCCAACTAGGAGCAGTAGGGAGATCCAATATAGGAGATCTATTAGAGTAGTATCCTAGTTTGGTTGCAGCTCTAAGATTGAACCAAGTTCTTGCTAGGCCCTGCAGCACTTTCAATTTAACCTTTTTGAAAAATTTGGGGTCACCAAACTTAAAAAGAAAACCCGACTGCCCAACTCCTTCACCCTGTAGTAAAGCCGTAAATATCATCCCTATGCCTTGGTCTGATGGGATTTTTAGCAACATTCGTGCGTGTATCATCTGAAAGGCCCACGCATATATCTGAAGGTCAGTACCGGCCAAACCACCTTTCTCCCTACGACGCCTTATTTTCTTCCAAGCTATTCTTACACTTTTATTTTTCCAAATAAATGACGAGATGTCACTCTGCATCTGCGCCATCAGTGATGTGTCAAAATAAAGTGGTATGGTTTTGAAGATAAAAGTCAACTTAGGTAAAATGGACATTTTCACTAGATGTGCACGACCCAGAACTGTCAGAGGGAGATGTCCCCAAGACCCCATTAACTTTCGGCAATCTTTAGCAACTATAGCAAAGTTGGTAGAAGCAATCAAGTTGATATCTTGAACGATTCTTAAACCAAGATATCTCAAATTACTACTTAGTAGCTCATTAAAACCTGTTACATCGCTATTCCATGCCATAATTTCAGTTTTGGAGGCATTTACCTCGTACCCTGAGATTTTCCCAAATTCCAGTGCTAGGTTTATGGCTTCCAGGAACGCGGTACTGATCTCTGATGTCATGATCATAATGTCGTCTGCATACAGGGACACCCTTTTTTCCCAGTCTCTTTATTTAAAAGGCTTGATGTTATTGTCCTCACGAATTTTTTGAGCAAACGGCTCTATATATAGATCGAAAATCAGAGGGGATAAAGGACACCCTGCCGTGTACCCCTTATGATAGTAAATGGTTCGGACAGGCCGCCATTGACCAAGACTGATGCAGATGGATTATGGTAAAGGAGTTTCACCGCTCTGCGGAAAGCCCGGCCCACGCTGAATTTTTCCAAGGCCCCCGACATGTACAACCAGTTGACCCTGTCGAAGGCCTTGGTGGCATCCAGCGTGAGAATTGCCAAAGGCATAGAGGAACTTGTCGCCATGTCGATTGCTCCTATTAGGTCGTACGTCAGCTCAAAGAGCTGGCGACCCTTAACAAAGCCCTTCTGGTTGGAATGAAGGACTGCAGGGGCAACCTGGCCCAGCCTCTTAGCCAAGAGGGACGCAAAGATTTTGTATTCGGCGTTGAGAATTGAAATGGGGCGGTATGATCCGCAGTCAGTGCTAACCTTGCCTGGTTTCAGAATAAGTGTGATGGATGTGTTGTTCCAGGAAATAGGAGGTAAAACTCCTTCCTGCAGTATTTGATTGAATAATACAGCAAGAAAAGGAGCAATTTCACCCACAAGGTGCTTATATATCTCGGCCGGCAAGCCGTCAGGCCCCGCCGCCTTACACCCCTTACTATTTTGTATCGCAATCACCTCCTCTTCTTCCGTGATCGTCTTGTCTAGGGATGCACTTTGTTCTGGGGATAGCAATGGTAATGAAATACTATTCAGCCACTCCTTTATACTTTCGAGGGAGATATTCTTGTCCTCCTGATAGATATTCTTGAAAAAATCTTTAAAGGCTAATCTTATTTCTAAATCCGAAGATATTGTCCCGGCGCTAGTTGGTGTGGAATCAATGTTGTTCCGAGTCCGATCGGTTCTGGACTTCCAGGCTAGCAGTTTGCCAGCCCCTTCTCCAAATTCTAAATGGGCTAGTTTACTAGCTTCCCATTTCTGGAGAATGCGCTGATTAAGCACAGAGGCCAGTTGCCCTTTAAGTTCCAGCAGCTTCTCCTGCTTAGCCAATGCAATGGGATTAGAGACATTACTGCAGGCCTCTAGTTCGGTTTGCATCAGTGACAGGTTGGCCTCTATGGATGCAACTTCTTGAGTGTACTGTCTCCTACGGAATACAATTTTATTCTTAATGACCCCTCGCAGGGAACACTTAAAGGCGTCCCATACAGTACTAGAGCTCGCAGAGCCGATGTTGATTCGCAAAAATTCTTGTGCTTCTGCTCTAATACATTCGAGATCATCGGAAGATGTAAGAAGGGACCGATCAAAAGACCATGAGCTGGCCAAGGATTGAGTCAAACCAACAAGATCTAAAGAAACTTCGGAGTGGTCCAACAGGTGCGATGGTAGGTAAGTGACATTCTTTACCGAATCGAGCAGGGCTCTACTTATTAAAAAGAAATCGATCCTAGATAAATGGTGGTATTTAAAATTGGAAAGAAAAAACGGGTTTCTGGCCCGCCCTTAGTCTCCAGATATCTATGAATCCGTATTGACACATAGATTTAAGTAAGAAAGCTCTGGACTTAGACAACGTTCGTTGTCGGCTAGATGAGGTCTTATCTAGCGAGGGGTCAAGTACGATGTTAAAATCCCATGCTATTATGACTGGTTCTGAGAAGTGCAAAAGTTCGGAAAATAGTGATTCTAAGGCAGAGGGATCATCCCGGTTAGGCCTATAATATCCAGCTATAGTTAAACGTGAGCCGCCTATAACCACGGTGGCGATAGCCCACCTGCCTGCGGAGTCTAGCTTCTGGGTTATGAATCTTGTGGTAATTGTTTTTTTAAAAAGAATAGTCACCCCCCTTGTAGTGATTGTTTGGGAGGTAGAAACAGACAGATCTATCCATCTGTTTTTGTTTTACCAGATCAAGCAGCTCAGCCTCAACTAGATGTGTCTCCTGAAGTATAATGACCTGCGCATCAGAATCCCGTAAGTATTGTAGAATCCTATTTGATCTGGGTTTGGTGCGCAGGCCTTTAATATTCCAGGAGAGAATCCTAAGATTACTCATGACTGGTAGAACTGGTTCAGCTGGACATTGCAGGCATACAGCCCTTAACCACTATCTGAAATACAATACCTGTCCATACTTGAAATGAAGAAAATAAAATTATCAACAACCAAATCGGAAATGAGGAATATTTTATGCTTTTTTCCAAGACCCTCCACACTCAAGTGAACCCTACCCCCCCACCCTTGAGGAGCCCTTGTACTATCTAACCGGAACATGTCCGGTTTATGGTACCCCTGACCCATTCTGAGCCCCTACAAAGCATTTTGACTATAATGTTGAGGACTAGATAATACTACCATTGTGGTTTTATCTGCTGTAACTCCACACTAAATCGAATCGGATCCCTTAAGGTGCAAGGTAGCAACCGTTGTGATTTTCACCTCTTTAGTTTATTCATTTTTTTCCCCTTTTACTCTTTCCTTTTTTTCCTTTTTTTCTTTTTTTTCCCCTCTTTTTCCCTTTTATTATAATTTTTTCACATATTCGCCCTCCCTTTTTTTTATTTTCATTTGCGAGAAGCTCCTTCCCTCTTACTAGTATGTTATATTTTCCATCTACAAAAAGATATATATTTTTTTATTGTATTATCGTGTTTGTTACGTTTTAGACATTTTTACATGTCACCCTATAAAAGAGAGGAAAGGACAAGAAGGAGGAAGAAGATGGAGTAACTGGTAAAGTCAGGAAAGTCAAAAACTGTTAAACCCCAACCTCTTTACCTAGAAAAAAAAATAATGCTCCCATACTCTCAGCCTGAACCCCCCTCGGCCCCCTTGGCTCCACCAAAGGTCCTCAGTAGCTCATCTGCAGCCTGAACTGAACGGATGTTAAACATTTTGTTGTTAAACATAATCTTCAGAGCTGCAGGAAAACCCAACTGCATTGTCGCACCTAGTTTCCTGAAGGCCTCCATCCTACCCAATTCCCACTGCCTATCTAGGGTGGCCCTTGATAGATCAGATCTTATTTGGAAAGTGAAGTCTACTCCTGATAAAGATTTTTGTTTGAGGGCTAGGGTTAAGGATATGCGGGCACATGCATCAACGGATCATTTTGCGATTCGATATTTGCGAAAATTAGGGAATCGCAAATATCGAATCGCAAAATGGTATGCGTCAATTTTTTCGCAAATTTTATGCGATTCGGTAAAAATCGTTATTTTTACCGAATCGCATAAAAATGTGAATTCTTAATTGCGAATTCGCATTTTTGCGAATTCGCTAATTGCGAGATCACATACATGATGCATCTCAATGCAATTACTGCCAGGAAGCTGGGGAAGCAATCAAATGCACCTGAATCAGCATTTGTACTGCAGGAGAGATTTCTGGCAGTTGGAGCTTGGTCTGTTTGAAGTGTAGGAGCCTGTGTTCACCTCTGAAGCCATGGAGTCTGAAAATTTGACAGAAGAACAGCATGCAAGGAAAAGAAAAGTAAAATTTAGTGAACAGGAATTAGAGATATTAATAGAAGACGTGGACAGGATCAGTTGATTGGCAAACTGTCCCTTAAGGTGCCTGAAGGGGTAAAAAGAAAGCTGTGGATGGCAATACAATCCAAAGTTAATGCTGTAGGTGTAGCACACAGAGACATCATTAACCTGCAGAAAAGATGGTATGATTTGCGCAGTCGCGCAAAAGAAAGACTTGCGACCCGCATTAAGTCTGCCAGAAAGACTGGTGGAGAAACACCCAAAGACAAGCCAACTACACCCCTAGAGGACCTTGTTGAGGGAACCCTTTCTACAGAAGCGGTGATTGGATTAATAGACATTGACACCTCAGAGCTACCAGGAACTTCTCAAGGTAAAGACGCATTCTGTGGTGTTTGTAGTAATTTGTGTGTCAGCTTGCTATTTGAAAGTACATTAACAGTGATTTTGTTTTGTTTTACAAACTTCTTCAATGTGAGAACCAAGGATGTGTTTGTCAAAATGCTTTACCTTGTAGCTGCAATGCATCTTGGTACCTGTAGTTTTTGTCATTTGCAGAAATTTTTTGTGCAATGTGTTTGTTTAAAAAAAAGCATAACAGTAGAAATAGGTAAAAAAAGTATGCTTTACACATGTAGTGAATATATCCGTGACTAACTTTATTTAATGACACATAAAGTTCCTTTCACACATACTAATAAAATTTCTGTACTCTTTTAACCATAGATGCAGATCTGGACACACAATTCATAGACTTTGCTGAGTCTTTCACTGAGGATTTGCTGAATTCTTTAGAAAGTCAGTCTGAAGCATCCTCGCCAACTGTCCAGAGAAATAATCCACGTCACAGAGTACGTCAACTACCAGAGTCAGACAGCGATGTACAACAAAATGATAGTGTTACAGTCCAAGTTACTCCTCCAAACCCAGCTCCTCCACAAAGACAGCTTGGCAGACGTCAAAGATTGCAGCAATTCTTTAGTCGAGGACACGACATGGACAGCGCAGATCAAATAATGATGATGACCCCAGTGACAGTGTGGTAGAATTGAAACTTTTAAAAGTCCAGCGTCTGCAAGGAAAGGACATTAGGGTCATTAAAAGAAAAATAAGTAACATGAGTGATGATTTCAGTGCCATCAGTGGAAGTTTAACACAAATATCTGCACTAATGGGAAATGCCCATGTGTTGTCCTCTCAGAAACTGGACCGTATAGCAACTTCAATTGATTCCATGTGTGCAACAATGAAAGCACAATATTTACTGCAGTCAAAAAGGTCAAAAAGATCAAACATCTCTATGCTTTCAAGTAGCAGGGCAATGAATAGAATGTACATGAGCACAGCACAAATTGTAAAGAATGTAGTTACAATGCAGATGGGCCTGACAAAGTGCTATGGTGATATTTCCAAGGCGGTGTCCTCACTCATGACTTACACACATAACATGCAAGTTATGAGAAATAGTGAAATGCCAGAGGAAGATGAGGTGAGGTATGTTGGGACCAATGTAGCAGAGCAAGAGAGTAATAGTCAAGTGGTGGAACGCCGCAGCAACAGGAAAAGTTCTAAAGGAACCACCATGACCAAGGGCATTGAACATGTCACAAGTAAAGCGTTAGGAGTGAGAGTTAGAAGGAAATAGCATGGTTTCAAAAATTACGTGAAACATTTGACATCATAAGACTTATGCTTCTCAAAAGATTACAACAACTCAATACCTGTTACTTTTCTTTCTTCAAAATCAATTATGATGACAACATTTTTTTTTCAAACTGTTCACATTAACCTTAATAAACAGAACATTTTGCCAAAATAAATGCATTGCATGTGTCATACCTTGGTTAAAAGTAATGTTAAGTGATCTCTGATCTCCTTCTCCTGCCCTCTGCAGCGTCTGGTCCATGTATTCTGGCCTGGGGTTGTTGGGGTTGGTTGTCATTGTTTTGCAGGACATCCTCAAAATCTAATTCAAGACCTCTCTTAGTAGCTACCTTGTGCAGCATGGCACATGTTGCAACTATCTTACAGCAAACTTCAGGGCGATATTGTAGGGCACCTCCTGTTTTGTGCAGTATGCGAAATCTAGATTTCATGACTCCAAAGGTTCTTTCTATGACATTGCGTGTTGCAATATGGGCATGGTTGTACAGTTGCTCCTTGCGAGTAGTAGGTGTCAGATAGGGTGTGAATATGAATGATCTGATACCATGCGCACTATCACCTAGAACACATGAAAAGGGGTCATAACAAGCTATTAGTGCTAATGAAAATAATCCATTCACTACTTTAATTAAATTCCATAATAATCACTTACCAAGCAAATAACCATCACCGAATTCTCCAGCCAACAGTCTACCATGAATAGCACTGTGTCTAAAAATATAGGAATCATGAGCACTTCCAGGAAAGCTAGCAACAAGATCTGTTACAATTGTTTTAGAGTTACATATAGCTTGAATGTTCAGTGAATGGTAACATTTCCTATTGCGGAAAATGTACTCATTGTCAGAAGGAGGACAAATAGGAATATGTGTGCCATCTATGAAGCCTATGACATGTGGAAAATGTGCCAAGTTGTAAAAGTCTAACTTGGTCTGAAGCAATTCCTGGGCAGTTGTAGGGAAAGAAATGTAATGCCTTATCCTTTCCACCATAGCATCTAGGAAATTATTAAAAAACCTAGACAGTGAACTCTGGGACACCCCACCAGCAACAGCTATGACACCCTGAAAAGACCCAGAGGCAAGGAGGTGGAGTAAAGAAAGTAACTGAACATGAGTAGGTATGGCTTGGGTCCTACGTGTCTGCTTCTGCAATATTGGGTCCAAATCTGCAATCAACTCTAAAATAGAATCACCATTAAGCCTATACGTGTCATAAATCGCTGGCTCTGTCTTCCCAAATAAAGTTATGCGCAATCTAAATATTCAATCACTAATCAACCTTCTCCTCCTAGCAGCAGCTCTCAACCTCATCCTACATGCAAATACAATGACTGCAGCCATAGTGAATGTTTCTATGATGCATTTGTGTTACCCTTATATGCCTTTCTAATCACTGTCACCTCATTTTCTATTTTGGAAAAAAATACCACCAGCTCAGGCCACTTCTAAAAATAAGAATCGCAATATGCAATTTCTAAGAAAATCGCAAATTGCGATTTTTCATGCATACACATTTTTGTACAAAATTGCGATTCCTTAATTTTTGCGAATTAAAGTAGAAATCGCAAACACATTTGCGATTACAAAATTTGCCAAATGTACTTTCACATTGATGCATCCCAAAATACTATTTTGCATTCGCAAACAGCCGATTTCTGCGAATCGCACCATTTGCGAATGCAAAAATGAATGATGCATGTGCCAGATGGTCCTTTAATGTGTAGGTGTGAAAGTTTACTAGGATCTTTCATGGCTTAGTCCTCTGTGGGTTCCGCCTGAAGGGGTCCCTATGTATCCGCTGGATGTCAGCAGCTAACTCCTCTTCAGAGTGATCTAAATTGAGAGATTTCTTTAGAAGTTGAATAATGTAGGCCTTGATATCTGAACCTTCACTGCCTTCTGGCACGTTCAAATTGCGAACATTGCTTCGCCTCGCATTGTTTTCCAGGATCTCTATTCTGTCTGCCAGAGCAGTGTCCTCTCTTTTTAATGTAACAATTTCCTCCTTAGCATTATCCAATTCAAGAGACATCCCTGCAACTGTTTCTTCCAGCACTCCAGTTCTCGAAAACAGACCGTCAATCTTGCTGTCTAAAGACTCACAGTAAGATCTGATCTCCCTCTGGATTATTGTTGACTCTTCAAATCCCCGTTTAATGTCAGCTGACAAATTGGAAAACATAAGCAATAATGAGGAGACTGAGAGATCTGGAGGCATGCTGGCGGAGGAGACAGGGGGGCTAGGAGGGGTATCGCAGGTGGAAGAGGAATTAGGAATAGTATGCAGTGGGATATTCAGATTTGCATTTAAGTGCCCCACTAGACTTTGACTTTGACTTTGACATCCCAGAACGTCAGGCTCAAGGCCCATGTCTACCTCATGGCATACATGCTCACCCAGATGACTACGCTCCTCTACTTCGACAAAACTGCTTGGTGTGGCAGGAGTTGCCGGTGCCGCACTGATCTCCGAAAGAGATACCACCGGAGAGCCACTAACACTGATATTGGTTTCGGCACTAGGATCTACCGATGGTTTAGTGGATGAAGTAATATTCAAGGTAGAGTTGACATTTGTCAGAGAAAGGCTGGTGGATGTAGCCCCCGCCCCAGGTTGAACTTCATTGCAAGCCACCTCCATATTGACAGATGTATAATCAAATGAATCCAAGCAACCGGACTAAGCGGTAACCGTGGATAGACCTGGGGGGGGGGGGTACTCACTGAAGGGGGGTAGCTCTGAGCAAGATCTAACACCTGAGGAATAGCCTTGAAATAAGATCGCAAAAATGGTGTTATCTTAGAGCAGGAATCAAGGACCACTTTAGCTGACTTAGACTTTTTTGCGCGTTTAGCTTTCACCTCAGTAGAAAGGTATGAAGAGGTTTTAGAAGGCGTTTTAGTAGTATTAGTTGTTTTGGTCAGCTCGAAACCCACTTCAGTGGTACCCTGGGCCGCTCTCCCAGACTCCAGCCTAATTAGTGACTGTGCTCCAAATACGGGGGGTCCACTCCTGTCCACCTTCTTCTTACTAGATGTACCCCCCTGTTTTAGTTTTTGCTGCCTGGATTACCTCTACAGCCCCTGCTAGTGATCGCCGGCTGTAGATTAGGGGGGGTTACAATTGGATAGAGGCGGGAGCTTCTAAGAGTGGTTACTCATGGCGAAATTAATATAATACAGCCCCCCGCTCTACGCTGGGACCCGACCCTGAATCAAGCGACCCCTCTACAGGTGTCAGGAACAGATTACTATCAGCTGACCCCCCCTCCTAGCTTCCCCTAAACCTCCTGTGTTCTTCCTGAAGGCACCGGTAGCGCAGGAGCTGCTGCTGCTGCTATGGCTGCTGTAGAGGCTGGGGCAACTGCTGCTGTTGTATCGGCTGATTCAGTCCCAACGGTCTCAGCCTCCTTCCCCACAAGCACGCTGGCACGAAGGTCTCTACGGAGAGACCGCAAGTGTCTCCCTCGGCGAAGCTCCAGGGCGGCCTGATGCCACGGCCTCGGCCTCAATCCTGACGGCGGCTGCAATGTCGGCTGATTTGCCGGGATTCGGAGGATCGCTGAACAAGGCTGGAGCACGCCCCTCTCTAGACACATAGAGAGGGAAAAATGACCGCAGACGCGGTCTGGTTCGTGAAAGCAAACTCTTGGTGTTTTGAATAACTCGGTGATCCGGTAACTCGGTAATTCTTTAATTCTCGAAACAGCAGAACGGAGTTACTCTGGGTTCTCACGCCGAAGTCCTCATTCACTCATGGCAGTAGAAAGCTTAACGCTCCGCAAGGGCTCAGAGCGGAGTACCGCGGCAGCTAGCGTACTGCCGCCATGTTCCTCACTATATAAGTATCAGAAATGCAGATTGTTGTGGTAATTGGACCCCATCCTATAATCTATGAGAAAAGCAGAAACAGCGTTATTGACATGTTTCTTGGATTTTTCAATCTGTGGGCAAAATTGATTGGTCCAGTTCCATTTCTGTCTTTGGTGTATGTAAGAATAGACAAAGCCAGTTTGGGGAAAAAGTGACATCAATTCTCCAAAGGTGTCCTTCATAAGCATTTCCAGACCTACCTCAGTCAAAGTACCTAGGTCATTGCCACCACAGTGCACAATTATGAGATCAGGGTGTTGGAGATGCAGGAAGGATTTAACCAGTGGCATCAATTGGTGCTACTTTAATCCTCTCTGTCCAATCCACTTAATTTCTACATATGGCAAAGCTAGTTCTCTGTCAATACCTCTGTTTTCTGCATACCTTTGGCTCCAGAAAATATAGCTGTGTCCCATAATCCACACTCTAAGCCTCTTGAAGGGAGGTCTGGATGCACTCAGAAGGTGTCTGTATGTGAAATGGCAGTTTGACAACTAAGATTTTTCTAAAATGGTGGATTAGATGCAACTTTGAAAAAAGAAAAGAAATGATTGGCTGTTTGAGTACATTCTAGACTGAAAAGTAGGATGCATGTTTCTGGTTTTTAAAAGCATGTTTCTTATTGGATAACAAAAACTATTTGAAAGGTACATTACATAGGATAAGGTGATATTTTGCAAAGTCAAGCATACTTGCTGTTTGGATTAGCAACATTGTGTGCTGAACTTGTGACCTCTGTGCTCAGTTGAGCGTTCCATGAACTGTTACTATGGTAACAGGCAGTAAGCAGATTGGAGGTAGGGTTCAAACGTACGTCAATTGGAAAGGGTTGAAATGTGTCACCAATAGAAATGTGTGTTAGGTTTTGAATTAATATGGGAAGCAATGTGATTTGATATTTACATGTATATGTGTGTAGAATGAGAGAGAAAGTTTGCCATTTTTTGGTTTTGCTAAGATCAGTGCAGTACAGAGATTCTGTATAAGAAAATACATCTGGTATGTGACTGACATACTTCTTAATCTACAAATCAATTTGAAAGGTGAATTATTAATTTGTGAGGGGTTGTATGTGGTGCCTTTGTTTTTAATAAGAGTAATGAGTGTCTCCTCCTAAAGTCCAGGGAGTAGTCTTGCTTGTCTAGAATCATATTGTGAGTCTGTCTGCATTTGGGCAACCATTGTGAGAGAAGCATTTGGTAACTTCATGTGTTTGCTGACAGATAACTGCTTTAAAACCTGTCATGTTGTCAAGTTTTAGTAGCATTAGAAGCCAGACATTGGTTATGCAATTGCAAAATGTGTCAGGCGTTCATAGTAGAGTGCAGTACTGAAATATGTAGAATGTGTGCAGTCACCTTACCCCTTCCAGAGTAGTGAATATGTTTTGGTAAAGTCCAAGGGAAAGTGTTGCTTGTCTAGAATCACACTGTGAGTCTGTGTGCATTTGGGAACCATTGTGAGAGCATCATTGGGTACTTCATGTCTTTGCAGACAAATAATTGCTTAAAAACCTATCCTGTTCTCAAGTTTTGGTAGAATTAGAAGCAAGTCATTGCTTATGCATTCACAAAATGAGTCAGGCTTCCACACTAAAGTGCAGTACTGAAATTTGTAGAATGTGTGCAATCACCTTACCCCTTCCAGACAAGTGAATGTTTTTTGGTAGCATTAGAAGCCAGTCATTGCTTATGCATTTGCAGAATGAGTCAGGCATACACAGTAGCAGTGCTGTAGTGAATTGTGTAGAATGTGTGCAGCCATCTAACTCCTTCCAGACTAGTGAGTCTCTTCTGGTAAAGTCCAGGGAATAGTCTTGCTTGTCTAGAATAACACTGTGAGTCTGTGTGCATTTTGGGCAACCATTGTGAAAGAAGCATATGGTAACTTCAGGTCTCCTTGTACTATACTAATCATTCAGTCAGTACCCAAGTGCAGTGATCCAAGTTACTCCCCTTGCGCTCCTCTATTGACCCTTTCAGCACCATGTACTAATCCATTCACTGCTGTAAGACATAACCAATTATACATTTACCCAGTGTCTCTCCTTATACTACTCTAATCATTCAGTCAGTATCCAAGTACTTATATAGCGAGCCAGGCCTTAGCACATGGACTGCTTCAAACTCCTATGCATTATGCATGTATTCCTTTAACCACCCACACACTTGTGTTTCAGGCCTACAATTCCCCAGTCAGTATCCATACACTCCTGAAAACACCCTGTTACTGCCCTTGCATTCCTCTCATGTACTAACCCATTCACTGCAGTAAAAAACAACCAATTATAAATTTACCCAGTGTCTCTCCTTATACTACTCTAATCATTCAGTCACTATCCAAGTACTCATATAGCGAGCCAGGCCTTAGCACATGCACTGCTTCAGACTCCTATGCACTATGCATGTAGTCCTCTAACCACCTACACACTTGTGTTTCCGGCCTACATTCCCTAGTCAGTATGCATACACTCGCGCAAATACTCTGTTACTCCCCTTGCGCTCCTCTAGTGACCCTTTCAGCACCATGTACTAATCCATTCACTGCAGTAAAATAAAACCAATTATAAATTCACCTGGTTTCTCTCCTTGTAGTACCTTAATCATTCAATCAGTACCTAAGTACTCATGCAGTGATCCAGGGCTTTAGCACATGGACTGCTATAAGCTCCTATGCACTATACATGTAGTCCTCTAACCACCTACACACTTGTGTTTCAGCCCTACAATTCCCCAGTCAGTATGCATACACTCCTGCAAACACTCTGTTACTCCCTGTGTACTCCTCTAGTGACCCCTTCAGCACCATGTACTAATTCATTCACTGCAGTAAAGTACAAACAATTATAAATCAACCTAGTGTCTCTCCTTATACCACTCTAATAATTCAATCAGTACCTAAGTACTCATGCAGTGATCCATGGCTTTAGCACATGAACTGCTACAAACTACTATGCACTATGCATGTAGTCCTCTAATAACCTACACACTTGTCTTTCACACCTTCAATTCCCTAGTCAGTATCCATACACTTCCAGCAAACACCCTGTCACTCCTCTTGCACTCCTCTAGTGACCCTTTCAGCACCATGTACTAATCCATTCATTGCAATAAAATACAACCAATTATAAATTCACCCAGTATCTCTCCTTGTAGTACTCTAAACATTCAATTAGTTCCTAAGTACTCATGCAGCGATCCAGGGCTTTAGCACATGTACTGATTCAAACTGCTAGGCACTACGCATCTAGTCCTCTAACCACCTACACACTTGTATTTCAGGCCTACAATTACCCAGTCAGGATGCATACACTCGCCCAAACACTCTGAATACCTCAGAATGGCCTTTTGAGGTTAAAGTTTAACTTTTTTCTCTGGTTTGTGTGCGCTTTCTAATGATACTTGTGTCTCGCACTTGATATTGGCCCCTGTGTCTTTCACCCTAGACTACTTCCCCTCCGGTTCTATGTCGAACCGGATTAGGCCTCATCGCATTTGGTATACTTTTGAATGCGAGCGCGAGAGCACATCGCTTTCACGCTCATACCTTGCGCCCCCATCACAACTCGGGTTCATTCCTGATCCCGCACCATCACATTTGGTATACTTAACGCGAGCGCAAGAGCACAGCGCTTACACACTCAAACCTACTACTTCCCCTCTGGTTCTATGTCTAACTGGATTAGGCCTCATCGCATTTGGTATACTTTTGAACGCGAGCACGAGAACACAGCGCTTAGACGCTCATACCTTGCGCCCCCATCACAACTCGGGTTCATTCTCGATCCCGCACCCTCTCGCCAACACTCCGTCTCGGCACAACGAAGACCGATTCAACATGTTTGTGCAGCTTCTCTGGCCCCCTCAACGCGCGTAGCTGCACTTGAGGAGGGCCGGGTTACATTAGAGGAATTCACCTTCGGAGGGTCGGGTTACATTAGAGGAATTCACCTTCGGAGCGATTCTCGGTGGTCGGTCGTTTGAGAAGAACGGTCTTGATCATTTTGTATTCGAACAGCTTCTAATCTTGCTTCATTAAAAAAAAAATTATGCCAGAAACCTTCACGGGAGTGTACTCAACAACTTTCCAAAGTTTCATGGCGATCGGATGAATGGTGTAGTAATGCATAAAGGACAAACAGACAGACAGACAGACATACATTCGCTTTTATATATGAAGATGTGTTTGTATAGTAATAGAAAAGTAGAATTTATACATTTATTAAAATACATGTATTTAAGTTTATTTTTTACTGATATTGTTTATCATCATTAAAATAAAGTTATCATGCCTGAAAAGTATTGGATGACCAACATCATGTGAGTAAAAAGAAAATGTCTTCCGGTAAGACAACAAAAACATTCATGAAAAAACTTTCAATGCCTAGAAACAGTGTGCAGCATGTGCAAACTACTGAGAATGGTTCAACCAGAAAAAAGAATATGAATAACAGGAAAGGAAAAAATTCAAAAGATTCGATGTATGGTAAAAGAAGCCAAAATCAGTATGAAGAAATCCGTAAAAAAATAAATTATAATAGAGTGGTTTCTAACTTTCTCAAAGATGTGAAAAAATATAGAATTTGAGCACTATTTTAAAAAAAGAAGAAGCATATTGTATCCATTGTTCAAAAGGCTCTTGAAGTAAAAATTCAACTATTAATTTTAGATTTAAACAGAATCCGATCACTAGATAAACCAATCCATTTAATGAAGGCCAAAAGTAAGAGTAAAAGAGTAATTAACAGAACTCATTTTTGTGATTTTTTGTAGGTGAATGGAAACACTGTTCAAGTTCTGAACCCTTTCTTTAATGAAGAGATTTATTTTCAGACCAATAATTTATTGCATGCAGTTGATACCAGTGGTCGAGTTTATGAGGTTAGAAATGGTTGCCCAATTGAGAAAGAGTAGATGGTTCCCAGAAATGCAGAAGAAGTGTTAGCTGGTGAAGTTCTGGGGAGACGTCCAAAAGCCCCCGTGTACAACTTGGGATTGCAGTAGTATGTGTAGTGTACGACAAGAATCTATTGATATTTTAAGCAATTTCTTACGAGAATATAGTAAAAAACGTGTTAAACAAATGATTAAGATATTGCAAGGACTAGACCCTTGCAGAGTGAGAACAAATACTAGTTTGCAAGGTAATTCTCTGGCTTGTCTTTCTAGAAAAGTATGTCGAAGTGTTTTTCACCATTTCAGGATGTTATCAGTACATCATTCTCAAATGCGGAAGTTAGTCAGAAGATTCTATTATGCAAAAGGTCCAGCACTAATGTTAAATGAGTTGAACAGTGCTGTTTTGCATGGGTCAGTATCAGATGTGAAGAAGGTTTGTGATGAAATTGAGTTTTGTTACTTTGGTCCTGAACAAGAGAGTGCAGAAACTGACACATTAATAGAAGAAAATATTGAAGAGAATGTGCAACATAGTACTACAAAAATGTTAAAAGAACAAATTACAAAGTTTAAGGGGATTTCAGGTGAAAGGCAAATTATTCTTCTATTTGTTTTCGGCGAACTCACTATAAAAATCAGACTAGGGCTGTTGATCTGTTTCTAAAAAGTGAAAGAGGAAATAATTATAAGTGGAAGAAAACATTGTTATAATACATCAGATGAGAATAAAATGCCTGCTAGAGCTGTGCATAATAATCTAGAGTTGGTGACTATTCCTCCAGAACTGATAGATTTAAATACCTATGAGTCTATTCTCATTCAATGTGTGCACCCATTTCAGGCTATTGTTCGTATGGAGCCTAAAACAGGTAAATTTCCTCCTTCAGATTTACAGAGAGGATTAAATGGAAGAGTTGTATCTTTACCTCTAGATTTAAAGAAAAATATTGAAACTGTTGGTGTAGAGAATGTAGAAAAGGAAGCACTAGTTATTCTAGTTAATGGTGTTCCTACTAGGAGTAAGAAAATCTGGCAAGAATTAGTGGATGATAGGAAAGTGCAAAAGGCAACATTGTATCTGATAAAAAACAATATAAAATTGTGTATGTGGGAGAAGAAGAAATACTCTTCGCAGAAGATGCTGAAACGTCAAGTGGACAAATTGAAAAAGTGGACATGTCCAGAAATGAAAAAATCTATGAAAATTACAGTGTACATCCACTTCATTCAAAAGAAGTGATGGGGAATACTATTGAGTTATTCCAAATGAAAAAAGCAAAGGAAAGTCCCATGAGTGTATGGGTAAAAAGCTTGGAAGCTCATTGTTTTCCGCGGTTGTTCCCAACAGGAAAAGGTGGACGATATGATGATCGACCTGTGCCTGCATCTGAATATCGTACAACAAGATTGCATGCAGAAGATCCAAGATTTCGACAATGTATCCTATATATATTTCATCTTTTGTTTGAGAGTGACTTGTCTGGACTTTCATATGCATTCAATCACATATTGAAAACAGGAGTACATCTTCAAAATGTTTCTGCAAAGGAATTTATGGATAACGTACATCAGAGAGATGATCATTTAGAATCTCAGCTGATTAATCTAATGGCATGTCAGCGTGGCACTAATGAGTATTAAAAAAATTGAATACAGGACACCTGGAGAATTGTGCTCTTTGGATCCTGTTATTGTATGCAGGTATTTCAATCATAGATTTGAAGCTATGATGTCTTTTATCTGCAATAAAAAGAATCCTCCTCTTGGAGAAGTTGTGGATTTCTTTTGGAGAAAGGAGTATCAAGGTCGAGGTGCTCCTCATATACATATGCTGATATGGATCAAAGATGCCCCCAAATTCAGGACTGATTCCTATGATACTGTTTTGTCTTTCATTGAAGAATATGCCACATGTGCCATACCCAAAAGCACAGAAGAATTAAGACAACAAGTCTTACGATTCCAAAGCCATCGATGTGGAAACTACTGTCGATGAAAGTACAAGTCTATGGAAAAGTTTTATTCCAAATGTCGTTTTGGATTTCCACGTCCTGTAATATCAAAAGGAAGAGTAAACAGTTTTATGTCAGCTATGAGACATACCATCACTAGAAAGTCTCCCAAAAATACCTACAATTTGAGAAGATGTGAAGAATCAAAATACATAAATGATTACAATCCAGTTATTCTCTCTATGTGGAATGCTAACATGGATATTCAGTACGTAGCTGATAATTCCATTGCTGTCGCTCGGTAAGTAACATCCTACATTACAAAATCAGAAAAGACGGAATTGAAAGAAGTGTGGGAAGATATTTCCCATGAGAAGAGTCTAAGTAAGAAATTATACAGTTTCAGTTTGAAGATGTTATCCCATCTAGAAATTGGTGCGTATGAATGCTCAGATCGGTTATTATCTGCAAGTTTATACTCCAAATCTAAAAGAATCATTTGGGTGAGTCTAGGTCTTGCTGCATCGCGAACTCGAGTACTTAAATCTCTATAAGAAATTAAATATTTAGCAGAAAAAGATCAGGAAAGTACAGATATTGTGAAAACAAATATGTTGGACACATATTATCCAAATAGAAGTCATCATATTGAGAACATATGTCTCTATGAAGTGCTGCAAAACTACACTTTTAAACGGAATACTACAGAAAACATCAATGATGGAAAATATGCATGATTGGTTCCGAAGGATGTTAGGTGAAACAAAAGAAAGGACATTTAATTAATCACAGGAAACTGAGTTGCAACACTCCTGATAAAGGGTAATTTTACTATTTAGCACTTTTGCAACTGTTCAAACCGTGGCATTCAGAATTGGAATTACTTGGAGATTTTCAGAGCTATGAATATTCCTTCAATGCTTGTAAAGATACCATAGAATGCACTGTTTTTGCAAATTATGTGAAAATGTTGAACAATGAAATTGATCAAGAAGCTACTATTGCAGCTGAGATTGCTAGAGACAGTTCTCAAGACAGTCAAAGTTCTGCTCCACTGAGTCAAGATCCACTAGGACGACCAATTGTTGAAAATGAAGCAGCAATCGCCATGAATGAGGTGGAAACAGCAATGCATCAAGCTCAATAAGATATTATGGACTTAGCCAACTTGGAAGAACAACTAAATGTTGAACAGAAAGAAATATATCAGCAAGTGAGACAACAGATTGAGCATGGATTTCTTCGTGAAAAGAAAGAATGCACATCATTTCAACCTATCCGAATGTATGTGAGTGGACAAGCTGGAACAGGAAAAAGTTTCTTAATTAAAGTAATCACCAGTTATCTGCAGAAAACAACTGACTTACATTAGTCTTGTGTTGTAACTGCTCCAACTGGGTAGTCAGCACAAAACATTAAAGGAATTACATTGCATCGAATACTTATGCTACCTCTGGAGCATGAAAACAAATTGAAATATCACAAGCTATCTGGAGAAGCTTGTTATGAAGTTTCAAAAGTGCTAAAGAAAATGAAACTTCTGATTATTGATGAGGTAAGCATGGTCTCAAACTTAATGCTTGCTTTTGTGCATTTAAGAATGCAGCAAATTCTTAAAATATAGTACGATGTCTTATTTGGAGGAAAACATGTCATAGTTTTTGGAGATCTACTACAACTTACCCCCGTAAAAGGACAACCAGTATTTAAAACACATGCACATTAATACACCAGAAAGTCTTTGGGTATTGTTGGAAATGTTATTATTTGGTCATATTCTGAATACAAAGAACTCATTACAAATATGCGACAGGCAAATGATGTTAACATGGCAAACAAGCTTTGCAGTGTCGATTACTTTCCAATTTGAATCCAAATGAAAATATAGTTCCTGAGAATATATATATGAAAATTGCAGAAAATAAACCTATAATCTGCTCAATGCCAACACTGCGCGAGTGTTCTATATTCAATGAACAACTTTTGAAGCTAGAAAATGAAGAAATAATAACAATGGAAGCCATTGATAAAATAGAGCATGAAGGAATCACTATTATTTTGACAGAAAAATTGAAAACAAAATTGGATTCTTTAGAAAAATTGGAACCTAAAACTGCTGGTTTAGAAAAGAATCTATATGCATGTATAAACTGTTGGGTAATTTTAAGGTGTAATTTGGAAGTAGAAAAAGGTTTAGTTAATGGAGCAATGGATAAAGTTGTGGATTTTGTTAATTATCAGAATAAAGATGGAATTGAATTTTTAAAAATTAAATTTGATCAGATTGAAGAAGTCAAACAAATTGGTCGTTGTTCAGTTCGTTTTTTGCTTGTTAAAGATTTATATGTCCATAGAAAACAGTTTCCACTTTCTCTGGCATATGCAGTGACTATTCATAAATCTCAAGGTGTAGACAGTGCTTTGGTGAATATTGGAAGTACCGTGTTTAAAGAGGGTATGGCGAATGTTGCTTTGTCCTGAGTCAGAACTTTATCTGGTTTGTTTTTGTTGATTTTGATGACACAAAGATTACTGCAGGTGCAAACTGTGTAAAAGAGTATAATAGGTTAAGAAGAGCATATGCTCCCAATTTAGCGTGTGGTTAGGTCAAAAAAGAAGGTATGAGAATATCTTTAGTGAATGTATTGAGAAGGAAAAAAAACAAGATAATGTTGTTATTGCAAGCAGAAAGAAAAAGGACTCTGTTGAAGAGATTGTTGGTTATCAGTTTGAAAATAGTTCATGTATCAACTGCTATGCTAATGTAGTGATCAATGTTTTATTTCTTAAAAGTTTGCAACAGCAGCTTATGGAGAATCGGGAAAAAATGTTGTTCCTGGTTACATTCTGTTTATGAAAAATTGAGAACTGATCAAAGTAAAATGTAAAGCGTTTCTGATATTCATAATCTTCTGGATATATGTTATGGTTCTACACAATTTACACAAAATATCCAACAAGATGCTCAGGAATTTCTAATGTGTATGCTTACCGTATTGGAAAATGAATGCATAGAAATTGAAAATCTTTTTGGCCTTTGTTATAAATGGGAACATCAATGTGAAAATTGTATGTTTACATGTAGCACTAACATAGACAAAGAAAGATTTATATATTTGACATTACCAGACTGTAAATCAGTGTCTTTCAACAAACTAGTTAAAGCAGCAAATCAAAACATGGAGTGTAGCCAATGCAAATCAGAAATGTTATCAACATTATTTATAGAAAGATATGGACAAGATATAATTTTAATGATGCAACGTTGTACAGCTGATGGAAGAAAATTGGAAACGTTACTAAAACATGTTGTAGCGAGTCAACTATCAATATCAGGAAGAACTTTTTGTAGCAGTAGCAATAATTTTCCATGATGGTCCTTCTACAACATCTGGACATTACACTGCCTATTTAAAATGCGATAAATGATGGACATATTGTAATGATGCTTTTTTAAATAACGTTTGCCTAGCGAATTACCAAATTCCTACCTAATATTTTTGGCCTCTGAGGAATTTATTAATATGTATTAATACGGTTACTATTGGACAATTTCAATATAAAGGAATTCAAGAATACTATTTGGCCTAGAGGAAAAGGTCTTTTTTTTGCACATTCTGTCAGCATATATTTTTAAAGAACATTCTTTACAGTGCATGAAAATTAAAAATAATTGTTCATCGTATTATTATTTGAGTTCTTTCATATTCAAGTAAGAAATTTCTCTTAGAAGAAAGCATTTTATATATGTGTGATTTGTATTATAGGGATTGTTATTGAGGATGTAGTTTTTGTGGAATGTTCAGAAATAATTGGGTATATGATAAATATGTTAGATGTCATTTTTTTTAAACAATCTTATTGCTTGTTTTTTTTGCCTGCAGTTATGTGATGAGTACAATTTAAATCACTGTTTCTAGTGAAATTCAATATATTCTGAGAACAGCAAAAAAGGCAAAGAATATTTATAAAATGTTAAAATTATGCTGTGTTGTAAAAAAAAAAATATTTATTATACCTGTATTTTTTTCTGCTCTTTAACAGATCCTAATTCTAAAATATACAATTTTCAGAAATTTAAATCATAAAAAACAACTGAAAAAAATGTGTAGCGTTTTTTATTTCGATTACTGTGAAGGTAAGATTAACTAAGTATTAATATCCACAATGGGCTGTGTTTGCACACTGGTGAAGAAAGCAGGGAAGGACTGAGTAGGTATGTGTGGAAATATGCTCTGTGGGTGTTGTAAGTTAAGGGATAAAGTTACCTTGAATACCGAGTGTCCCTGGGGGCCAACTAACCCACTAGATATGTGCAGAAAGTTGCATTGCAGAGAGGTATAAAAATGGGAAAATGGCTTTAGACCAGCTCTCTGGAACGCAGCTGTATGGTGTTCAATAGAGAGACATTGTAGGCTAGTAGGACCCAGGGACTTTCAGGACCAAAAGGGACTAAATTTCTCAACTCAAAACACGTCACAGAGAGTGTTTGCACATGTCACATGAGGCTCGATCTCTTCCCTTCACCACTCTATAAACTTGTCCTATAACTTTGTCAAAACCTAAGTACTTATACATTTATGTTGTTCTCTGTTTGCACTACTGAAATGACTCTACTTATTAGTCATATAGATGAGGATTTACTCTACTTATTAGTTATATAGTTAAGGATTGGCCTAGCCACTAACCCTAGTACAAGTCAATTTAAAGCTACAAAGTATTATTACAGTCTTCAAAATACCTAGTTTATACCTATGTAGTTTTAGAATCCCTCTGTCATAGGATCCCATGTAACCTGAAAAAAAGATTTGATTTGTTCATAACATTTCCCATTGTACCTATTGAAGGACTGCAATCATTTTAATCATTCTTCTTTGAGCATCTTTGGAGATATATTTCTCTGTGCTAACCTCCTGTCACTCTCATACAATTTTTCAAACAATGATTTAGCAATATGTTCTTATTGTAATAGTCTGCCAATACCTAAGCACTTATGGGGCAAAGTTAGAAGCATCCTGTGCCAACAATATGTCACTTTTTGTAACATAGTGATGGCGCAAGACACTCTTTCATATTTACAAGGAGAGGAAAAGGCACTTTGTGTATCTTTTCTTTTCCATGTAAATACGACCTCATCATACACACTATTTTGCGTTGAAGGGGCGCTCTATAGGTGTTGCTGTGTGTGTTTACACAGAACACTCATAGAACAACACACATCTCCAGATTTATCAGAAATCATAAATTTGGACATGTGTGTGAATGTTGCACCATTCTCCAATTGGTGTAGCAAGGCTCAACAAGGAGAATTGTTTTCATTTCTCCTAATTTTTTGCAAATCATACATTTAAGGAGAAAAATGCCTTCACTGATTGTTTTGTACAGGAAGGTGTGCCTTCCTGCACAAAAACAAACTCTAAACAATACAGATATCCTTGCACCATGGTGCAAGGGTACCTGTGTCACCACATGGCTGCAGTTTAAGCAGCAGTGCAGAGGGAAGCATAGACAACATATTTATGGACATATGTTGCATCCCTGTGCTTCGGAAGTACCGTACCACAGCACACTGCAGCTAAAGAGGTTACAGTGTCATGCTGCAGCACTTCCTTATAGTTCTGCACTTATACATTCACCATACACTACTAATGCATTATTTCAGTCAATTATAAACTACGCGTACATTCAACCAAACTTTCACACACTATCATACAAATATAGCTCTTTTTAACCAGAGAAGTTAGTTCTGAAAATAACTTTTTTTTGGTGCTTTTCTGAACAATTTTGTGATTTTTTTGTTTTTTTTCAGCAAAACAAAATTGAACAGGAGGAACAAAACAATCAACTGCAGGAAGAAAAAAAACAGGAGTCTGGCACCGATGGTTTTCCTGTGATCTGCAGATAAGATCCACAGACTGTTCCTCGTAACACAATAATCTGTTGCACTTAATGCAGTGCACCTTGACTTGAGCAAACTGCGGACATATGTCCCGATGTTGTGGCAACGACGCAGTACTAGAGGTGCTTGCAACTGCAGGTGGAGGGTTTTCGTGCAGTGTTCTGCACTCCTCGTTTGACAGGTTCACAGGGTGCAGAGACTTCAGGGGCCCGATTCACAGAATGAACTTAAGACTAAATCCTAAACTTACTACTATTTGGTATTCACAGAATGCACTTACTACTTTCGGGATTCACAGAGTGAACTTACTACTTTCGGGATTCACAGAATAAACTTACTACTTTCGGTATTCACAGAATAGATTTAAGACTACTAACTCTAAGTCCGAAATCGGGGAGTAAATTGCGGCCCGGAGGCGGAGCTTATGGCCCGGAGGCGGAGCTTACGGGCCAGAGGCGGAGCTTGCGGCTCAGAGGCGGAGCTTCTGGCTCGGAGGTGGGGATTTTTGCCATGCTGAAATCTCCAACTCTGGGCCGCAAGCTCCGACTCCGGGCCGGAAGCTCCGCCTCTGGGCCGTAAGCTCCGCCTTCGGGCCATAAGCTCCGCCTCCGGGCCATAAGCTCCGCCTCCGGGCCGGAATTTACTCCCCGGTTTCGGACTTAGAGTTAGTAGTCTTAAATCTATTCTGTGAATACCGAAAGTAGTAAGTTCACTCTGTGAATCCCGAAAGTAGTAAGTGCATTCTGTGAATACCAAATAGTAGTAAGTTTAGGATTTAGTCTTAAGTTCATTCTGTGAATCGGGCCCCAGGTGCTTTAGCATGCTTGCGGTCCTGCAAGAGTAATTTTTGGTGGGGCCACCTTGACAGGACCCTTTTGCAGATCTTACAGGTGACTTTAGTCGCATTGAATTTTTTTTGTCCTTCGGGAAATGATTTTTTTCCCCAAACAACAGATGTGTACCTCTCTGGGCGTGTAGGTTCAGGAACAAATCAATCATCAGATGAGTGTTCAGAGTCTGATGGTGGCTGCTGTCCAGAAGCCATTGTCTTGGAATGGAAAGCAATAGTAGGTGTGCAATCAGCAAAAAAAAGTTCTTCTCAGATCTGAGGTGTTCCTCCAAAGAAGGTCTAAGAAGAATGATTGAAATGGGTGGGGTCCTTCAGTACTTACAATAGGAAATGTTATGAACCAATCAAATCCCTTTTTGTCAGGTCACATGCGGTCCGCGCACCGTACGCACAGGCAGCACGCACCCAACATGACTATGTGAAATTGCATTTAAAACTAATATAAGTTTATTAAAAGTAAAAGTATATTATTTTTATGATTATCTTAGATAATGTCTGGACCTGATATGTATATTATATACATATACATATATATATATATATATATATATATATATATATATATATATATATATATATATATATATATATATATATATCAAAGCTCCTGCGTTACACCAGTGACTCGCACTCACAGGCGGGTGCTCCTCGTAGTGGGGGTGCACCCACTAAATAAATCACTGCTCCATTCCGCTCTCAGGACAATTCCACAGCCCACACGGTAAAAAAGCACTCTCGGGGGACAGTTTGGGTTAATTTATTAGAACTCCAAACAACACTGCATAACAGACGCGTTTCGGTAATAAACCTTAATCCTTGTTTACCGAAGCGCCATCTTGGTCCAGCTTAAAAACACAAGGTATGTAGAAAGCAACATAGGACAAGTGAAAATCAAATGAAAATCAGGTCCTCGCACGAGCGCCATCTATAAATGTCAAATTATTCACAATCGTGACTGCTCACTCGCAATTGCGCCCATGGATGGGCATATCTATATACAATTGAAATAGATAATTTACAAACCAACATGGAATGAAACACAATCAAGCCCAAGATGGGCATACACATTATGATTACAGTATGTGTATAGACTCCTGGCTAAGGAAAAACCTTTAGTTGTACAATCAGCCGGCCATAAGTCTAACCCAAATCCTTCAGAGCACACCATCTACACATGCTAATCTCCCAAATGTATAGCCAGTTCTTCACTGCTATTCAAACCCAGGGGGTGCTTTGTCTGCATGTCAACAATATATCTTGACTCCAACCTTCGAAGTCTGAGCAGCCTGTCTCCCCCTCTAGGGTTGCTTGGAACATGATCCAGCCCAAAGTAACTGAATAAATCCCTGTTGCGTTGATGAACCTTGTCAAAATGACGCGCAACAGGGTAAGTCTCATCACCCTTCGCAATAGCCCTCATGTGTTCCAGTATTCTCATTTTCATAGGATTGATAGTGCTCCCTACATAGCGCAGCTCACAAGGGCAGGTTAAACAATAAACGCTGTAGGGGATAGTGCATGTAAGAAAGCTTCTGATCTTTCTGCTTGCTGCTACATGAGGGATTTTGTAACTCAAGACTCTTTTGCTAATTTTGCACGCTTTACATTTTCCGCATGGAAAAAAGCCTTGCATGGGACCAAACGCTGATTTGGATTTTTTTAACAAAGTGACTCTGTACTAGGTCATTTTTCAAGGATTTCGCCTTTCTAAAGGTTATCAATGGATTAGATGGTAGATCTTGATTGAGAACCTCATCGGTCTGTAATATATGCCAACTCCTTTTCAGGATCTTTCTAAAATTGCATGGCATTCTTCGAATATGTTGTGATTAGGCGGAATTTGCCTCCTAGTTTAGTGTCCTGCTCTTCTCTTTGTTTCGTCTTGAGGAGATCTAACCTTTTTAGTTTATTGGCTCTTTGAAATGCACTGTCAAGTATTTCTTCACTGTAGCCACAGTTTCTAATGCGTTGCATGCTCTTTCTAGCGGCACTCTGGTACTCGTTCTCGTCTGAGCAGTTACGCTTGATTCTAAGTAATTCCCCATAGGGGATACTTCTGATCAAGTTTGGGGGGTGACAACTGGTGGCTTCAAGCAAAGAATTACCCGCCGTAGGTTTACGGTACAGACGGGTATTAATTTCTCCTGCCTCTACGTAGATGTTAATATCTAGGTAATTCACAGATGTAGTACTCACTTCACCTGAGAATTCCAGATTGATGTCATTTTTGTTCAGGACTTCAATGTATTCATGCACCCATCGCACATCCTACGCGGATCCTAGACAGCAACCCTAAAATGGCGGCTGGGTTCCTCGCAGTGATCGAGAAATGTACGCTTTGGGTGCGTGACTCCCAAAAAAATTGGAAAAAAATAAATAAAAATAAAGTAAATAATATAAATATATTAAAACAAATTATGAAACAAATAAAAACATTAGTTCCAATATTTTCTTTCATTCACATAAAAAATATCAAATGTATTTAAAAAATTAAATATGTAAAAATAAATAATTAAAAAAATTTAGAAAATCAGTACCAAAAAGGAAATATAAAATGTATGTGTTTAAAAATTGTCATTTAAAAAACCTTTGAAATTCACTAAAAAAAACATAGATTTCAGACAAGTCATAGTTAGGAATTAGCATTAAATAACATTAGAAATTCACTGAAAAAAACCCTAGGTTTCAGGGGTTTTATAGTTGGACATTTCACTCGTACAAAACCATTGAAATTCCTCCATTATAGTTAGTTGTACTAACTATAACTCGTGCACCCGCTATCCACTGCTGATGATGTCACATATTACATCATTCATGACATGGTCAGAGACATCACTGATGACATCTCAAATTTGCACTTTCTTTTGTGGGCCTAATGACTTGCCCCTTTCTTTTTCATACTTAAGAACCCAATGATGAGAATAAACACCTACTTGTTTGGTGTTTGAGGGTTCTTTTTCTCACCTCTGATCTCATTTCTCCCTGCTGTGCCTTTTCATTACCCCCCTTTCTTTTCCTCCTGGCAAGACTGTGTTTTTGGTGGATCTTTGGGTGGAGTAGTGTTTTATATGTTGTTTTGGAAAGTCATCAGTGATGTCACTTACCATGTCATGAATGATGTAATATGTGACATCATCAGCAGTGGATTGCGGACCCGCAAGTTATAGTTAGTACAACTAACTATAACGGAGGAATTTCAATGGTTTTGTAGGAGTGAAATGGTCAGTTTTTAACACCCCTGAAACCTATGGTTTTTTCAGTGAATTTCTAAGGTTTTGTAAATGCTAATTCCTAACTATAACATGTCTGAAACCTATGGTTTTTTTCAGTGAATATATATATATATACATATATATATATATTCACTGAAAAAACCATAGGTTTGACACCAGTTATAGTTAGCTGGAAGTTTTACTGACATAAAACCATTGAAATTCCCACGTTATAGTTAGTTGGACTCACCATAACTTGCGCGCCTGCAATGCACTGCTGATGACGTCACATATTACATCACTCATGACATTGTCAGTGACATCACTCATGACATCTCTGATGACACCATCCAGTGAATGTGTGTCTTTCTGAAAAATAAATATGTTTTATATATGTATATGTAAAGGTCGATGGAAGAATTTTTTTTTAAATAAGTGTCTTAATGGATGTTTTTAAAAAAAAAATTGATTGGTTAACTGGCTTATTAAGTGTATTTTAGTGAATACATATATTAGCGAGTATTGTTTAAATATTTAAATGTTTGTATCAGTGTTTCACTTTGTGTATGAGTGGCTGCATGGGTTGGTGAGTAGCTACATGTGTGTGTATATGGGTTATTAGATTTTTTTTAGTATCAGTATGAGTGTCTGTATGGTTTGGTGGGGGTGTTACTTAGCACATAGATGCATCAATGACTGACTCACTGTTTGTATGTGTTTTGAAGACAGCATATGTGCAGAACTGTGTGGGTGGATGAGTGTGTATATGTGTGTGTTAGTGAGTGAATGACTGTCTCACTAGTGTCTTTATCAGTAACTACATGTTTTAATCTAGTATATGTGAGTATTGATGTATATAAGTGAGTATATGTGAGAGTGAGAGATTGAAAGAGTTCTTGTTTAAATAAGTATGTGTTTCTATAAGTGATTGTTTAAGAGAGTAAGTATGTGTAAGTTTCCTTAGAAGTAAGGTGGTAGTGTGTGTATAGCTGTATATGCAAATACATAGATATTCAATAGTTTATTTGCTTGTGTGATTATGTGTGTGAGTAAATTTTGGATGACTGTTGGTGTGTAACAGGATGTATAGGTGTTTCACTACATATGATGAGTGAATATATGTATGAGTGACTATATAGTCTGTTGGTGAATGAGTGGATGTGTATATAGATGGTGGTATTACTGAATTGGTTGTTGTAACTGGTATGGGTATCTCTATTTTTTTGAAAATTTTAGTTTCTATTTTTGAATATGTGCTTCAAGGGTTACATTACGCTGAAAGGAGGTCTGTCACTCTGTCACAAGGATGGTGTCATCAGTGATGTCATGAGTGATGTCACTGACCATGTCATGACTGATGTAATATGTGACATCATCAGCAATGCACTGCAGGCGCGCAAGTTTATAGTGCAACTAACTATAACGTGGGAATTTCAATGGTTTTATGTCAGTAAAATTTCCAGCTAACTATAACTGGTGTCAAACCTATGTTTTTTTTCAGTGAATTTAATAGGTTTTTTAAATGCTAATTCCTAACTATAACTGGTGTGAAACCTATGGTTTTTTCAGTGAATTTCATAGGTTTTTTAAATGCTAATTCCTAACTATATAAGGCCTGAAACCTATGTTTTTTTCAGTAAATTTCAAAGGTTTTTTTTATGCTAATTCCTAACTATATAAGACCTGAAAGCCCACCAGGAATCTCCAGTATGTGCCAGGGGACTGCATTGCAGAGAGGTGTAATGAAGCCACGCCCCTTTTTACACCTCTCAGCAACGCAGCCCCCGTGCATGTTTGAAGAGGGGGAACTAATTCCCCTTGCATACTGGGGGCCCCTGGGGGCCATTTAGCCCACCTGGAACCTCCAGTATGCGCCAGGGGGCTGCATTGCAGAGGTGTATTGAGGCTATGCCCCTTGTTACACCTCTCTGCAACGCAGCCCCCTGCCGCGTTTGCAGAGGGGGAATTAATTCCCCTTGCATACTGGGGGTCCCTGGGGGCCAACTAGCCCACCAGGAGCCTCCAGTATGCGCCAGGGGGCTGCATTGCAGAGAGGTGTAATGAGGCCACACCCTTTTTTACACCTCTCTGCAACGCAGCCCCCGTGCATGTTTGAAGAGGGGGAACTAATTCCCCTTGCATACTAGGGGTCCCTGGGGGCCAACTAGCCCACCTGGAACCTCCAGTATGCGCCATGGGGCTGCATTGCACAGAGGTGTAATGAGGCTATGCCCCTTTTTACACCTCTCTGCAACGCAGGCCACTGGCGCGTTTGCAGAGGGGGGACTAATTCCCCTTGCATACTGGGGGTCCCTGGGTCATATCTGCCCAAACACCGATATTCCGAACGATTGAAAATGACTTTTCTTGAGAAACATTTGGATTTGGATTATCATGTCCTATACTTTGGAATTTTTGAAAGACTGACTTTGAGGATGCTATAAATTACTCAAGTCTGCCTGAATTGTGAGGGTAAAATTGATACCTAGTCACTTTGAATAAGAATGTATTTACGTCTCGTCTAACATTTGGAAGAAATATCTAGTTATATGACAACAGGATACCGACATAACTTGAAGGAAATAAGAACGCCCTGAAGAATTTCTGTTGTACAGAACGAAACGTTTTGGCTGGCTGTGGTACATAAACTTAAGGAAAATAAAAGCATTTGAATATACACCAAGATTCAGTGCTTCAATAAGGACTCTAAGTGATATGATTTGATTGGACTTATTGTGCAAGTGGTGTTGTGCCAAACTTTGGAATATTCTCCACTACTCTCTACTACTTACTCTCTCCTACTCCACTACTCCCAAATACTCACTCTCTACTACTCATTCTCTACTACTCTACTACTCTCTACTACTCTCTCTCTACTACTCACTCCCTACTACTCACCATCTACTACTCTCTACTACTCACTCTCTACTACTCTCTCTCTACTACTCACTCTTTACTACTCACTTTCTACTACTCTCTACTACTCACTCTCTACTTCTCACTCTCTACTACTCTCTACTACTCTCTCTCTACTACTCACTCTCTAATACTCACTCTCTACTACTCACTCTACTACTCACTCTCTACTACTCTCTACTACTCACTCTTCATTACTCTCTCTCTTCTAGTCTCTACTACTCACTCTAATACTCACTCTCTACTACTCTCTACTATTCTCTCTCTCACTCTCTACTACTCACTCTCTACTACTCTCTACTACTCACTCTTTACTACTCTCTACTACTCACTCTCTACTGCTCTCTACTACTCACTCTACTACTTACTCTCTACTACTCCCTACTACTCACTCTCTACTACTCTCTACTACTCACTCTACTATTCACTCTACTACTCTCTACTACTCACTCTCTACTCTCTATTACTCAATCTCTACTCTCTACCTCTCTACCTCTCTCTACTTCTCTCTCTACTAGTCTCTACCTCTCTACCGCTACCTCTCTACCTCTACCTCTCTACCTCTACACCTCTACCTCTCTACCTCTCTCTACACGCACACATATACACATATATATATATGCATATATATGCATATGCATTTATATATATGTATGTGTATGTATATACATACATATATAAACATATATAATCTGTATATCTATATAAATACAAATATAAATGCATGCATTAATATACATATATGCATACAGATGCATGTTATTTACATGAAAGTTTAAAAAACACTAATAAAAGAAAAGCTAAAAAGCCACCTCATTACAAACAGAATGGCTTTAACTTAAACGAGGGCGAGATCTATTGCATTTTCAATGCTTGTTTACTTTGGTTCCATTAAGACGGCATTCAGATGTGTCACACCTTTGCCATAAATTCTGAATGTTAGCACTCTAGTTGCTCATTAGATCACTGTAGTAAAGCTACTGCTCACCAGGAAAGTCTGCTGCTGGTATTCAAAGTGAATGTTTCAGTCTGCATGTCAGAATTTCTTTAATGAAATTGAAGAGGATTTGAGAAGTCACTCAAAATGTGCCCTCATTTTTCTTTCTGCAGCACTAATCAAACTTTCTATGGCAAATTATACCCCCTCATTTTGTTCCTTTTTAAATTAAATGTTTTAAGAGTTACCACTTTATTCCAATCAAGATGGCTTCAGGTGAGCCATACCTTTGTAATAAGTAGGACTGTTAGCGCTCTAGTTGTTCTTTAGAACACTCTGGGACATTCTGTCATTGGGCTATACTTGGGCTACATCTGGGTGATAATTGGGCTACATTTGGGCTCTTTTGTCTCTGGTGGCCATCTTGGGAGACTGCATGTCAGAATTTTTTTATGAAATAGAAGAGGATTTGAGAAGTCACTCAAAATGTGCCCTAATGTTTCTTTTTGCAGCACTAATAATACTTTCTATGGCATAATATACCCCCTCATTTTGTTCCTTTTTAAATTAAATGTTTTAAGAGTTACCACTTTATTCCCATCACGATGGCTTCAGGTGTGCTATACCTTTGTAATAAGTAGGAATGTTAGCGCTCTAGTTGTTCTTTAGAACACTCTAGGAGGGTGCAGTAGAACACAAAGGAATCAACTGACAGTCTCTGTCCTTGTTGGATGTACATGTTTTACTGAGAATGTCAGACTTCATTCTCACATGACTGAGAAAGACAATGTGAATTTACAGAAAATATGCTTTCAGTTTAGCTTATAGATCCCCTTCCAAACCACTGTGGGAAAATCATGAGATATTAGTTTTCTTTCAAACATGATTCATGATATCACAGTAGAAGGCTTTTTCACATGGTAAAATCACCTTAGAACACACCACAATTCCTAAAATGAGTATGGTACCATCAACAAATGATTTATAATGTAACTAAAGTCCTAAAACCCTCTATTAACTACAATGCTTTTTAATGAGGTGCTATCATGTATATTGGTCCCAAGATGGCTGCCAACACTTCTTGGATGAAGTGCTGACAGCCAATCAGATCAGATGTGTGGTTAGGCTCCGCCCAGTTATATATATATTTTTTAACCTAAATTACTCAAAATCCACTGGCGCACATATCTTGAGACATAGCAAAGGGACATCGGGCTACCAGTCCCTACAATTTTACCACGTTTTGTGGAAATCCATTCAGCCGTTCGGGCTAAAAGTGAGTCCAACCGCCCTATGGAAATTAACATGGGGAAAACATGTTTTGGGACCCCCCTTTTATCTCGGCCCCCTCTTGACGAATCCCCCCCAAACTTTTTAGGGAAGGAGCAGAGCGGAGCGGGCCATCTTCTTTGAGAAATTTGTGAAGATTCGTCCACCGGCGCCAAAGTTATTCCCAATAAAATGATGCAGATTTCCTATGGAAATCGATCCTAACTATAACTACCTACTGGCGGCCGCCAGTAGGTAATATATATATATATATATATATATATATATATATATATATATATATATATATATATATTACTTTGAATCTTCTGGTTCCCACTTTATGTACAGAAGTCATGGCACCACAACAGCAGTAAGTTTAAGTTATTTATTCTTTTATAACACCATGTGCATTAGCCACAGGACAGCCTACGCGTTTCGACTATACTTAGTCTTCAACTGGATCATAGAGTCCTATGTGTCTAGACAATTTATACTGTGCTCTGTGTAAGTACCCTCATCAGTTTCCAAACATTTTTAAAACAACTAGACTTCCAATCGTGAGCATATTTACAAGGCCCATTGTCAACGCCATTTTGCACTGAGTTTTCAATTCCAACATCACAGTTCTAAAGTAAAGAACTATTAAATGATTTATGTGGAAGAAAAAACGGTTTGAAGTGCAGATATGTGAAAAAAAAGAAAAGATGTCATCCATAGGTTTTCCATTATTCCCATTGAAGTACTTAGGGGTCCATTAGGATGGCGGCCGGACTTTGTCTGCCCGCCACCCTAACGGAGATCGGGACCGCCCGCCTAAAGGGCGGGGTTCCCAACATTGGCATTAGGATGCGCCCGCCACAGTGGCGGGCGCATTCCTCAAGTTAACATTGTGGCGGGCGGTGCTCACTGCACCGCCCGCCACAATGTTAAAAACAAATGCAGGCATTTGCATAATCGAAGCGGCAGGCACCCCCCGTGTGCCACCACCGTTTGGCCGTCACTCTGGGGGCCTACAGGGGCCCCCCAGAGTGAACACCGCAATGCCGCCACGGAAAAGCATTTCAAAATGCCCATTGTAATATGGCTGGCGTTGTCTCATAGACACCGCCACCATATTCAACATTTTCTGCCCAGGCCGCAAGGCGACCGGGGCGGAAAAGTGGCGGGCGGTGTTTTCTTCCGCCGTGGTCCCCCCCGCCATACAAAGTCAAAGTCAAAGTCAAAAAGTTTATTTGTAATGGTACTCAACAGAGGACCACAAAAAAGTTATTTACATTTTACATGTATAAAAATGCAATTGTGTTAATACAAGGATAAAAATGGTTTTAAAAATTTGTACAAATTGTAGCAAACAAATTCATTCGAAGGTTGACTACACAAAACTAAGAGTTCTCTCCCCTTTGTGATTCTACAGGAGCGGAATATAGGATCAAGGTATCTTGTACGAGCTAAGATTACTTTATGATTAGGACACACGAGTAGTAAATGCTCTATAGTCTGGTCACCCCCTGCACACAATGAACATGATGGAGATCCTCCTGGAAGCCATCTTGAGGTATATGCCAGTACTGGTAGAATGCCCAATCGGAACATACTAATCGCTCTCCTTACGCCGTGTGTCAAGGTAAACCCAATATAAGGCCGTCTTTGCTTGTATTCAAGTGCGTCCACAAACGGCTTGTAGGTGGCTAATTTGTTGCAGTGTAAGCAGTCCAATTCATAGCTCAGTTTAGGGTTAAAATATTTTAAGAACAATTTTAGTTGTGTCGGCGACCAAGTAAGCAGCATTTCTGTGTTAATTTGTGCCAATTGAAATGCTACGGACAAGTTTTCCTAAAAGATTTGTTTTTTAGACTCTACCCCAAAAGACTCTTTTTGCAACATTGACCTTAGAGTGTTCTCCTTCGCATGTAACAGGTTGTAGGCCCACCTGATTACATTAGCGATAGCTATGGCATAAGAGCTTGTAATTGATAGTTCTAATCTCAGTGCCTGAACAGGTACAGCATCAGAAACTTTCATGATCCTTCTTAAAACTTTCCCTTCTTTTCAATCCATGAAAACCCATTGCTTTATGGGGATATACTCCGTCGCATAAGATAGTACAGGTGGTATTTTTACTCTGTATGTGCTTAACAGTGCAGAGAAATGTCTATTCCCTGTTGCACTGTAAAGTCTCAAGAGAGCCGAGACGTGTATATCAGTTTTCCTTTGTAAGTTTGATACCTGTATTGAATTTGTCAAGTTTTTGGAGAGGATCCTTCCGAGATAGGGATAATTATCTACCTCTTCTATTTTATCTCCACCAATCTTCCAGATATACTTGGCACTTTGTTTTCTTCCTGAAAAGGCTATCACTTTAGTTTTCTGTATATTCGGTACTAGATAATTTTCCTTTGAGTATTTGTACAGAATGTCCAATGATGCTTGCAGTCCAAAAGGGGTAAGATCTAGTAATACTATGTCGTCAGCATAGAGTAGTGAGATTATGCTTTGCTGGGCTATCTTCGGAGGTAGACTAGAGCCAAATTGCAGTTGGTGAGGCAAGTCACTTAAGTAGAGGGAGAATAGGAGCGGGGCTAAAAGGCACCCTTGTTTTAATCCGTTCTCTGTTTTGATTCTTTTTGTGAGTCCTTTTTCTCCCCCCATCTGGACTTGACACCAGGTATTGGTATGTAGGCTTATTATTACTTGTAGCAGTTGTTCATGGATTCCAAGCCTCCTTAATTTTTCCCATAAAGTTGGTCGATCTACCCGATCGAATGCCGTTGAATAGTCGATGAATGCAGCATAAACCACCTGGGCTTTTCGAATAATGTATTTGTCAAAGATCACCTGGATAACTGCGATATTATCAGTTACCGAATGCTTAGGCCTAAAGCCTGCTTGACACATGGGTATCAGACCCAACGAAAAGGCCCATTCTTTCAGGCGGTCCAGTACCTCTGCTGCAAACACTTTTCCCACAGCATCCATGAGTGCGATTTGTCGGTAGTTTCCGGCTTGGATTCTACTTCCCTTCTTATGGATTGGGATAATAATGCTCCCCTGCCAAGATTTTGGTACATGACCGCTCTCAAAGATGTAATTAAAAAGAGGGCATAACAACTTGCTCCATTCCTTCGGTGCGACTTGTAACGCCTTAATTGGAATCTGATCCGGGCCAGAGGCTCCAGTAGTTCTTGCTTTGCGTATGTTGAGTTCAACCGAAATGGCTGTAGTTTGTAATAAAGAACTCTTATCTTTTTCTTCATTCAGGACCTTGCTACTTACATTTGGTTTTATTGAATTTGCTTTGTAGAGATCTGAGAGATATAGTTCCCAGTCGTTCGGAGGGACCGGGATGGATTGTAATTTCTTCTTTGTTCCAGTTATTTTTGCGATTAAGGACCAATATTTACGTTGATTGTATTTACTTGCAGCAATCTGAATATCGACCCAATTTCGATCTTCTAAAGCTCTTTTTTCCTTTTGGTTCTCGCGCCTCAGTTGGTTTTTCAATCTGTTTATTTCCTTCTTTATAGTAGGCGAAAAATTCATATATTGGGCGCGTATAAGTTTATTTAATTTTTTCTTTACTTCAGAATTCTTAGAGGTACATTCATTTTTTCCTCCCTTCTTTTTATCATTACCCTTTGCACCCAATGATACCATACTTAGTATGAGGTTTTTGAAATCCTTAATTATAGATTAAAAATTTTCTATTGGATTTTTAGAGAATCTTTTCGCTAGAAGCTTAGAATGATCGATCTTTGTCATGATTTTATCCAGGGTCGAGGAATTCCAGAAGATGCGTCTCTGTTCGCTTTTTATCATGACAGTACTTTCATGATATATAATGTGGCTGGGTTGGGGAGATTTAGGTATCCAATCTGTTGTTAGTTGCATAAGTGCATGATCACTCTCTTGACAGAAGTGGTTAAACAGATACGAAACAGTATCCAGCAGATCCATGCTGCTTATGATGTAATCTATGATGGATAGAGTCCCGTGACCTCGTCTAGTGTACTTTGCTGGGATATCCCCCTCAACAGTGCCATTCAGTATTAGTCCATTTAGATTGGTTATAGCTGATATTAACAGTTTGCCTCTTTTATCGGTTAGTATACCCTCAGGGAATTGTGGGGTTATAGTTTCCTGACCTTCTTCTGTAAATAGTTTTGCCCACCTGTTAATTTCGGAGTTGGAGATTTTACTATTAAAATCGCCTGCAATTATAAAAGATGAATAGGAATAATTTTCCATTATATGCATAATCTTTTCCATTATATCTAGGAATATAATATCATATTTTTTCCCAGGGGGAGCATAGACATTAAAAAGTAAATTTGCCTGAGTTGAAGCAGTGCTATGTTTTTTTATGAAGATTTGAATGCACTGCAAATTTTCAGATTTCGTATCTATTATTTCCTGTGCCCACAGATAATCCTCCTTCAACAAAATGGCCAGGCCACCTTTGGCATGTCCTCGTTTAGTGGATATTGCTAGATTTTCATATACATAATACCCTTTAAAAGTGAAAGATACAGTTTCCCATGTTTCTTGTAGAAGCAGTATATCTGGCGGATTTCTCATGACCATGGACAGTTGGTTTTTAGTTCTGCCTGCGATGTTCCAAGATATAATTCTTAATCCCGTGCTAAACAGAATGTTGTTTGATGTTAAGGTTTTTGTTGCTATTCAGAGTCTCAGAGACCCAAGCCCAAGACTCAATAGTAGTGTTCTCTTCAAATTCCTTAACAGGTTTGTACCAAACTGCCCTATGACCTTTATTCACCAGAATTTTTAGATTTTCATGCCCTGTGGAGTGGGTTCCTGGATTTATGGTGTCTCGATCTTCAATCATGCCATTATTTCGCTGGTATTTATTAACTTGTGAATTGGAGATAGCCCGTAATTGGGCATTATACCCATTGGAGGTATTATAAGCCTTTGATTCTGCAATTTCCATTACATCATATCCATGTTTGTGGAGTATCTCTTTCTCATTGAGTATTATGCCTGGAAGAACTGTTGACCAAAAAGTTACCGTTGACAGTTTATTATTCTCTTTTTTGGGGAAGGTCACAAGATCAATTTCATTACTAGTCATTGTATGTAAGGACCTTATGTGACGTAATAAATTTATAATCCTTCCTCTATTGAGTGGGGCCGAATCGGTAGGAAAGAGTTCCTCAATTTGAAGAGTTTTAGAGGGAGGCCCTTCCCCCTTTTTATGGTAACTATTATTTTCTTCTAAGAAATTGTTATTGCTTTGATTTGATTGCATAAAATGTCTGGTAGGAACATACTCTTTTACTGTCGGATCCAAGTGAGACGCCATATTTTCAGGATTTTTACTAGTTGCACTTTTTTCAACGTTTTGGGACTCTGTTGTGGCGTCACGTTGTACTTCTTCAGAATTACGTAAAATAGCAGATTTTTGAAATTTTAATTTACGGTTTTTCCGTTTTTGGATCCTTCTTTCCGGTTTTCTCCTCCTTCTTTTCCCAACTACTATGTTATTTTCCTGCTTCTTAGTGGTTAGCGTTTCTCCATTTCCTTCACTCAATATGTTACTGGTATTTATTCTTGTTTCCTGAGTTTCAGATGAGTTTGTATTAGTAAGCTTGTTCGTTCCATTAGTTTTTGTGAATATTGAAAAATGTTTTGTTTTTTGTAGATGTTTTTCTTTAAATAATTTTTTCAAAGAATATATCACTGACTCATTAGGATTATCGATTTTATGGTTTTCTTGTGTTTGGATATCTCCAGTTTGAGTACCAAAGTCACGCATTCTTTTCTCTTGAGTTTTTTTATGGACTTTTAATATGTCATGTTGCTCAAGATTGGTTTTAAGTAACATTGATTTTGTCTGCTTCGTAAGAATCTTTTTTCTTTTTTTCTTCTACCAAATGCTTTAAGATGCCTATTTGGACGTCCAATGTTTGGTCGGAGTTTTCAAGAATGTTTCCGAGAAATGAGAGAACTGATTCCAATATCTCTTGTAAAGAGAATAGAGCTTTAGACACTGGAGGAGCCATATCAGCAGTATTATTGTTATTTTTGAGATTGAAGGGGTCCATGGAAAGTTCGAGCAAAGTGATAGGTGAAGAGGTTTTTAACTGAATACTGTTATTTGTTCCAGGATCTGTTTTCTCTATCGCTATATTTTGTTTGCTGATATTTGTATCGTCGAGTGACATTACACTCCCTCTGCTTTTTATAGGTGTTACGATTTCCAGATTGGTCGTTTCATGATCTGAGAAAAGAAGATCTTTCGGGGTACTTGATAATTTGTTGCTTAGGTCTAATTCCAGACATTCCTCTTTGAGTTGTAGACTAAGTTTCATTGGAGTAGTTTCAATGTCCCCAACGGAATCTGTTACACTAAATTTTATTTCTTTACTTTGCGATTGTACATCTTGATTCTCTTTGGGCAAGAGTGCAGAGAAATAAGCACTAATTGCTGGTGTATGAGTTAAACGACCTTGTTTTATAGCTTTATCAGTGGAATTTCGTACTGCATTTTCAGTACCCATTCTTTTCATGTATACTGTCCGAGATCTCAATTTCCTAAAACCCATTTATTTACAAATCGTCGTTAAGAATTGTAAATCTCTTGTAGCGACGCAGATATCGTTGAGGATATTACTGTTGTAGATGGTTCTTGGTCGTCCTCAGTAAACTCACGGGAGATGAATGAGAACACATGCAACTACAAATATTTCACTAAATAAAAGCTAAGTGAAGACCAGGATCCGAGAAAAAGGAAACCAAAGAGGGGGGGCCCGTCCCGTCCTCGGACGGCCACAGACGGCCCGCCCTTTGCCCGGGCTTAGCCCGGCGTCCCGCACGCGTCCCGCTAAGCGTCAGCTGATTGTATTTATAGGAGGAGCAAGGGGCGGGAAGAGACTCCAGGTGCGCTCTGATGGACCTGCGCTGCAGCCTGGGTCTCGCAGTCCCAGCCCCTGTTGTCGAGCGGCCTCTCACGCAGTTCCAAATAGGTCTTGGACCCTGGGGTGGCAGGTAGGCAAACGAGCTGCTCAAACACAAGTCTCTCAATGAAAATAGGCAAAGCAAGGCAAAGCTACGAGCGGCTCCCGCGGAGCGGGGGCCACGAGCAGTTAAAAGGCAGGCAGCCAATCACAGGCCACTTACTCGTGAGCAGCCAATCGATGCGGAGCAGGGGCGGGAAGAGACTCCAGGTGCGCTCTGATGGTCCTGCGCTGCAGCCTGGGTCTCGCAGTCCCAGCCCCTGTTGTCGAGCGGCCTCTCACGCAGTTCCAAATAGGTCTTGGACCCTGGGGTGGCAGGTAGGCAAACGAGCTGCTCAAACACAAGTCTCTCAATGAAAATAGGCAAAGCAAGGCAAAGCTACGAGCGGCTCCCGCGGAGCGGGGGCCGCGAGCAGTTAAAAGGCAGGCAGCCAATCACAGGCCACTTACTCGTGAGCAGCCAATCGATGCGGAGCAGGGGCGGGAAGAGACTCCAGGTGCGCTCTGATGGTCCTGCGCTGCAACCTGGGTCTCGCAGTCCCAGCCCCTGTTGTCGAGCAGCCTCTCACGCAGTTCCAAATAGGTCTTGGACCCTGGGGTGGCAGGTAGGCAAACGAGCTGCTCAAACACAAGTCTCTCAATGAAAATAGGCAAAGCAAGGCAAAGCTACGAGCGGCACCCGCGGAGCGGGGGCCGCGAGCAGTTAAAAGGCAGGCAGCCAATCACAGGCCACTTACTCGTGAGCAGCCAATCGATGCGGAGCAGGGGCGGGAAGAGACTCCAGGTGCGCTCTGATGGTCCTGCGCTGCAGCCTGGGTCTCGCAGTCCCAGCCCCTGTTGTCGAGCGGCCTCTCACGCAGTTCCAAATAGGTCTTGGACCCTGGGGTGGCAGGTAGGCAAACGAGCTGCTCAAACACAAGTCTCTCAATGAAAATAGGCAAAGCAAGGCAAAGCTACGAGCGGCTCCCGCGGAGTGGGGGCCGCGAGCAGTTAAAAGGCAGGCAGCCAATCACAGGCCACTTACTCGTGAGCAGCCAATCGATGCGGAGCAGGGGCGGGAAGAGACTCCAGGTGCGCTCTGATGGTCCTGCGCTGCAGCCTGGGTCTCGCAGTCCCAGCCCCTGTTGTCGAGCGGCCTCTCACGCAGTTCCAAATAGGTCTTGGACCCTGGGGTGGCAGGTAGGCAAACGAGCTGCTCAAACACAAGTCTCTCAATGAAAATAGGCAAAGCAAGGCAAAGCTACGAGCGGCACCCGCGGAGCGGGGGCCGCAAGCAGTTAAAAGGCAGGCAGCCAATCACAGGCCACTTACTCGTGAGCAGCCAATCGATGCGGAGCAGGGGCGGGAAGAGACTCCAGGTGCACTCTGATGGTCCTGCGCTGCAACCTGGGTCTCGCAGTCCCAGCCCCTGTTGTCGAGCGGCCTCTCACGCAGTTCCAAATAGGTCTTGGACCCTGGGGTGGCAGGTAGGCAAACGAGCTGCTCAAACACAAGTCTCTCAATGAAAATAGGCAAAGCAAGGCAAAGCTACGAGCGGCATACTAATATGGTGGGGGGGAATTCAGGGAAGGATGTGGGGCGGATTGCCCCCGCCAGGCTGGCGGTGGCTACCGCCAGCCTGGCGGGGGCAATCCGCCCGACATCCTAATGGGCCCCTTAATGTTAATTTCTAGAATTCTATGTATGTTACAACCATCTATACATTTATACATATATACATTTTTGCATTTATATCTTTCAAATTCATGTGAAGTACATGTCTGTATTATAGATAAACACAGAAAGACAAGAGATTTAATTAAATCATCCAATTAAATGGTCTACGGCAACTAAAGTCTATTTTCTCGTTGTTAATGCAATTACACATATCCCTAATTATTTTACAAAATAAACATTATTGTTATTGTTTCTTCTAGTGAAGTACAGTTTTAGGAGGGTGCTAATATGCATAAAACAATTTATGTATTAAGCATATATATATATCATATATCGCATTTATACTACAGTCAATGCCAAGACCAATAAAAAAAGGAATTCATTCACTTATTTGTGAGATTGTGACTACCAGAATTCCTATAAAATGCAGGTTTTTCAATGATTAGCACAATAATGGAAAACAATGACCAAAAAGTGAAAATCTCAAAGGTAAACAACTCAAAGGTAAAAAACTCAAGAGGAAGAAAGAGGGAAATGGTAGATGCTAAAATAGACTGATTCAATCAAGTCCCGATTTAAAGTGGCCGGAGTCTGTGTAACTAAACAAAATCAATAGTTCCTAAGTTTTTTCTCAAGTAGGAATTTTTGTCCTTTTCTAGAGTTCAACCATGGCTTTGATTTCAGTATCTTGCCACTTCCTTCTTTTTGCTTTTCAAGGACATTTCTAGCCATATGTTCAGTTACAGTAAAGGCTCTTCATTCTTATCAATCCATCTTATCATTTCTTATAATCCAAATTTTTAGTCATTTTTTTGTTTGTATATATTCACATTGTTCTTGCACTTCTCACGGGCTTTGTTGTTGGTGCGATTTTTTCTGTTTTGTTTGTATTTCAGAGACAGGGGAGAGAGAGATAAGTCCATATGTTGTACATTGCATTCGATGTAATTGGCTTGCCAGTGTTATTGCATAAGCTATGTAGATTGCTTGTTCTTTTATTTTTCCAAATGTACATATAACTCTGCATCCAAGTTATGACCATGTGGGTATTATGTTCCCATCCCAAGAATCATCCTGCTTTCCATCTTTCTTAGTTTTAAAGTGCGGTCTCCTCCTCATTCGGATATCTTGGCAAGTTTCAACCCCGAATATGTTAATTTGGTGCAATCCCCTTTGTGGTGTTCATTAAAATGTTTTGCCATGGGGTAGTTCGAATCATTGTTCTTTATTGCACGCATGTGTTGGAGGATCCACAATTTTAGTTTGTTGATGGTGCTCCCGATGTATTCTTTTCCACATGGGCATCCAAGTGTGTAAATAACAAACTTTGATTCGCAATGATATGGTCTGAGATCTTTTCAATTTTCCCATTTAGCAAACTATATTCCTTGATGTTCTTACCATGTTTGCAAGCTTGGCACTTCGCACATTTCCAAAAGCCTGGTGTGCTCAACCACGGTATTTTTTCTTTCTCTGGTTGCTTTTTCTCAAAGTGGCTTTGTGTCAAGATTTCTCTGAGGGACGATGTCTTCCTATAGGTGATACTCGGGTGGGGAGTTAAGTGTTCCCTAAGAGTTTCGTCTAATAGAAGAATATCCAAGTTCTTTTTTACGATCTTCTTCAGATTTTGGCTCTGGTTATCAAAGTCCATAATGAGACGTGTTACATTTTCAGATTTTTCCATCTGTGGATCTTTCATGATCTCTTGGGCTTCCATTGTTCGTTTTTGTTTTTTCCGTGAGATCAAGAGATCTGATCTATTTTTCAAGTGCATCCGGGTTTTTGCTGTTGTCAGAACTTCTAGCGGGTATCCTCTGGATAGGAACCGGCTAAACATTCTCTCTATTTCTGCATCCAGATCATCTTTTTCGGAGCAGTTCCTTTTCGCTCTTAACATCTCTCCATACGGTATACTCCATTTTAAATTTGAGGGATGACCGCAATTTGCATGGAGGATGCTATTGCAGGATGTGGGTTTGCGGTACATCTTAGTGCATAGTTTGTTTTCCCGAATGCTTACTTCTACATCCAAATAGATTACACAGGTGTTACTGATGGTTGACGTGAAGTGTAGATTATACCGGTTATTCTCCAGAGAGTCTATGAATGCCTGTAGTTCTGTTTGGTTCCCATTCCAGACTACAAAGAGGTCATCGATGTAGCGACTACAACTTTTGATCTTTCGATTTTTTTGTTTTCTTCCAATAGCACCTCTTTTTGCCAGATGGCCATGAGTAGATTTGCATACGTGGGAGCAAAAGATGTACCCATCGCCGTCAGGCAGTAGGTCAACATCTCAATTAACATGGTCGAGTGTTCTAGAAAGCTAACTGATCTTTCTTTTAGAAAGGTCTGAACTGCATCTATACCGTCCTGATGTCGTATCGACGTATAGAGCGATGAGACATCAATTGTTGCCATTAGGTAACCCGTGTCCCATTTCATGTTGTCCAACTTATTCACAAAGTCCATAGTGTCTCGCAAGTATGAGGGAAGTTCCGTCACGTAGTTCATTAGGAAAATGTCTATGAACCTTGATGTTGTTTCTAGTAGGGAGCCGATTGAGCTGACTATCGGTCTCCTTGTGGTTTCTTTGTTGATTTGTGCACTTTCGGTAGAAAGTAGATTGTTGCCGTGATAGGATTAGCCGTTTTCAATTACACATACTCGTCTAAGAGAATTAGCTTCCTCTCTTTCCATCCCAGTAGGAGGGTATTCTTCCATCCATTTTTCACTCGGATTCTGGTTTAAGAGTACATAATGTTCTATAACTTCCAATTGACGGTTAGCTTCTTCCACATAATCTGCAATCTTTTGGACCACAATATTGCCTCCCTTATCCGAGGCTTTGATTATTATTGTGGGGTTGTTCTTTAATTCAGTCATAGCTTTATATTCATTAGGTGTTAGGTTCCAATTCTTTTTGTTTTTGGGTTTATCCTTATTGTTTCTGGCTGATCTCACTGCCATTTGTGTAATTTCTTCCACCATAATTTCTTGGAACAGATCTATTTTGTTACCAGTTTGTAGCTGTGGACAGAATCTGGACTGTTTTTTTAGTCCACTCTCTCCACCTCGGTTGGTGGTTATTCCTATTCTATTGCAGAATTCTATATCCTAGTCTATAGGATCTTGGGTCTCTTCAACGTTGGATGCCGCTCCTCTCTCTAATGAGGTTAATATTCTATGGCCAGGTAGTTCTTTTTGCAGAACAGGTGATGGTTCTGATCTTTCTTTGTGTCGGTTCTCGGGTAATGGTTTCTTCTCCAGATGATATTTCTTGAGTTTTACTTTTCTACAGAATTTATAAAGATCTATCCGTGCGTTAGGGTAGTCCATTTCCGAATTTGGGCAATATGATAAGCCTCTATTCAGTAGTTTTAATTGGGGCTCTGTCAAATGTTTGTTGGAGATATTTATAACTAAGTTGTTGTTTGAAGCTGTTTCCATTTTCCGGAGGGCTATTTTTGTTTTCCTTTTCCTCTCTTTGGTTTTGTTTCTTCTCCTGCCCCTTCTGGTAATTTTGGCCGTCCTCTCCCCCACGTGTTCATTCAGCCTCTCCCTCGCTGCCTCGTTATCATCTGGGCTAATTGCATTTCCCCCCGAAAATACAGTGGCGTTGTGCTCGAGTCTTCATCCGCCAAACTCACTTCTGAGCTGTCCACATTGTCTATTATTGTCGCAGAGGTTCCTGTGCATTTGTCCATCACTACTCTGCTTCTCAGGGTATTGTATTTTCGGGCAAAGGTGTAAATACGACCGTTGGCATAGTCCAGCCTGTCTCTTGTAAATTTATGCGCTTTGCTTTTTTCCACTTCTGTCTCATGTTTATTGATCTTTTTCTCCATGTTGTCAATTAGTTCTTTATTTTCTTCAGATGTGGGAAATTTAGTCAGTTCTGAATCCAGTGTTTATATGATGGCCGTTATTTTTTCCAATTTCCTCTCTGCATGTACAATCAGTGTTCTCATCAGTTTAAAAGAACATTCATTTGTGTCCTGTTGCCACTGTTTGATCAAATCAGGATCCAGATCATTTAGGGTGGGCATAATCAATATGCGGAGCCCCCTTGGGACTCTTTTGAATTCAATATATTTTTCCAATGTTGTTTTTTCCCACCATTTATTCACTTCTAGTATCCTATTCTGTTGGAGTTCTTTTAGGACATTCGATATAGTTCTTTTGTCTTTGTCCCCTGTCGTTCCCCTCATATTTGAGCCAATATGCATACTTGTAGAGGGGGTTACCTAATCGTTCAACAACTCACTTGCCCTTTGTAGGCGATTTCTTGATTTGTCTGCTATGTTTATTGCTCAGGTCGGTATGTTCATCAATTTTGCTATTTCTGCACGTGGTGTTATTTTTACTCCTTTTTGCCTGGCAGTATCCTCTCGTTGCTGCTGCTCTTATTGTTCGCTGTATGCGAGCTTCGAGATTCGCAATATACTTGTCAAAAAGTTTATAAACATATTTCTTTCTCGTAGCCGGTGTCTTCTATTCCTTTCTTTAAAGACACCACCTTTCTAATTGGGCCAGAACGGAAAGTGGGACGTTTATTGTGGTTCTGTGATATTATATAGCTGGTTATCACAGGCTCGAGGCTTGAGACTTGAGGTTTCAAACTCTGTTTACCGCTTCCAACACCTTCCGCCCCCTCAGGTTACTCCCCCGGCAGCTCGTGCAAGGAACGGCAGCTGCGAGCCACAGCCACTCCCCGCGCCACCTCTGCCGCGCAGCATAGCAGTGTGAGTCCCGCCCACCCCCCGCCCCACGCACTCACCGCCGCGGCTTTCACCGTCTGGTTCGGGCGTTTCTCCTTCGGCTGTCCGCTCCGTTAGAACGCCGGTATGGCACCGATGTGTTCAAGTAGAGGCATCAGTCACTGTCTATTCCAAAATGTGATTCTTGCTTGGTACTGTTTGGGGACTGCTTCTCCTCCCTCACGAGTGCCAGTGAAGTGCGTTCCAGGCTCCGCACAAAAATTACTTCGAATCTTCTGGTTCCCACCTTATGTACAGAAGTCACGGCACCACAGCAGCAGTAAGTTTAAGTTATTTATTCTTTTATAACACCATGTGCATTAGCAACAGGATGGCCTACGTGTTTCGACTATACTTAGTCTTCAACTGGACCATAGAGTCCTATGTGTCTAGACAATTTATACTGTGCTCTGTGTTAGTACCCTCATCAGTTTCCAAACATTTTTAAAACAACTAGTCTTCCAATCTTGAGCATATTTACAAGGCCCATTGTCAACGCCATTTTGCACTGAGTTTTCAATTCCAACATCACATATATATATATATATATATATATATTACCTACTGGCGGTCGCCAGTAGGTATATATAGTTAGGATTTTTTCTCTATGGGATTTTTGAAAATTCTATGTCTAATAACTTTGGCGTTTGTGGACGGAATTGGCTGAAATTTTCAGGAAAATGGAACATTTTGTTTCTGAGCAGCCCCTGAAAATTTGGGGGGGGTTCGTCAAGGGGGGGCCGAGAAAAAAGGGGGGTCCCAAAACGTGTTTTTAACATTGAGTTTTCCATAGGGCGGTTGGCCTCACTTTTAGCCCGAACGGCTGAATGGATTTCCACAAAACTTGGCAAAATTGTAGGGACTGGTAGCCCGATGTGCCTTTGCTAGGTCTCAATATATGTGCTTCAGTGGATTTTGAGAAATTAACGTTCAAAAAAAGATATATATCTGTAACAGCGGACCGGGCAGCGCTCCGGTTCGCGGACTTTTCGCGGTACGGAGCTTTGTGAAGCGAAGCTGATTGGTTCTCCGGCGTCTGTGAACATTCCAAACAGTCCGTAGCGGCCGCCATCTTGTCTCTCGGTAGGATCGAGAGACAAGAGGAGGCCAAAGCGAAGGGGCAAATGACCATAAGGGGGCATAGTAGATCCTCGCTGACCCCCTAGGTTTGATGTGGAGGTTTTAAAAGGGCCCCGCGGGGCAAAAAAAATAAAATAATAATAATAATCGAACGGCTGAATGGATTTGCACGAAACTTGGCAAAATATTAGGGACTGGTAGCCCGATGTGCCTTTGCTAGGTCTCAATATATGTGCTCCAGTGGATTTTGAGAAATTAACGTTCAAAAAAAGATATATATCTGTAACAGCGCTCCGCTTCGCGTACTTTTCGCGTTACGGAGCTTTGCGAAGCTGATTGGTTCTCCGGCGTCTGTAAACATTCCAAACAGTCCGTAGCGGCCGCCATCTTGTCTCTCGGTAGGATCGAGAGACAATAGGAGGCCAAAGCGAAGGGGCAAATGACCATAAGGGGGCATAGTAGATCCTCCCTGACCCCCTAGGTTTGATGTGGAGGTTTTAAAAGGGCCCCGCGGGGCAAAAAAAAAAATAATAATAATAATCGAACGGCTGAATGGATTTGCACGAAACTTGGCAAAATTGTAGGGACTGGTAGCTCGATGTGCCTTTGCTAGGTCTCAATATATGTGCTTCAGTGGATTTTGAGAAATTAACGTTCAAAAAAAGATATATATCTGTAACAGCGCTCCGCTTCGCGGAGATGAAATTATCTCTGTATTACCTAGCTGTTGCTAACACCAGTTAGCGACCGCTAGTAGGAGATAGCGACCATCTTGGGCCCCACTTTGCATGTCAGTGATATTTATCACTAATGACATGCAAAGTGGGCATGCCAAGATGTTAGCGACTTGAAACAGTCGCTAACATCGCTATCTCCTATTACCAACTTTTGGAGATATTCGTGCTAAGCGCGAATATCTCCAAAAGCTACCACCTGCCCTGAGCAGTTCTTAGCCATGTTATCCAATGGGAGGTGGATAACATGGCTAAGAGCATTAGCTCGGTAATGCATGAATATCGCTGAGTTTTCAGCGATATTAATGCATTGCGGTCGTTTTTTATGGCATTTGCGATAAACCTTGATAATAGCAAGGTTTATCTGCGATAATTTCTGACGATGCTTAGCGGTAAAAAATTCGTTGCTAAGCATCGTTAGGGATAAATATCGCTTAACTTTGGTAATATGCCCCAACGTCTGTTAACGTTCGATTCGAAGGAAATCAGGAAGTGTTGAAAAACATTGTCTGCGCCATCTTGCCTTTTTTCAAATGCCACACTTTTGTCGTGCACGGCAGCCATTTTAGATGACTTGACCAGACCCACTCTCTGCACGCTGTCGATCCTTAGCATGGCTCCCCACCCTCGCAAGCATCTCCCCCAGGCACTGGTCACCCCCGCTCTCTGTCTTATGCATGGGTAATAAACCTCCCCCCATCTGCGCTGTTCTTCCCTGAGAATCACACCCTGTGCCCGCCCGACACCTCCCTTTCGCCCTATTCACTACCGCACCCTCTGACACTCCTTTTCCTCTGTGTCCGATTGTCCAGGCCGGTCCAAGGCTATCAGCTTGCCCTGCAGATGTAGTTTATGGCCCCAGCTGCAAAGAATCACCCCTCTTCAAAGGAGTTATAGTAGATCAAGGCCCACACTCGATGAGATCCGTCACAGCACACGCGTTCCTACTATCTGAAAACCATCCTGTATTGTGATTGGGGAGGGGACCGAGCCTGAAGCGGAAGATTCCAGGGATGACTCTTTGTACATCAAAGTTTTTACAATTATGTGTCACATTAAAAATATATAGCACTCCAACAAAGTAGTAAGATTATAAAACTTTAATAACTTATAAATATATACAACAAAACAAAAACAGTAAAAACATATAAACATTTTTAGGGAAAAACAACAAAGTAGCGGTCGGCTGTGCGAATAGTCCCAATGCAGCACAACGTCCAGATTTCTGAACGGCACCCAGGTGATGTTGCCTGGGTGCCGCACTGATTTCGGCATCCGGCGTGGGGCATCGCGGGGGGTGGGTCATCAGTAGCAAACTGTTGTGCGAATAGTTCCAAGGCAGCAGAACGATGGCACCAAGGTGATGTCCAGTAAGTTGCCGCACTGGTTTTGGTATCCTACAATGCGGCTCCGAATAACGGCGTGGGGCGCCCCGGGGGGGGGGGGAGGCGGCGTGAACGGGCCTCTCCAGGTGGAGTCTCGTCTGTTGTAGTGGGGCGCCCCTTTACCGTTTCAGTTGCCATTCCGTCCGCTTTTGGTCCACTGTGTCAAAATCCGCAATTCAGCTGAGTTGCGCCCACTCTTGCGGTGCAGCGATAGGCGGCTGCCACAGGACTCTCAAAATGGTGGCAGGCTCTTTTCTTTTTGGGCCTGGTCCACTGAAATGGCCCTGGGACACCTTGGAAATCGGACGACTGTCTGCTAGGTCTTGGACCCCATTCTCGAAAGCATCCCCTCCGCCTTGAGGATTCAACAAAAGTTTTGGGGGCCCCCGACTCCTGCAGGCTTCTGGTGGGGAGCGGCTGCCATGATTGCTCGCGGAATGACCACGACGGAGCCACGAGATGGTGGTGCTTTCATGCTGACGCCAGCTTCAGTCTGAAACATCCAGAAACAAGGTGGGGCTTTCATCGTTTGGGAAAAAAAAAAGTTTTCATCCAATGAAAAGTGTTATTTTTAGGTCATATGATCAAGCCTTCCATCATTAGGAAACCAAAAGTAAAATGAACCAATGAAAAGTTTTATAAACAAGTCACATGACCTGTTATGCGGCATAGGGTATAAAATGCGGAGAAAATACGTTGGCACGTGAGGCGGCGTCAGTAGCGGACCGATGTGCGAATAGGCCGAAGGCAACACAACGCGCCAAGATCCGGATGGCACCGAGGTGGTGTCCAGCAAGTTGCAGTACTGGTGTGGCCATCCTACAATGCTGAAAGTCGGCGTGGGGCGCCCCGTTGGCCTGTGAGTTCGCGTCAGTAGCGGACCGATGTGCGAATAGGCCGAAGGCAGCACAACGCGCCAAGATCCGGATGGCACCGAGGTGGTGTCTAGTAAGTTGCCGCACTGGTGTGGCCATCCTACAATGTTGAAAGTCGGCGTGGGGCGCCCCGTTTTGGCACGTGAGGCGGCGTCAGTAGCGGACCGATGTGCGAATAGGCCGAAGGCAACACAACGCGCCAAGATCCGGATGGCACCGAGGTGGTGTCCAGCAAGTTGCAGCACTGGTGTGGCCATCCTACAATGCTGAAAGTCGGCGTGGGGCGCCCCGTTGGCCTGTGAGTTCGCGTCAGTAGCGGACCGATGTGCGAATAGGCCGAAGGCAGCACAACGCGCCAAGATCCGGATGGCACCGAGGTGGTGTCTAGTAAGTTGCCGCACTGGTGTGGCCATCCTACAATGTTGAAAGTCGGCGTGGGGCGCCCCGTTGGCCTGTGAGATGGCGTCAGTAGCGGACCGATGTGCGAATGGGGCCAAAGGCAGCGCAACAATATTTTCGGAATAGAAGACACCACAAGGCGCTGAGATGCCAACATCCGGATGGCACCGAGGTGGTGTCTAGCAAGTTGTGGCACTGGTGTGGCCATCCTACAATGGTAAAAGTCGGCGTGGGGCGCCCTGTTGGCCTGTGAGATGGTGTCAGTAGCGGACCGATGTGCGAATGGGGCCAAAGGCAGCGCAACAATATTTTCTGACTAGAAGACACCACAAGGCGCTGAGATGCCAAGATCCGGATGGCACCGAGGTGATGTCTAGCAAGTTGCTGTACTGGTGTGGCCATCCTACAATGCTGAAACTCGGCGTGGGGCGCCCCATTAGCCTGTGAGATGGCGTCAGTAGCGGACCGATGTGCGAATGGGGCCAAAGGCAGCGCAACAATATTTTCTGAATAGAAGACACCACAAGGCGCTGAGATGCCAAGATCCGGATGGCACCGAGGTGGTGTCTAGTAAGGTGCACTGGTGTGGCCATCCTACAATGCTGAAAGTCGGCGTGGGGCGCCCCGTTGGCCTGTGAGATGGCGGCAGTAGCGGACCGATGTGCGAATGGGGCCAAAGGCAGCGCAACAATATTTTTGGAATAGAAGACACCAGAAGGCGCTGAGATTCGGTTAGCACCGAGGTGGTGTCTAGCAAGCTATGCAGCTGAGTTGCGTGTGCACTTGCGGCGAATAGGTCGAAGGCAGCACAACAATGTTTTCTGAATAGAAGACACCACAAGGCGCTGAGATTCGGTTACCACCGAGGTGGTGTCTAGCAAGTTGCTGCACTGGTGTGGCCATCCTACAATACTGCTCCGAATAACGGCGTGGGGTGCCCGAAGGGGGGGGGTGGAGGCGGCGTGAACGGGCCTTCCTAGGTGGAGGCTCGTCTGCTGTAGTGGGGCGTCCCTTTACCGTTTCAGTTGCCATTCAGCTGAGTTTTGGCCGCTCTTGATGCTACAGCGACAGGCGGCTGCAACAGGACTCTCAAAATGGCGGCCTGTTCTTTGGATTTGGGCCTGGTCCACTAAAATGGCCCTGGGACACCTTAGAACTCGGACGTTCGATTTTTTTTTCCTTTCCTCTACATGCAAAAAAAGGTAAATGCCCGGTACGTTATACGCTTCATCTGCCATGATGTACTCTCCAGAGGAACCGAAAAAATATATAGTTATGGTAACTATACCATGCATCGTCATATGGAGAGGTGGCACCAATTAATTATAGTGCTGCATAAAAGAGAGATTTGGAGGAGAACCCCCGACCTGCCAGTACATTCACCAAAGAAGTGGCACTGACAGCATCAGAGGCAAGGGAAACGGTCCCAAATATTTAGAAGAACTTTGCAAAGATTAAAATGACATGTTTAGATTGTGGCAAATTAATTTCATGTGGACAGATGAGTGTTACTCTATAAATACAGCATATGAACATCATCATAGTCGATGGTTGGTAGAGACATTTTGACTATATCCTGGACCTGCCCGTCCTCGCCCAAAATGGCGCCGGAATAAATGGGACTCGTAACTCCTTGTTGTGTACTGGTTGCAGAACCTTGAAATCACGAGATATGTATGCAATTTTGAAGCACATGGCGGGCGGGGACGAGAATTGATTGAGTATTTCGACATCCCTATTGATATTAAGTTCTGATGTGTTATTGATTACTGTACTATTGAAAGTTCGAATTAACGTCACGCATGGTACTTGCCCGCAAATGTATATCTAGATAATTTTATTGTAACTGGCCCTGTCGTATTTTAATTATAAAATGTACGTCCACCGATTCCGCAACTGTTAGACACCTTAGTTCTTGCAACCTAATGGCCCGCCCGTTACGTTCCTCTACTGGAGTAGTGTGGCTCACTGGTTAGAGGCGGCAGACCCGAGAGCAGAGGACGGCCCGGGACCAGGGTTCGATTCCCGACGCGGCAGGTTTCTGGACCAGGGTCAGCAGACTCGATAATTCTCTCGCCTCGGTGCCCACTCTGATCAGCGATCACACTCGGCAACTCTGGGCACTAGCTTGCCTCATCTTCACTAACGGCCCCACCAGACCGCCGGGGATGCCTGGTCTCACCCTGGAGATACCCATTAAGGGACCATCTCTCAGGGAAGCCAGGAAGGGTTTCGCAGCGGTCGAAGCGCGGAGGTACCCCTTCGGGAGTGATTCCAGCGCTATATAAGCACATAATTAATTAATTAAATTAATTAAAATGTCTACTCATCATATACGATTACAGTTTGCTCCGTGGCCGGCCCACGTGGTTATAGGCTCGTATTTGTATAATGAAATTTTCACAATAAAGGTTTTTAAAAGAAAACATGGTAGTAGTATATACATTGGTAAAGTTTTTAATAATAGTCACTGTTTTAGAATCATTAAAAGGCAAGTGAAATAAAGCAGACCAATCACATGAAGGGTAAAAGGTATAATACGCAGGAACGCAGTAAAGATAAATGGTCAAGGGCTGTTGTGTTTTCTACTCCTGCAACATAAAGTGATCGATAAGAATCTCATATTCAGGCGTATCGGCGACTAAGACAGCAGGTCGACCCTCTTTTGCTCAACGGCTCCGTCATGGGACGAAGAATCGCCCTTTTTCTCGAAAAAAGAATATATTTTACTTGCAGGACAGTTGTAAATTTTCCGGGAAAGTACATTAGCCTGGAACATTATAACATATATACAAGAAAAAATAATGTTCGGAAGTAATAAAAAGCGTAATTTTTAGGTCATATGACCAAGCCTTTCATCATTAGAATAAGAAAAGTAAAATGAACCAATGAAAAGTTTTATTAACAAGTCACATGACCTGTTATGCTTACGTTACGCGCTGCGCGTCGCGCCCCGGATGACTTCCGGATGCGCTAACGCGGCGCGTCATATGACGCATTACGCGACAACGCAGGTCCAGAATATAGTCAAAATGTCTCCGCCAACCAGCGATCGGAACACAACCCCTTTCAGCAGGCTAAATAGTTCTGTTAAATGACAACAGAAGGGACAGGCAACAAGAACCATCAGTCAAAGAGGGGAGGGCTAGTTCTTCTCTACCGGGTTACATTGGGGCGCTACCGGAACTGATCGAATTGGTAGTCTACAGTGTTTCTGGATGTTTCAGACTGAAGCTGGCGTTAGCATGAGAGCACCACCATTTCGTAGCTCCGTCGTGGCCATTCCGCGAGCAATCATGGCAGCCGCTCTTTATCGTTATTTTGGGCGGGGTGGGTGGCGGAGCCGAGCTGTATTGCAGCCATCATGGTGTGGAGTTCAGTTCATCTCACTAGTTTCGTATTTGTCATGAGGGGTTGTTCTTAATGTTTCTATTTTAGCGAGGTCAAAAAGAGATCCCATTAGTGGCCTACTGATTTTGCTCGATTCCTTTTGTTTTTTTACACGATTTTTCGTTATCTGCAAAGACTAAACAGAGTATTGCGACTCTGTGTTTGTTTGTAAATAGAGAATGAACCAAAGAGAACCAATTCTAAAACAGTAAATGCTTGGATAACAATCAATCAAATGGAGAGAGAAGCAGGCACAACGTATTACAACGGGGGCAAAGGCCTGCGTTAACTACCTTTCACTATCTGCAAAGAGAGAGTACTCCTAATAGAAATGAGGGGGGGGGCAGCATTCAAAGCAGATCAGTGTGCATAAACACGAAAATGTTTTTACTTACCACGTACTTGACATTCGACAGCTTATGATATTTGCTATTAAAAAACCATTGAAATTCACTGAAAAAACCATAGGTTATAGACCATATATAGTTAGGAATTAGCATTTACAAAACCTTGAAAATTCACTGAAAAAACCATAGGTTATAGACCATATATAGTTAGGAATTAGCATTTACAAAACCTTGAAAATTCACTGAAAAAACCATAGGTTATAGACCATATATCGTTAGGAATTAGCATTTAAAAAACCTTATTTTACCCACACAAAACCATTGAAATTCCATATATAGTTAGTTGCACTAACTATATATCGCGCACCCGCAATCCACTGCTGATGATGTCGCATATTACATCATTCATGACATGGTCAGTGACATCACTGATGACATCACTGATGACATCTCAAATGACATCACTGATGACATCACTGATGACATCTCATTTGACATCAATGACCACATCACTGATGATATCATTCATGTGACAATACAATGCATCTCCTCACATTTTATTATAACCTCTGTTTCACCCAGTGTTAAATACAGAGTATAATTTTTGAAACCATTGACACACCAATACTAGTTACTACATACGCACTCACTGATTCCTACGTCTACACACACCTTCACTCATTCACCCATACAATCATTCATACATACAATCACTCATCTTTACAACACTATCATATGCACTCATACACCTATACAGACACTCACAGTCTGCCACTCATCCATGGAGTTACTCACTCACGTAGTCAGTCATGTAAAGAATCAATGACACTTCCATTTTCTTGTCTATACAGTTAAACATAGAGCACCTTACATTTTCAAACATATACTAACACATACTTACCTTCTTATACAATCATTGATACAAGTACACATTGATCTGCACAGAGTCACACACCTCCCAGCCAGCCACACACACACTCAGTCTCCTATACAAATACTTGGGCAATCAATCAATAACCCATATAGTTACTCATACAGCTACTGATCAACACATGCAGCAGTTTACAGAACAACAGACATAATGATGCACAAATTAAGACAGTTTAGTCACTAACCCATGCACTCAGTGAGACACATTTAATCACTCACTCATACAGTTAGTCATGCACCTACTAAATCCTTTGTCCAGACACTTATACATCCACTCATTCTTCAATATGTAAGACATATTTAAACTTTACAGAAGCAAAAAATCACTGGATGTTGTTATCAGTCATGTCATCAGTAATGTCATTTGAGATGTCATCAGTGATGTCACTGACCATGTCATGAATGATGTAATATGTGACATCATCAGCAGTGGATTGCGGGTGCGCGATATATAGTTAGTGCAACTAACTATATATGGAATTTCAATGGTTTTGTGTGGGTAAAATAAGGTTTTTTAAATGCTAATTCCTAACGATATATGGTCTATAACCTATGGTTTTTTCAGTGAATTTTCAAGGTTTTGTAAATGCTAATTCCTAACTATATATGGTCTATAACCTATGGTTTTTTCAGTGAATTTTCAAGGTTTTGTAAATGCTAATTCCTAACTATATATGGTCTATAACCTATGGTTTTTTCAGTGAATATATATATATATCGAATTGCTTCGTCCGACGCCCAACGTCTACAATGCCTGTACTTGGACTGCTTCAAAGACGAACAAGCCAAACCCAATTCTGGTGCAAAAATTCAGTGCTTTATTCCATTGAGAACATCAACACCCAGCAAGCCCGGTATATATTACCTACTACCTGCCTCCAGTCGCCAGTAGGTAGTTATAGTTAGGACCTAGTTTGCATAGGAAGAGCATTTTTTGTTTTGCTTATAACTTTGGTGTCGGTTGATGAATCTTCATGACATTTTCCAAACTAATTCTTCGTTCATATCAGCTCCTATGTTGAAAGTTGAAAAGGGGGGTCCCAAAACTTGTTTTCTTCATGTTAATTTCTATAGGAAACTTTAGACAAGGCTACAGGTCGAACAGGGAAACGCAATTATCCCAAATTTGGCAGGGAGAAGGGTCTTGGTCTAGAAAGCACGGTTTTGTTTATTTGGTGTAAATCCGTTCAGTAGTTTTTGAGAAATATAGAAATTTAAATATATCAATATTTGGGAATTCTGCCATCTGATTGACTGAGGCGTTACGAGCAGGAGCTTGCTGCTTATTGGTTGCGATCGCTGCGAGCGGTTGCAACTAGGAAGTGTTGGCCGCCATTTTGTGATTCGGTTGAAGCAAGTAAGGGATAAAAAGAGTGAAAAAGTAGGAAAGGAGGGTAGGAGCACTGTAAGCTTTGTGGGGGAGTGCAAAGCGAAGTAGTCACTCCTACCGGTCTGAAAGTGCGGTGTTGCTCAGAGTGACATGGTGCTGAGATGATATGCTGCTACACTCTTTATGAAACCGAGAGCCTAAACTGTGAGCTCATTGCTGTAAAGTGATGTGCTCTGGTCTTTGTAGCATACGTGTGCAAGTAGTGTTAGTAGGCATTTATACCATACAGGGAATGGGAAGTAACCTACTGACCGCTATCGTGGGTTTATATTATACAGGAAGCGGGAAGGGAAGTACCGGTGTGAAGACTTGGGGATCAAACCGAGGTGATTGCTGTAAAGGGATGGGCTCTGGGTGCTGTAGTATACGTGTACAAGTAGTGTTACTAGGCTTTTATACTATACAGGGAGTGGGAAGCGAACTACTGACCACTACCGTGTGTTTCTACTATACCGAAGGCGAAGTACTCATGCCTACCGGTGTGAAGACTCGGGGATTAAACCGAGCTGATTGCTGTAAAGTGAGGGGCTCTGGGCGCTCTAGGATACTAGCCGCTGTAGTATAACTGTGTAAGTAGTGTTAGTATGCGTTTATACTACAGAGGGAGTGGGTAGCAAACTATTTTCTCCTACTGGTCTGAAGACTCAGGGATTAAACCATGAGCTTAAATCGGGAGCTCATTGCTGTAAAGTGATGGCTGCTGTTAGACCTGGCATCATTGGCGTGAGTCTGCCTTCCATTTTGACGGATTGCCTCCTCTGTTTTGATATGTTTTTGCAGGTTATATGCTTTCAGCACTGTGCCACTGGTATTCAGTGCCACAGTGCAAGTGATTTCTATGTTAAATTGATGTACTAATTGGTGATTCCATGATTTGGTTATTTGATTTACCTGTCAGCCCCTAGTATAGTGCACCATGTGTGCCCAGGGCTTGTAAATCAAATGCTGCTGGTGGGCTTGCAGCACTGGTTGTGCCACCCAAAGAAGCAGCTTGTAAAGTGTGTCTCAGGCTTGCCATTGCAAGGCCTGTGTGCAGTCTAGGACTGCCATGTCGACTTGGCAAGTGCACCAACTTGCCAGTCCCTAAACCTTCCCTTTGCTTCATATTAGACGCCCCTATGGTAGGCCCATGGGCAGGGTGTATTGTAGTATAAGGTAGGACATTCTCTGATGTGTGTAGCATGCTCTAATAGTGAATTGCAACCATTTTCTATTTTCACTATTGAAGGCTACCTGTTCTCCATAGGCTAGAATGGGCAGTTAGATTATTACATTCTTATAATCCTAATTGACTCAGGGAACATGGTAGAAATTCGAATTCTAGCATGCCTGAACTCAGAATAATACAAACAAATCTTTTAGTAAAGTTGGTTTTAATATTCTGTGTTTGAAGATACCACTTTTAGAAAGTAGGTATTTTATTGCCTAATGTCCAGGCCTGCCTCTGCTAGGTTGTGTATTCCTTGCCTGGGTTTGTGAGTGACAGGACTGGGGGTTTCAAGGGGACAGGCTGGGGCAGCCCAGTGGTGAATAGAGAGATCTGCATCTAGATGGGAGGGAGGAGTTGCACCTGGGACCTGAATAGGGCTGGGCCTTCCCTGTACAATGCTGACTCCACCTCCTGTGGCTTGCCTGTTGTCTCTGCCTTGCACTGTGAAAGGAGAGGAGGAATCAGGTCAACAAAGTGCTCCAGAGCTGTATCTTCCTTCCCCTGTGCTGGCTCCACCTCCTGTGGGGCGACTGATGTCTCTGCCCTGCACAGTGAAAGGAAGAAGAAAGTCAAGTAAACAAGGTGTTCAGGAACTGGTTTGAACTAGGGAGAGGCCTCTCTGACTTCAGAGAACAAAATATTTTGGGTATAAATATTGAGGCCCTGATCCCAAGAAATAAGACCACTTCAGGAACAAGAAACCTTTTGCCAAGCAGAAGAACCAAGGAAGCTGCAGGAGTTTTACTGCCCCTCTGCCAGTGTGCTGTTTGCTGGGTTGGCTTACAGTGGTTGCTTCTTTGCAAAGAAAAGGAGAAGGAACTTCTTAAGGACTTTCATCATTTACAGAATATTCTCCAAAGGCTTGAACTGTGCTTGCTTCCTGCTGAAGTCACAGGGACAAAAGACTTCATCTCCAGCTCCCCTCTGAATTTCCTTACTGGGAATTTTGACTCCAGGCATTTGCGTGTCCCTGGGAGCTGGAAGCGCGACGCATCGAGAGGAAGCGTGTCACCGCCGCAGCTGAAATCGTCGCATCGCCAGAGAAGCGAGCCTTCGCCGCATCTCCCTGGAAGCGTGTGTTCATCAAAGCTGCCTGCTGTCGCATCTCTGGAGAAGCGTGATGCCATCGAGAGAGTCACCATCATATCACTGGAGAAGCTTGTTGCAGGGCTTGTCGCGGGTCCAAAGTACAGAGTCGTCGCAAGGCTGCCAGGGAGTCTACTCATCATCATTGCATCACCGCATCAAGGGCGCCATCTTCTCGCATCGCAGCTGGATCATGGCATCACATCAAGGCGCCTTCTTGCGCAGCGCAACGGGCCCGCAGGCCAAGAATCTACGCATCCCCCCTGCACCGGTAAAGATTACGACGCATCCCCTACTCTGTTCAAGCATTGAGGCACGACGCATTATCTCCCCCAGATAACGGAACCAACGCATATTCCCTTTTGCAAGCCTTTTGTTTACTTTGCGTTACGTATCCAGGTACTTTGTTGAGAACTTTGTCGCATTCATCATCAACTTGAACTAATAACTTTGATCTTCTTTTAAGCAAATTTAAGTGTAGTATTGTGGATTTTTGTCGTTTGTGTTCTTGTGTTTAAGTCTATATAAAGAATACTTATTTTTATAAAACCTGTGTTGTGGCCATCTGTAGTGTTTTCACTGTATTACTGTGTATATTCACAAATGCTTAACACACTGCCTCTGAGATAGGCTTGTGTGCTTGTGTCAAGCTACCAAGGGGGTGTGCAGGGGTTATTAAGGAGAGTAATCCCCTTATCCTGACTTAGAAGTAAGGGTCCCTATTTGGACAAAGGTGACTATCATTGCCAACTAGAGACCCGCAGATCTAACATTGGTGGTCAGCGGTGGGATTTGGACTTTGCATTTGTGTTTCATATACAATGATAGGTGTACACTACTAGTGAGTGCAGAACAAACGCGACTAAGTGTTTTATTTTTAGAATCTTTTTCCTTGGACTGATAGTTTTTCCTGAAAACTCCCAATTTTTAACAGCATGAGTAAACCAGCATCTGTTGCATCTATGGATCTTAAATTTGTAGAAGAGAGGTTGGATACCTACACTGTAAAACAGCTAAAGTCTCCATGCAGGAAATTGAAAGTAGCTACACCAGGCTTTTCTAAAAAAAGAAGACTACCAAAAGGCGCTAAGGGCCTGAGTAGAAGCAAGAAATACCCCTGATCTTGTGGTGGAGCCAGTTGTGGATGCAGATGGGCCTATTGAGAGGCCGATGTTTTCAGCTAGGGGAGGGGGACTCTCTCCACCTGGCAACAGTTTCTCTTCCAAAGGCCTGTCCCCCAGAGATTTCGGAAGACAGGGAGAGAAATAGGGCACTCAAGCTGGAGTTGGCTAAGCTTAAGATAGAGAGTCAGAGGGAAACATAGAATAACAGGTTGTCTTTGGAAAGAGAGAGAATGAGAATGGAACATGAGAGGATGTTGAGGGAGCTAGAAATCAAGGCCAAGGGCTTAGAAATCAATTCCTCTGGTGGCAGCGTACCATCTGTGCCTTCAGAAGACAGGGTACATATTCCCACGGATGTCATTAAAGATTTCCACAAAAGTGAAGATATTGGGCAGTGGTTTGCAGCCTATGAGATAACAATGTTGGCCCACCGGGTCCCTGAGAAGGATTGGGGAGCGGGGCTATGGGGCTGCTTTTTAACTGAAGGTAGGGATACTGTGTTAGACTTACCCAGTGATCATAGGATGTCTTATGCCCACATGAAAGAAGCACTGATGACAAGTTATGGTTTAACTCCAGAACTCTATATACAGAGGTTCAGGAAATGTATGAAGTTGGAGGGAACCACTTGGGTAGAATATGTGTCTTTGTTTTGCAGAGCTATGGATGGTTGGGTAAGGGGTAGCAATGTTGAAAATTTTCAGGCACTCTATGATTTGATTGCTAGGCAGCACTTGTCTACTAATTGTTTTCCAGAGCTACGCCAGCACCTTATTGATAGCAAGTTGACTAGCCCTAGAAAGCTTGCTGAAGAGGCGGACCGCTGGGTCAGGAACAGGGTCCGCAAGGGTCTTGTGGGAGACTCCGCCAAAGGTGGGCAGAGTCCCCAGCAGAAGAATGAGGGGGACAAGGGTAAACAGAGGGAGTTCCAGAAAAGGCCCCAAAGTAATTCCCAAGGGAACCAAGGTAAGGGTTCCCAGCCTCCCCCTGAGAAGAAGTCAGGACCCCCGACAGGTAAACCTGTTCATAGGGGGCCTGTTACCTGCTTTCAGTGTAAGCAGGTGGGACACCGTTGGCATGATCCCCAGTGTCCCCAAAAGGGTCTGTATGTGCCACCCCGTGCGCCACCCCATCAGATGGCCTGTGTAGCCCTGGGTGGGGAGGAGATGGGTGCTCAAGGTGGGTGGGGTCCCACAGAAAGGTCCCTTGTCTCATTAGGAGTCTTTGAGATGTCCCTAGAACTCAGCTGCCTGATAACACTAAGAAATACAGGCAGTGGGTGACCATCAATGGCCATAGAGTAGAGGCTCTGAGAGACACCACAGCAAGTGTCACAGCTGTCAAGTGTCACTTGGTGCCTGAAGAGCAGGTAGTCCCCAATGCATTCTTCCCAGTTGTTGCGGCTGACAACACACAGAGCCATTGCAAAGTGGCTCAAGTTCCCTTGGAGTGACGGGGGGTCTCTGGTACTCTTCAAGTAGCTGTGAGGCCATCCATGCCTGTTCATTGTCTGTTAGGCAATGATTTAGAGAGCTCCCCTTGGGCTAAGGTGGAGAGGAAGGCACATTTAGAGATGTTTGGTCTGCCTGAGTGGGCGTGTGTGACCACTTGGTCTATGGCAGCTAAGGGTGTTCAAGAGACCCTTGAGCCTGAAAGTATGGCCCAGGTACCTGCCTTAAAGAGAAGAGGTAGGTGGTGCGGGAAACTCACCCCCATTTTTACCACGGTCCAGGAGGAGGCAGACCTTGAGGCGGGATGCCCTGGAACCTACAGGGTATCAAGCTTCTGAACTGGGGGACCAACCTGAGCTGACCTATTGCCAGCAAGAGGGGGTCCCTCCAGGGAAAGAATTTTGTGAAGAGCAGCAGAAGTGCCCTTCTCTTGTGGGTTTGAGGCAACAGGCCACAAACCAGACAGCAGGTGATCAATCTGGATCACATTAGATCTACTGGGAGAACGGTCTCCTGTATAGCGAGCCTAAGGTTGCTGAGCCTGGGACAGCCTGTGTGCTGGTGGTACCCCAGCGCTTCAGAGCCTTCCTACTGGGTTAGGCTCACGATGTTCCTTTAGCTGGTCATCTGGGGCAGAAGAAGAACTTTGAAAGACTTGTCTCCCACTTTTATTGGCCCCAGATGTGGAAGAGTTCAGATACTCATTGTAGGACCTGTCAAACTTGCCTGGCAAGTGGGAAAAGTGGAAGGAGGAACAAGGCCCCTCTCCAACCTTTCCCTGTAGTCAGTACTCCCTTTGAAGGGGTGAGCATTGGCATTGTGGGACCACTGGTCCCCAAGACAGCCATGGCCTACAGGTTTATCCTGGTCTTGGTGGACCATGCTACCCGGTACCCGGAAGCCATCCCGCTCAGGACAGTGTCGTCCCCCGTGGTGGGACGTGCACTGATGGGGATCTTCTCCCGTGTGGGGTTGCCCAGAGAGGTGGTGTCTGACCGAGATACAAACTTCACCTCTAATTATATGAAGTATCTGTGGAAGGAGTGTGGTGTTACCTATAAGTTCACCACTCCTTACCACTCCCAAGGTAATGGGCTGGTTGAAAGATTCAACTGGACCCTCAAAGGCATGATCATGGGTCTTGAGGAACCAATGAGGCGTAACTGGGACGTCCTCTTGCCATGCCTTCTGTTTGCCTACCGTGAGGTGCCACAAAAGTCCCTAGGGTTCAGCCCCTTTGAGCTTTTGTATGGTCACCCGGTAAGAGGACCTTTGAGTCTAGTAAAGGAAGGCTGGGAGCAATCTCTCAGGAAACCTCCCTTGGATGTATATACTTAAATGCTGGCCTTCAGGAACCAGACTCGGCGATTCAGAGATCTTACTCAGGTGAATCTGGAAGCCAGCCAGGAGGAAATGAAGTGGTGGTACGATCAGAATGCCACTCTGATTGAGCTTCAGCCTGGACAGAAAGTTTATGACATGGCCCATGTGGAGCCTGTGTGCTCCAGGAAAGGAGGACCGGTCCATATAAGGTGGTGGAGCGCACGAGTGATGTCACTTATCTGGTGAACTTGCAGTCTCCCAGTAACCCCTTTCTGGTCCTGCATGTCAACCGCCTGAAGCCCCACTTAGAAATGTCCAAAGTGGGCATACTCCTGAAGACGGATGATGGAATGGAGGAGGAGACCGAGCCTCTTCCTGACCTCCTGTCTGCAACAGAGCAAGATGGGTAAGTGGATGGTGTCAGCCTCTCTGCCACACTGACTCCTGATCAGCAGCAAGATATTCGCCAACTGTTGGGGCAATTCTCTGATCTATTTTCCTTGGTTCCTGTTGTCACAGAGTGGTACGTCCATGATGTGGACACTGGAGACAGTCCGCCTGTGAAGCACAAGACTTACAGAGTGACTGACAAGTAACGAAAAGATCATATCAGTGCATATCCTCAGCAGTTTCTTTTATCCATGTGCAATTGGTGCACTCAAGTACAGGTTCTTAGTCCAAAAGAAATCACGTTGGGTAGATACAAAAACAATCTTTATTTCTTTTTTTTAAAACCAGGTTCTTCACAGCCGACGCGTGTTTCGCCCCATATGGACTTTTTCAAGGCCAAGAAAGCACCGTATTCACCAAACCTTGTTTTTCAAGAGTCCTTCTATCTTTAGTACCTTTGCAAATGTGCTGTACGGTAAGAATCCAAGTCTTATTTAATTGTAATCAATGGTCGTTCTTCTATCAAGCAGTCACGGAGCCATGATAAGTTCTAGCATTCTGCCGTGTATCTGTGTCCCAAACGATGAAAACACGTAACCAGGTTCCTCAGAGTGACTGACAAGGTTAGGGCTTACATTAAGGAGGAAATCTCCAAAATGTTTGCTTTAGGGTTAATTGAGTTCTCAAATAGTCCTTGGGCCAGCCCAGTGGTTTTGGTCCCAAAGACTGCCTTGCCCGGTGCCACACCTGAATTCCGGTTCTGTGTGGACTATAGAGGGCTCAATCAGTCACCAGGACTGACACACACCCCATCCCCAGAGCTGGTGAGCTCATTGATCGGTTAGGGGCTGCCTGATACCTCAGCACATTTGATTTGACGTCTGGGTTCTGGCAGATCGCCTTGACTGATGGGGCTAAGGAGAGGTCAGCCTTCTCCATACCAGATGGGCACTACCAATTCCGAATTATGCCCTTTAGGATAAAGAATGCACCTGCCACCTTTCAGAGGTTGGTCAACCAGGTGTTGGCTGGACTGGAGGATTTCAGTGCTGCTTACCTGGATGACATTTCAGTGTTCAGCGCCAGTTGGGAAGAACATCTGCACCACCTCTGGGAAGTGTTGATGGCACTGCGCAAGGCAGGACCCATGGTCAAGGCGAGTAAGTGCCTGATCAGGCAGGGTTCAGTGGTGTACTTGGGTCACCAAGTAGGAAGCGGCCAGGTGGAGCCCCTAAAACCCAAGATTGATACCAACCTGGCATGGGAACCCCCAAAAACTCAGACACAGGTAAGAGCCTTTTTGGGACTCACGGGGTACTACAGGAGGTTTGTCAAGGGGTATGGCAACATTGTTGCACCCTTGACTGAGCTGACTTCCAGGAAGCAGCCCAAGAAAGTGAACTGGACTGACACCTGTCAGAAGGCTTTTGACGCCCTAAAGACTGCCATGTGCACAGCACACGTGCTTCAGGCACCCAAATTCTCAAAATAATTAATTGTCCAGACAGACGCTTCAGGGCATGGTGTCGGGGCTATTCTATCACAGATTAACGAAGAGTGCCTAGACCAACCTGTAGCCTTCATCAGTAGGAGGTTACTTCCATGGGAACAGAGGTGGAGTGCAATTGAGCGTGAGGCATTTGCTGTGGGCGCTGAAGAAGTTGAGAACATACTTGTTTGGGACTCAATTCCTGGTTCAGACCGACCACAGGCCCTTCAGATGGCTAATGCATATGAGGGGTGAGAACCCAAAGTCGTTGAGGTGGTCCATTTCCCTACAGAGTATGGACTTTACAGTGGAACATCGCCCTGGTACAGAACACGCCAACGCTGCTGGTCTGTCCAGATTTTTCCACCTTAGTGAAGAGAACTCCCAAGGGGAAGGGTAGTTCTCACCACATTTCAGCTGGAGGAGACACATGTTAGACCTGGCATCATTGGCATGAGTCTCCCTTCCATTTTGACGGATTTCCTCCTCTGTTTTGATATGTTTTTGCTCATTATATGCTTTGGGCACTGTGTCACTGATATTCAGTGCCACAGTGCAAGTGCTTCCTATGTTAAATTGATGTACTAATTGGTGATTCCATAAATAGGTTATTTGATTTACCTGTCAGCCCCTAGTATAGTGCACCATGTGTACCCAGGGCTTGTAAATCAAATGCTGCTGGTGGGCTTGCAGCACTGATTGTGCCACCCACAGAAGCAACTTGTAAAGTGTGTCTCAGGCTTGCCAATGCAAGGCCTGTGTGCAGTCTAGGACTGCCATGTCGACTTGGCAAGTGCACCCACTTGCCAGTCCCTAAACCTTCCCTTTGCTTCATATTAGAAACCCCTACGGTAGGCCCAAGGGCAAGGTGTATTGTAAGTATAAGGTAGGACATGGTCTGATGTGTGTGCATGTCCTAATAGTGAATTACAGCCATTTTCGTTTTTCACTATTGAAGGATACCTGTTCTCCGTAGGGTAGAATGGGCAGTTGCATTATTACATTCTTATAATCCTAACTGACTCAGGGAACATGGTAGAAATTCAAATTTAGTATGCCTGAACTCAGAATAATAAAATACATATTTTAGTAAAGTTGGTTTTAATATTCTGTGTTTGAAAATACCGCTTTTAGAAAGTAGGTATTTTCTTGCCTAACCGTCCAGGCCTGCCTCAGCTGGGTTGTGTATTCCTTGTCTGGGTCTGTGAGTGACAGGGCTGGGGGTTTCAAGGGGACATGCTGGGGCAGCCCAGTGGTGAATAGAGAGATCTGCATCTAGATGGGAGGGAGGAGTTGCACCTGGGACCTGAAGAGGGCTGGGCTTTCCCTGTACAATGCTGGCTCCACCTTCTGTGGCTTGTCTGATGTCTCTGCCTTGCACTGTGAAAGGAGAGGAGGAATCATGTCAACAAAGTGCTCCAGAGCTGTAGCTTCCCTCCCCTGTGCTGGCTCCACCTCCAGTGGGGCGACTGATGTCTCTGCCCTGCACAGTGAAAGGAAGAAGAGGGTCATGTAAACAAAGTGCTCAGGAACTGGTTTGGACCAAGCAGAGGCCTCTCTGCCTTCAGGTAACAAATTATTTTGGGTATAAATATTGGGACCCTGATCCCAAGAAATTAGATCACTTCTGGAACAAGAAACCTTTTGCCAAGGAGAAGAACCAAGGAAGTGCAGGAGTTTTACTGCCCCTCTGCCAGAGTGCTGTTTGCTGGGTTGGCCTACAGTGGTTGCTTCATTGCCAAGGAAAGGAGAAGGAACTTTTTAAGGACTTTCATCATTTACAGAATATTCTCCAAGGGCTTGAACTGTGCTTGCCTCCTGCTGAACTCTCAGGGACAAAAGACTTCAACTCTAGCTCCCCTCTGAATGTCCTTGCTGGGAATTCTGACTCCAGGCATTTGCGTGTCACTGGGAGCTGGAAGCGCGACGGATCAAGAGGAAGCGTGTAGCCGCCGCAGCTGAAATCATCGCATCGCCGGAGAAGCGAGCCTTTGCCGCATCTCCCTGGAAGCGTGTGATCATCAAAGCTGCCTGCTGTCGCATCACCGGAGAAGTGTAAGGTCATCGAGAGAGTCGCCATCGCATTACCAGAGAAGCGTGTCGCAGGGCCTGTCGAGGCTCCAAAGTACAGAGTCGTCGCAAGACTGCCAGGACGTCTACGCATCATTATCACATCGCCGCATCAAGGGCGCCATCTTCTCGCATCGCAACCGGATCATCGCATCACATCAAGGTGCAATCTTGCGCACCCCAACGGGCCCGCAGGCCGAGAATCTACACATCACCTACGCACCGGGAAGGATTACGACGCATCCCCTACTCTGCGCAAGCTGAAGAACCGGGTTATTTAGAACCCAGCGGTGCCAGGGGACACACCCAAAGTCTCCGGATTCACCTGTCTCAGACTACAGAAACGCGGAATCTTCTTGGTGACGTCAAAGATCAAATTTATTGGCTGCAACCAGTAACAGAGGTCCACGAAGTACAATGGCTGTATATTCGTAGGAGACTGCTCAACTTTACAAAGCGAGTCATCCCTTTTTATACAAAATATTGTGCTTTAGGCAAACATTCCTTATTTACAGTTGACCAATCCCATGTGTACACGACAAAAGGCAATGCATGGAAAACCACATTTCATTGTCCAGCCAACCATCAATTATTGGTCGAACCCAACATTCTTCATCAGACAGGTCGATCGAACCCATAATAAAATCGGGCACATCCCCATCGTAAATGGACCATAAAGAAAGGAGCAGAGACAGGTGTGAGTAAGATAAGAAATAGTTGTGTGCAATAAAAGGGTTTATGATGTCCTGTGCCTTGATCCGTAATCTTGATCAGCTACTGGGAAAAGAACTGGTCTAACGAGTTTGGCTTCGGGCAACTGAGTCAGCTTGCCCAGGTCACGCAGAAGTCAGCTAAAAGTGTACGTGTCTCAAGCACTCGTTCGGCCTTAGTCATCGGCCTATGTGAGGGCAACCACAAAATGGCTGCCGTACACAAAATGGAACCCAAGGGTTCAGAACGGAATCCCTGATTTCATGGTGATCTCGTCACTCGAACATGACGAAAATATTCGTACATCTTACACTCGCCATTTTCGGTCTGCTGATACCAAAATCGTCATGATACGACGACTTTTTGAAACGAGTTCAGAATCTCAGAACCTCAGACCCTCCTTTTGCCCTTACATAGGCAATAACCTAAACCCATGTCAGTCTGAGTCCCGGTCTATACTCATCAGGTCATCAAGATGTTGCTGTACCATCATCCTGTTACTTAGCACGTCTCCTGATACAGGTTTCCTTATACACGATGTAGCACAGAGGCCACATATAGCAGGAGCACACTGTACACAAAGACAGAACAGGAAAAGGATGGCTAAAATCATCCCGATGACCATCAGAATTTTCCATCCCCACGTGGATAACAATCCCAGAACCATCCCATCAACGACCAATCTCCTTCATCCACGTGTATAGATTCGGAGATCTTATGCAGTTTGGAAATGGCCTGGTACACTGTCGGAGCATTGTCTGGAATGAAAACACAGCAACTTGATTGGATCACTTTGCATACCCCACCTCGATCTGCTAGTATGACATCTAACGCAACCCTGTTCTGGAGAGTCATAAGGCGATCCGACTGGAGCTCAGCAGTCAAGTTACTAAGGGCACCGGCAGTTTCAATTACGGTGGACTCAACCACTCTCATCAATTGCTGTATGTTCCTGCTGTTAACCATAGGTCCCCAAAATGGCAGAAAACCCTTCGAGAAATCTCCAAGTTCTTGTCCTGCAGTATCTTCCTTACTGAAGACACCTCTAACAATTCTTGTCTTGTGGTAATCTGCCACAGCTGTGTAGGTGGGAGGCAACAGGAACGAGACAAAACATGTGCCCGAGAAATCAGGGGGCAACCATGTGTACGCTTTATCGTAACAGACAAAATAGGTACCCTTAGCTGCTAGAAACGATGGGGAAGTCTGGGACGCAAAAACATACGTCGCAGTGCAGATACTCTTCCCTAACTGAGCTCTCGGATTCTTGCCATTACCTTGCAGACAAAGATGACCCTGATGGGGTACGATCCAAATCGGAGAGTATCTTTTCGCTCACTGGTTCTCACTCAGACTCGCTCCATATCCAGTCACATTCCATCCAATATATGCTAGTGTCTCATCTTTCGGTATAGTCTCATAAGAATCTATTCCTCCAATCATATCGACTATTACCTTGACTAGAGCACTATTCTTTGGATTGTCCTTCACAGAACGTAGGGGGTGGACTTCACGTGCATAGATGAACATCGTTCTGTATGCCCACAGAGAACCATTGTAGCTGAATGGCAGGACCAGGTAAGGAATACCTTTATCAGTAGTATGAGGCATAAGACCACACACCCAACAGTTAGTCGTGTTCACTACTAGCTGGTGTTGGTGCAGAAGCTGAACAAAGGAGTTATTAGCGAATTCCAATCTCCTAATGGACTCATGTTCCGGCAAAGGATGAAAGGAATGTGAAGAAACAGTAGAAGAAGGTATGGGCTGTGTAGTGGGTGCAAACGTCACTTGAAAAGAGAATATAATATATCCCATCAAAAACATCATTAGGCTAAGCAACATGAGAACACATAATATTAAAAAACATTTTCTGCTCATAGTTTTATACATTCTGCTTCTGAAACTTTCTTCTTCAACAGGTCTCTCCATCTCGAAAAACTCCATCCTCTAACCTTGCTGCTCGCGGAGGTAGGGTGTTCCGTGCTAAGGAATGCGTCTGTCAGTCCAGGGAACGCCCTAGGACCAACCAGAACCGTCGACCTTGTGTCTCTGGCTTGCACTCCAAAGACTTGACACCGCGACCCTACAGCTGAACCCGGATGGCGGTTCGAAAAACAAAAATCAGTCAAAACAGTTTCTCAGATGGGAGAGCTGAACCTTCAAAAATAGCAAAGAAAAGAGTTTTATTTTATTTGTCCCACGACTCTTGGTCGCAAATTATAACGGCTTTTCCCAGGCAATGTCTGGTCTCGAAATAAGAGTTCAGGTTCAGTAGTGTCCAATCGAACTGACGGTGGCACAGCTTCTTGCAGAAGATCGTCGCTTTCACGCTCAGAACTTGTCCCCATTAAACGTGCATCGCTAAAAGACAGAAAATGAGGCACAGTCTCAGTTTCCGAATCAGGAATGCCCTCCTGGACCACCGGTCATACGGCAAAGGCAATGGGACCCTCTTACAATGTACGCCGTGGATCCAGTTCTTCTTTCCTTGCACTCGCACTGCAGATCGCGTAGATAACAGGACTAAGTAGGGACCAATCCAGCGGGGCTGATCGTTCTTTGTTCTCTGGAAATTCTTGATCAACACCCATGAGCCAGGATCGATGACATGTCCTGGATCTTCAGAAGCCCGAGGCAGTGTATCGTGAACCTGTTGGTGTAAGACACGCAATTTAGCCGTCAAATCATATAGATAGTCAAGCAATACAGGGTGTTCAATCTCGCTGAATTTCGTCGGCCTCGGCACTCCCCATATGTTTGACGCGTGACCAAAATTATCTCGTACGGACTAAGTCCCACTCGAGAATGCACAGTCATCCTTGTTGACAAAAGTGCTAATGGCAAAGCATCAGGCCATTTAAGACCACAGCTCGCCTGTATTTTGGCAAGTTTCAGTTTGAGGGTGCCATTATAGCATTCAAATAGACCAGCTGATTGGGAGTGATTTGCAGCGTGGAATTTCTGGCGGATTCCTAACCCGTCACACACTCTCTTCATCACTTGACCCACAAATTCTATGTCAGGACCGGAGGCTTCAGATTATGCTTTTTACCTTCTTCGCTGATTTATTCACAAACTGACAGCAGCCAAAAAGCACATAACAACAGCCCTACCTTAACAAAGGATAAGGGCAAACAAAGAAAAAATGTCCATAAACCACAACTCCCATGAGCAACATAGGGCAGTCCATAATGTAGTCCTTTCTCAGTATCCACTGTAGCTAGGTAGGACGTCCCCTTCATGACCACTTCCTCTTTCTTCGCTGCTTCGCAGCCAGTTAAGTGTTTTTTTCCCTCTCTCCTCATTTGTTTCATGATTGGGGTTTGTTGGGATTTTAATGTGAGATTTTTTGTTATATACGTTATGGTGGGGTTGTTCTGACGCTCCGTTGGGGGTCTGTATGGCGGCTTGACCACGTTAACGCCTGCGGGCTGTCACAGGCACTCTGACGTTGCTTCCTGCTGAGAGTGAGCCTAGCACGCGGGGAGGTGACGAGGGCCCGGTCTTTTAGAGAGGGCCTGCGCGCTAGTGGGGTGAGTGCCCCCTGATTCCCGGTTCCACTGGGCGCTTTCTGTTGGCAGCTTCGTTTCTGCACCACAATCCACTGCTCTGGCTTTAGCCTGCAGCCCTGTCAGTTATTTGCACCCGACAGAACCATTGTAAAATTGACCAGTTATTGCTTCTGAGCAATCTTAATTCCTTAAGGCTTTGGTATTAGCGCTAGGCGCCTGTCACTGATGGGGGACGAGTACTATGAGGAGGAGGAGTCGCAGGGCTACCTCAACGATGATGAATTCTACCAGGCTGTAGATAGTTCCATTTATAGATGCGTCACAGAGATTGTGGGGCCTATGGAGGAGCGCCTCTCTGCACGCATCATCCAGGAGTGTGAGAGGGTTATCCAGGCCCATTTAGGGGTCCCTCCTAATCCTACGGCCCCGACGGGGAGTACTCCCCCGGCCCCTAAGAAACCATGTAGGGATGGGGTGTCGAGTGGGGCGCATGGTGTGGATAAAGACGCCTTCGAGAGGTTGCGCGATGCATTCCTCGCTAAGGCGATGGACCCCACCCCGGCATCCTCCCCACCCCCGGGCCGGGCACCGACGACGAGGAAGGGTCGGAGCGTTCTTGGCGGCCTTCGGGCTCCGCCGTCGTACTCCCTCAGGACAGTTCGGGTATGCTTGACCCGGACGAGATCATGCATCCGAGGTCAGCGGCCTGGGCCCCTGGGGAGAAGGTGGCGAAGTTTGTCACTGGCCGCCTCCGCAAACCCTTAGAAAAGGAGGCGAGGAGCTGTTTGCGTGGAGAGTGTCCCAGGCCTACGCTGGAGGGGAAGGTTGCCATGACCCCAGAGTTGGACCCAAAAATGGCCACCTTTTTAGCAAAATTTGTTAAGGACCCTAGGAAAGGCATTGACCACTCCTGGCGGGCTTGCCAAGATAAGCTATTAGATGCCATCGGCCCCATAATGAAGATTCTGGACATGGCGGAGGAAGCCAAAGTGTCCGGGGCGGCCATCTCCCCTGAGGTCCTCTCCAACTGGGCGCAGAGAGTGGTGGTTTTTTTGGGGAACGCGAACTGCGCGCTGTCTACAGAACGCAGAAGATCCCTCCAGATCAAACTAGACCCTAAGTTGGGGGATCTGGCCTCTTCCGAGGCAGGGGCAGTGGCCCAGGGTGGCCTCTTTGGAGAGCCGTTTATCAGAGAACTGGGAAAGTTCGTTAATACCTTTACGTCCCTAGATCGGGCCCAGTCAAACATCAAAAGAGTCTTCCACCAGCGTTTCTCCAGGGGGGCCGGTCGCGGAGGGGGCCGCGCGACCGGACGTGGTGGTCAGCAAGCGACCAACAGGAACCAAGGCTCCGGGAGAGGGCAGTATAACTCCTCGCAAAATTACAACACATTCTACCCTACCAGAGGACAACGCTTCCGTGGCCGTGGTGACTTCAAGAATGCGGCTGGAAGCTCCTCCAACGGTGAGTGTAATCTCAGCGGACCAGGTCCGCTTGGGGGGACGACTGGCCCTGTTTCCAGAGGCCTGGGCCGCGATCACGACGGATGCCTGGGTTTTGCAGACTATCCAGGGTTTTCACGTGGACTTTTACGATCAACCCCGGCAGACCAGGCCTCCTCATCCTATCGTGTTTTCTTGTACGGATGCACGACTAGTCAACGACGAAGTTTCAGACCTGCTTCGCAAGGGCGCTATCTGCCTTTCCACTCAACACCCGGCGGGGTTTTTGAGCAATTTGTTCTTGGTGCACAAGGCAGATGGCGGAAAGCGGCCGGTGATCAACCTCAAGGAATTCAACGGTTGGTTGGTCTACCGGCACTTCAAGATGGAGGGTATCCATCTTTTGAGAGATGTGCTGCTTGCACACGATTGGATGGTGCACCTGGATCTCAAGGATGCGTACCTTGTGGTTCCCATTCATCCCCCACACCGTCGCTTTCTACAGTTCCGGTGGAGGGGTCAGGTGTTCGAGTTTACCGCCCTTCCTTTCGGTCTTTCTTCGGCCCCTTGGTGTTTCACCAAGCTTCTTCGGCCGGCGGTGGAGATTTTACGGAGCCAGGGTATCCGAATGATAGTCTATCTGGACGATATCCTGCTGATGGCTCAATGCCCCGAGCAGTTGGTTCTTCAGCTGCGCCAAACAATATCCTTGCTCCAGGGTCTGGGGTTTGTGATCAACAGCGAAAAGTCTGTCCTGGTTCCCTCCCAGTCTGTCGTGTTTCTCGGTTTTACTGTGGATTCGGTGCACTGCACCCTGAGCCTCCCTTCCAAGAAACTAGGGAAGATCCGCCACATCCTCCGACAGACGATCTCACGGTCACACACGTCTCTCCGTCAGATTGCCCGGGTGGTGGGTCTACTATCCTCCTCCATCCAGGCAATCTTTCCGGGGCCCCTGCACTACCTAGCCCTTCAGCGCCTCAAAGCGCATCATCTCCGGCGAGGCCTGACGTACGATCAGGTGGTTCCCCTGTCGGACGAGGTGAAGGAGGAGATGAACTGGTGGCTTGCACATATGGAGGCCTGGAACGGCCGAGCAATCTTCGGTCCGGTCCCGGACTTGGTGATAGAGTCCGACGCCTGCCGTGCGGGCTGAGGCGCTCGCTGTGGGGAGTTTTCCACAGGCGGCGCCTGGTCATCCGAGGAGCAAGAGCTCCATATCAACTGTCTGGAGCTGTTGGCCGGGTCCTTCGCAGTCCGCTGCTGGACCAAGGACACAGTCCGTTCTTGCGTCCTGCTCCGCATGGACAATATCTCGGCCGTGCGCTATGTAAATCATTTGGGTGGCCCTCGCTCCAAGGCGCTTTCGGACTTGGCGAAGGTCTTTTGGAATTACTGCCTGGCGCATCAGGTGTCGGTGACGGCAGAATACTTGCCGGGTCAGGACAATCAGGTAGCGGATTGGCATTCTAGATATCTGCGGGACTCCAGTCAGTGGAAACTCGACCCACAAGTGTTCAGATGGCTGGACGATACCTGGGGCCCATTCTCGGTGGACCTTTTTGCGTCCCGTCTAGACTTCCAGCTCCCACGTTTCTTCAGCTGGAGGCCGGACCCTCTAGCGGAGGCAACGGATGCCTTCCTCCAGGATTGGAGTCGGGAGAGGTCGTACGCTTTCCCTCCATTCTCAATGATTCTGAGAGCGGCGGCCCATCTGTGCCGCCAGCAGGCGGATGTGGTGATGGTGACTCCCTGGTGGAGATCTCAAGTATGGTTTCCAGTTCTGCTGGAACTTTCTTGGGATTCTCCAATCCTTCTCCCCCGGTTTCCACGGCTTCTTCTCAGCGCGGACGGGGAACTCCATCCCCTGCTCACTCAGAGCTCCCTTCACCTCATGGCATAGGCTTTCGGGCGACGTTGGTCGCTCCCGGGCCTTTCGAGACCGGCTGAGGATTTCCTCTCGAAGGCCTGGGCAGGCAGCACGACAAAGCGTTATCGATCTGCCTGGAATAAGTGGTCCCGTTGGTGTCTACGATGAAACCTGGATCCCTTGGTCGCAGGAGTCGTTCCGGCGTTGAACTATTTGGCGGAATCCGCCACGGCCGGCCTAGCCTATCGTTCTATTAATGCAATGAGGTCTGCGATCTCGGCGGGCCACCAGCCGGTGGCGGGGGCACCGCTAGGGGAACATCCTTTTGTTTGTCGCCTCCTGCGGGGCATTCAACTTTCTTTGCCTCCGGAACCACGTTATTCGGTTCTTTGGGATGTTAACCTGGTGCTTAACCTCTTTTTGTCATGGCCGCAGAATAAGTATTTGTCCTTGAAAGAACTTTTGGCAAAGTTGGCGATGCTCTTGTGTCTGGTTTCATGCAGGCGGGTCTCAGATGTACGCGCCTTGGATGTCACGGCGAGAGTTTTTTCCCCGGAGGGGGTGGTCTTCACATTGGGGCGTCGCACGAAGTGTGCTTCACGGACGATTTCCTACCCATACTTCGTGGACACTCCCAAGCTGTGCGTGGTCCAGTGTTTGAAGGCTTATGAGAATTTAACCTTGGAACTTCGTCCTCCGGGCGAAAGACAATTGCTAATTGTGCTGCGAAAGCCGCACAAGGCTGTCTCTTCTCCCACCATTGCCAGATGGGTACGGTGGATCATGCAGGAAGCAGGCATTGACACAAAACAGTTCGGTGCTCACTCAGCTAGAGGGGCCATGGCCTCGAAGGCTTTCTCCTTAGGAGCCAGATTGGAAGATCTGATGAGAGCTGCGGATTGGTCTTCGGACTCTACCTTTAAAAGGTTTTATTTCAAACCGGTTGTCGATATTGCTCATTTGGTGGTGAGTAAGCTTTCAACTAGCATAATCTGAAGCCTCTGGTCCTGACATAGAATCGAAATTTGCCTAGCAGTGTAACGGTAAGTTTCAATTCTATTAAGGACACGGAGGCGAGGATTATCCCTCCCGATCCGCCTACGGAGATTTCCCTCCCGTACTGCAGTAAGTACTTAGGTTTTCCAGTTCGATGGCTATGACTTGACTGTTTTGCATTTTGATTCTTTGGTCACTGACAAGTGTCCCTTTCACTGCTGACGCTGTGATCTTTGTTGTAGGAAATGAGGCCCCAAGCAGGACCAATAGTGGAATAGCGTACCTCGCGTGAAGAAAGAGGAAGTGGTCATGAAGGGGACGTCCTACCTAGCTACAGTGGATACTGAGAAAGGACTATATTATGGACTGCCCTATGTTGCTCATGGGAGTTGTGGTTTATGGACATTTTTTCTTTGTTTGCCCTTATCCTTTGTTAAGGTAGGGCTGTTGTTATGTGCTTTTTGGCTGCTGTTTGTGAATAAATCAGCGAAGAAGGTAAAAAGCATAATCCTCGCCTCCGTGTCCTTAATAGAATTGAAACTTACCGTTACACTGCTAGGCAAATTTCGATTCACTCCCATTATCACTCCAGACCATTCTCGGCAAACCAAATCTAGGGAAAAACTCTTTGACAAGGGCTTTAGCTGTGGACAAGGCAGTATTATCTTTCAGGGGATATGCTTCTACCCATCTTGAAAAGGCACAAACAACCACGAGTACGTATTTCAGGTTGTTGCATCTCTCCATGCGAAAAAAATCTAGCTGCAAAACCTCGAACGGATACGTTGGAGGTGCAAAATGACCAGCTGGAGTTGGAGTTCCCTTACCAGGATTGTACCTCAGACAAACCATACAATTCTTGACCACATTCTCTGCACACTTGGGAATTTCAGCATTTTGCCATACTGGAGCCAACAACTTACAAATCCCTTTCACACTGATATGAGCCATTCCATGCGCCATCGTAACCACTGCAAGCACGTACGCATCGGGTAACAACCATCGCTGATGCTCTGACAACTCAACCTAACAACCATTCGCATCTAATTTACCCGTACTCTCTCTCCACACACTCAACTCTTTCTCTGTAGCTTCAGCTTGAATCGACTTCACACTCTCTATCGTATCCTCACACATTCCCATATCCGGAACCCATCTCGCCGGACCTGCAACATACATTCGACACATCACATCCCTTGCCACGTCTTTCACAACTTCGTCTGCAAACGCATTACCACGACCAACGTCATCAGTAACCTTCTTGTGTGCACTGCATTTCACAATCGCAACTTGTAACGGCAAAGTAAGTGATTCCAGAAGCTCATTCACCAACTGACCATGCTGAATCTTCTTTCCATGAGACGTGAGGAACCCACGTTCCTTCCACAAATGTCCAAAACTATGAGCCGCACCAAACGCATACTGGCTGTCGGTATATATGGTAACCTTCTTTCCTTTTGATAACACACACGCTCTCGTAAGTGCAATCAACTCTGCTGCTTGGGCTGAATTATGTGGGATACGGGCAGCTTCAACAATCGTATGCAAAGTCGTAACCGCATATGCCGCAGTCGTATCACCATTCGGAAGCTAGAAGCATGAACCATCCACCCATAAGGTACCATCACACTTTGCAAGAGGAGTGTCCCTAAGATCTATTCTCCCTTTCGTTTCTTCTTCTGTCCTCAGAAAGCAATCATGCTGTTCAGAAACATCCGTCTCTACTGAAATCGGCAACAATGTGGCTGGATTCAACGTATTGCATCTCTTTATGTGCACATGACTCGCTAAGAGTGTCAACTCATAGCCTGACAATCGAGCACTAGTTAAATGCTGTGTCTTGGTCCTGTTTAACAACGTATCCACTGCATGTGGAACCATCACAACCAGCATATTATTCATCACCAAACCAGCAGACTGTCGAATAGAAACAGCTGCTGCCGCTGTGGCTCTCAGACAACTCGGCAACGCTTTAGCTACCGGATCCAAAGTCGACGAGAAATACGCACATGGACGCTGCTTGTCCCCAAAAGACTGTGTCAACACTGACAACGCGCATCCTTCTCTCTCGTGGACATAAAGTGTAAAAGGCTTACTGTAGTCGGGAGTACCCAACACAGGAGCCGAACACAACGCATCGCGCATTTCGGAAAAACTTTTCTGACAATCATCAGACCACGGGAGGGGATTCGGTGTATCTTTACCGGTCAATGTCACCAGTGGTTTGGCCAGCAGAGAAAAATTTGGTATCCATTGTCTGCAATATGACGTAATACCCAAGAAAGCACGCACTTCTCTCTGTGTAATTGGCACACTCATTTTCCCAATCGCTCGGGGTCAGTCTTCTTCCCTCCTTCAATAAGAGATGACCTAAGTAGGTCACTTCTTGTCGACAATATTGTAACTTCGAAAGAGACACCTTGTGATGAAAATCAGACAAGTGACGCAATAATGACAAAGTAGCTTCTTTACAAATTTCCTCAGTATCGGCAGCAACTAACAAATCATCGACATACTGAAGAAGAACGGCACCATCAGGCAAGACAATCGCGTCGAGTTGTGTTTTCAAAGCCTGACTATAGATTGACGGACTCTCACAATAGCCTTGAGGAGCGCGCTTAAACCGGAAGCTTCGACCTCCTGAACAGAAACCGAAAATATCTCTACTCTCCTCAGCAATCGGGATGCTGAAGAAAGCATTCTTCAAATCAATCACCGGAAACCGAGTGGCCGAAGCTGGATTCATCGTCAATAAGGCAGTGACATCAGGAACAACAGGAAATTGTGGCACGACGATTTTGTTAACCTCTCTAAGATCGATCACAAATCTGTAAACGGGCGGCTGGGAAGAGTCAGTGCGTTTCAAGACAGGCAGAACCGGACTATTGCACACATTACCCCTCGTTTCCTCAATCACATCTTTCTTAAGGGGGTCGGTGGCAGCTTCCTCCCACTCCGCTTGGCGCCATTCTTTGTGCAGAATTGCTTAGCACTATTTTACTGATCTAAACTTGCTCTGTGAGCTCGAAAATAATTTTACTGTGTGAATTTGAATTTGTGTTTTAAATGAGTGATAGGATCTGTTAGAGCGCAGAAACTGATTAAATAGTTGCACTCTGTGAAAAACAAGTCCGCACTCCCACACGCATTGAGGGACCAGCTCCTCTGTAGCTAGACCTGTGCCTGCACGCCCAGTCCGACCCTTCAGCCACTCACGGGTGCAGAAGGCGGGGCAGAGGCAGGAACATCCAGGGAGGCGAGCGGTTAGCGCTCTAGCTCTCCCCTACTCGAGGGCTATAAAGCAACTCGTCGGCCTAAACGCGCAGCGTTTACGCGCAGTGTGGCGCCTACTCCTGCACCTAAGACGAGCCGAAGACCAGCCCATCTGCGCCAGTCCGCGACAGGACGGGACTAGGGGCAGGGGGCTATGGCGGATTGAACCCTTCCTTTCGAGAAGGGCCACTGTACTACTCTTACATATTCAAGTCAGACTCTAATGGATATGGGTAGATATGTAACCACACTGTGTACCCACAGGGTTAAGTCTAGCTTGGAGGGGCCTTTCTTTTGTTTGGTCTGTCAAATGCAATTTACCATCAGTGCGGTAATTACACCTTGCCATCTAAAGCGTGCTATGTCAGTTTTGAACATTGCCCCGCCAATACTGATTACCAACGCCCCTAACGACCCGCCTCTAACTTGTAAGAACCTTTTGTGTAATGTCCGCTCCCTTGTTTCCCATGCAACACAGGTTTGGGATCTCATAACAACGGAGAGACCACATCTATGTTTTTTAACAGAGACTTGGCTTAAGCCTCACACAGTTCCGGCCATAACAATGGGAGTACCGACAGGGTACAAAATAGTAAGGATGGACCGTCCTACTAAAACGGGAGGAGGGCTAGCTATTGTTTTTAAACAAGAGATGGAGATAGTAGTTACCGAAACTGTGTGCACTTCGGAGATGGAGCTCCTGATTTTCACCTTCAATCCTAGTTCCAGGGAAACCAGGAAGGGTGCGCTAGTTTACCGACCTCCTGGTCCATGTGGGACTTTCTCTATTAAACTAATTGAAACTTTGGTACCTCACATGCAAGTTAACTCAGAGTTTATTTTGGTTGGGGATTTCAACATCCACAGTGAGATTACTACTTGTACAGAGGCACAGATCCTATTAACGGACCTGGCCACACTTGGACTCAATAAAAAGAATCAGGGGCCCACCCACTCAGCGGGCCATACATTAGATTTAGTGTTCTGTAACTCCACAGCTATTAACTGTTTGACTCCTAATCAAGTTGATTGGACGGACCATTCTAATATTGAGTTTCATACTCGCTCCAATTATAAAGCGAAAGGTATCCAGAGGACTATGGCAGATGCCAGGAGACCTTGGAACAAATTAACCCCAGAAGACTTTAGGGATAATTACATTGAACCAGAATGGGAAGCATGTGGGGATAATGCCACCATCGCTTTATGTGAATTTAACGAAGCTGTGACAGCAACCATAAATCATGTGGTTCCGCTCAGAACATATAAACCTCGACCTGCCCCAAAACAAGAAGTCTGGTTCACTGGTGATCTCAGACAATTAAAATTGACCACGAGAAAGCTAGAAAAAAGATGGAGAGTCACACGTAAGGCAGAGGATAATGAGAACTATATGAGGTCTTTTAAAAGCTACCATAAAGCAATTCGAGCTGCTCGGAAACAACATATAGCAGACCAATTATCAGCGGCTGGTACAAACGTGAAAGTCTTGTATCAAATTTTACAGAGTTTTACCAAGCCCACTGCCTGTGACACTGAGGGGATTGAGTCCCAGGAACTCTGTGACAATATTTCACAGTTTTTCGTTAGGAAAATAGAAGGTATTTATGTAAAGATACTAACGTCCAATTCCACCTCTAATAATACAGCAACAGCTGACTGTCTGGTCCAGCCATATACTAGGACATCAGAAAACAAGGCTAGTAAGCTTGTCGATTTCCCACCTATCTCTATGGAGGAGATGACTGCTCTTATCACTCAAACAAAGAGCGGGTGCCCTACAGATACCATCCCGGCCCGCATTATGCCACTTTTGATGGATGATTTGGGTGCAGGAATGCGACAGATAGTTAATCTATCCCTGTGCACTGGGGAAGTCCCCTTAGACTGGAAGCAGGCCCTGGTGAGACCCCTGCGGAAAAACAATTCGATCCCTTGGACTGATTTGACAAACCTGAGACCGATCTCTCTTCTCCCTTTTTTAGGGAAGCTCACTGAGAGATATGTGAATCAGCATCTGTCAAAATTCATTAAAAGCACGGGGGGCTTGATCCCTCTCAGTCGGGCTTTAGGCCTAGGCACAGTACTGAGACCGCCTTGCTGTCCGTCGCTGACGATCTTCATATGTTACAGGACAAGGGCTATTCCGTTGTCCTGGTACTTTTAGATCTGTCAGCGGCGTTTGACACTGTGTCACATGACATCATGACCTCCAGACTAGTTGACATCGGTCTGGAAGGCAAGGCTCTGGCCTGGCTAAGGAGCTTTTTCACCAAACGCACTCAAAGAGTCATTTTGAGACCATACCAATCAGAGGAGGTGGGTATCTCTAAGGGGGTGCCACGGGGCTCTTGTTTGAGCCCTACGTTATTTAACATCTACGTGGCACCCCTAGCTAACATCATGAGATCCCATGGGTTCATTCCCGTATCATATGCGAATGATACCCAACTCCTCTTCCCCTTTAAAATCATGACTCCTGAAGTGCGTGACTCCTTTGCCCGGGGGATGAAAGAAGTGGCACACTGGATGGCAGCAAACTTCTTACAGTGTAACGTCTCTAAGACTGAGGTCATGCTCTTTGGGGAAGCCAAACGCCTTTGGACTACGGACTGGTGGCCTCAAGATCTTGGCCCCGTCCCTGAGCCCAAAGTGGTGGTAAAAGACCTGGGAGTCAAGCTAGATCAGGAGCTTGCCCTAAAACAACAAGCCAATCAAGTGGTCAGCTCCTGTTTCCATGCTATCGGGCTTCTCCGAAGAGTATTTCCCCTGTTACTTGACACCACCAGGAAAACACTGGTCCAGTCGCTAGTGTTGAGCAGGCTGGACTATTGTAATGGTTTGCTGCTAGCTGCCAATGAGGGGATCTTTGCCAGACTGCAGGTTGTGCAAAATACTGCTGCACGATTAGTTCTTAATGTCCCGGCTCGTACTCCCTCAAAACCGTTACTGGCTAAACTCCATTGGCTTCCAGTAAAACAGAGGGTGATGTTTAAGGCCTGCTGCGTCATCCATAAGTGTCTCATTGGAAAAGGTCCTGGCTACCTAACCGAAAAATTCATCCCATACGTCCCCTATAGATCCCTGAGATCGGGAGATCAAGAATTGTTATGCGTCCCTAGGGCCATGAAGACAAGAAAAGGGGGAAGGGCCTTATCAGTAGTTGGCCCCAAGCTATGGAATGAACTTCCGAAGGAAATTAGAGTATGTAGGGAACACCTTCCCTTTAGGAAAAAGCTAAAAACCTTCCTCTTCAATTATTAGTTGTCTCGGTTGGTAATCAAGTGACTTGTCTGGGCCATTTCTGTTTCTCAGATGCTGCCAAAGGCGCGGAGATACTCCTTCGGGAGTCGATTCCCAGCGCGTTACAAGCTTGCAAATAAATAAATAAATACATTAATCAAATCATAAATGATCGCGAGCAACGCTCTTTCACCATCACCAGAGATCCTATATTGGGGAATACGTGGCATTTTAACATTCGCTTTCAACGTCACAACATATGGCTGTATCTCCAAGAGGCCCACCTCATTAGGACCAGTCGCCCAAAGAGTATCAGGTAGAGAAGACAATTCTTTCGGAAGTTTATCCTTCGACAAATACATCGGGGAGACCACTTTCTTACCCAATGTAAGTTGTACTCCCGAAGGAGAACAATACAACGTTGCATACAATCTTTTCAACAGATGCAATCCCAACAAGTTCTCACCACAACCTGTCGTCAGAATAAGGGGTGCTTCGAATTCACGAGGTCCAACAGAAAGAGGCATAGGACTAGAAATCGGGTTTCTAACTGGGGCGCCAGAAAAACCTATTGAAACATTCGTTAAGCCAGACAAAGGTGCGCCAGGGTGTCTAGAGTGCATAATAGAACTCTTCGTAGCACCAGTATCCAACAAAAAAGGCTCTGACACACCTGATGTAATCACTTCAACATAAGGTCCACTCTGATCTACTGGAACTGAAACAACTCCCTCTCTTTGTCCATGGCCGTCCTAGCAATCGTTACCATCCACATCCTCACCTTCGACATAGTAGTCGTCAGCATAGTACTGAGTCGTCCTACCAGACGCACCATTCTGCTGATCAAAACAATTCATCGGATTTTGTGGAGGAAAGGAACGCGCGTTCTGGGGGCAACCTCCACATCCCCTACCTCTAGAAGCTTGTGGAACACCTCGGCCTCTTGTGCTAGAAACACCATTCATACGCTGTAACAAAACAGGGCAGCTACTCTTAAAATGACCCTCTTTTTTACAATATGCACATTGATTAGGGCCTACAGGAAAACGCCGTTGAGGAGACTCGAACCTTTGCGAGTTTCTCTGAAACTGCTGAGGCTGTTGATAATCACGCTGGCTACTACGGGGCGGATACGCCTGCTGTAAAAGCACCTTCGTCTTCAACTCTTTAGTTTTCTTGTCCACTCTATCCTTCTCGTCCTTATCCCTATTTTCGTAATACTGTGCAGTGGCCAATATCTGTGCTGACGAGGAAACGGCCCAAGAACTCTCTGAATCCTTCAACTTCTTACACAACTCGGGAAGCAAATTATGCACAAACTTATCAACAAATAACCGTTGACCACCCTCGGTACTCATGTCTTGTCCGCTATGGTCGATGAACGTTTCTTCAAACCTGGTGAAGAAATCAAACACGCTTTCATCTTTCTTCTGCTTACACGCGGACAGTTTATCCCAGTTTACTCGCATAGCCGGCATTAAGGTTTTCATATAGGTAATAATCCTACCAGGAAGTTCTGCAACTAAAGGCTCAGGTTTAGCACCACCAACTTGTTGACCGTCAGCAGCAGCAATATTAACCCATGTATCACCTAACTCTTGCGCATGATCCGTATGACGAATCAATCCCCATAAAGGCTGTGGGACCACATTCCCAAACAACATGTCTATATCGGCTAAATTCATAACACAGGAATCTGCAGTCTGTGATAATTCCTTATAGTACCCTGCAGGATTTTTACAGGGGTCAGGTAAAGTCTGTTTAAGAGACAAAACTTCAGATCGTTTCCATGGAACATGTACCCAAACGCGCTGAAAATGAGCCGGTACGGCATCAATATTATGAGCGGCATCAGCCTGAACTGCTTCCTTCCATACAGGAGAAACTTCTCTCATGGGATACTGTCTCACCTTCTTCCTAACAGAAGGGTCAGGCTCAAACAACGACCGAGAAGGAGACTCGTTCCTAAACAAAAGCAATGTCGCAACTGCTTTTTCCACATCGGTACCCACTATCGTACCTTTCGCAAACTCGGACTGTACACTGGACAACTCAGGCGGAGTTTGTTCCAGATCACCATCTTCCCATTCCTCACGAAGGAAAATGCACATCTTATCAAAAACATATCTCTGCTTCGGTGCTTCCCATTGACGGAAGACATCCATAACAGAGTCTACATCATATTTTAAAGGACGAGTGACCCATTTAATGCGCTAAATGACCCAATACTTCCTGCTCTCTAGAATCGGGCAGTTGACTACGCAACTGTGTAGGCGCTGAAACAGGGGTCGTACTCAGTGACCCAAAGAAAGGAGACAAAAGACTAGTAACAGTATCAGTCATTCTCTGTTGAACAGAAGGAGAAGTCGACAAAAGAACAGGGGGAAAAATAGAATGAGACAAAGCAGACACAGAGGCAGTATCAGAAGGAATATCAGAAACAGTAGACAATACAGGAGGCAAAGTTGTAGGAATTACAGACAAAGCAGGTAACAAAGTCGGCGGCCCTTGAGGAGGCTGCGCCAAAGGAATAGGGACCAACTGATGAAGAGCTGGCGGCTGAGGAATAACAGGAGGCAAAGCAACCGGAGGTTGCACAACTAAAGGTTGCGGAGGTGCTGTAGCACTCTGCGCATAAGGTGGTGGCGAATTCAACAAATGCGACATCATGGGATCTTTTTCAAGTTCCTTCACTGCATCTTGCTGAAGAAGCGGAAAGCTGGATAGCATTTATCAATCGCCATTTTATGTTGCCTGTGCAACTGTTCACTCGCTTGTTCTTCTTCGTCATCTTTAAACTGTATAGCAGCTTGCATTATCGAGATACCCTTCTCTCTTTTATTTCTCTTCGCTAATTTAATTTCTTTCTGTTTGGCTTCCTTTCGCCATAGGCGGAAAGAGTCAAACATCGCCGGCCGGGCTTTCTTCTTAAACAGTCTAACCTCTAGATTATCTAAAACTTCCGTGTCAAAACTACCATATTGGGGCCACTTTAGGACACCATCCTTCCTGGTGTATCGGATCCATACTTCATTATATGTGATGGGGCCCACGCCATGCTTCACATAGAGCTCGTAGGTTGGAGTTCCAATCGGAGGAACCGGACACGAGTCCTCCAATCGGGAATCCCTATTACAACCACAACAAAACAAATTTCCAAGTCTGCTAAGACCAGGCATCTTCGCTCTCTAGTCTAGCTTCAAACTTCAAAGGATTATCGAATACGATAGTCTCATGAATACACGAGTCCCTCGGCTTTGGTACTTGCAAGTCCCAAATCAAAGATCCCAAGGGGATACCAAAAACTAAGGACTGGGAGACGCTCCACTCATACTTAACTAAGGTATCGATGACGTCACCAGAAGACCCGTCTATCGTCTCGCTCTACAAATCGTCAAAGGCTCCAAGACAGGGCGACAGTCAGGGCAGCAGTCCTTCGTAGCCGTCGGAAAGCGGGGAACCTCGCAGCAAAGACATTTGGACCACGACGACATACAGGGGTCGATGAAGTGACAGGCCTTCCTCCAGAATTTTCACAAGAAGCTCCTCAAAATCATCAGGCTTGGACCGGTACCGCTGAAGTCGCCCTACGTTGGGCGCCAAAGGAAGAACCGGGATATTTAGAACCCAGCGGTGCCAGGGGACACACCCAAAGTCTCCGGATTCACCTGTCTCAGACTACAGAAACGCGGAATCTTCTTGGTGACGTCAAAGATCAAATTTATTGGCTGCAACCAGTAACAGAGGTCCACGAAGTACAATGGCTGTATATTCGTAGGAGACTGCTCAACTTTACAAAGCGAGTCATCTCTTTTTATACAAAATATTGTGCTTTAGGCAAACATTCCTTATTTACAGTTGACCAATCCCATGTGTACACGACAAAAGGCAATGCATGGAAAACCCACATTTCATTGTCCAGCCCACCATCAATTATTGGTCGAACCCAACATTCTTCATCAGACAGGTCGATCGAACCCATCGTAAAACCGGGCACATCCGCATCGTAAACGGACCATAAAGAAAGGAGCAGAGACAGGTGTGAGTAAGATAAGACATAGTTGTGTGCAATAAAAGGGTTTATGATGTCCTGTGCCTTGATCCGTAATCTTGATCAGCTACTGGGAAAAGAACTGGTCTAACGAGTTTGGCTTCGGGCAACGGAGTCAGCTTGCCCAGGAGTCACGCAGAAGTCAGCTAAAAGTGTACGTGTCTCAAGGACTCGTTCGGCCTTAGTCATCGGCCTATGTGAGGGCAACCACAAAATGGCTGCCGTACACAAACTGGAACCCAAGAGTTCAGAACGGAATCCCTGATTTCATGGTGATCTCGTCACTCGAACATGACGAAAATACTTGTACATCTTACACTTGCCATTTTCGGTCTGCTGATACCAAAATCGTCATGATACGACTACTTTTATGAAACGAGTTCAGAATCTCAGAACCTCAAAGCATTGAGGCACGACGCATCATCACCCCCGGATAACAGAACCGACGCATCTCCCCTTTTGCAAACCTTTTGTTTACTTTGCGTTACGCATCCAGGTACTTTGTTGCGAACGTTGTCACATTTATCATCAACTTGAACTAAGTAACGCCATTTGTGGTCTTGTGTTTAAGCCTATATAAAGAATACTTATTTTTATAAAACCTGGGTTGTGTCCATCTGTAGTGTTTTCACTGTATTACTGTGTATATTCACAAATGCTTAACACACTGCCTCTGAGATAAGCCTGTCTGCTCGTTCCAAGCTACCAAGGGGGGTGAGCAGGGGTTATTAATGAGTGTAATCCCCTTATTCTGACTTAGAAGTAAGGGTCCCTTTTTGGACAAAGGTGAATACCATTGCCAACTAGAGACCCCCAGATCTAACAGGTGCTGTAGTATACCTGATTTTGGTAGCTGGCCGAGCGACGCCGCGATCGCGAACACGTCATTGCAACCCAAAACAGGAAACGAACGCAAACACGTCATTGCGACCCAAAACAGGAAAAAGGCATCTGGAGCAGGCTGGTTAAGTGGAAACAACATGTTCGCGACCGTTGCGACTACATGCGCAAGTTCTCGTTCCCGAACTGGTAAAAAAATCTCACAAACTTGCAAAAAAGAAAATTCGCAAGCTCGCGGAATTTGGCGGATTTTTGCGAATCGCGATTGCGAATGCGCGCGAATTCACGTATTGCGAATTCGCAAATTCCGCCCATGCTTAAGTAGGATGTTGGGGAGTTTGTATACGGTGCTGGAGAAGACAGTTGCCTTGCTGTCTGCTCCTGTTGGTGGCTGTTTAAGGTGTCTTGTTTTCCTGCAATAAATCTCCTTATCGGATCCACTGCTGTCTGCATTGTTCACTACATAAATTTGGCGAGGAGCAGGAGAAGGGAAAAAGAAGACGGCACTCAACAATACTTCAAAGTTGCTTGCGTTGTGCTGAAGACCCGTTTTCTTTGAGTAGCTGTTTCTACTCATCCCAGGGTCGTCGGCTCATTGAACTTTATCATCCGACCCATGGTAGAATTTATATTTTTAGATTTTGCGCTTCCTCTGCATCTTCACTACACTCTCGTCACTGTAGTACACGTGTGTATGTAGTGTTAGTGTGCTTTTATACTAATCCATGCATCATGGTCATAGGGAGTTCGACCTCCCAGGCGCAACTCATATTTATTTATTTATTTATTTATTTATTTATTTTTGGCATTTATTAAGCGCGAACAATTGCCCGCAGGCGTCTCGGCGCTATACTGTTTTACCCTCCTTTATGATTTATGCAGTTTTTCAGAGGTTGAATAGCCAGGTTTTCAATTTCTTCCTAAAGGACAATAGATTTGGGCTTGATCTTATTGTTTGTGGAAGCGTATTCCATAATCTTGGGGCGGCAGCTAAAAAACGTCTGTCTCCCCAATTGACCAATCTAGTCCGTGGCACTACCAGGTCATTCTGTCCTGCAGATCGTAGCATTCGGGAGGGAATGTACGGAACAAGGTGGTCGCACAGGAATTGAGGCGCTTGATGGTGTAGTGCCTTGTAGACGATACATAACGTCTTAAATTTGATTCGGTTCCTAACAGGTAGCCAGTGGAGACTCCTCAAGGATTCGGATATAGGTTTAAATTTAGGAATGTTGAGGAGAAGTCTGGCTGCTGCATTTTGGATTGTTTGCAGTTTCTTAATTGTCTTAACTTGGGCGTTTGCAAACAAGCCATTGCAGTAATCCAGCGCTGATAGGACCATTGCACTAACCAATGTCTTTCCCACATTGGTAGGAAGAAAAGGAATAATCTTCCTTACCAGTCTAAGTTTGTAGAAGGCTTTGGAGGCCGTCTGATTGGCATGAGCCATGAAATTTAGGTTATCATCGAAGATGACACCCAAGTTTCTCACTTTCGTAACTGGTTCAGGTACAGCTCCGAAAGATGATGGCCACCAAGTAGGGGACCAACTAGGGCTGAGGTGGCCAAAGGTGACCACCTCGGTTTTGTCGGAATTTAATTTCAAGCAGTTTGCTGACATCCATTTTCCAATGGCCAGCATACCTGTCTTGAAATTTTCCGCTACTTTTTCCCCATCATTTCTGACAGCCAATATCAACTGAGTATCATCCGCATATGAGGTAAGGTTCATCCCATGCGCTTTGATGGTGTTAGCGAGGTCCGACACATAGATATTAAATAGTGTCGGACTAAGGGATGAACCTTGAGGTACCCCACATGGTAGTGATAGTTCAGCAGATTCATATTGGCCCAGTATGACTGCCTGGGATCTCTCTGCTAGAAAAGACGCTATTAAGTCTTTTGCTAGGCCTTGCACGCCCATCATTTCGACACGGTTGACTAAGATCTTATGGTCAACCGTGTCGAAGGCAGCTGATAGGAAGGAAGGAAAATGCACATCTTATCAAAAACATATCTCTGCTTCGGTGCTTCCCATTGACGGAAGACATCCATAACAGAGTCTACATCATATTTTAAAGGACGAGTGACCCATTTAATGCGCTAAATGACCCAATACTTCCTGCTCTCTAGAATCGGGCAGTTGACTACGCAACTGTGTAGGCGCTGAAACAGGGGTCGTACTCAGTGACCCAAAGAAAGGAGACAAAAGACTAGTAACAGTATCAGTCATTCTCTGTTGAACAGAAGGAGAAGTCGACAAAAGAACAGGGGGAAAAATAGAATGAGACAAAGCAGACGCAGAGGCAGTATCAGAAGGAATATCAGAAACAGTAGACAATACAGGAGGCAAAGTTGTAGGAATTACAGACAAAGCAGGTAACAAAGTCGGCGGCCCTTGAGGAGGCTGCGCCAAAGGAATAGGGACCAACTGATGAAGAGCTGGCGGCTGAGGAATAACAGGAGGCAAAGCAACCGGAGGTTGCACAACTAAAGGTTGCGGAGGTGCTGTAGCACTCTGCGCATAAGGTGGTGGCGAATTCAACAAATGCGACATCATGGGATCTTTTTCAAGTTCCTTCACTGCATCTTGCTGAAGAAGCGGAAAGCTGGATAGCATTTATCAATCGCCATTTTATGTTGCCTGTGCAACTGTTCACTCGCTTGTTCTTCTTCGTCATCTTTAAACTGTATAGCAGCTTGCATTATCGAGATACCCTTCTCTCTTTTATTTCTCTTCGCTAATTTAATTTCTTTCTGTTTGGCTTCCTTTCGCCATAGGCGGAAAGAGTCAAACATCGCCGGCCGGGCTTTCTTCTTAAACAGTCTAACCTCTAGATTATCTAAAACTTCCGTGTCAAAACTACCATATTGGGGCCACTTTAGGACACCATCCTTCCTGGTGTATCGGATCCATACTTCATTATATGTGATGGGGCCCACGCCATGCTTCACATAGAGCTCGTAGGTTGGAGTTCCAATCGGAGGAACCAGACACGAGTCCTCCAATCGGGAATCCCCATTACAACCACAACAAAACAAATTTCCAAGTCTGCTAAGACCAGGCATCTTCGCTCTCTAGTCTAGCTTCAAACTTCAAAGGATTATCGAATACGATAGTCTCGTGAATACACGAGTCCCTCGGCTTTGGTACTTGCAAGTCCCAAATCAAAGATCCCAAGGGGATACCAAAAACTAAGGACTGGGAGACGCTCCACTCATACTTAACTAAGGTATCGATGACGTCACCAGAAGACCCGTCTATCGTCTCGCTCTACAAATCGTCAAAGGCTCCAAGACAGGGCGACAGTCAGGGCAGCAGTCCTTCGTAGCCGTCGGAAAGCGGGGAACCTCGCAGCAAAGACATTTGGACCACGACGACATACAGGGGTCAATGAAGTGGCAGGCCTTCCTCCAGAATTTTCACAAGAAGCTCCTCAAAATCATCAGGCTTGGACCGGTACCGCTGAAGTCGCCCTACGTTGGGCGCCAAAGGAAGAACCGGGATATTTAGAACCCAGCGGTGCCAGGGGACACACCCAAAGTCTCCGGATTCACCTGTCTCAGACTACAGAAACGCGGAATCTTCTTGGTGACGTCAAAGATCAAATTTATTGGCTGCAACCAGTAACAGAGGTCCACAAAGTACAATGGCTGTATATTCGTAGGAGACTGCTCAACTTTACAAAGCGAGTCATCTCTTTTTATACAAAATATTGTGCTTTAGGCAAACATTCCTTATTTACAGTTGACCAATCCCATGTGTACACGACAAAAGGCAATGCATGGAAAACCCACATTTCATTGTCCAGCCCACCATCAATTATTGGTCGAACCCAACATTCTTCATCAGACAGGTCGATCGAACCCATCGTAAAACCGGGCACATCCGCATCGTAAACGGACCATAAAGAAAGGAGCAGAGACAGGTGTGAGTAAGATAAGACATAGTTGTGTGCAATAAAAGGGTTTATGATGTCCTGTGCCTTGATCCGTAATCTTGATCAGCTACTGGGAAAAGAACTGGTCTAACGAGTTTGGCTTCGGGCAACGGAGTCAGCTTGCCCAGGAGTCACGCAGAAGTCAGCTAAAAGTGTACGTGTCTCAAGGACTCGTTCGGCCTTAGTCATCGGCCTATGTGAGGGCAACCACAAAATGGCTGCCGTACACAAACTGGAACCCAAGAGTTCAGAACGGAATCCCTGATTTCATGGTGATCTCGTCACTCGAACATGACAAAAATACTTGTACATCTTACACTTGCCATTTTCGGTCTGCTGATACCAAAATCGTCATGATACGACTACTTTTATGAAACGAGTTCAGAATCTCAGAACCTCAAAGCATTGAGGCACGACGCATCATCACCCCCGGATAACAGAACCGACGCATCTCCCCTTTTGCAAACCTTTTGTTTACTTTGCGTTACGCATCCAGGTACTTTGTTGCGAACGTTGTCACATTTATCATCAACTTGAACTAAGTAACGCCATTTGTGGTCTTGTGTTTAAGCCTATATAAAGAATACTTATTTTTATAAAACCTGGGTTGTGTCCATCTGTAGTGTTTTCACTGTATTACTGTGTATATTCACAAATGCTTAACACACTGCCTCTGAGATAAGCCTGTCTGCTCGTTCCAAGCTACCAAGGGGGGTGAGCAGGGGTTATTAATGAGTGTAATCCCCTTATTCTGACTTAGAAGTAAGGGTCCCTTTTTGGACAAAGGTGAATACCATTGCCAACTAGAGACCCCCAGATCTAACAGGTGCTGTAGTATACCTGATTTTGGTAGCTGGCCGAGCGACGCCGCGATCGCGAACACGTCATTGCAACCCAAAACAGGAAACGAACGCAAACACGTCATTGCGACCCAAAACAGGAAAAAGGCATCTGGAGCAGGCTGGTTAAGTGGAAACAACATGTTCGCGACCGTTGCGACTACATGCGCAAGTTCTCGTTCCCGAACTGGTAAAAAAATCTCACAAACTTGCAAAAAAGAAAATTCGCAAGCTCGCGGAATTTGGCGGATTTTTGCGAATCGCGATTGCGAATGCGCGCGAATTCACGTATTGCGAATTCGCAAATTCCGCCCATGCTTAAGTAGGATGTTGGGGAGTTTGTATACGGTGCTGGAGAAGACAGTTGCCTTGCTGTCTGCTCCTGTTGGTGGCTGTTTAAGGTGTCTTGTTTTCCTGCAATAAATCTCCTTATCGGATCCACTGCTGTCTGCATTGTTCACTACATAAATTTGGCGAGGAGCAGGAGAAGGGAAAAAGAAGACGGCACTCAACAATACTTCAAAGTTGCTTGCGTTGTGCTGAAGACCCGTTTTCTTTGAGTAGCTGTTTCTACTCATCCCAGGGTCGTCGGCTCATTGAACTTTATCATCCGACCCATGGTAGAATTTATATTTTTAGATTTTGCGCTTCCTCTGCATCTTCACTACACTCTCGTCACTGTAGTACACGTGTGTATGTAGTGTTAGTGTGCTTTTATACTAATCCATGCATCATGGTCATAGGGAGTTCGACCTCCCAGGCGCAACTCATATTTATTTATTTATTTATTTATTTATTTTTGGCATTTATTAAGCGCGAACAATTGCCCGCAGGCGTCTCGGCGCTATACTGTTTTACCCTCCTTTATGATTTATGCAGTTTTTCAGAGGTTGAATAGCCAGGTTTTCAATTTCTTCCTAAAGGACAATAGATTTGGGCTTGATCTTATTGTTTGTGGAAGCGTATTCCATAATCTTGGGGCGGCAGCTAAAAAACGTCTGTCTCCCCAATTGACCAATCTAGTCCGTGGCACTACCAGGTCATTCTGTCCTGCAGATCGTAGCATTCGGGAGGGAATGTACGGAACAAGGTGGTCGCACAGGAATTGAGGCGCTTGATGGTGTAGTGCCTTGTAGACGATACATAACGTCTTAAATTTGATTCGGTTCCTAACAGGTAGCCAGTGGAGACTCCTCAAGGATTCGGATATAGGTTTAAATTTAGGAATGTTGAGGAGAAGTCTGGCTGCTGCATTTTGGATTGTTTGCAGTTTCTTAATTGTCTTAACTTGGGCGTTTGCAAACAAGCCATTGCAGTAATCCAGCGCTGATAGGACCATTGCACTAACCAATGTCTTTCCCACATTGGTAGGAAGAAAAGGAATAATCTTCCTTACCAGTCTAAGTTTGTAGAAGGCTTTGGAGGCCGTCTGATTGGCATGAGCCATGAAATTTAGGTTATCATCGAAGATGACACCCAAGTTTCTCACTTTCGTAACTGGTTCAGGTACAGCTCCGAAAGATGATGGCCACCAAGTAGGGGACCAACTAGGGCTGAGGTGGCCAAAGGTGACCACCTCGGTTTTGTCGGAATTTAATTTCAAGCAGTTTGCTGACATCCATTTTCCAATGGCCAGCATACCTGTCTTGAAATTTTCCGCTACTTTTTCCCCATCATTTCTGACAGCCAATATCAACTGAGTATCATCCGCATATGAGGTAAGGTTCATCCCATGCGCTTTGATGGTGTTAGCGAGGTCCGACACATAGATATTAAATAGTGTCGGACTAAGGGATGAACCTTGAGGTACCCCACATGGTAGTGATAGTTCAGCAGATTCATATTGGCCCAGTATGACTGCCTGGGATCTCTCTGCTAGAAAAGACGCTATTAAGTCTTTTGCTAGGCCTTGCACGCCCATCATTTCGACACGGTTGACTAAGATCTTATGGTCAACCGTGTCGAAGGCAGCTGTTAAATCTAAGAGCACCAGTAATGCAGTTCCACCTTGGTCTCTGATTAATCGGATGTCATCCGCTGCCTTAATGAGGGCTGTTTCCGTCCCATGAAACTTACGGAAACCAAATTGTGTTTCATCGAGCAGATGGTGTTGCTCGATGAATCCCGCAAGTTGAATATTCATGGCTTTTTCAATTACCTTAGCGATAAAGGGTAGGTTCGCTATAGGCCTATAATTTTTAAGTTCTGCTTTATCCAAGCCTGCTTTCTTCAGAAGTGGTTTGAGTAAGGTTTTTTTCAATTGGTTAGGAAAGATTCCTGTGCGAAACATGAGATTAATCATTTGAGTAATTGCAGGGATTACGACGTCTATTAATGACCGAAGAGTGTTTAAGGGGCAAGGATCCAAAGCTGATCCGGATTTAATTGTTTTCACAATGTCCTGAATATTGTCATCTGTTACCTCTGCGAAGCAAGAGAGGGTATTACTTGGAGAAGGGATATTTGTTTTCCTGATCCATTGATCTTCGCCTTGGTTAAATGCTGAAAATATGTCATTTACTTTGGCGAAGAAAAATGCTGCTAATGAGTTGCAGAACTCTTGTGAGCAAGGAGGATTAAGATCTGGGGCACCTCCCGCGAGATGTTTAGTTATTTCGAAAAGCTTTTTGTTCGAGTTTTTTGCGTTTTCGATTTGCTCTGTATAAAACTTCTTTTTAGTCTCTATAATTAGAGGTTTATATTGAGTTAAGAGTTCCTTGTACACTATCTTGTCCTCGTTATCATATTTTTTCCTCCAGATTCTTTCTTTATTTCTGCATTGCTGTTTCACTTTTCTAAGCTCTTCAGTATACCAAGGGGCTGAGGGGGAACTTCTGTTTCTGGACATTCTTTTTTCAGGTACCAGTTTGTTAGCCGCCTGGCCTACCCATGTGTGATACTGTTCAATAGCAGTATCTGGATCAGTTGCCCATATACTGTCCCGGGGTGTGCATTCGCGGGACATTTATGTTTGCTATTAGAGGGCGGGTGCATGGCTTCCACCCTGTGATAGCAAATCCTTGTATGACTAGTTGAAGCGAGAGGAGGAAAACCTTGTATCACTTTAATAGATCGGATTCGTAAATGGTAAATATGTAGAAAAAAAAAGCGGGGTCTCACTCGTTGATTTAAATGAGGCTCCTGGTGGGTAGTGTTTGGTGGTTAATTCTATTATTATATTTCAGGGTCTCTGTAGGACTGGGGATCTTAATGTCACATGTAAATTAGGCGCTCACAGGCACAGAGACATTTCATAGTCTAGGGGATCGCTACCTTCCCGGGTATTGTTTACTAGTGGTTCGGTGGGCTTCGGGTTCAACTAAAGTCTGGGGATCGCCACCCTCCGGGGCTTTTCTTAAATTTGCACGGTGAGCCACAGCAGTCCCTGAAGCCGCGGTGGTCCTAGGCAGTGCCTTATTGGTTCTGTAATCACACAGGCAGTACTAATCATGTTATAAAGTGATACACGCATAGAATCCTTGCAGTTGTAGAATTACGCAGGCTTCATTTATGTAATAGTCTGTTGGTTTATATTTTGTAGGTGCACCGCAAAATTACAAATGTTTTCCCTCATAACCTCATATAAACAGACGATTTTCACAATAAACTACAGACAAGTTTTGTCAGAAAAAGAAGACCTATACACTCACTGATTTATTGGAAAAAAACTAATCTTTATTAAAACAACACAAATAAATGGAACCGCAAGTTTATTAGAACAAACAACAGTATAACATGAAATACGTGCGTGGGACTCTTCCGGAAGCAGCATAGAAAACCAAAATGAAACATAAGTATGTGAGCCATGTGGAAGAGGAAAATAAAGGTAGTCCGAATGAAAGGAAGATAGTGAGAATGGGAGGGAGAGGGAGTGGGTGGAAGGGAGAAGGGGAGGGAGAGTCAAAAGAACAGAGGGAGGAGGAGACAGAGCATCGGCCTACTTCACCCAGCCCTCAGTGTTTTTGTCCCGTCACCCGTTGGTCTAGGACGCTGGGGTACGCGAAAAAAAGTGTGGTCGAGCAAGTCCTTAAAATCTAACATATGAATGAGGCCAGAGATTATATTATTATCTCTGGGAACATCACTTGCCTGTACCTGTGCACCCAGGGTGCTGCACCCCAGTACCTTCCCCCACACTGTGCTCAATTGTAGGTCCTGCACATCTAGGCTTTACCACTCACCTGACACCACCAGTGTGTCCAACGACGTGGCGGTGCAAGCTCCGACTCTGGGGTACCTTTGTAGGGTGGGAGAGCAGGTCTCCGGTTGGAGACGGTGTCTTGATACCACGATGGAAGGCGTCAGAATGCCGAAGGCATCATCACGGGATGAGCTCCTGCTCCGCCCATTTTCAGTCAAATAATTCAGTGTCTGAAAAGGGAGAAATATTTTAATGGTGGAAATGTCTGGAGGTAAATAAAGGTTTATTTCAAGCTTAGTAGAAAACACCAGTTGAGTGCATCCTTCGTTTTTGAAGTACGATCTACCAACTGTTAGTGATAATCAAGGTTCAAAGAGGAGTTGGAGTGCACGACAATACGTAAGGTTAAATAATAATATGTTATACCAAGGTTCACATATAAAGGAACAGAGCGCATGCTAGAAGCATGATGTGCTCATGTAATGCAGTGCGGAAGCCTGTGTGCATGTACACTTAGTAATGAACTCACTAGTGTTAGTAGGGCAGCGCTGCCCGCTGGTTCAGGCCTACAGTACGGTCCAGCAGGTCGTTAAAATGAGACAGTGATGTGACGGAAGGAGGTCAGAGATCACATCATTACGCACTGTAACATCGCTTGTTCGCACCTGCGCACCCAGGCAAATGCACCCCAGCCCCTTCCCCGCACTGTGCTCAATTGTAGGTCCTGCGCACCAAGGCTTCACTGCTCACCTACCACCATCGGTGTGTCCAACGACATGTCAGTGCAAGCTTTGAGTCTGGGGTACTTTTTCAGGGTGGGAGAGCAGGTCTCCGGTCGGGAACAGTGTCTTGATACCACGATGGAGGGTTTCAGAATGCAGAGGGCATCATTAAGGGGTGAGCACCCACTCCACCCATTTTCGGTCAAATAATTGAGTGTCTGAAAAGGGAGTAATAATTTAATGGTGGAAACGTCTGGAGGTAAATGAAGGTTTATTTCAAGCTTAATAGAAAACACCAGTTGAGTGCATCCTTCGTTTTTGAAGTACGATCTACCAACTGTTAGTGGTAATCGTGGTTCAAAGAGGAGTTGGAGTTCACGACAATACACAAGGTTAAATAAAAATATGTTACTCTAAGGTTCACACACAATGGAACAGAGCGCATGCTAGAAGCATAATGTGCACGTGTTAAGCAGTGGCGGAAGCCTGTGTGCATGTTCACTCAGTAATGAGCTCACTAGTGTCTGTAGGGCAGCGCTGCTCGCTGGTTCAGACCTACAGTACGGTCCAGCAGGTCCTTAAAACGAGACAGAGATGTGACTGAATGAGGTCAGAGATCACATCATTACGCACGGCAACATTGTTTGTTTGCACCTGCGCACCCAGGCTGATGTAGCCCACCCCTCCCGCACTGTGCTCAACATATGTCTGTAGGGCAGCGCTGCCCACTGGCTCAGGCCTACAGTACGGTCCAGCAGGTCCCTTAAATGAGACAGACATGTGACTGAATGAGGTCAGAGATCACATCATAACGCACAGCAACATCGCTTTTTCGCACCTGTGCACCCAGGCTGAGGCAGCCCACCCCCCCCCCACAGCACCGTGCTGAATTGGGGCCGCTGTGTACCCAGGTCCCACTGCTCACCTGCTGTCATTGTTGTGTGTGCAAACACTACAGGCAGCAGTGTTCACAATTCAGTTGTAGTGTTGATTTCAGGATGGTGTGCACCTCATGGATCCTTTTGGAAAAACAGCAGGCAGTAGGGTTCACAATTTAGAACCAGTGTTGATTGCCAGGATGGTGTACACCTCATGGATCTCTTTTTGTAATTGCGCATTATGATATGTGAGGTGGATGCGGCCATATCACCTGAGGTAGTGTGGAAGAACTGTTGCATGTGGCGTTGTCGTTATCCTTTTTATACGTTTGCAAAGTGGGCTGGGCTTGTGTAGGCCCGGCCAGGGTAGGGTGTGTGAATAATTGTTCTGGGGATCTGGGTATTGTCCAGTTCCTGCTTGGCCAGGAAGTGTACTTATGTGTGTTTCTTTTGAAGTTTTGACATCGCAGAATGCGCAATTTAAATTAATGTAGCATGTTTCGGGAAGGCGGCAACTATCGATAATGAAATGCTGTTCAAAAAGATTGAATGGCGAACATCACATGTCATTGTCAAGGTTGTGGATGTGCGCAGACACAAATGTACACATTACTCTTTACTGTTTGTCAGATTTGATCTAGGATATGCACTCTGCCCATGGCTAACGAAACCCCTTCGGGCCACCAATACCCAGGCCGAAAAGCAGCACAATAATGTGCACACACATACACCAGGGGCATCGTGTAACATACATTTGATTTTATATGTAACGTTTCAGATGCATGGCCATCACACGTGGAAGGCTTAATGTACAGACCATGAATATTGATCAAGATGATCGTTGCATGTTGTGTGTAGTATAAGATATGTGTTCACACAAAAAAACTTTTCAAAAAAGCTGTTTAAGGTGAAGTGGTGTCTCTCATCAAACGCTATAGAGAGAATGACTAAAATGGGTGGGGTCGTCCAACTGTTACAATGGGAAATGTTATGAAGCAATAAAATGCTTTTTTTAAGGTCACATGGCAATCACGCACCGAGCGTGCAAGGAGGCCGTGCCCGATGCGTATTTGAAAAGATATATTTATCATAATATAAGTTTATTACAGTTAGAAATATGTAAATGTATCAAATATTTTAGATTATCGCTTGCTGTCATATACTGTTTAAAGTTATTTGGTAAACTTTTGAGACAAAAAAAAGAGGGAATGGAGTACCTGATGCAACACCATACGTCTGTGACGTAACACAGGGCCTCCGGCGTGCACTTGTCACATACGCAAAGCGCAGCTGGCCTGACCCCATACGTACATGACATAATGCGTGGCTTGGTATTGCGTACCCGTCAGATACCAAAGTAGCAGCTTAGGCGACTTCATGTGTATATGATGTTCCGCGGGATGCAGTGTCACAAAGCCGTTGGATACGAAATGCGCATCATTTACGAGTTTAGGAATATGGTGGATTGGATTTGCGTGGTGAGGGAGCTTGGTACGCTATCGGTATGGGAGTGCAGTTTTCTCCCCCCAAAAAAAGAGATACATATTTTTGGGGGAAGGTATAAAACATTACTTCATTTTCAAAGTAAAAAATAAAGAAGTATAATAGAGTTCCAAAATATTTAAAAATATAATAGTAAAAATATAGGTTTTATAAACATTAATATACGAAATTAACATTCAAAAAACCTTTGAAAATCACTGAAAAAACCATAGGTTTTACAGACGTTATAGTTAGGAATTAGCATTTAAAAAACCTTAGAAATTCACTTTAAAAACCATAGGTTTCAATGACGTTATAGTTAGTTGAACATTTGACTCATATAAAACCAGAGAAATTCGCCTGTTATAGTTAGTTGAGCAAACTATAACTTGCGCGCCCGCAGTGCACTGGTGATGACGTCACATATTACATCACTCATGACATGGTTAGTGACACCACCCATGACATCACTGATGACATCTCAAATGACATCACTGATGACATCATCCAGTGAATGTGTGTTTCTGGAAAGTTTAAATATTTTTAATATATATCTATGCCAAGGTGTATTGAAGAATGATTTACAAGTGCCTGAATGGATTATTTTGTCAGTGAGTGACTGACTGTATAAGTGAGTGATTGAACGTGTCTTACTGAATGCATGGGTTAGTGACTATACTGTGTGAAAGTCTGTATTAGTCTCTCAGTTGGTATTGTAAGTGGTTCCATGGGTTGGTGAGTAGCTACATGAGTGTCTATATGGGTCTATATATATATATATATATATATATATATATTACCTACTGGCAGTCACCAGTAGGTATATATAGTTAGGATTTTTTTGAATAGGGATTTCTGAAAATTCTATGTTGAATAACTTTGGCGTTGATGGACGGAATTGGCTGAAATTTTCAGGAAATTGGCACATTTTGTTTCTGAGCGTCCCCTGAAAGTTTGGGGGGTTTCGTCAAGTGGGGGCCGAGAAAAAAGGGGGGTCCCAAAATGTGTTTTTAACATTGAGTTTTCCATAGGGCGGTTGGACTCACTTTTAGCTCGAACGGCTGAATGGATTTCTATGAAACTTGGCAAAATTGTAGAGACTGTTTGCCCGATGTGCCTTTGCTAGGTCTCAACATATGTGCTCCAGTGGATTTTGAGAAATTAACGTTCAAAAAAATATATATATCTGTGACAGCGTCCCGGTTAGCGTCCCGGTTAGCGCCACGGTTCGCGTACCAGACGCGTAACGGAACTTCGCGAGGAGAAGCGGATTGGCTCTCCGGTGACTGTCAACATTCTAAACAGTCCGGAGCGGCCGCCATCTTGTCTCTCGGTAGGATCGAGAGACAAGAGGTGGAAATAAACGAAGGGGGAAATGAATGAAAGGGGGCAAGGTAGACCCCTCCTGACCCCCTAGGATTGATGTGGGGGCTATTAAAGGGCCCCGCGGGGCAAAAAAAAAAATATTTTTTTTTTCTGATTTTTCGCGGTGGAAGCGCTACCCGGTACGCGAACCGGGTAGCTCACCAGTAGCGTAACGGAAGTCCGCCATCTTGTGTTTCGGATGAATTTAGTCACAAGATGGAGGATAAACAATGTTGGGAATGGGTATAAGGGGGCACGGGAGACATATCCTGACCCCCTAGGTTTACTGAGGGTGGCTGAGGAGGCCCATATATGTAAAAAAAACAACCTTTTTTTTTCAAATTTTCGCACGGTTAGCGCCCGGTCCGCGCACCGGGTAGCGTTCCGGAAAGCGTAACAAGGGGAAAACCAAGGGAAATATTAAAATAATATTTTAGAGTGCTTTGAGGTAGGGTAGCTCTGAATAGAGCTGTTGTGTTGTGTGGGTGATGTAAGTACCAACATGTAGGTACCAATGAAGAGTCTAAAATTCAATGTACACCGTCTCCTCTGTAGATATTTTGTATGTTCTAATATGGGTTCTTTAAATGTAAATGTGTGGAAAAGCACTTCATGCTTTAAAGCAATTGTATTTTTGAACTGATTGTTCTTTCCTCTTAGTCCTCCTCTTTGTTTTTTTTTCCCCACACTCTTCTTCAGCATGATAGTTGATAAATTCGTTCCCTCAAAAAATTTATATACATAAAAAAATTATATTAAATACATATAAAATATATTTTTCCTTTAAAAGAAGAATACATTTTACAGCTTTTGATATTTGCTATTAAAAAACCATTGAAATTCACTGAAAAAACCATAGGTTATAGACCATATATAGTTAGGAATTAGCATTTACAAAACCTTGAAAATCCACTGAAAAAACCATAGGTTATAGACCATATATAGTTAGGAATTAGCATTTACAAAACCTTATTTTACTCACACAAAACCATTGAAATTCGCATATATAGTTATTTGCACTAACTATATATCGCGCACCCGCAATCCACTGCTGATCATGTCACATATTACATCATTCATGACATGGTCAGTGACATCACTGATGACATCACTGATGACATCTCCAATGACATCACTGATGACATCACTGATGACAACATCCAGTGACTGTATGTTTCTGTAAAGTTAAAATATGTCTTACATATTGAAGAATGAGTGGATGTATAAGTGTCTGGATGAAGGATTTAATAGGTGCATGACTGACTGTATGAGTGAGTGATTAAATGTGTCTCACTGAGTGCATGGGTTAGTGACTAAACTGTCTTAATTTGTGCATCATTCTGTCTGTTGTTCTGTAAACTGCTGCATGTGTTGATCAGTAGCTATATGAGTAACTATATGGGTTATTGATTGGTTGCCCAAGTATTTGTATGGGAGACTGAGTGTGTGTGTGGGTGGCTGGGAGGTGTATGACTCTGTGCATAGATGTGTGAGCAGTTGATTCACTAGATGTATGGGTTCAAAAGTGCATGTGGAAACAGCTGTATGGGCGGTTGACTGTGTGCATGAGTGTATTGGTGAGTGAATGGATATCTCAGTGCTACATGTCAAAGTAAGTACATATGTAAAACACAGTACATGTGAGAGTTGGCATATATAAATAACTGTGCATAAGAGCCAGTGAATGTGTGAGTGGCTGTACGGATCATTGTGAACTTGTATCAGGGATTGTATAAGAGAGTGTGTTAGTATATGTTTGAATAAGTAAGGTGTGTATAACTGTATAGTTGAGGAAATGGAGGTGTGATTGATTCTTTGCATGACTGACTAGGTGTGTGAGTAACTCCATGGATGAGTGACAGTCTGTGAGTGTCTGTTTACACTGAGTGTATCTAAGGTTATATTAGAGTCTGAAGAGGTTCATCGTATTATCACATGAATGATGTCATCAGTGATGTGATCAGTAATGTCAAATGAGATGTCATCAGTGATGTCATTTGAGATGTCATTTGAGATGTCATCAGTGATGTCATCAGTGATGTCATTTGAGATGTCATCAGTGATGTCATTTGAGATGTCATCAGTGATGTCATCAGTGATGTTATTTGAGATGTCATCAGTGACGTCATCAGTGATGTCGTTTGAGATGTCATCAGTGATGTCATCAGTGATGTCACTGACCATGTCATGAATGAAGTAATATGTGACATGATCAGCAGTGGATTGCGGGTGCGCGATATATAGTTAGTGCAACTAACTATATATGCGAATTTCAATGGTTATGTGTGAGTAAAATAAGGTTTTGTAAATGCTAATTCCTAACTATATATGGTCTATAACCTATTGTTTTTTCAGTGAATTTTCAAGGTTTTGTAAATGCTAATTCCTAACTATATATGGTCTATAACCTATGGTTTTTTCAGTGAATATATATATATATATAAAGAATTCAAGGTACATAGAGGTGGAGTTCAGAATACTGAATCTATTCTCAATTGTATGCACTTACCATCTGGATATTTTGGTCCTTGCTATTTAGGACTCAATATTTAGGTTCCAGAAACTTTTTCTACTCCTGATTAAGACTTATAACCAACAGCCAAAATACATCCTGAATGTTGAGCAGTGAATACTTGACAAATTACTCATTCTACTAGACATGCCAGATGCTTCTGACACAGTTGATCAAGGCAGGTTGACTGGAATTCTACAGTACAACATGGGCCTTCGAGTTCAGTTCTCTCACTAATAGACATATCTCAAATAGATCTGAAATATCTTGCAATATGTTCCAATGCACAGCCCTCTCTATTGCCTTTTTTTAAACTAAGCGTGGAACCACTGAGTTAAATCTGAAGGATATGATTATCTCCATTCACCAATTTTCAGATAAAAGGTAAACCTACCTAAAACATCACTGATTGGGGACATTTTCACTTTGTGCACTTGTCTTGACAGACTGCATACACGGATAGCCTTGCCTTTCTTCATGCTCTATTGACTCATAAGTGCTGGACTTATTGAAATCAAAAACCCCTCTCCCTCTCTTCCTCTCACAGACACATTAAAATCACTCGTTTTCATTTTAGATTACTTCACTTTAGATTTTACCCTTACCTTAATGCCACTGAACAACCAAGTGGACAGGTTGGCAAATATCCATGTCTAAAATATATAATTACCCAGTCACTTCAGAATAATTAAAAGCAGAAGCTAAAACTCTAATTGTCTCCAAACTGGATATTGGAAAAGCAATCTTAGCAGTTACTCCGTAGTCTGCGCTTTGATCACTCAAACTAATTATCCAAGTGTTTCCAGAACGATTGAGGCCACACAAGAACTTGCCCACATCACCTCCTCACATTGTGTCTTCAATTGGCTTCCAATACAAGCAAAGAACATTTTCAAACTATGCTGCCTCGGCTACGAAGCATTTACTCAGAACAATACCACATACGTGTCTGATCTGCTTTCCAATTAATGGGCCAGAAAAGTCTCAGAATCTCTGACATTCTTTACCGCTGAAAGTAACACAATTCACAACAGCTTTGCCTACAAGCACCCCTTTTCTGTTGACAAAACTGCTGCCCAAAACGCTGTGTCTCCTGACATTGCACGAAAAAACATCCTTCTCGCATTTAGAAAGCCATACAGGACATTATTTCTACTTTTTCTCGAGCTAATATTCACATCCTAAACTCCTACTAATGATCTGCTACACTATAATTCTAAACTGTATTGGTCTTTATAACTTCAATGCTAGAGCCATACTTCTTCTTCCTTAATATCTAATGATATCTATGTAAAGAGCCCTAATGTCGCTTGATGTAGTACTGCTTTATACAACTTATAAATAAATAAGTTATGAAATAGCTTGCTTTAATTTCTACTTATGGTAGTATTTGTTCTGCAACTGAGAATTAGACAAGCCCAACCCAATGAACAACCAGTTGAACTGCTCCCCTCAGAGCGTAGCCGGAAGGATGCAATTCAGGCTGGCTGCCATGACTGATAGGACCCTGCGTGAAAGTTGCTGCTCATGCTGTGCCCCCAAGTTCTTGTTATCCTATATGAACAGTCCTTTCACCATTCAAACTTCTAAAACTAAACTAAAAGTGAACGGGGCAGCCATTTTGAAATATACTTTTTAATCTATTTGTATTATGGCAGCAACAAATAATTAATTGCATTCCTACTAGGTTAGCAGATTTAACAACGCTTTTGCCACTGTAGTGGATACATACGAAAGAAACATTTCCTGTTTATTTGAAACCGAATCCATCCAACTTGAGGAGCAGCAGCCACATAATAATAATTCCTAATTGTTTAGCGCGGACATATCACCTTCTGGACGACGGAATAGGTATAATGAAATGAATAAATAAAACATATTCTGTCGTCTGTCGTCTTCTATCCCCGCCTCGCCTTGCCCCCCCCTCACCTTGCCCCACCTCCCTCCCCTTACCTGAGCCAGCCTCCCTTGGATCTACTTATATACTACCAGATATCATCTGACAGAGCCCTGACCTTGTGTTATGAGGGATAAAATGGTAAAAGTTTCGCCCCCACAAATTCAAAGGTCCAAATTGAGGAGCAGTCCGTGTCAGAGACATGATGAAGTGAGGGCAACTAGCACAGTCCCTTACTATAATCCTTTAGGAGCTGATGGTGAGCCTCAGTGTGCATACATCGTGTGAGTCGCCCCAGCAGACCAATGTTCCCACTTCCCTCCTTCCCTGGCACCACCTACACCACATAAAGACACAAGGCAGATAGTTGGTCTTCAGGGACTAGTCGTTTATTATCTTAGAGCCAAGTACTCTTTTCTTGTTCATTGACTTAAAAGACTTAACCATTTTATTCAGGCATATGTAAAACCAAACAACACGCATGGTAGCCAGATGAGGTAGGTTCCAAAGGATACATTTAAGCATAAATTGTATTTACATTCCGGATATGGCCTTAGCCATCAGGATCTCAGTGCACGTACTTCATTAATGAATCTCCCTGTGCTCACTGTGTCAGCAGACCCCAACTTGCACTGTTTTATCTGTAATAATTTGCATCCTCTACCATCAGGGCACCGCTTAATGCCTTGCCCCCACCGAGGTTCCAGAACACAGGATACCCCCCCCCCCCCCAATGTCTCTTAACACACACAGGCATCTTGGGTTGGGCAGGAGAGTCCAGGACCACCAGCAGGTCAGTCCTCCCTCCTGCCAAACCGGAGCCTCCATGGAATGCTCACCCTGTTCCAGGGTCAGACAGTCCATGCCAAAGGAGTCCACACCGTTTTTCTTGCCCGGGACCGGGCCCCACCTCCCCCCAAACTTGTCCTTATTCTTAGGGATGGGTGGGTGGATAACTTGCCTCTGGTCTGCTGCCTCCTTTGGAGCTGCTGGAAAGGATAAAATAGGGCTTCCCCATCTCCTCCACTGCTTTTATATCTGTGCTGGGGGCATGTGGTGGGGGCCCACCTGCGCACCTTGATGGTCAGCTTGGGCTACCCACGATTCACCTTGCTTCAGGGCCTCCCACCCCACCTAACAGAGAAAAAGAACAGAGCGGCTCCCGACCAAGATTCCGCTAAGGGTGCCACGCCCCTATGTGCGGGTGGCGCCTGTCATTACTTTAAGCATGCCCTCTCATTGGCTTGACAAGGGGTGCTTACCAACTGGGAAGGGGCACTGGTGGAGGCAAACAGCAATCATCACAATGGAAGATTTCTGTCTTGCTTTTGCTTCACTTTGAAGTTTGTCTAACCCTCTTTTTGGAATGCTTACTTACAGGGTGCTGCAAGGTGCCTAACGCACTCCGTATAGGGTTTCTCCAGATGCCATGCGATGCTGCGCCCTTCCTTCTTTGTCTTGTCCATCCTGTCATGAAGATAGTGCCCTTTTTCCTGTCACTTGTCAGTGTGCACTTGTCTGTACTCCAGCTCGTCAGGTTCTTCGTCTTGTTTATGTTCGGTCACCGAGTCCAACTACAAGTAGCAACATGTATATGGAAAGCCAATTTCTAGCACACTATCCTCTTGGAGGCAAGCAGACCCTTGTCTCTGTTGGTAGCATCTGCCTTCACAGTTGGCAGTAGCTCATGTTACGAATAATTGAACATGGTTACAGCTCCTGCAGCGTCCCTCAGTGAGAGAGCAACACTGTACTTCGACTGATTTCAGATGCCATGCTAAAGCTGTAGAAACGTTCTAGTGCAAATTATATGCATACTTTGTTCACTTTGCATTAATTTGTATTTTTTACATTCACTTCTTTTTTTTATACAGAATCTATGCACTGTAAGACACTTCATTTGCTTGTATGCGTGTGCATAAATAACAGTCCTACATTTTCAATACAACACAACGCTGTAAAAATATATTAGATATTTCTTTTCATTATATATTTTATTTAGAGATGTTTCGTGTTCTCACCAAAGAAATATGCTGTATTTGATATGATGAGACCTTGTACACGTGCAGTGCTTATCACTCTGCATATTGTTCACATAAATGATTTAGTTGTGCCAGTGTTCATAGATGCCTCCACTGCCTGTTGTTCTGCACATTGAAGCGTCTATTATCCTACACAGGCTGCAGGATGCAGGATGATTTCGTCTCTTTGTGCAAATCCAGCTCCTTTTTTGGCGCATGATGTTGCTACAATTCCAGATAACAAAATTTCCTGGATAATTACTGTTCCTCCACACTAAAGAGAGTGGTTAACTTTCAGAATTTTCAAATTCATGTTTGTTCACGGTAAGAGGAGGTGGGTGTCAATATGTGTGTTTTAAAACAGATGATCCCTTTTCCTTCTTGAGCAGTGTCTTTTCTTCAGAGAAGGAACTTGGTTTGGCTTGAAAAACTTCAAATGGAGAAGTCTGTGATTCTCTTAGAAGCTGGGACATTAAGATTTCAAAATTGCTAAATCATACAAAGATTGTTAATGAATTTGGCCTATATATGATTAAAGGAAATATGTACCTTCATCCTTCCAATGACCGTCAGCACTCAGTCATTACATTTTTGATGATCTGTTATCCACGTCCAAGTTTCAGGATATTCACAGCAATCTCCAGAACTAGACACAAAAATCCACACAATTTGTAAATTACCATATGTTTTACCAATCCCTACATTTACTCTTTTGATTAGGCTTCATTTCATCACCTGGTTTTGGGTTGTTGCTTGTGGTACATGGCATCAGAATTACTGAGTTGTGATAATTTTGAAAATCAAGGCCTGTTTGCATTTGTTATGTTTGCTTGGTGGATTTGGTCCATTGTGGACCTAAATGAGGAGGGTTTCTAATAGGAGTTTTTGTTCAAGGTGTTGGAGAGGAAATCACATTTACATTTAATGACAAGAAAAACCGAATATGACACTTTGTGAGAGAAAAATATTAAGTGTGCACCAACTACACGTTCGTCAAAACATGATCAGAAAATAAATGTTTAGGTACTGCATCGTAAGTGCATGCAGAAAAAGATTTAAACTAGGTGATATAATTCATTGATTAATATAGATTGTCATTTAGTAAAGTTTATCTTTAATTGTTTCTAAACTTCATTTATATGAAAGAGTACCCAATAAGATTTATCAAATATTAAGATTAATCCTGATAATGATGGTGAATTTTACTAAAATCTATTTATTTGTGTGTGTAACCGTGTGCACCGAAAATGACAAAAGAAAAGTAGGTGCTACACAATTCTATTTGAAGATGCATCTGTGAAACTTATAGAGAATGTACTTCACACATATATCAATCTTGTTTTTTTTAAAACAAAATCTTAAACGCATAATCTAAAATGTATTTACATGTTGGTACTTACAACAAAAATTACATTGACACGTATTATTTGTAATCATAGGGAATGATCCTAAGTGCATCAGAAGATATGTTAAGATCATGACATCTTCATGTTCTCTTATGAATGTATCCCTACAATTTGTTATATTCTGCATTATATTAGCCTAAATTAATATGGGCCTGAATGCAATCAATGTTTTCTGCCACACTAAGCTCTCGGTTTGTGAGAGAAATCCTCAGTATTACAAATTATGTGGAACATTGTTTTTCTTTCGTGAGATCTCATTTACTGTACAAACGATGTGCTACATATTTGTTACCATTTCAGGACATCTCCCTGTAAAACTGTCCACTTGCACCCATTCAAAGGCTCTAGCAAAAAAAACATTGTTCTAATGTTTCATATACTGAAAGGATTAAAGACTGCATAATTATCCCACCTTTTTCTGTGTATTTTGTGTCTTCTTTATGCCTGACACACAATCTATATGAACTGACCAATAGACTTAGTGGTCTTACCAGGTGAGGTGATTCCAGGAGGCGTTACCTCCAAAAACGCTAAGGATATAATAAACTCTGATTTAATGGATTTGGAGCATTCCTGTACTATAACTATTTGCATATATACAGTTTAATGGTGATGGGCAACTGCTGTTCTGCATGTATGCTGACTACGAACTGCTAGAGATTTGCAGACCTTACCTGGCAATTCAACTTGCCTGATGGGGGCATAGTTCTTTCCCGAACTGACATATATGCAGTATGTGCTTAGTGGTCTCTTCCATAGGGGACCACTCTCACTGGCAAATTTATTGTCCCTTTCTGAACACAAGCTTTGGTACTTATTTGACCTTTATTAATCTGTCTTATTACCTAATGCAATCTATTTGATGCACTTATCTTTCTAAACTTTTGAGACATTAAACAAAATTAGCAAATTTGACTCAGCTGTCATGATTTATCCTTACAGAAGTGAATGCGCATTCTCTATTTGGGTTTAGTAATATCTAGAAGAGATCATATTGGAGAGAGCTCTGAGCACCAAATTCTAATGATATTATTCTGTATAGCTTTAACTGAACTCTTGGTGTGTATGAGTTTGGCTCACTGATGTTTCTTCAGGATATTTGGGCTTCCAGTGACAATCCTTTAACATATAGTCCTATCTTGAGAGTATTCCACATGAGCTTGCTATCAAATGTGTGGTTTAATTGTCTAGTTCCTGATCCTCCTTGAATGACTGTTGGGGCCCTCTATATACAACCTCTCTCTACACATAGCACACTGCAAGGTCCATCAGAGGACCAAGAGAGTGGTATGAATATTCAGTGAAGAAAAGGTTTTGGTTCATTTTTGCATAACTAAATTAAACTGGGCCCAGTGAACGTGATATATTATTGATTCATGTACACTCTGAACCTTTGTTTGGATAAATCATTTCGGCCCCTGGTTCAGGTGGTTATGGCTGCCCCTGTGGTGGTGAACACAGTGAACGTTAAAGCAGTTTTTCTGGTAGCTTGTTGGATGGTTTGATGTCTGATGAAGTTAGGATAAAAGGGGAAAATCCTTACTGAAACCCCTATTTAAAGTTTTGTTAAGATTTACACTAAATCCAAAGCTCTGTGTTCCCCCGAGGGTGACCAAGTGCCAGTGTTGGAGGTATACGACGACAGCAACAAGATTGTGGTGTTAAAAAGCAATACGGTTGCGCATTATTGCTTAAAGCTTAGATTGCATTAATATGGCTATGTAAGGTTATGCAAAGTTTTTAGAATTGTGTTGAGTGATGCGCTTTGTGCAGTAAAGTTGAAGTTGTTATCGGGTCCGAAGTATCCTAAGATCCCTGGATAAATACCTATAGGTGGTCTCTGTATGGCATATGCTGAGTAAGACCCTCTGCTGCAGCTTTAAAGGTACTGTGCATGGGGCATCATCAGCAGTACCACTAAGTGAAGTGGAATTAATATTGTGAATTTGAGAAATAACGATCATTACAAGTGTTTTCAGTGCACAGGGAACAGTACTTATGATTAGAGTGAGGTTGAGCTGGTCGAGATTTCACTTAGAGTGAATGCTAGGGAAGCTAGATTGGAGTAGTGTTGATTCTGTTAAGTGTGTGAAAATCTATACTATCCTTTAGTGGACCAGACAGGGGAATTTGAAAAAGCTTGCATTTTTGTGAATATTTGCTAGAAGAAAACACGCTCTTGAGAATTTTGAAGGAAGGGTAGCTGCTGCTAGGAGTGAAGTGACATCACAGAGGTACTGCGCTGATATTGGTTGGTTGCCGTAACACCGTACTTGGATAGGTTGACAACGTCATAGAGGTGTCACTCTGGTATTAGTTGATTGAAATTAAACAAGGAAATGACTATCAGAATTTATGCTGTGAATCATTAGTAAAAGACAATATTAACTATTGGGAAAAATTAAGATTTTGTAAACCCTAAAAACCTCGATGCAGGGAGATCAACCTGTGCCTATTAGGGAAGGGGTACCAATACTACCTGAGGGTACATCAAGAGAAAGGATATCATACATGTACATGGCTTGAGAATTGGATGAAATACACTGAGAGAGATGGACCTTTAGCTTTTCCACTGAATGGGACATTTAACGGTAAACAACCTTTACAACGCAATTTTTACAACGCACTACCATTACAACGCATTTTTTACAACGCAAAAACTTTTACAACGCATACCATTACAACGCATGTTTTTACAACGCTAGTACTTTTACAACGCATGCCATTACAACGTAAGTATTGGTAAGTATATAATTATATTTAATATTTTATATGTTTGGTTTTTTTTACGTGTTCAGTTTTTGGGTAAAGGGGTATTTTTAGGGTTCAGGGTCAGTTTTCAGTTTTTGGGTACAGGGGTATTTTTAGGGTTCAGGGTCAGTTTTCAGTTTTTGGGTAAAGGGGTATTTTTAGGGTTCAGGGTCAGTTTTCAGTTTTTGGGTAAAGGGTTATTTTTAGGGTTCAGGGTCAGTTTTCAGTTTTTGGGTACAGGGGTATTTTTAGGGTTCAGGGACAGTTTTCAGTTTTTGGGTAAAGGGGTATTTTTAGGGTTCAGGGTCAGTTTTCAGTTTTTGGGTACAGGGGTATTTTTAGGGTTCAGGGACAGTTTTGGGTTTATGTGGTACAGGGGTATTTTTAGGGTTTAGGGACAGTTTTGGGTTTTTGGGGTACAGGGGTATATTTAGGTTTCTGGGTTAATTTGGGTTTTTGGGGTACAGGGGTACAAGGTAAAAAAAATGAAATTAAATAAATTAAATTAAATTAAATTTTATTAATTACAATTAATTAAAAAAAAATATTATATACTTACCAATACTTACGTTGTAATGGCATGCGTTGTAAAAGTACTTGCGTTGTAAAATCATGCGTTGTAATGGTATGCGTTGTAAAAGTTTTTGCGTTGTAAAAAATGCGTTGTAACGGTATGCGTTGTAAAAGTATGCGTTGTAACGTCATACATCCCATTTAACATTTGAATTTTTGAGAATTTATGAAAGCACTTATGTGAGATTAAACCACCTCCAAGACCCATGCAATTTGAAGCCCTTAGTGAATGGGAACACATAGCTCATCTGAAAGACAACATTTTATTTTAGGGAAGATAATAAAAACAATTTATATCGATATGCAGAAGCTATATGGGATGCACAGCAGAAAGATTGGAGAACAGATATAGCTGAATGAACTGGTATGTATCCTGTACAAGTAGCAGAGAAGGAAGAAGAAAAGAAGTGTAAGGAAAAGAAATCTCAGACACTGACACAGACTGACAATAGTGAGAAAGAGGTTGATGACCAATTTTTTAAATAATTATTATTAAATCATCAACTACTCTATAATGAGGATTAACCCCAGATTGTACTAAATTCTTATGGTGGGCAAATTCCAAACCTGCCTGTCATGCCAACTAATTCGAATCAACATAATCCTTTCCTACCCGCAAATGATATTGCAGTAGGACCTGAAACAAACGATCAAACTGTGCTAAATGCTCTGGATGCTTTGACTCTCCCTGTGACAATCACAAGTGTAACACAGGCTCCTGCAGACCCCATTGTGCGGGGGGTCTCCTGAGCTGCAGGGGTCCCCCTAAGCACTGTACTCATGCCTGACAGCTCGGGATTAAATCCAGAGTGGGGCCGCTCTGTGTACCCTGCAGGGGGCCGCTTCTTTCGTGATGCCACTGGTGACAATAGGTCCTGTAGGTCCGTTGTATCAATCTGGGAATAGGGGACAAAATACACATACTTTGGCCGTCCCTCCTGGGTTAGAAACTCTATACTTACTTCTACATACCAAGTTCAGGGCAGACACTTCAAGAACCATTAATTATGACTTCAGCAAATGTTCCAAGTGGAACTTTTGCAGGTTCTAATATAAATTCACCACAACAGACTACTACCAGTGGGAGATATGAACAAGCTGATGTTTCATCAGTATTTGGAAATGGCCCGGAAACCCCACAAATGGGGAACACAGAATATAGCAGGAAGAATCTTTCAGTTTAGGTCAGTAGATTCTGATGTGCCTAATTTGCTGTCCACTCCTGTTACAGGTGCATTAGGATGAAGTGACGATTTGCTTGAAACTACCTCAGAAAGACAGATAGGCCCTACTCCTAGAAAACTTGATGATTGGATCAGCAAAATAGCTCCTGCTTTATACAACAGGAGTGCTGGGACTCAAGGAACCACCACTGTGTCTAAAACTAGTAAGGCCAAGACTTTAGATGTAGCAAAATTCAAAGTAGAACTAGAAGAGAAGATAATAGAAACTATTAGCCCCACTAGGATAGCTACCTATTATGATGATGAACTACTGTTCATATGCAAAGACATTACTAGACATCCTAGAAACATACATGCGAAACTGTCTGAATTAGCACAAAAATGTAGAGTGGATATACAAAAACCAAAGACTCTACAGAAACCATATGGGTTAGGCTTCAATGACAGAGACATTGAAAATATGAGGCCTTCGGTAATGAGATTACAAATCAAAGAGTTATTAACTACACTTAGAAAATGGGTAAAATTGGAACAGTGGAAAGGAAGATGGGATACGAAGAAGGAATCAACAAAAATCCAAATTACAAGGTTCACAGCTTTTGAAGAGGATGGAGGTGAGGGAGTAAAAATGCTCCTATGAGAGGTACTTGGAAGAGGGTACTTGGAATAAATGGACAGATTGGGAATGCAGTCACAAGAAGGAAACATGGTACAGAGTCAGAATCCCATTGGTAGAGAAATTAGAATCCAAACATGCCACAAGCCCCGATGTATCGATTGAATGGTCAGGTTCAGAAATATAATTCGAACAAAGGTTTTCACACCAATGCTCTGGTTGATACAAATCAGACTGTATCTAAGCAATATCTGATTCAGATTGATGACACAGATTTGGATATTAAAAAAGAACAATAGATTGACAGAATGCAGAACAATATCATACATTCACATTCAGGTACTCCCTTGACTGGAACCAAGCATCCTAGACCGGTTTCGGGCTTCAGCCCGCATCAGCCAGGATAGCTTGACTCCAGTGGCATGGAGAGCGAGGGACCCAAGTTTGGGCATAACCATCCCACTCAGGGTGACAAATGCAAAAACAACAATTGCTGGACAAAATGCAGAACAATGTCATACATTCACCCCAGTACAGAGATCTGAGCCTAAATCCATAGTTTGTTTTGCTGACCATGCCATTCCAGTTTGGACCAAGCCACATGCAAATCAGTCTTGACCCTGCTCCCAATGGGAACAGTCCAGCCCGAACTGCCAGGTCAGATCCTCCATGGGCTGGAAACAAGCATCCTAGGACCAGGTTCAAGTTTTCAGCCCTCATCAGCCAGGATAACTTGACTCCAGTGACATCGCCAATAAACCGGAAAATTTCCGACCAATATCCCTTCTGCCCTGGGTGGCAAAAATAACGGAGGCTCATGTTAACAATGTACTGACCCAGTTTGTGAACAAAAATTGTATCCTAGACCCTTCTCAGAATGGGTTCCGAACGGGTCATAGTACAGAAACGGCCCTTCTGGCCACTCCGGAGCAGATCCGGTCTCTTTTGGACAAAGGTCAAAGTGCGGCGCTAATTTTATTAGATCTCAGCGCCGCCTTTGACACGGTGTCCCACGAGATTTTACTCCAGAGAGTTGCGGAAGCAGGGATAGAAGGCCTGGCCTTGGAATGGCTCGGCGCATTCTTGACCAATAGATCATTACGAGTCTCATTACCCCCATATACATCCCAGACCCATGCCATTGGTCAAGGGGTCCCCCAAGGCTCGGCCTTGATTCCACTGCTCTTCAACATATACATCCAGTCTCTAGCTGCGGTCTCCAAGCGATGGGACCTCACGATCGTCTCTTATGCTGACGATACGCAGCTAGTGGTCACCCTGGCGGACGGTGCCTCTCCCTCGGCCTCCAAATTCAAAGACGGCATGACGGCAGTGGCCAATTGGATGGCAGCCAATTGTCTACAGCTAAATGCCGGAAAAACGGAGGTGCTGTTGGTGGGTAAGCACGTCAATCTATGGAATGATCAGTGGTGGCCGGCAGCCTTGGGATCAATTCCCACCCCAAAAAGTGAAGTAAAGAACCTGGGGGTCATGATAGATTCCACACTCTCCTTTCAGGCACATACCAGGCAGCTAGCCGCATCGTGTTTTGGTATTCTGCGAAGTTTAAGACCCATTTTAAAATACTTTGCCCCCTCGGTCCGTCAACTTATCGTGCAAGCTACCATCATTTCACGGTTGGACTACTCAAACTCTCTTCTTCTGGGGGCAAACAAAGCAGAGATAACAAGAATGCAACGCATTCAAAATGCGGCGGCTAGAGCCTTGGTGGGTCTGCCACGTTTCTGCTCAGTCTCCAGTACTATCCGTAAATTGCACTGACTCCCCATTGATAGACGCATTCGTTACAAAACACTTTGTATCTCTTTTAAGATTCTGAAAAGCGCTAGCCCAGCTTTGCTGAGCAATTTGATCTCGCACTATGTTCCGTCGCGCCCTCTTTGCTCAGCAGAGCATTACTTAGCTACGGTGCCCAGAATTAGGCTTTCCAGGACAGGAGGTCGGGCTTTTCGATATCTTGCGCCTAAGCTTTGGAATTCCCTTCCGGTTCACATCCGCGCTATTAATTGTTTGACATCCTTCAGAAAGGCTATTAAGACTTTTATGTTCCCATCACCTTAGTCTCTTCTGGTAATTCCATGGCTGGCTCATATTGTTCCTCATGTGACAGCGCCGGGACGCCCCTTAGCTGGGGCAGCGGCGAGCTTAATAAACGGTTAACATATCATAACATGGTGAGCACGGGACCCAAGTCTGGGCAAACCCATCCCACTCTGGGTGACAAATGCAAAAAGAACAATTGACGGATAGAATGCAGAACAATGTCATACAGCACCCCAGTACAGAGATCTTGGCCTAAATACACCGTTTTTTGTTCACCATGCCATTCCAGTTTGGACCCAGCATATGCAAATTAGTCTTGACCGTGCGCCCAGTGGGAACAGTCCATCCCGAACTGCCAGGCCAGGTACTCCCTGGACTGGAAACAAGCATCCTAGAACAGTTTCAGGCTATCAGCCCTCATCAGCCAGGATAGCTTGACTCCAGTGGCATGGAGAGCATTTGACCCACATTTGGGCATACTCTTACCACTTGGGGTGACAAATGCAAAAAGAACAATTGATTGACAGAATGCAGAACAATGTCATACATTCACCCCAGTACAGAGATCTAGGCCTAAATCCATAGTTCTTTTGCTGACCATGCCATTCTAGTTTGGAACAAGCCATATGCAAATCAGTCTTGATCCTGTGCCCAATGGGAACAGTCCATCCCGAACTGCCAGGCCAGGTACTCCCTGGACTGGAAACAAGCATCCTAGAACAGTTTCAGGCTATCAGCCCTCATCAGCCAGGATAGCTTGAATCCCTGTGGCATGGAGAGCATGAGACCCATGTCTGGGTATACCCGTCCCACTCGGGGTTGAAAAATGAAAAAGAACAATTGATGGACAGTTTGCAGAACAATGTCATACATACACCCCAGTACAGAGATCTGGGCCTATAATCCATCGTTTTTTTGTTCACCATGCCATTCCAGTTTGGACCCAGCCATATGCAAATCAGTCTTGACCCTGCGCCCAATTGGAACAGTCCAGCCGAACTGCTAGGTCAGGTAATCCCCGGACTAGAACCAAGCATCCTAGACTGGTTTCGGACTTTCAGCCCGCATCAGCCAGGATAGCTTGACTCCAGTGGCATGGAGAGCGAGGGACCCACGTTTGGGCATAACCATCCCACTCAGGGTGACAAATGCAAAAAGAACAATTGCTGGACAAAATGCAGAACAATGTCATACATTTATCCCAGTACAGCGATCTGGGTCTAAATCCATCGTTGTTTTGCTCACCACACCATTCCAGTTTGGACCCAGCTATATGCAAATCAGTCTTGACCCTGCGCCCAGTGGGAACAGTCCAGCCCGAACTGCCAGGCCAGCTCCTCCCTGGGCTGGAATCAAGCATCCTAGGACCAGGTTCAGGCTCTCAGCCCTCATCAGCTAGGATAACTTGACTCCAGTGACATGGTGAGCACGGGACCCAAGTCTGGGCAAACCCATCCCACTCGGGGTGACAAATTCAAAAAGAACAATTGACGGACAGAATGCAGAACAATGTCATACATGCACCCCAGTACAGAGATCTGAGCCTAAATTCATAGTTTGTTTGCTGACCATGCCATTCCAGTTTGGACCCAGCCACATGCAAATCAGTCTTGACCCTGCTCCCAATGGGAACAGTCCAGCCCGAACTGCCAGACCAGCTCCTCCCTGGGCTGGAAACAAGCATCCTAGGACCAGGTTCAGGCTCTCAGCCCTCATCAGCCAGGATAACTTGACTCCAGTGACATGGTGAGCACGGGACCCAGTCTGGGCAAACCCATCCCACTCGGGGTGACAAATGCAAAAAGAACCATTGACGGACAGAATGCAGAACAATGTCATACATGCACCCCAGTACAGAGATCTTGGCCTAAATACACCGTTTTTTGTTCACCATGCCATTCCAGTTTGGACCTAGCATATGCAAATTAGACTTGACCCTGCGCCCAGTGGGAACAGTCCATCCTGAACTACCAGGCCAAGTACTCCCTGGACTGAAAACAAGCATCCTAGAACAGTTTCGGGCTATCAGCCCTCATCAGCCAGGATAGCTTGACTCCAGTGGCATGGAGAGCATTCGACCCACATTTGGGCATACTCGTCCAACTTGGGGTGACAAATGCAAAAAGAACAATTGATGGGCAGAATGCAGAACAATGTCATACATTCACCCCAGTACATAGATCTAGGCCTAAATCCATAGTTCTTTTGCTGACCATGCCATTCCAGTTTGGAACAAGCCATATGCAAATCAGTCTTGATCCTGTGCCCAATGGGAACAGTCCATCCCGAACTGCCAGGCCAGGTACTCCCTGGACTGGAAACAAGCATCCTAGAATAGTTTCGGGCTTTCAGCCCTCATCAGCCAGGATAGCTTGACTCCACTGGCATGGAGAGCACAGCACCATGTCTGGGCATACCCATCCCACTCGGCGTGACAAATGCAAAAATAATAATAGATGGACAGAATGCAGAACAATGTCATAAATTCACCCCAGTACAAAGATCTGGGCCTAAGTCCATCGTTTTTTTGCTCACCATGCCAATCCAGTTTGGACCCAGCCATATGTAAATCAGTCTTGACCCTGTGCCCAGTGGGAACCGTCCAGCCTGAACTGCCAGGCCAGGTACTCCCGGACTGGAAACAAGCATACTGGAACAGTTTCAGGCTATCAGCCCTCATCAGCCAGGATAGCTTGACTCCATGTGGCATGGAGAGCATGAGACCCACATCTGGGTATACCCGTCCCACTCGGGTTGACACATGTAAAAGAACATTTGATGGACAGTATGCAGAACAATGTCATACATTCACCCCAGTACAGAGATCTGGGCCTAAATCCATGGTTTTTTTGCTCACCATGCCATTCCAGTTTGGACCCAGCCAGTCCTACGTCTAAACTACAGGGTACACTATTCCAATGCGCAGAGCCTATTGGAAATATAGGAATTACACTACACTGCCACGCCAGGTCCTCTCTCGACAGGAAACAAGCATCCTTGACCAGTTTCGGGCTTTCAGCCCTTATCAGCCAGGATAGCGTGACTCCAGTGGGACGGATATGCCCAGACGTGGGTCCCTTGCTCTCCATGCCACTGGAGTCAAGCTATCCTGGCTGAGGAGGGCTGAAAGGCTGAAAACCAGTCCTATAATGCTTGTTTCCAGTTCAGCGAGGAGCCGGCCTGGCAGTTTGGGCTAGACTGTTCCCATTGGTTGCAGGCTCAAGACTGATTTGCAGATGGCTGGTTCCAAACTGGAATGTCATGGTGGGCAAAATAACGATGGATTTAGGCCCAGATCTCTGTACTGAGGTTGAATGTATGACATTGTACTGCATTCTGTCCATCAATTGTTGTTTTTGCATTTGTCACCCCGAGTGGCACTGGTATGCCCAGAATTGTGTCCCTTGCTCTCCATGCCACTGAAGTCAAGCTACCCTGGCTGATGAGGGCTGAAAGCCCAAAACCGGTCCTAGGATGCTTGTTTCCAGTCCAGGGAATGACCTGGCCTGGTAGTTCAGGCTGGACTGTTTCCATTGGGTGCTGGGTCAAGACTGATTTGCATATGGCTGGGTCCAAACTGGACTGTCATGGTCAGCAAAACAACGATGGATTTATGACCAGATCTCTGTACCTTGGTGAATGTATGACATTGTTCTGCATTGTGTCTATCAATTGTTCTTTTTGCATTTGTCACCCCGAGTGGGACTGGTTTCCCCAGACGTGGGTCCCGTGCTTCCCATGTCACTGGAGTCAAGTTATTCTGGCTGTTGAGGGCTCAAATCCTGAAACCGGTCTGAGGATGCATGTTTTTAGTCCAGGGAGGACCTGGCCTGGCAGTTCGAGCTGGACTGTTCCCATTGGGTGCAGGGTCAAGACTGATTTGCATATGGCTGGGTGCAAACCGGAATGGCATGGTGATCAAAACAATGATGACAACAAGAATTTCCTCCAAGGCCACAGAGGTCTTCCTGGGTGATTTTAACCTGCATTGGAATGACGCGAAAGATCCCTACGTCAATGCCATCAAAGACCTTCTAACTGACCAAGCCCTCACCCAAGCCTGTTCTATGCCAACACACTCAAAAGGAGCCATCCTCGACTGGATCATTTCAAAGGAGTCCGCTGTAAAGCTTCGAAATCCTTCCCATGACATGGACCGACCACTCGGCCATTTTCAGTAGGCTGACCATTAAAGATCCGTTTAGGAAGAATACTTCCCATCCCAAGCCAAGCACTTTCAAGGCGTGGAAGGACATAAATTACAACAACCTAAATATACTTTTAAATAATACCAAACCTGAACTATCTAATGATCCCTGTACTTCTACTTCTCAATTTTATGAATGGCTGAGTGACGCCACGTCTCAACTGGCACTCACTAAGTCCCACTCAAGAAACAGAAGTACGCCGACTGCTCAATGGTACACAGAAGAGCTAAAAATACAGAAACAATTAACGAGAAACAGGGAAAGGTACTGGCGACGAACTTACGACAGTGAAAGTAAGAATAAATACAAAGAAGCGCTAGCCACTTATAAAACTATGATCACAACAGCAAAGAAGCACTTCTTCTCTCTGCATATAGAACATGCTAAAAATTCCAGCAAACAGCTGTATAATTTAGCTAAAACCCTATCGGGTAACACACCAGACTTAAACCCCCCCCCATCACAATTACTATGTGATGCCCTGTCTGAGTTCTTCTTCACAAAGGTGAACAATACATATCAAGCTTTCACCTTGGAACCTAATACTACTGCTGCCCCTTTCTCGCAGATAGTTCTGAGTAATACCATGACGAGTTTTAAACCTTTAACGACCGATCAAACTAAAACCATACTGAGGTCCATTAAATCAGGCTCTGCATTGGACCCCTGCCCCACTTCGGTGTTAGCCATGGTTTCAGATACAATTAATCCCATTATCACCCACGTTTGCAATATAATATTGAGCTCTGGGACCTATCCAGACTCTTTAAAAAACACATTGATTAAGCCTTTGCTTAAAAAACCAAATCTTGACAGGAATGACCTGAAAAATTACCGGCCTATAGCAAGTCTTCCTTTTTTGGCCAAACTGACAGAGAAAGCCATGAACCAGCAGCTGTCGGAATATATAGAGAGAAACAATCTGCTTGATGATACCCAGTTTGGGTTCCGTAAATATCATGGAACCGAAACTGCTCTCATCAAAGCAGCGGATGATATTAGACTCATCCGGGACCAAGGAGGGACAGCTTTGCTGGTACTCTTGGACCTCTCGGCAGCATTCGACACGGTTGACCATAAGACCTTGGTCGACCGTGTCGAAAAAATGGGAATCCACTCCACTGCGAGAAACCTGCTTGCCTCCTTCCTGGCTAATAGAACTCAGGCGGTCACTCTTGGACCATTCCAATCTGCCAAATTGTCGTTGCCGTGTGGGGTTCCTCAAGGCTCATCCCTTAGTCCGACACTTTTTAACATCTATGTGTCGGACCTTGCTAGTGTCATCAAAGCACATGGGATGAGCCTAACCTCATACGCAGACGACACACAGCTGGTGTTGGCCATTAAGGGTGACGGACAGGAGGTGGCAGAAAGGTTCCAAAGAGGCATGACAGCTATCGGTGAGTGGATGGCAGGAAACTGCCTGAAGCTCAACTCCGAGAAAACGGAGGTTGTCATTTTTGGCAATCTCTCGCCACCGTGGCCCACTATTTGGTGGCCATCAGTATTTGGCACCCCACCCTGCCCAACCCCCAAGGTGAGAAATCTAGGAGTTACCTTCGACAACCAGCTTAACTTTATGGCTCATGCCAATAAGGTAGCGTCCACGGCCCATTTTAAACTCAGAATAATCAGGAAAATCTTGCCTTTTCTGCCTGACACAGCCGCCAAGACCCTGGTTACGTCATTGGTTTTAAGTTCACTAGATTACTGCAACGGACTCTTTCTGAATGCACAATCCAGAGTCACAAAAAAGTTGCAGACGGTACAAAATGCGGCCGCACGCCTGCTGTCCAAAAAACCAAAATTCGCACCCATCTCAGATACTCTGAGGTCCTATCATTGGTTGTCTATTCAAAACAGGGTAAAGTTTAAAGCTATGTGCATAGTCTACAAGGTAATGCAGGATCAGGGGCCTCGCTTCCTAAAAGACCACCTAATACCTTACAGTCCTGCCAGAAAGCTACGATCTTCATCACTTAACCAATTAGTGGTCCCACGTAGCAGAACAGTGACATGGGGTGACCGCCGCTTCCTAGTTGCGGCCCCCAAAATCTGGAACACCCTACCATACCACATCAAAGCCAGTCCATCGCTCTTACAGTTTAGGAAAAATCTGAAGACGTGGTTATTCAACCAATAATACAGTACACCTACCGCATCCTCACCTCTAAGGAATGACATAACTGCAGTCTAGCGCCGAGACACCCAAGGGTAATTGTTCGCGCTCTATAAGTGTCAGAAAATAAATAAATAAAATAAATAAATCTCCATAGACCCCTGTGACTGGTCTGACATCACTGCATATCCTTCATTTTACCCGGGACCCGCAAAACAAAGTCATCTCAACCGGTGATTCCCAAACGCTGGACCAGAGACACTAAGAACCTAGACTTTATGAAACTCGAGGCTCGCTGCAGATCTGAACTATCCCCCCCTGCACATAACCAAGGTTAATGATCTCAATGAACACTACTCATCGTCCATTTCAAACATCCTGGATGACCTTGCCCCTCTAAAACTAAAAAGAACACAATGCAAAGACAGAAACCCTTGGTTCACTGGCTCCCTTAACATGGAGAGGAGATCCCTACGTCAATCTGAAAGAATTTGGAGACAACACCCCTCTGCAGCGCATCTAAAACTTCTGCGTCAGGCAAGAAATGCATACAACAAGCACATCATCAATTGCAAAAAAGAATACTTCAGATCGGAACTGGGGAACGCCAAGAATAGACCCCAAAAGCTCTTTGAACTGGTCAAATTCCAATCTAATAAACTGGCTAAAACACCGAAAGAATCCCCCAAATCGCTAATATCGTCAGATGAATTCTCCTCCTTCTTAGCTGATAAAATCCCGACATTAGCAATTGAACTCAGTACCACCACCTGCCCCCAACCCCGCCTGCTCTACCTCACTCTTCCGCTCTTTCCATCCGGGCCTCTCCTAAAAACAAAACCCGCTGGACTGACTTTGAATACTATAATGAAAACTCCATCTCAAAAATCCTCTCTACATTAAAACCAAACAACCACTTCAATGACCCGCTACCCTCCAACTGCCTCGCCGCTGCCTCCCAATCCATTGTTCCTTGCTGGACTACAATTATCAACGTCTCTCTTCAGCAGGGATTGATCCCGGACCCTTTGAAAGCCGGCCAAGTCCTCCCTATCTTGAAAAAACCTTCACTGGACCCAGCCTCCCCTGACAATTTCAGACCTATCTCCAATATCCCGCTTCTAGCCAAAGTATTGGAGAAGTGTGTTCAACAGCAACTTAGCCAGCACATCAACAACTTCCACCTACTAGATGACTTCCAATCTGGATTCAGACCAGGGCACAGCACCGAAACTGCTATGCTCCACATCGTGGACGATGCCCTCCTAGCCCTAGATCAAGGCAAAACATGCCTTCTAATCCTCCTTGATCTATCCTCCACCTTCGATGCGGTCAACCATGAAAAATTACTTGAACGCCTCAGACTCAGGATGGGTCTGGATGGCGTGGTACTAGAATGGTTCAGGTCCTTCCTCCACAACCGCTCTCGGAGATTCCTCATCAACGGCAAACTATCAGCTCCCACCCCCGTCACTGTCGGAGTACCCCAAGGTTCAACCCTCTCCCCCACCCTCTTTAACCTTTACCTAGAGCCACTCACTGAAGTTCTTCGTGCCGCCAACATCTCCTACCATATGTATGCGGACGACACCCAATTATACATCAACATCTCCTCGCTCAATGAGATCGTCGCCCTGAACGAGACCCTGAAATTAACTGTCCAATGGCTAGCCAATAACCAACTCAAACTGAATGCAAAGAAAACTGAATTTCTCCTAATCTCCCCAACAAAAGCCAACCCGGAGACTCAGACCTGGATTAAGACCATCACAGCCCTGAACTGCCCACCGACCGTTGTGGACTCTGCCAAATCCCTGGGCATTATCCTCGACAGTAACCTCAACATGAGAGACCACATTAACTCGATGGCCAAAGCAGCCAGGTTTCACTTGAGCTACCTCTGAAAGCTGAAACCTTTCATCGATGCACCGGACTTAAAAATGGCAGTTCAAGCACTTGTCATCTCCAGACTGGAATACGGCTGTTCCACCCTCACAGGATTAGCTAAGACCTCCTTAGCGCCTCTAAATGCCTGCCTCAACGCGGCTGCCAGACTACTCACATGTACCAGGAAGTTTGACCACATCACTCCACACATGAAGGCGCTGAACTGGCTCCCCCTGGAAGCCAGAATCCAGCTGGAATTGGCCTGCACTATACACAAGGCCCTGTACACAAACTCCCCTGCTTATTTGGCACAGAAACTAGTGATCCGGGGGAAGCAGGAACTCCAGGTCCGCCAGAAACCTCCTGCTCCAACCTGCCACCTTTAAAAAAAAAGAACCTACAACAGGGCGTTCAGCGGAGTAGCACCAAGAATTTGGAACTCTCTTCCACCCTCCATCAGGAAAATCCCTCTTCTAGCACGCTTCAAAAATGAGACCAAAACCTTCCTCATGGGCAAATTCCTCGCCTAAGGCCTGCCTTCAATCACCCCATTGAGCGTGCTACACCTTGACTACCGCCTCCCTAATCACCAACTGCCCTCGACGAGAACATTTGGAACATTGTTTTTGCTTCTGACTCTGACCATGACTGTAACCATACTTGTTGTTCTTGTTTGTCCCTGCACCTTATTCATTTTGTTTGTTCAACAATGTATACCTTGTAAAGAGCTCTGATACCCTCACGGGTCACGTTCGCGCTCTATAAAACACAAAAATAAATAAATAAATAAATAAAAAATGATGGATATAGGCCAGATCTCAGGAATGGGGTGAATGTATGATATTGTTCTGCATTCTGTACATTAATTGTTCTTTTTGCTTTTGTCACCCCGAGTGGGACGGATATGCCCAGACATGGGTCCTGTGCTCTCCATGCCACTGGAGTCAAGCTGTCCTGGCTGAGGAGGGCTGAAAGCCTGAAACCGTCCTAGTATGCTTGTTTCCAGTCCAGGTAGGACCTGGCCTGGCAGTTCGTGCTGGACTGTTCCCATTGGGTGCAGGGTCAAGCCTGATTTGCATAAGGCTGGGTCCAAACTGGAATGGCATGGTGAGCAAAAAAGTGATGGATCTATTCCCAAATCTCTGTAGTGGTGTGAATGTATGACATTGTTCTGCATTCTGTCCATCAATTGTTCTTTTTGCACTTGTCACCCTGAGTGGGATGGGTATTCCCAGACTTGGGTCCTGTTCTCTCCATGCCACCGGAGTCGAGCTATCCTGACTGAAGAGGGTTAAAAGCCTGAAACCAGTCCTGGGTAAGCTTGTTTCCAGTCCAGGGAGGACCTCGCCTGGCAGTTTGGGGTGGACTGTTCCCATTGGGTGCAGGGTCAAGACTGATTTACATATGGTTGGGTCCCAACTGGAATGGCATGGTGAGCAATAAATCAATGGATTTAAGCCCAGATCTCTCTACTGGGGTGAATATATGATGTTGTTCTGCATTCTGTCTATCCATTGTTCTTTTTCCATTTGTTACCCTGAGTGGGATGTGGGTGGGGCGGGAATGCCAGGACGTGGGTCCAGTGCTCTCCATACCACTGGAGTCAAGCTATCCTGGCTGATGAGGGCTGAAAGCCTGAAACCGGTCCTAGGATGTTTTCTTCTAGTCCAGGGAGGACCTGGCCAGGCAGTTTGGGCTGGACTGTTTTCATTGGGTCCAGGTTCAAGACTGATTTGCATAGGGCTGGGTCCAAACCGGAATGGCATGGTGAGCAAACAAACAATGGATGTATGCCCAGATCTCTGTACTGGGGTGAATGTATGACATTGTTCTGCATTCTGGCCATCAATTGTTCTTTTTACAGATTTGGATATGTCACAATGACGGTTCCTGAGAGGGGAGGCAGAATGCATACTTGGTGCATCCTTAGAGGCAGACCAGAGTGAATCCTATGTGGATGGCAATGTAAATGGGTCTCCAATCTCATTCCTAGTTGACACTGGTGATACTCGTTCCACTGTGAGAACAGCAGAAGTTCCCAAAGTACCCCTCTACGGAGAAAAAATCCAAGTCGTGGGAGTCTCAAATCGATTAATGTCTAACCCGGTAACTAAACCTAAACCTGTGAAAATTGGGTCTTTTGAGGGCTTGCATAAATTTGTTGTGTGTGACTCAAGGACAGCAAATTTGTTGGCAATATGAATTTCTGTGCAAGTTAAACTGTTCAATCTTTTGTACACCAAATGGAATATAGTTTCATACTAATGATGAGGACATTGTTTATAAATTGACAGAACGAAAATCTCATGTTGAAGGATTGTTTCCTATGTTAACCAATGATGACTTACCCATTGAATTGTGAGATACTGTAGCTCCAGAAGTGTGGGATTTTACAGGAAAAGACATTGGTTTGATCAAGGGAACGGCTGCAATATGAATCGAATCACTGTGAAGCCAAAAATTGAATTTCCTACAACACCTCAGTACAACTGAGTCTAGAAACTATTGCAGGAATTACTCCATTAATTGAGTTATTGATCAAACAGGGAATTCTAATGGAAATCATGGCCAGTCCATGCAATTCTCCTTTCCTGAATATACAAAAACCCAATTGGAAAATAGTCCAAGATGTGCGCCAAATTAACCACATTGTAATACCATGATGCCCAATTGTGCCAAATCCAGATGTGATTCCTTTCCAGGTTCCATGTGAAGCTGAATGGTTTTGTGTCATTGATTTGTGCCAAACCTTCTTTCTATCCCATTGCATGAGGACAATAACTTTTTATTTGCTTTCCGGTTCGGCAATCGTGTTTTGGCATTGTGCAGAGTCCCTCAAGGGTATATGGAAAGGCACTCGATTTTTGACCAGATCTTGAAAAAGAATGTAGAATCATTGGTGATGACAAATAACTCTGTCCTTGTCCAGGACATTGACCACCTGTTGGTAACATTAAGTACACATGAGGCTTGCATATCTGATATCACTGCATTGTTGAATCATTTGGCAGAGAAGGGGCATAAAGTGTCACCATCAAAATTGCAGTTTTGCAAAAGGGATGTCATGTATTTGGGATATTCACATTGAGAAGGAGCCCGGAAGTGATCACAAGACAGGAACACTGTGATTCTGCAGATGAAGCCTTCCACTACACAGAATACGTTTTTGGGAATGGTTGGCTACTGCCAAAAATAGATTACCAATTTCTCTTTGACAGCAAAGCCTCTTCATAGGTTTATGAACAAGAACGTGACCAATACTGTGCCCTGGACTAAAGAATGCATGCGCTCATTTACTGAACTGTGAGAGAGTCTTTGTGGAGCTCCTACTTTGGAAATGCCCTACTACAATGCTCCAATAAAAGCTTTACTCTGTTTTGCAGTGAGCCCAATGGTTGCCCATTGTCACTGCTAGCTCAAATGCATGCTACTGCATGTAGACCTGTGACATTCTTTTCAGCTACTCTTAATCCTGTAGCCGCTGACTTGCCTGGGTGCCTTAAAGCTGTTGCTACCACATTTGAAAGTTTGGAACAGAATGAGAGCATTGTGATGGGACATCCATTGAAAGTGCATGTTCCCCATTCTGTTGAGGTATTGCTTACTCATACTCAAAACCAACATCTTACCAATAGCCGTCTTACAATGTATAAACAAGTGATTTTCGGAGTGGAAAATGTGACTCTGATAAGATGTACAAGTCAGAATTCTGTAACTTTGTTGCCTTTGCCTGGAAATTAGACCGTGGTTGATGAAGCAGTTCATGATTGTCTGGATATGACTGAATTTTGTACCATGTATGATGCGGCACTGTCGACAAACATGGTTTAACCCCAGATTTAGATCAGTAGCTGCAGCTTTGTGTCATCAATACATAGTGTGTCAACAATAAATGTAGGCCAAAGAACAGTAGTTATAATGAGTCATGTAGGAAGATCTGGAGGAATGCTTAACAGGATGCAGCTTGATTTCATTGAAATGCGTTCTTGCAATGGTCCTAAATACATCCTTGTAATTGCATGTGTCTTTTCTCGCTGGGTAGAAGCCTACCCCACCCACGAAATGACAGTCTAACTGAGGCAACATTATTGTTGCGAGAGCTTATACCGCATTTTGGATTTCCGACTTCTTTTGAATCAGACCAAGGGGTGTATTTTAATAATGAGGTCCTGAGAATGTAAAATGCAGCATTACAAACTGATAAAAAATTGTGGTCCATAAGCTTCTGGTATGGTGAAGCAAGTGAATGGAACATTAAAATCCAGATTGGCAAAAGTTTGTGCTTTGACATCTCTGAAATGGTCTGATGCTTTGCCTCTTGTGATGATGAGTTTGAGAAGCACTCCAGACAGAAAACAGTACTATACCCAAATGAAATTATCATGGGGAGAACCGTGAGACAGCCTGCAGTCCCTTTAAACAAATTAGTAAACATAACACATGATTTGTTGCTTGATTACTGTAAAGGACATTGTCGCCGCAAGCTGGGGCAGCTGCAACTTTGTCTCAACAGGAGCAGTGCCATGACCTCAGTCCTGGTGAATGGGTCCTAGTGAAGAGGCACATACGCAAGTCATGCCTGGAACCTCGTTGGCATGGGTGATACTGGTAACCACAACTGCTGTTAAATGTTGTGGTCTTCCAAATTGGGTACACGCTGCCCACCCTTGCTGAGTCCCATGTCCCCTTGAAGATTAAGTGTCTGTTTCTGATGTGTCTGTGACTAGAGTGAGACAGCCATCTCAGGTTAGCCAAACAGTAGAGGAGGCTCCAGGTACTGGGACTCTTAACACTAATCCCGAGGAAGGTCCAAGAGAGTCAGCTCTTGTAGGAACAGAAAGGGTACGTGATGAAGAGCTGACTAGGTGAGATATTGACCTTAACAAAGAGAGCAGTGCAGCTGAAACCCGAGTGGTAAATGGAGGCAGTTTGCCCAAAAGATGAGATAGATTGAGATGCATTCTAACTGAATGCTGAGTACCATACACCATTACAAAAGTCTCTAGTGAGTCGGAACAAAGTGACATTGATAACAAAGGACCATCACTGAGAAGGACTGAAAGAACAAGGGTACAAAGGCATAAATATGCTGCACCACAGTGGGCTACCTGGCATTTTTTGTTCTGCAATTCAAGTACCTACGAACCACCTTGAGAAACGGTTGTGTTCAATTTGGATATTCAACAAATACAAAGTCAGCACTAGAGAGACGAGAGTACAAGAACTTCAAAATCTATGAACTAAATCTTCATTGCTGTGAGAAAAAAAAACTGTGATAAAGGAAAGCTATAGCAACTTTAACAAGTTCCTTATTATTTTCCCCTCTGCTGCAAATGCTGCAAACGTCTAATCTAAATTTTAACAAAGTCACAAAGTCGGAGTCTAGAAAAGTCATGGATCGAAGGTCAGTATCAGTGAAACGCCATTACATGTGTGCATGTATACTTGCTGCATTTTCTATAGTTCTTTTCACATTTCTCATAATTCTCCGTTTGCCTCATCATGTTTATTTAGAAAAAGCTAAACCTACTTCTAAATCTCCATTAAAAAATAATAGTAATTGACTTAGTATCTAGCTGATAAGACTCTGCATGGAGATTAGCCTACTAGTGATTTTCCTTGAATGTTTTCACCAAGCTCCTATATGAGTATGTGGAGACTATGGTTGAATAAAATTGTTATGTGCATTTATAATTACCTACTTCAGTCTCAGAGGGAGTTAAATATCATCACCTACCTGCTACCTATAGAATTCCTTGTAGTGTACTAACTAGCTTGTTTTATTATGAGCAATTTCAATATTATTAATCAAATTATGGTCTAGTATTTTTTGAAGTGACTAATTGAAAGCATTTGGATCCTTTGCCTGATGCACAGACCGTAGAGATGATGGGAGAATTTTCCCAGCTACACAAAGCTTAGACATTGCAAATGCACATTGACACAATCTAACATGCTTCTCACATAAAATAGAAAATTAATTTATGGATTCAATTTAGGGCTCATGTAGAGACATCATTGAAAAAGCTGAAAATCACAAGAAAATTCATCCATGGGTTCTTAGAGAACCTACACTTAAACCTGCAGGAAAATAAGCTGCTATTGCTTAGACTGGCAACATAAAGGGAAGCTATGCATATTACGATGAAAAACTGAATACAGTAACAACTTTGTTGGTTCCAGCAAATGTGATCATACTTTCTAATTTGTAGGTGGTTGGGGATCTTATTTGGGAGGGATAGATCCTGTATTTCCAGGATTTACTACATTTGTGAGACAAATGCCTATTACAGGCTGCCTAAAAAGTGGTATGAATCTTGTTACATGGGGATGGTTTTTCCAAAAATGCATCATGTGGCTGAATGGGATTAAATTAAATTAAGTAAAACAAACTAGACTCAAAAGAGGTGTGAGTACAGCTGAAATTATAGAAGATATATTTGTTGCAATAATTCCATCATTTGGGATGATACTGTGGAAGGGTTCCTAGCTATCAATACTGAAATGAATGCTATGAGCTCTATGGTGCTTCAAAACAAACTTGCATTAGATGTCCTTCTTGGAAAAAAAGGCAGAGTCTTCCAAATGCTGAAGGTTCAACAATGTTGCAAGTATATCTCTGACAAAAGTAAAGATTTCACGGGGTATATTACCAACATTACTCACCTGAAAAAGATTTGAGTGGATTAAAAAGCTGATGATGCTTGGGATTCATTTGGGAAATACATTTCTAAAATGGGAAAATGGTTTACTAACCTGGAAATAGTTTAGTGGACAGATTTTGAAGCCCATACTAACAATTGTTGCTTACATACTAATACTAATTATGTCTAGCAAAATCTACAAAGGCATTAAGAAAGAGACAAGAGAGTGAAAAGAAAGAGAGAAGAGATGAGATAGAGTTAGAAGATAGACAATGTGGTAATTATGATGAGATTAAAGCTCTAGAACAATCTAGATTAAACCAAATAATAACAACAGAACTATAAAGTGGCATAAAATGTGAGAAGGATAAGAGTGTAATGCCTTGATTTGCCATCAGAGGGGGAATTGTTGGAAATCACATTCAAATTTCATGAGACGAGTCTGACACTTTCTGAGAGAAAAATAATAAATGTGCATCCACTACACTTTCATGAAAACATGATCTGAAAAAGAAATGTTTAGGTACTGCATCGTAAATGCATGCAGAAAAAGATTTAGGGCCACATGCATCAAAGTAAGGAATTGTTATTCCTAAATTGAGATTTTTTTTATGCTGTGTTTTGCCCTCAGTGCGTGTTTCTAACTGCTGGCCGTGGGAGAAGATCGATGTGCTAATCGGCACATGCTTGAGGGTGACCGGAGGATCGTGATGCCTCCCTGCGTAAAGAATCACCCCAAACGATATGCTGGCCTTGTGGGCGGTCTGTTCACGACCTGCGCTCTAAAACTGCCGTGCCGCCCAGCACCGCCACTACCCGGGGCCTGAAATTGCCTGAAGTTTTGCCGGACTCTGCCGGGGCCGCGGAGAAGAAATTGAAGGAGCTGCGCCCTGATTGGCTCGAAGCGAACGAGCCCCCTCGGCAACTCTGAAGCCTGGTCCCGCGGCACCGCGCTGGGATTAGTCCCCGGGCCACCACGTCATCGCCAGGTTCGCGCTCCCATTGGTCCATCACGAGGGGCTCGTCCAGAGAAACCGTGCTGCGAGTGGCTATCACCGTGAAGAGTCTCCACGTCACGAGGGGCTCGCCTGAAGGGCCGCGCATTGATTGGGCGGTGTGAAGGAGCCGCGCTCGAGTCCGTGAGAAGACCCGTCCTCGCCGAGGGATCCTCGGGTGTGTGCCTCATCCCCGAGCAGCCGTCCCAGTCCTAAAGTCGCATTCTGGCTCCCCGCCACTCGTTGGATTGTCGAGAGCGGGCGGAGAGCTAACGAGACCGGCGAGGCCGCGGGAAGGCCTTTCCTATGTGGGGAGACTTTTCTTTGTGAACACGGTACCGGCGCCTCAGAACAGTGCTATAGATACGGCATTCGGCTATTTTTAAAGTATTCACAGCTTCTACTGATATCTTTCCCTTCCTACTATTTTAAAAGACTGAGACTGAACTGAAGAGTTAATTGAGTTGTACCTACATTGCCATTGGTTTACTCTGCCTAAACTAGATAAAGATATATTTTCTGATATACTTACCTGTGTGGTGTCAGTTTGTGGTGTATACTGAAGTTATTGTGTGTGTTAAGTGCAAATATTATACACATTGCCTTGGGGATAAGCCGGTCTGCTGGTGCCAAGCTACCTAGGGGGTGAGCAGGGGATTTATCTATAGTGTGTATCCCTTTACCCTGACTAGAAGTAGGGGTCCCTACTTGGTCCAAGGTAGTTACCTCTGCCAATTAGAGACCCCCAGTTCTAACATTGATAGCAATTTGCAATTCCTTTGAAAAATGCAAATAAATGCATTTTTTAAAGTGCATTGTGGTGCACACACATGCTCTTAGGGCATGTGTGTACACCACAAGTGCATACCTACCTGTTTTTGCATTATTTGCATTTTTCAAAGGAATTGCAAATTGCTATCAATTTGAAGTTGATGGTAATTTGTGATTCTATATTGCGAAAACGCAATTTATGATTTCAAAATTCATCGCATTTAGGGGATCACAATTCCCTAACTGCATTTGGAATTAAGGGAATCGCAAAATATGTGATTTCCCTAATTGGGAACTGCAAAAAAGGTACATATATCTCAAATGGCCATTTTGTGATTGCAAACGGCAGAATTTTGCGATTCACACTATTTGCGATTGCAAAATGGTTTGATCCATGTGCACCTTAGACTAGGTGATATTATTAATTTATTAATAGAGATTGTGATGTATAAATTGACAAAATATTACATATTATTAATGTGTGTTAGAAGAAAGTGCAAATGGTGAACTCTCACGTTATAAAGTTTGCCTCTGATCATTTTTAAACATCCTTTGCATGAAATAGTAACTAATGAGATGTATCAAATATCAAGATTAATCCTTATTATGTTAGTACATTTTATTAAAATCTTTTCCCAAACTAACACATATGCTAAATGTGCTTAGTGGTCTCTTCCTTCAGGGACCACTCGCACTTGCAAATTCATTGTCCTTTTTTGAACACTTAAGCTTTGGTTCTTATCTCACCTTTATTAATCTGTCTATTACCTAATGCAATCTATTTGATGCACTTTTCTTTCAAAATTTTTGATACATTAACCTAAATTTACTAATTTGACTCAGCTGATATTATTTATCCTTGCAGAAGTGAATGTGCATTCTCAATTTGGGTTCACTAATGACTAGAGGAGATCATATTAGAGAGATCTGAGAGCACCAAATTATAATGTTGTTATTCTGTATAGCTTTAACCAAACTCTTTGTGTGTATAATTTTGGCTCACCAACGTTTCTTCAGGATATTTGGGCTTCCAGTGATAATCCTTTAACATATAGTATTATCTTGAGAGTAATCTACATGAGCTTGATATCACATTTGGGGTTCACTTGTCTCGTTCCTGATCCTCATTGGATGACTGTTGGGACCCTTTATATCCAACCGCTCTCAGCACACAGCAAGGTCCATCAGAGGACCAAGAGAGTGGTATGAATATTCAATTAACAAAAGGTTTGGGTTCATTATTGCAAAAAAAAAAAACAATTGGGCCCATTAAACACTACAGCAGAGAGCTTCTTTAAAATGTGTGGACTTTAGTCCTGTATTAAATCACTGGATATTTGTTTGGATATTACTTGTTGGTTCCATGTAGCTCCATACCTGCTCTTTCATGGGTTCTCAGTGTTTGTCCACCATACTTTCCCTTCATACTCTCTGTTGGCATAGTCTGACTAATGTAAGGATCAATATAGTTGACTAGCTGGATATGGTTCCTTTGTGGCAAATAGGGTCATAAACGTGAACTCTGCAGTTTAGCTTATCTAAGGTAAATGCCAATGTGGGGGCATCACATATCAAAACCTCCCTATAGATGAAGGATGACACAGGTGTTTGACCCTATTCTTGAAGCTCACAAACCATGTTTTGGTACACCAGAAACACTGTCACAACCATCCTTAAAGATGGTTTAAGACTTAATAAATGAGATCATGCTTTAGGTGATTCCAGTATGAGTAGAGTTAAGATTTCAGTGTATTAAAATATGGAGTTAGAAGTTGAAGTTTGTAATGTAAATAATGATCCTGCAAGGCATACACAGGAAAATATTTTCCGTGCTTCTGTGAGAAAGCCTGTTTGTGCATGTGTTTTCTCTCTGACCTATAAAGCAGAAATCCCAACAACATGTTAATTATGACAGTAAAATTAAGCTAATTAACTTGCAAGTGTGATTGGTGTATAGCACTTTGCCTTTGATGGGCAAGGCATCCAAACAGAATGCATGTGTTAAACAAAAAAGTCATAAAAATGTCATCAGTGTGCAAAGTTAATATATCAAAAATACATGTTGCATCTCCAGCCTAACAAAATAACTACTTAATGTTCCATCACCAAAACCTAACCTAAAGGGAAAACAAATGGGACAATGTAGCTATCATTAAAATGATGAGACCTTGGTGGAATTCCCATTCAAAAAGTGACAAACTATGAAAGCGCATGAAAACCAATGTCTGTCGCTAAGTCTGCTCTCTTGCAGCCAGATTCATCAAGCGAAATGCGCTCGCAAAAGGGCCAGATTCTGAGAATCTGGCCCTTTGCGAGTGCAATTTTTGCATTTGGGATTCATCATCCAAATGCAAAAATCGCTAATAAAGAATTCGCAAATTTGCGAGGATTAGCATTTAAGGAATCTCTATTAGAGATTCCTTAAATGCTATTCATGAAACATTTAAAAATTGCGAATTTGCAATTTAGGACCGCTATTTACCACGAAGTCAAACCTCGTGGTAAATAGCGAAAACTTAGAAAAATGCATTTAAATGCATTTTTCTAAGTTGCATGTTACACACACACATGTCCTTTGGACATGTGTGTGCACAACATCAGTGTAAATTCACATTTATGGGGTGCTACAGGGTGTCCTTTGGACACCCCTGCACCCTTGAAATCGCATCCTTATTTGCGATTAGCAAATTGCTAATCGCAAATAAGGAATAACTCCCCATGCATTCCTATGGGCCTGTAGGCCCATAGGAATGCATGGGGAGTTATTCCTTATTTGCGATTAGCAATTTGCTAATCGCAAATAAGGAACATGTAGGAATCGCAATATTTTTTGCAATTCCTACATGAATCCCGTTTTGCAAGTCCTTAATAGCGATTCCTTATGAATCGCTATTAAAGACTCGCAAAACGGGTCTTTGATGAATCTGGCAGTATGTCTCTCTGTAATTCTTGTACGTTTTTTTGAAGAGCTGATAGCATGACGTCTCAAACAGCTAATGCAGTATTTCGCCAGAGCTAAATATCTTGATCCTCCTTGATTCTGTCGGAGAATGGTGAATGAAGTAGTATATTTAAGCCCCCCAAACATTCTGAAAAAATGAAAAATTTTAAAACTATGCACTTGTAGTACTACTTAGAAAAAACAAGCTACTACCAGACTATTTGTTACGTTCCAATTAGAGCAGCGTAATGTTAGGCTTCACCTTCCATATCTCATGTATATGAATGTACGTGTAATCCAATGGCCTCATTTATGAGAAATGATGCATCGCTGCATGAAAGCAGCGATGCGTCACTTCTCAGTGCGCACTCCTTGCGACATACCTGATGCGTCATATTTAATGTATGACGCATCATGTCGCAAGGAGTTACAGATACGTCAGTATTTCTGACGTATCTGTAAGCGCAAAAGTGACGCATTGCTGGAGTGTGTCACAAAAGTGACGTAACTCCAGCAATGCGTCCTTTCACATGGGGAAAGCCCCATGTGAAAGGGCTTGCGTCAGTCTTATGCCTGCTGTGAGGCAGGTGCAAGATTTTGACGCACCGGCGTCCTAAAAGTGACGCAGTGAAATCTCATAGATTTCACTGCGTCACTATTACGAGGCTTTTTGCGGGGGAACGCCACCTCTGCATACATTATACCTGCCGCAGGTATAATGTAGCGCAGGGGTTTACAAAGTGACACATCTGCTTAGATGCGTCACTTTGTAAATAGTGCGCAACAGGAGGCATGTTTTACGCCGCTGATGCGTCATAAAAAGTGACGCATCGGAAGCGCAAAACTGACGCAAGGAATCATAAATGAGGCCCCATGCATTCAACATGTGTTTAACGTAATTAATCTGCGTGTCCTATTCTAATAAGAATTGTAGTAGGTCATCACTTAAGTCAGTTGAGAAATCATAAGTAACTGTACTAAGTTGAATGATAATCAATGTATCCATAGTTACTGAACGTACTTACACTTTAATGATATTTGTTTGATTGCTACGGATTGATAATACTGTAACGTGCTTCCATTTTTATTTTCGAGTAAACTTAGCTTAACGATAGGCTTTAGCTGTGCATTGCACATATTAAGGTTTGCCACCATGCCGTTTTGCTTTTCTATTTGTGCGTTATGGGATCCTCATTAGCTGGAGAAAGCTTTATTGTCACGTATTAGACTGATAATGAGGCCTGGGAAGAGAAAGCTGGTAGCCGAATTATAGAGATGGGAGTGAAAAAAGCCACCTGTTCCCAGCCCGCTAGGAAGATGGAACTATAAAGAACAAGCAAAAGCGTAGATAAGTGTGTGAGAATGGGAATTTGTGTAGTATAACCGTTCTTGGCAAATGGTGCCACGGTATTTGTCTTGAACTATGGGATCGAGATATGGCTGTTCTGGAATCTTTTAATTAGTATTTTATTGTTAGTCAGTCTGATCCTACCTTGACTTAGAAGGGGGCATAACTTTCTGTTGGGGTTTACCCTGAATATAAAGCATTATACCAGATACTCCTTTGTTTCCTCTGAACTTCTATCGAGGTTCACAGAATGCTGACACCTCCTTCCATTTCTCTTTAGGAATCCCCAACTCTCGTTTTTCTTTAATTTAGACAATGTGGGGTTCTTTATAGAACACATTATTTGGATATTGTGCAATCTTTACATATTGTTTGTTACTATTCTGTATTTAATAATACTTACATTTCGAATACTTGAGCACCTGCATATTCTGGCTGTATTAATAAACTTTTTGAACCAGTGACAATTTTGCTGTTTGATGATTGACTAATAACTTGAAAAGCAAACCTTTAGGATTGATATACCATCCTCTCTATCATCATTGTGAAACATCTTGTGTTCCTTGTATTTGAAATGTATATCCGGTGTTAAATCCCTCTCAATGCTTCAAGTCAACAACCAAAGGTCCATACGACCAATGTGGGATTCTGTTTGATGATTTGAATAAGAAATTGAGGTCCAAATTCCCTAGCTCCATCAAGGGACTAACCTTCCAGCCCTTATAGAAAAGTGCTCGAATGGAAAATATAATGAAAAGCCTACCAAACTCAGTCATTGACAGACTGCTTTGCTAATTACACATTATCCTTTTAGCCACTATAATATTGTATAATCTCAGGAAAATGGGTAAATGGTTGCGTTAGTGCAGAGTACTCTGAACTCTAAAATTCTCTGAGTTTATAAATGAGCTGCAACCAGCTTAGCTCTTAAACACAGAGAGCCAACCACTGCTCTTTGTTTCCAGGCTGTGTTTCCTGCAGGTCATGCACTAACGTGGAGACTCTCCTAGCTACCTGTATATGCTATAGGTGGTGCCATGGCTTTAAAACAGATGCATAGCTCTGTTCCAACACACCCGTCCATGACGCAGGTCCAGGGGTAATTTTATAGATTCAGTGCCTTTGAACATAAGTAGAAAGGGGCCATGCACCCATTTTAAATGAAATCACTCTCACTAAAGCACGTACATTATTAACCTGATAACCTGGGGCCAGATGTACAACCATTTGATTTTGAAAGTCTCTAATTGTGATTGGTTGTGACTAGCAATTAGAGACTTGCAAAATCAAATTTACTAAGATGTCTGGGATACATTTAGCGATTCCCAAATGGGTGCCAATGGACTGGACTCATTAATATTCTTGAGGCAGATCTCAATTTGTGACCCATTGGGAATGGCTGCAATCGCAGGGATAGTTGGCCTGCTGGGGTAAGCAGACCAGCATATCTGTGATGGCTTTTTAAATAAAGCAATATTTTTTTTTGTAATCAAGCCTGTTTTCCTTAAAGGAAAATGGGCTGCATTACATTACATTACATTATTACATTATTACATTATGGGAGTCTTGTAAGGAGTAAAGAAAGAGTGGAAAGATCGGGACACTTTGAAATTCGCAATTTTCATAGGCCTGCACAGAGCACACATTTAATGCAACTGGCATTTCAACAAGCTCCCAGTAGGCCTTAGAAATAAATCCTTCATTTCAGCTGCAAAAGAGAAGCTAAGCCTTGATAAACATGGTAGGAGACCCACCTTCACCTTACTGTATCCCGGGATTATTTGCTTGCTTGAACCATAGCTTTTCTAGGACTGGTTTATTTGTTTAATACATTATTGAAATTAATCTCGCCTCCTCTGTTCAGCTGTTCTGTGGCTTTATAGATTCTTCTTTTTTATCAGTCAGTTTCTTGTTTTTTGCCCATTATGTAACTGAAGGGCACAGTGTACTGTATATGACATAAAATAGCATGTTTTGTATTATTATGAAAATATGGCTTCTTCGCACAAAAATGTGCATTAAAATAGGTCTAAATTAGCAGTTAACTTAATGTTACAAGGTTACAACAAAGCAAACTGTTGGAATGGTGCAGCAGGTGAAACAATATGTGTATCATTGAATACAAAGTAAATCCTTGGATAGGGAGTGCATTTTTATGGTATCTTCCTGACACACAGGCAAATCTCTGGAGATTCTAATTGGCTACCTACTTACAAGACAAAATAGGCATGTCACCAGTATTTTATCTCAGGGGAAAAGTTATCAGGCGACCTCATTAGATTAGGAATTCCTTTGTAGAGTATTAAACCTGTGTTATTATATTCTGTGTAGTACTTCTCTTTAATAAAATCATTGGGTCCATTACTAGATATGATTGTAGAAACTGGGGGCCTCATTTATAAGAAAGTGCCACAGCAAGGCACTGCAAGCCCTTTGGATTCGTCATATCTACAAGGATTTGATGGATCCCTTTGCTCTCCCCTGCGCTAGCTCACAATTTGCGGACATGCACCAATGCAGGCATCCTTGCACTAAGGTGCAAGGATGCCCACATCACGGGAATGATTGGTAATGTGTAGGAAGGGACTCCTTCCTGAACAGAAATAATCACCAGACGCGATTTCTTTGTTCTATAAGCATAAAAGCGGATAAAACTTAGGAGAAATAAAAAATGTCTCCTTGTTGCGAGACTTAGCATTCAGGCTCATTTCCAGGTTTACGATTTCTTGTAAATCTGGAAATGTGTCATGTTCCATGGGTGTTGCATGGGAACGCGAACAGCAACACCCTTGGAATGCCCCTTTCACGCAAAATGCTTTGTGTATCGGGCCCTATTTACAAGAGCAGGAAAAGCCAAGCAGGGTTGCTTTTCCTCTCCTTGAAAATATGGGGCAGCAAAATGCACCACCGGTTCATCAGAAAAAGTGAAGGTAATTTGTGCAGGTCATTGGGTTGCCTCCAACATATTTTCCGCAAATTTGTCATTATTATGTTTGTTAACAGGTGTGCAATCTTCCATTTTTAGTTCTTGGTATGGAATATTTTGCTGTCTCACAGACCTCTATTAAACACACAAAATAAACAGTTCAAAAGATCTGAGTATGCCTAGGAAGGCACTTTTGGGATGACCCTCCTTAGCCATTGCATGTCAGAGGTGCTAGTACAATTTTGGAAAACAGGGCAGTTATTTAGGGGTGAAACTGTCAGTCAATGATAAATGTAGTTTTTAGTATTGTTTACTGCTTGTGCTGGAGTAAAAATAGTAAATCTAACCCTCCATAGTCCAACACTTTACCTGCTTTTGATTAAATTACAGTTGTAATAGACAATCTGACTCCTTTCAAAGTTCAACACTTTTGCCAGTGTAGTTTAACTTTTTATTGTTGTAAATGGTTTAATGTGTTTCCCTTTTTCTGTTATATTTGTGAAATAAATAGAATGTAACATACATTTCAGTTATTTTGTACATTAATTATGTGTTTAAGTATATGTGGCAGAGACAAGAGTGGTATAGTGTAAAAAATATCATCTACAAAAATGTAGAGTTGACATACTTTATATGTAAATCCTAAAATACTGTGAAAAAATGTAGTGGGTCAGAAATAGGGGTCGGTGGAACCTGTGGAATTTGACTCTGTGAAATTCCATGGAATACATAAAAACTCTGCGAGATTCCATGGAGTTCCTCTGAATGGCAGAAATAGGCATGTCAGGCTGCTTGCACTGTGATTTAGCGCCAGAACTGTATTCCACACTGAAAAATCAGTGTGAACAGTACCACACAGTGGGCCAGGGGGTGCAGCTACTTGGGATGAATTTGCTGCCACTCTAGTAGATTTTCTACTCGAGTGGCAGTCTTCTGACCACGAACAGTTACGACAGCCAGCATTAGAAAAATGTTGCCTGATACCTTCCTAGCAACCCGAAATTGCAGTTGGGAACACCACATCTTGCTTCCACTCGCCAATTTCACTTTCTGGAGCCACACACGAGAAGATATTCTCCAATGCAGCGATTGGTGGAATTTGTCTGGTACTTTGCGTTATGAGAATAATGCAGAGTCACAAAAAATTCCACTGGTGGAACAGATTATTGCACCCACCCTTGAACAGAATATTATTTTTAAAAAAGGTCACTATATCAGAATGTAATTAAAGAAAGCATTCTATGTAATGAATAAAAAAATAAAAACTGCAAAATAATAATATAATCTATAGCATATATACATGTATACTTTAAAAACAACTAAAACAATAATGAAACAATTTTTCAAAACAAAAAATAAAAAATATGAACAACAACGTAAAAGAACAAATCAACAAACATATAGAGAACTAAAATATATATGTGTATAATGTGGTCTAACAATTAGGGCACTGATTGGAAGAGATTGATCTAGAAGACAAGGAAGTTTATTTCATTTGATGGGTAGGAGTTGACGTTGTCAGGCTGTATTTCCTTCAACCATTTGTTGTTGAATGTGCGTTGATGAATTTCCACCTTAAACTGTCTCAGGTTGAGTCAGAGAAAATTCTATGTCATCCTGTCTTATAGTTTGTTCAGAGACCTTTCAAGAAAGAATGTCTTGAGGGGAATCATTTTCCAGGTAAGACAGGTTTTCACCAAAATATTAGTGGATCTTTGCACCAATATCCTTCATCACAATTCTAAGTGATGCCATATACAAACTGAAAGAATGAACCCTGAGGAAGTCTGCACATGATTGGGTTAAGGCTATATAAGAGGCAGCATACACATAAACACCTGCTCTTTACAGTTGCATAAAAACGATACGATCCAAATGAGAACTTTGCACCGAAGCATGTGTGGTTCTCAAGAATCTGGATGAGCCTATGATGAATAATGTTAACAATGAATGTTGGTAAATAGGGTTAGGTGTAACTCACATACTTTTAGGTAGTGTGTGCCATTCAGTGAAATGACTATAAAATTACACAAAATTACCCACAATTATGTAAATGGAATCTCGCACTGAAAAAATTGCCCAAACAATCCCTTGAGGTAAAAACTGAACTCAAAGATGTGATTTCCAGTTGCTCACATTCAAAGCACTGGCACGCGTGTTTGGTTTTCAAGTTATGCTTTAAACAATTACCCAATCTCCTCGAGTAAAAGAATCTACCTGAAATTTTTGTTGATAACCCACATTAAAGAAACTGCCATTCGCATTCAAAACACTGCCATTCATATTCAAACTAGTAGTTTTGCATGACAAAATGCCTGTGGGTTCCACTTGGGTAACAAGATCTATATGAAATGCCACATCCGCAAATTAAACGAAGGATACATCTCATGTTAACATTTCTCCCCTAAATTACATGATGCTGTAATTGCCTGTAGATTTTGTTACATAAGATTACCAAAATGATGCCAATTACTCTGGCGTAATTAAAATATTTCCCAAGACTACTGGCAGGTGGAGCCTGGCCTCACACAAGATTGCCGAACCCTGGAGAAGTGCTCTGGATACCTGGCTCCAAATAGCAGTTTGTGCAATCCCTAAGGGGCAGTTCAAGCGAGCACACAAAGGAGAGCCATGGGAGAGCAGTGATCTGGAAAACAGAGACCCAAGGGCTGATTTGTGAAGGGCAGAGCCTGCAAGCCCAGCTGCTATGCAGCGTAAGTTGGACCACCTAGGACAACAGGACAGTGCTATGGACAACGCCCTCCTGCTCAGATAACCTCCCTCTACTTACCGTCCATCTGCCTGAAGGAATGACTAGTCATTAAAGAATGAACACCCACCCCGATTAGTCTTTAGGATTGGAGGGTGGCTGGGGGCACAGATGCACCCTGAAAGCATGACAGCCAGAGCACAAGGATCAGGTGGACTTGCCCTGAGCAGAGCTTGATCATACAACAGGTGCCTACATCTTCCTCGCAGCACTTCTCCAGAGGTTTACCAAAACATGCACCTGGTCCAGGGGGAAGAGGAACTTTGTACCACTAGAAAAGGGTTCTGCTGGTTGAGGTGAGTGGTGGGGGGTTATGTTTAGAGGTAGCCGTTAGACATGGTGACCTGACCATTGCAAGAGAGGACTACATTTTTTATATACTGGCTTTGAAGAGACTCGGGCAAGACACAAAAACCTTGCTTATATAGACCAGGACAAAACACTCCCCCACCCCTCTGGGGATGACCTCCACTTCTCTCTTCCACCAGCCTACTTAAAGTAAGAGAGCCAACACTAAGATTTTGTGAACCATATCTTCTTCTCCAGGACGAATGATTCTCGGCTAACCCCAACAGACCTCAAACCTACTGGTCTGGTAAGGAGAGTTCCAACCACATAACTGCCTGCTCTAGTATTACCTGGGGGTAAGTCAGGATGATGAAAAGCTTTATTTCTAAAACACTGGGCAAGTGAAACTTTTTTTAATGAGACCGTTTGTGTGTATATCAATGGTGGCATATGCTTGGTCACAGTCTATTAAATTAGGTAATCAATTCTTTGTTTTCACTTATTTCATCATGAATTATCATAAAGGTGAGACATATCATTTTATAGTGATACTAGTGTGGCATACTGGGGCATCCCTTGAGTTACATATATAGGATGATAAAAAGGGCACAAACATGTTACTGATCACTGAAAGCATAAATCACACCAGATACAAGGGCCTACATTTCACCTATTTTGCCCCATGCTAGATATCACAAAGATCAAGTGACTGTTCTCAGGATTCTCCCAGCCTCATTAATATATTAGCACTGGTGACTCTAGATTACAATCTCTTTGGGGTAGTATCTGGCGACCCATCTCTGTCTGACAAAATCAATGATTTGATTATCGAGAGTCACAATACATCATATTACATTTTACGCTTCCCTACCTCAAATGTCCAAAGTCAAGCCATCCCATCAATTCTTCTTCACTTAAGCAATGCCAGGGACACTGAAAGCAACTGCAGACAAAATAACTGACATCCCATTGGAAACTAAATTCGATCACAACTGAGAATGACCGCAGCAATGAACTGTGAACTGACATCCTTGTGTGCTGACCTGGTTACCTGACAAAACCTAATTTTATGTGACAGAACAGAAAGTTCTAGCCTTTGAGAACCCCAAGGAAAATATCAAAAGCCGCCTAGATCTCAGTGATGAACTAAGGCATGTACAGCAGAAACTGGTAGAGGTGGCACTTTGAAGACAGAAAAACGCTTTCCATTTTCTGGGAACTCTAGAAGGATGGAAGCTGTTAACATTATATGCTTCTTGACAACTTTTATCTCAGAGCTATGAGGCTTGTACTTTATCCCTCTCTAGAATTCCAATGGATCATCAGAAACCGAACAATGACCAGATGAACAATCACTGCAGCAACAAAAAAACAATGGGCACTTTCACTATAAGGATGTAAAAATCTATGTGGTAATTGACTTCTCTCAAGACACCATGATCAAAAGAGAGACATTCCTAGTAGTGCAACCTCAACTTCTAGCATGGTGCTTGTTATATGGCCTTCTGGAGCCATTCACAATGCTGATAATGACGGACAGTCAACATAGAAACTTTGCTGAGCAGAAAGACCTGGAAGAATTAATTGAAATACAAGACACCTATAGGATGGATACTTCACAACCCTCTACCGGTCAAAATAATTTGGCTACAAAGGGAGTGTTCAGTTATTTGAGTAAAACTAAATCCCTAGATGATGCAGCTCTGGAATGACTGAAGCAGGGAAGAAATGGAAAGGAAGACAAAAGGGAAAACATCCAAGACAAAAGAAAGAGTGATCTCCCCTAAAGGAATGACATGTCAACTGAGGTGAGATTTGGCGGCTGCTTAGTGATGAGCATTTCTTTTGGAAACTAGTGGTAAGATCCATCCAGTGTGATAGTATGTACTGGGCTAAATATTAAAATGCTACAGACTGCTTCCATTGATGGGAGTTTCTGTAAATATTTGACTAGATATTAAAGAACGGGAGGTACAAGATAATCCTCTCCTGTAAGGCTGAGGGTCAAATCTGGAATGCTCTAGAGCAGCTACCAGGGAGTAATACTCACTCTGATGCTGTATGTGAAGGCCAGATGATGGAAGGATATCTCACCTGTTCAAACTTATAAGACTATGCTTTGCCCATGAAGCTATAATAGTCAAAGTGATGTATTTATGTAATCTTTCCCAACCCCTGCTCTCTCAATTTAGTTTTTTTTTTCTGAATGAATCATTAATGATCCGGACACACCACTGTTTCTTATCCAGAATGACCTTCACCCTGTGACTGACCCTAACCACAGACAGAGCTTGAGTTCCGGTCACTCCACCATCACACTGCCCCATCATTTGATTTATCCCCTACGTTCAGACCTCATTACTCATTCATAGGGCCGATTGGTATTTGCACCATTATATTTGCACAACCCCACATTACCAATCAACTGCAAATGACTAGAGAGGATCTGGCACACCAGCAAAGCAACAAATTAGCCCTCAGCAAATACCACAAACACCTGAAAAAAGTTAGGAAGGACTCACGTACTACCCGCCTAGACTCCAGTGCCAACCACTGTGAAGAATTCTTCAGCATCCTCAAAGAGTTTTGAAACCCCTCAGCAGTCGAGAATACCATCATCTTCTCCCAAGATCTATGCAACACCCTCACAGACTTCTTTTATAGCAAAATCTCCTCCATTTACGAACACTTTGACGCCCAACCACCCCTCACAAGCATCCACAGCCTTCTTAACCTCACCAACTCAAACCCAAATGCAAGAATTACTACATGGGACCAACTCACCACACATACCACCACCATCATCATGAGCTCCATCCACTCTGGAGCACCCACGGACCTCTATTCTCATTACATGTTCAACATGGGGAGCAGCACCATCAGCAACCGCCTCAATCCTCAATTCCTCCATCAGCCGTGCCTCCTTCCCAGATGCATAGAAACACACAGAAGTCAAACCACTCCTCAAAAAAGCCCACAGCAAATCTGGAAGAACTCAAAATATACTGGCCCATCTCCCTGCTCACTTTTCCCACTAAAGTTCTGACTAAAACAATCAACTACAAACTCACCAACCACCTAGAGAACTAGAACCTCCAGGACCCATCTCAATCTGGATTCTGCTCAAATCATAGCGCAGAAAACACACTTGGATCGCAGCTACTGGTGACATTGGATCCCTCTTAGACCGGAGCAAGACCACGGCCCTGATCCTCCTCAATCTCTCAGCATCCTTCAACACATGTTGCACTACACCCTCCTACAAGAACTCCACCAGATGGGGATCTAAGGCAATGCCCTCAAATGGATCGCATCCACCTCACCGGAAGAAACCAGATCGTCCGTCTACCACCCTAAACTTCTCCCCAAAAAAACATCATCTGTGGCATTCACCAAGGGTTCTTACTAAGCCCCATCATGTAAACACAAACATGGCCCCTCTGACCACCCTGTTCAGAGGCTATGGTATAAACATCATATCAAATGCTGACGACACTCAACTCATCCTGTCCTTATCAGTTGACCAAAAAAACACCAAAGCCACTTTCCACAAGTGCATGACCAGCATAGCCAGCTTCATGCAAAACAACTGCCTCAAACTCAACCCCTAAAAAAAAGAGGTACTCCTCTTTGGGGCCAAAACATCCCAGTGGAACGACTCCTGGTGTCCTGAAGAAATGTGCCCTGCACCCACATCCACAGAACAATCAAGAAACATAGGCACCCTACACAACAGCTAGCTCACCATGAGGAAACAGATAAATGCAATGTCATCAGCCTGTTTCCTCACTCTATGCATACTCTGCAAAGTCTTCTTGTGGATCCTCATTAGCACCAGACGCACCATCACCCAGGCCCTCATCACCAGCTGCCTGGACTAAGGTAACACCCTATATGTGGGTTTCACAGCCCAGCTTTTTAACTAACGTTAGACCATTAGGAACACAGCAGAAAGGCTCCTCCTCGACCTCCTGAGAAGGACCTACACGATCCCTCAACACAGAACTCTCCACTGACTCCCCATCCACAAAAGATGCCAGTTCAGGATGCTAACCCATGCCTACAAAGCCCTGCACAACATAGGTTCAGCCTACCTCAACCACAGGGTAAACTTCCACCAACCACTTAGACAACTGCACTGTGCCTTCTTCTCCCTCGCCCTTACCCCCCAGTTCCACTGAAGTAGGAGCAGCGTCCGCCCCTTCTCCTACCCGACCTCCAAGGCCTGGATTGGCCTCCTCCTCCTCTTCTGGACACCTCCCACCCTGCAGAAATTCAGAGACGCTTAAAGACCTGGCGTTTGGCTGACATTGCCCAGCAATAACAACCACCCAGTGCCTAGATACCCTCACAGGTGATATGCAACGCTCTACAAATCCATTTGATCGATTGATTGATTATGCTTACTTAACATAAATAGAATGACTTGTTACATTAAATGGAAGAAAGTTCTTTCTAATAGAGCCATGAAATCTCCAGACATAGCCATGATACAGTAGAAGCAGAACAGTTTAAGAGAGATTGAGTAGGCAATCTTGTCAGCCTTAGCAGATCAGGTGGGCAGATCGGCTCTAATTAGCCACTTACAACACCCTCATCTTTCAAGAAGTGCAGAGTGGCAATTTTATTTTAAAAAAATTAATAGAGTACAGAACCAAAACATGGACAGACCCAATAGGAAGGTACGTCCAGGGCACAATACTAATAGTGGAATCTATATATGCACCCACCACAGCAGACCTCACTTCCTTTCATTTTCTCTAGGCTTTCTACAGAATTTGGCTTCATAAGAGTGGTGGTAGGAGGATTTCGGAATCGGGATTTGGCCCATATATACAATTTTCAGGAGTAGACAGGTCCAATGCCACAGAACGCACAAGATTAGATGATGTTGTAAAAGACAATAGTCAGATGGACCTGTGACGATTATAACATTCTGGAGGCTGAGAACATACTTTTGAGTCCTGTGTCCATGGGATGAGTTCAAGAATAGATCACTCCCTTCTTGCTCATGTTACTACCAACCCTATGGGATTGCATGATTGGGAGGGGTATTTGATCAAGTCCCATTGTTACTGGAGTTAGCGATAGTACATGTAGCCCCATCCTCCAAGAGATGGAGGATGAATAATTTCAAGTACAAAATACCTGCAGTTAAGCAGACATTAATAAGCCACCTATGCAGCAGCGGTTTCTTAATGAGAGTGGGGAAGCATTGCCCCCCACCTGTTGCGAGTCAAACTAAGCGCTAAAAATAAAATGGCAATGAAATGATTTTTTTGCCATTTTATTTTTAGCACCTAGCATGGCTCGCAGCAGCTGCAGGCTGCCCCCGAGCCAGGAGAAATGGGGGCATTTCCTAACTGTCCTGTGCTGCTGATGGGCAGCATGGAGGACTGACCAAACACTGCAAAGTATGCATTTCTGTTTGACCAGCTGTGTTACGATGGCAAGCCTTACATGCACACTTTACAGCTCTCCACTCAGCTGTCTTAAATTGCTGGGTGGAGAGCAAGCACAGGATTCCAGGGCCTGAAGGAGGGTCAGTGTAACACACTCCATCCATATCTAGCGTTGCTCTCATGCTGGCTATCAGGAGAAGAACAGAATCTGGATTGGATGGGGAGATCGTCCTGCCACAGACTGCAGGAGAACACCAACGAAGATGCGTTTCAGCTCGTGGGTAAGTGCAATGCGTCGTAGCTCGTGGGTAAGTGCAATTTACTTATATTTCTTATATATTAAATGTGTAATGCATGTAGTTTAGTTTGTGTTTAATTTTGAGCTCTTGAAGGGAGGGGTTGTTTTAGTTGGGATTTTGGAGGGTGGGGGTTTTAATTTTGTGTTTTGGGAATTGGTGGGGAACTTTGTTTGCCCAACCATTTCAAATGGTACCAGCCACCCCGGCCACTAAGTACCTACCTAGACAGAAAAAAGAGCTCGGTCTCATCACCTCAAGTGATACGGGCAGCCTGTAAGTCTACCCTGAGGGGGTGCAATGATAAAATACTGCAATCAGACATCAGAGCCCGGACAACAAAATATATCAATCAACCCATGCCACAATTACTTCCACAAATATAAAAAGCAAAGTTGAACTCCCATTTTACTTCATTGGTGCAATACTACTTAATGCACCTGAAATGGCAGCACCATGCACACGAAGAAATGGTGTGTCGGTTGTGGAAGGCACCTTTAATGTAGCAAGACGCACATGAAGCCATACCAGATGGCAGAGATTGGGGGGGGTTCCTTAGACATGTATCTGATAGAGATAGCCGATACCTTTACATGCCGCCTAGGCCGATGGCACCACCCAAAAGCTTCTGAAGATATTCAAGCTGGAATGCAATCCTGGTTGAGATATTTCACTTCACCCTCTCTGATGAAGGGAGGTTATTAGAGAAATAACTGTGAAACAGATCTCTGAATTCATGTCAGAACTGTCATAAAACAAAGCCCAGAGCGAGAATGTGTTTGCCAATTAGCTGTACAAAATGTCAACATTGACCATAGCACTCCTGCTATACAAGGTCTTTAAGGAAGTGGAAGAGACAGGAAGATTTGGGGCTAAGAATAAAAGGTGCTAATCAGTCTAATAGTAAAGGCAGATAAGAATTTTAACCAGTGTGGCAACTATCGCCCTGCATCGTTAATCAACACTGACATGAAAGTGTTGGCCAAGGTCCAGGTGAAAAGAGTTCCACTGAGCCTTATTCATGAATCCCAGGTGGGCTTTGTGCCTGGCCCCTCACCGCAGAACCATGTGTATTTTTTGGCCAATGTCCTGAGTCAGCTGTGAAATGACTCAGATGGTAAGATCTTTTTATAACTTTAAGCGGAAAAATTGTTCGATAGTGTTAAGTGGGGATATTTATTCCATACACTTGAAAGAGTGGGGATGGACTCAAACTTCATAGCTAAAACAAAATGGCTGTAAACAGACCTGACTGCAAATAAATTGCTTGACCAATATGTCCCACACCTTCCTAATTCATCAAGGAACAAGGCAGGGATGCCCTATTTCCCTGTTCCTGTTCCAGTGCTGGCTTTACCACTGGTGGTACCCGGTGCAACAATGTTTGTTGGCACCCCCTATTCGTGGTGGAGGTAGTGACCACCTCCACAATGGATTCCCTTAGCATCAGTTTTTAACAGGGCCCCTCAAGTCTCCATAACCACTCTCTTTCAATTGCATTTAATGTGTTATTTAGAACCACTCCTACCAGTCTAGGGTGTCAGAGTCCATTGCATCACACACAGAGACAATCAATCATACGTACGTAAATCTGTGTACAGGATTTGTTACATAAGCCAGAGGACCATAAGTGTAGGATTGACATGTCATCCATTCTGGTAGGCGCTATAGTTTATGAGTGAAGAAGCACAAACTCAGAACTGAAAACGGAACACTTAGTTGGGGGTTCTCTTTAATACTAAGAATCGATTTCTACCCAAATGAATCCTGTTTGCAACATTACTTTATGCTCTAATTCTCAGTGTGCATGCAGTTCTTTGATGACAGTTAATAATTAATTGTTCTATATTAGGATTTTGACTTATAAACTGCAAGTAGCAAAAGAATGGCTCTTAGAAAAGCAGTAACCCGCTGACCTAGGAACATTTTATGTACTTTGCGATCTGCATGGTACACGTTCTTTGCAGCAGGCATATTAACCCTCTGTGCTACTTTATGATCAGTCTAAACCTTAACTAGATAAAACTCCGATCTTTCTAGGAAGAACATTAATCATCCGAGTAATCTTGACATTTTTATTGTTGTCTGGAAATTGCTTGAGGCAAGGAACGCTGCAGCAGGTGCCTATTAACCGCATCGGTGCAGCGCATTTTCCTGCTGTGCGCTAAAGATTTAAAAATCCCGCGGTTCATGACGAGCTCAGCTCGTCATGAGCGTACAAGAGGTGTACCTCATGACGAGCTGAGCTCATCATCAGCGTGGAAGGTGATAAAACCAAAAGAAACTTGCAAAATCATCACCCCCTAAAGTCAGCACTGGGTGCAGTGGCACCGGTCACACCGCTCTAGAGCTGGCTCTGTCCTGTTCTTACTAGCCACGGAACTGCGAGCAGGTGCCATTAGAGAAACAGATCAGATACAGGGAGTAGAGACATCAGCTGGAAAATCAAAAGTGATGCTTTATGCATATGGCTTGCTTCTGACACTTAATGACCCAGATGAATTCATACCACGTCTCATGTCATTGATTAATGCCTACGAGCCATTTTGCATGAAACTTCTGGCATGGATAGTCTTCTCAATGTGTTTGTGTCCTGCACTAACGAAGAGGCAGGCACGGAGTGGGGTGCACTGCTTATTTATTTATTAAACTCTATCCCCGATTGGCGCCTTCTAGCGCTGTCCCTCCCTTCCACTTCCTGCCATGCCTGACTAGGAAGTCCCAGACAGAGTTAGCCATGGCGACACAACATCTCCCCCTTTTTTGATTTGTCAACTGTCCCAGATCTTCCCTTTTCTTTAGAGTTCCTCATTGAGTCTAACTGATCTCCGGATGGTTCTCTGAGGCCGATGGGAAAGACGTCTTTCTCTGGCTTCACTCACAAAGGTTGCGCGAGGATGCTCCTCACAATGATCCATTTCTGGGCTCGACATGGCTTGGCAGTTCGGGCTAGACTACTCCGATAACGCACAGGGTCAAGACTGATTTGCTTATGGCCATGTCTGAACTGGGGTGGCTTGGTGAGCAAAATAACGATGGATTAAACCCAGATCTGTGACTGGGGGTGAATGTTTTGCCATTGTGCAACATTCCGTCCATCATCTTGTGTGTTTTGTTGCTCACCCTATGTGGGAAGGGTATGCCCAGACATGGGTCCCGTGCTCACTACACCACTGGAGTCAAGCTATCTGGCTGAAGATGGCTGATAGCCAGAAACCGGTCATAGGATGCTTGATTCCGGTCCAGGGAAGACATGGCTTGGCAGATCGGGCTGGACTGTTCCCATGAGGCACAGGGTCAAGACTGATTTACATATGGCCATGTCTGAACTGGGGAGGCTTGGTGAGCAAACTAACGAAGGATTAAACCCAGATCTGTGACAGGGGGTGAATGTTTTGCCATTGTGCAACATTCCGTCTATCATCTTGTGTGTTTTGCTGTTCACCCTATGTGGGAAGGGTATGCCCAGACGTGGGTCCTGTGCTCACTACGCCACTGGAGTCAAGCTATCCTGGCTGAAGATGGCTGATAGTCCTAGGATGCTTGATTCCGGTCTAGGGAAGACATGGCTTGGCAGTTTGGGCTGGACTGTTCCCATGAGGCACAGGGTCAAGACTGATTTGCATATCGCCATGCCTTAACTGGGGTGGCTTGGTGAGCAAAATAACGATGGATTAAACCCAGATCTGTGACTGGGGGTGAATGTTTTGCCATTGTGCAACATTTTGTCCATCATCTTGTGTGTTTTGCTCGACCTGTCCTTGTCACAGTCTGCTTCGTTTTTCTGACTGTAGGCCATTGGGTTACACTTCTTGAAGTGCGAGACATTTCTTGTGATCCTCTTGGTTGCAGAGGCAGCTGTGATCATAGTCCCTCTTCTTATTGTTACTTGGAGCGGGTGAGCATAATAGCGGCTGTCCGCTTTGGTTTTCCGCTCTTGCCTTACCAGTACCCAGTCTCCTTCTCGAATGTCAGATACTTTGGCATGTCAACGATCATCAGCATATTTCTTCATCTGTGCTTTCTTGTCCTTGTCGATGTTCACTAGTGTCTCGTGGACCGATGTCGGGAGTCGGGACTGTGTGACTGCATCCAAAGTCGGTATCTTGATGCACAGATTTCTCCCGAGCATCAGGGTGGCGGGACACCTGTTGGTGGTGCTGTGTGGTGTAGTCCTGTATGCTCACAGCACTTCATTGAGTGCTGGTTGGATGTCACGTTGGGACAGTTCAGCTTGCTGTATTGTTTTCTTCAAGGTTGCCCTGAAGCGTTCAACCATCCCATTGGCTTGGGGCCACAAGGGAGTGATTTTCTGGTGTTTGAAGTTCAGGTGATCAGCAAACTCTGTGAATTCATGGCTGTTGAAAGGTGGTCCGTTATCTGTCTTCACTACCTTGGGGATTCCCCAAGCTTCAAACACTTCATCAAGGATGGGTATGACGGTGGACACCTTTGTGGATGAGAGTTGATGTGCAATGGGGAATTGGGAGTATTCATCCATTATGACGATGACATATTTGCCGGGCTTCAGCGGGCCAAAGAAATCGACAGCTACATGTTGCCACACGCTGTCTGGGAGGTCTAACATCTGCAGTGGCGTGGGTGGTTCTTCTCGCCTTACTAGTTGACTTTGTGGGCTGTCTTGATGTCCTTGGGCTAAGTTTGCGCTTTATAAGATCCAACTTCATTCATTCATTCTTCATTGAACCAGGCCCTCTCTCGCATTGCTTTCTTTGTGGTCACTACGCCTATGTGTCCTTAGTGTGCCAGATTGATAGTCCCTTGTCTTAGTTGGTGAAGAATGACAATCCTTTTGTCTCTCAACAGCAACCCGTCTGCACTGATCATTAGATCATCCTTGACGTGCCTGGAGGATGAGAGTTCTTGCAGATTGATGGCGAAGTTCGTTTGTGGGTCCTCCAGGTGTCTCCAGGAGTTGGTGCGGATGCATTTCATGACGTCTTGGAGTGTGGCGTCTTTGGCGGTGGACTCTATAATGGCTTCCAGTGGGACAGCAGGCGGGCATGCTTGGTCAATGACAAAATGGAGGTATTCTTCGGCTAGTGAGTCACATGTTTGTGTCAGCCCTTGGGGATGACGTGATATGCAGTCTGCCGGATTCTCCGCCTTCCCCGGTTTGTGAATGATGGTCTACGTATTGTCTTGCAGGCGGATCCCACACCTCTCAATCCTTGGAGGCACTTTCGCTTGTGGGTTGCCAAAGATTGTGATTAGGACCTGATGGTCGGTGATGAGCGTGAAGTGTTTCCCGTACACGAATAGTTGGAAATGCTCGCATGCCCACACGACTACCAGACTTTCCTTCTTGGGTTGTGAGAATGCTTTCTCCGTGTCGGTGAGACTGCGGCCGGCGTAGGTCATGATGTGCTGTTGATCCCTCTCGTCATCATACTGGGCTAGAATGGCGCCAAGTCCAACAGGGCTGGCATCAACTGTAATCTCCGTCTTTCTTCTCGGGTTGAAATATGCCAGATGTGTGGCATAGGTCACAGCTTTTTTGATCTTGTTAAAGGCATGCTCACATTTGTTAGACCATTGGAATGTTTGCCCTTGTCGCGTGAGCTCTCGCAGCGGGTAGTTGATGGTCGTGTAGTCCTTGATGTAACGGGCACGATAGCTGGCCATGTCCAGGAAGGACCGAATGTCGCTAACATCGTGAGACTTTTTCAGGATCAGGTCTCATGCCGTCTTTGGAGAAAATGTGACCGTAGAATTTGAGAGTTGAATTGTGGAATTTACACTTGTCTCTGTTGAGTGTGAGATTGGCATTGAGAAGGGCATGACACACTCGATCTAGGGCTGTGTCATGGTCTGCACGTGTTGCACCAAAGACGAGGATGTTGTCACTGTAGTTGAATGAGTTTGGGATGTGGTGGATCACTCGCCGAACTGCCTCTTGAACGATCTTTGCCGCTGAGGCTATACCAAAATTGAGGCGCTTGTACCCGAAGCGTCCTTGATGCGTGGTAAATGTAGTGATGTATCTGGATTTTTCATGGAGTTCGAGCTGGTGGTATCCTTTATTGAGATCTAATTTTGAGAAAACTGTCTCTCCATTAAGACGCGTGATCATGTCGCTGATGTGGGGTCCTGGGTGCCTCTCTTGGTCTATAGCCGTGTTTGGGGCTCTGATGTCCACACAGAGGTGCACTTTGTTCTAGTGTCCCCGTTTGGGTACGACCACTACTGGCAACACCCATGGAGTAGGTCTGGTTGATCTTTCTATGATGTCCGCTCTCAGCAGGTCTTGGAGTTCAACTGCTTGTTAGAGATGGAATGGTACCTTCCTATGGTGCTGCTGAGCCACAGGTGTTACTTGTTCGTTTATGTGTAATTTGACTTTGACATTACCTAGTTTTCCCAGGCCTGAGAATAACTTTGAGAACTTGTTTACGATGTCGGGTGAGTTGTCGACTTTAAATAGAATTTCTACCAGCCTCAGTCGCTCTGCTTTGGGTAAGCTGAGGAGGCAGTCAGTTGCATCAGGCCCTTCTATTACATGAATATGAGCCTGTATTCTCTGTCTTTGTAGGTCAACGTTCTGGGAAATCATCCTAAGCCCAGCAGTGGGTCTTTGGACATCCACGTGTAGACACGCACTGCGGCCAGTTCTAACTTCGGCTTTGGGCACATCTTCTTGTATTCAGTCATGCAAATGTGATTGAGTGACGCTCCCATGTCTAGAACAAATTTGGCAGAGGGGTTTCCCATCTGGATGTGCAATCGGGGGTATTTCTTTAGCCGGTCCAGGTCTGCCACCATACGCACATACTCGTCACTGTCTTGCGATATGGGAGTGAGGGCGGACGATTCTCTTGACGTTGATTGTTGGGATCGATACGATGAGCCTGACTGGGGGCTGGATCTGGATGAGCTCGTTGAGCGGTCTCTCCTTCCTTACACCGCCCTCACGTGGTGGCGTGGTCCAGTGCTTCGCTTGCCCGATTTCGTTTCTTTACAATGGGTTTGCACATTGGTTTGAAGTGATTATCTCTTACACATCAGTGACATTGTTGTCCCATGGCCGGGCAGGTGCCTGAATGAGGATAGTCCAAACCACAGCAATAACATTGAGATGGCTGTTTATGGGTGTTGCCGCTTCTGGTCCCGCCACGGGACGAGTTTGTGGACTTTCCAGGTCTCCAATGATCCGACTGACGTCTCTCTTCTGTTTGAGATTGTATCCAGAAAGCTTGTTCTCGTTTCTCTGTCTTTCCGGCTTCCATTTTTTTTGCGTGCTCCTCCGCTTGATCATTTATCCCTGTCAGTTCCTCGATGTCGTCGATTGAATAGTGTTTCTTTAATAGTCGACGTCGTAAGGACTCCGATTGGCACCCTTCAATAATGGGCAGACAAAGCGCCTCCTCTGTGTTAAAATTATCAAATTCACAGTAGCGTGCCAGGCGTTTTAGTCGGGAGATGAAGTCGCCCATTAACTCATCCTGTTCTTGGGACGCGAGGTTGAAGGTGTAGCGTTCGTAATCCAGGTTGCGCTTTTGGAGTCATTTTCTGTCTAAGGCTTCTGTCACATCTTTGTATGTTGCGGCATTTGCTGGTGGCAGTTCTTTGATGATTTGTCCGATGTCTTTGCCCACCAGGTTTTTCAACGCTATGAGTTGATGGTCGGGGTCACTGACTCGTTAGTCCTTCATGAAATCCTCAAAGTCTTCTATCCAGCTCTTCCGCTTGGGGCCCATGCTGTTCCCAGACGTCAGTGCCAGGGGTTCAGGGGGATGCAGAAATTATACCCCCATCAGTATGGGTCCCTGCGGCATGGCTTGGGCTGGACCTGGCTGTGCGTCTTGGTGGAGTCAGGCTGAGTGGTCATAGTGGCAGGTTATTGGCTTCACTGCTTGCTTAGGTGCTCCCAGTGGCGCCAATGAGGCTTCAGGACGTATTTTGGCAGGTCTAGGGGTATTTTCTGCTTTTCGCCTGACTTTAAGATGGCCGCCGTATGCAGAAATTATACCCCCATCAGTATGGGTCCCTGCGGCATGGATTGGGCTGGACCTGGCTGTGCGTTTTGGCGGATTCAGGCTGAGTGGTCATAGTGGCAGGTTATTGGCTTCACTGCTTGCTTAGGTGCTCCCAGTGGCGCCAAGGAGGCTTCAGAACGTATTTTGGCAGGTCTAGGGGTATTTTCTGCTTTTTGCCTGACTTTAAGATGGCCGCCGGGCTGGCAATAATGTTCCCCTACGAGGGATACTTGACCTCAAAATGGCCGCCGAATACGACCGTTCATGCCGGTTTAGTAAATGAAGAATTCAGTATTCTTAACCCAGGTTTTGGGCACCGGTCACTTGGGGTTCTGGAGGCTTGTGTCGCTGGACGCCCCTGTCACTGGCCGGAGTGTGGGCTGAGTTACTGGGCCTGCTCTCTCCGATGAGGCGCTTTTCACTTATGGGCTGCAAATGCCTCACATGCAGCACTTCATGCTCATGCGTGGTCCTGGGGTGTCCTTGCATCCCGCCCTTGTCGCCAGGTTTTCGTGTCCCGTGCTAAAGAAGATGCGGACACGGAGTGGGGTGCACTGCTTCTTTCTTTATTAAACTCTTTCCCTTCTGCTTCCTGCCATGCCTGACTTGGAAGTCGCGGACAGAGTCAGGCATGGCAACACAACATCTGTGCACAACTTTCCACCATCCTCTCATTTGCCCTTCTTCAGCTACGAGAGGTGATAGACCCTATTTCTATTTTTCGCGAAAACATATTTGACTACGGGTCACTTGCTGGGTACGATCTATGATGTATTGCAAGAGACTAAACTTACCATGCCTAAGCCTGGTCTTATGTGTCTTTACCTGATATGGGACATTCTACGAATTAACCATCAAATGTTTCAGGTCTTGCAGAAGGAGACCAAACCATGCAGTAATGCTGTTGAGTTTCTCTTGTGGGTGTTTTTGCAGAGAGTATTATCGGGTGTATGTTGACTGTAGTTGTAGGTGGGGTGTCTGTATACTGATTTGTATAGGCACCACTTAGTAATATCATGATGTGCCAGAACAAAGCTATAATGTATGATGTACTTTATTGGGGTTTCGAGAGGAGACTGTTGTACTATTGCACTTATTTTATAGGCCCCCGCAGTCTTACCTTCTATTGTCCACCTTCCTTTGTTTACTTGTCTCTCTTTTCTTCTCCTCTAATTCCATTCCTTCTCTCTGATAATGGCTCGTTCCACGCCTGACCTCTCCTGAGTGGATGATATTCACAGAGATCAGGATGGGTGTTACGGGCTCTTTGTTTGGAAGTGAAGAGTAAGTTACAGCATAAATAAAAAGAATGCGTCGAGAATGTCTGTCAGTTTGTCCTAAACGTACTGCATTAGACATACTTGATAATGTAATCAGTTTTGTATGCCTCGGAAAATTAAGAAAGAATTGCTTAAAAACAGACTATTTTTTTAATCGAAAAGGATTCTTAGCGCGCGATTGCATGTATGTTCTTGAGTATTTTAAAGGTAGCAGAAGTTGGTTTGGCATGAAGCTAGAGATTATTCTTCATGATATGTCATTCACCTGTTCTGTCACACATTCACAACCAATAAACAGGATGAGTTCCTTCATATTTGGAGATTTAGGGCCAGATGTAGGTGGCCCAATACCGGTCGGTAACGGCCGAAATTCGGTAATTTCGGTCGTTACCGACCGGTATTGGTCTTTTGGGATGTAGGGGACAGAAAATCGTCCGATTCGGTAAATTTACCGACTCTGTAAAGTTACCGACTCTGTAAAGTTTCCGAATCGGTAAATTTACCGATTCGGTAAATTTACCAAATCGGTAAATATACCGAATCGGTAAAGTTACCGAATCAGTAAAATACCGATTCGGAAAATAAGAAGTGGTAAAATTGTATATTGAGATGTAGGTAAGCCCTTAAATACCGAATTTGCTTGAAATTCGGTATTTAAGAGTCTGTATTTACCATGGATTGAACTCAGGTGGTAACCAGGTGCAGCCTATAAAAAAGGACCCAAAACGCAATTATTTTTCACAATGGCGGCATTCTATGTCATTGCGAGATGGCTACGGCTACGGGAGCAAAGAGAGAGGGAATGGCAGAGACAGGAGCAGGTCTACAGACAGAGGATCACCTTGTTCATGATCACAGAGGCAGAGATACTCCAGAGGTACAGGTTGGACCCAGACACCATCTTGGACCTCATCAGGGACCTCCAACCACTGTTGGAGCACACTATCCCAAGGGCACACGCTATTCCACCCCACGTGCAGGTGCTGTGCAGCCTACACCTGCTTGCGTCTGGGAGCTACCAGAGTGTGGTTGCTGCGGTAGGTGGTGTGACCCAGAACAGCCTGTCACGCTTTCTCCACAAATTCCTTAACGCCATGTTACAGAGGATGGACCATTATATAACTTTTCCTAAAACCCATGCAGAACTGCTCCAAACAAAAACTGACTTTTATCTGATGGCGCATTTCCCCAATGTCATTGGCTGCATTGATGGTACCCACATTCCCATTTGTCCCCCTGCTGGCACCGAATACATATATAGGAATAGAAAGTCCACCCACACAATCAATGTGCAGGTGATCTGCAATGCCAAGTGCGCCATCACTGACCTTGTGGCAACATTTCCTGGGAGTACCCACGACTCCTTCATATTTCATAACAGCGGTATCTATGCACGGCTGACAGCAGGTGACTTTGGTGAAGGATACCTCCTAGGTAAGACACAGTGTGCGACCCCATTAACACCTATTGCAGTAAGAAGTACAGGTATGCATGTGAGTAATGTATTCCCATTTCATTTTAGGAGACAGTGCATATGCCCTCCGCTCCTTCATACTCACCCCCTACCTCAACCCCTCAACACCCAGCCAAAGGAGATATAACAGGGCCCACGAGAGCACAAGAAATATTGTGGAGCGTACCATTGGTATTTGGAAGAGCAGGTTCAGGTGCCTGCACAAGAGTGGAGGTGCACGGCAGTATACCCCCATCACCTGCTGTAAAATCATTGCTGCCTGTGCTATGTTGCACAACCTTGCTGTGAAGAAGGGCACTGAGGTGGAGTTGTCAGACTTTGAGGATCATGATGACGAGATTGCTGTGCCTGAAACACAACCTGCTGGAGTGGCAACACCAAGTGATGGCAGATACAGACGTGAGGAGATTACACGCAACTATTTCTGAGTAAGTAATGAGACACAGACAGGTTGTGTATGGGACCAACGTATTTTAATGGTGCCACAATGTTCAAGCACTTAAGTGCAACAGAATAAACATTATACACGTGGGGACTGTCTGTCCCGGGTTACTTCACCCATGACCGGTAATGTCACTTGCGCCCGCGCTTCCCTGAGCCACTAGGATGTTGTTCGCTTTGTTCAGCGTGCCCTGCAGCCTCAGCTTGGCGCCTGGTACTCCTCCGTGTCTCCACGATAGCGCTTGCTATGCTGCTCCGGCTACTGGTGTCATCAGCCTCTGCCACGTCCAGGGCAGGATTCTGTGCTGTCTGCGAAATCAGCATTGCCTCTAGTGCAGTCGTTATTCTGGCCATGCCCCTGGTGATCTCAGCTGTATTCTGGGTCAAAGCCTCCTGCATATTTACGCCCCTCCTGCATAGCAGGGATGTGGCGGTGGCCAAACGATTGATGGCCGCATTGTGGGCACGGGCATCCCTGCACCTTGCGTGTGACAGACTATCAAGTTTAGAGCATAGCTGCGTAATTGATTTGCTCATCTGCTGCATCCCTGCTGCCATGTCCGTATTTGTTTTTGCAACCTCTTTATTTGCCTCCACAATGTCTCTCATTCCCTTCCCCATGTCTCCTATTTGTACATTCAGGGTGCAGAGTTGGCGTTGGCAGGCTTGTATGGATTTGCCCTGCATCCTTTGAATTCGCTCCATGCGCCCCTCCAGCCCACGGAACACAGTGCCCTCACCACGTCCACCTGCACTGCTGGGTCTGCGTTGGCTTCTGCGAGCAGTGGCTGTCTCACCTGTGGACTGCAGTGCGGCTGAACGCACATCTACGGTGACTTGAGCCTCCCCCTCACCCTCTGCTGCCTCCATTAATGGTAGTGAGGCCACGACACGCCTCCTGGCTGGTGGGGTTGCAGGAGTGGACTGGAGCAGTGATGGTGACGTTTCTGGTGAGAATACCAAGGGAGGGGATTGGGAAAGCTGTGGGGAGTGCAGCAACTCTGGCGTCTATACGGTGTCATCTTCATGGGAGATGCCAGTCGTTTCACCTTCCTCCTGCAAAGCTTGCACTTGGCGTGGACCTACTTCCTCACTCTCCTCCCTCGCTGGTGCAGTCCCTTCTGTGTCAGTGGGTCCACTGCCTGTTTTGGCCCCTTGGTATAAATAAGTGTATGTCAACTGAGCACTACTGTGTCACAGTCACTACAATAAATGCTTTACACATTTCACTTTTATTTATCTGCATTCATTTCACTAACTTGCTGATGTCTGCCCTGTTACACATGGTCTGACATTTGCTGACTACATTTCCCATAATGCATTGCTCCTGGATAGTGATAGCAGTACTGGACTGGGGTTTGCTTGTCCACAAAGGGTAAAGGGAAGCAGGTTGGTATGGGGTGTAATGCAGCGCATGCGTCTTACCTTTTTTTGTTGCAGCTCTGGCTGAGCTGTCCACATCTCCAAGTCCGCAGACGCTGTCTGCCTCGATGGTTGAGGCCGCCAACTCCTCCAGGTCAGTCAGGGGGGGCGCTGTGTTCCTGCCTCCACCGGTTAGGCCTGCCTGCTTGTGGATTTCAGCCATCTTTTTTTTTGGTGAGGCTCCTGAGGTCATAGAATCTTTTTTTTGAGATCCTCAGTATTCCTGGTAGTGACTCCCACAGCATTCACTTTTTCTAATATTGCCTGCCAGAGTTTTCTTTTGGCAGACTCGGGAACAGTGAGGGAGTGCCTGCCAAAAAGTGTGTTGTGCACTCTCACTACCTCCTCCACAAGTACCTGCAGCTCCATGCTGCTGAACTTTATTTTCCTCTTTCTTTCTGCCTTCTGGCTTTCACTGCTGCTTGCCATTTTTCAGTTGGTAAAGTTTCAAAAAGAACTCTCCCTGCTGCTCTTCGACTCTGCTCAGCTCTGACTGCCTCTCCAGAACCTTCTAATTAGTTGCAGCTGCCTGGGTAGCCACTTCCTGGTAGGGAGGGAGAGGGTGGTAGCACCTGATTGGCTGTTTTCTTAGGTCGCACTTTTGCTTGCTTTCCGATTCGGATTTTACCGAATCGGTATTTACCGATTCGGTATTTACCGATTCGGTATTTCCCATTCATTCCTATGGGCCTGGCCCATAGGAATGAATGGGAAATACCGAATCGGTAAATACCGAATCGGTAAATACCGATTCGGTAAATTCTGAAAGTCCAATACCGATTTTTACCGAATCGGTAAAAAATACCGATTTTTTCCCTACATCTCATTTACCGATTCTTGAATACCGATTCAGTAAAATTCGGTATTTAAGAATCGGTAAATGACATTTACCTACATCTGGCCCTTAGTCTAGGTATGTCTACCTTGTATTAGGAATAGGTGCCACATACCAGTGCCCTATGACAAATAGCATGTAGGAAATCAATCCACAAATTTTAAAACTATTGAATATATAGTATTTCACTTGTGACCACCAAGAATTTATTTTCAATCATATCATTTGGTTACAAAAGTTTTTATCGAAAAATGTAAGAATCGGGATATTGTACAATTTTTTTATGTAAACATAATAAGCAAGGATGCTACATGGACAGACATGGTGATGACCCAATGTTCGTTTTAATTAAACCTGCAAAGAATAATTAGGCCTTGTACTGGACATTTAAAATAAAAGAATAGTTTGTGCTGAAAAGTTGGTAATCAGTCAAACAATGGATCCAAATATTTTGAGATATTCCAGGAACAATTAATGAAGAATAGTCACTCCAAAACAAACAAAGTCAATGGCATTTGAACTCCTATGTAGTAACTAAAGGCTTCTTCATCAGGACAGATGTCTGTAATAATTGTAGCAGCAGCCTTCTCACTATGAGGTTTGAGTGCAAACAGAAATGGTTCCTGCAGAATCTGCTGAAAATCTGAAGGTGCGTTCCTGAGATATACATCTCCTTCCAAGAATCCATATTTGTTGTTCCAAACTGGTCATGTATTGGTCCAAACAAGAATTAATTTGGCTGAACGTACATCTCTTGGAATCAACATAACTTGTTTGAGCTTCCTTGATATATTGGGACAGTTATTATGGTGATGTTTGTTGCATGTGAATAAATAATGTGCAGATCATGTTTGCTAGATGGTATCTGAACCTTAGTTCTCAACAGCTTTGTGAAACAATGTACATATCATATTTCAGATGGTTACTAACTATAACCTTCATTACTCGTTACCCAGTAACTGAAGCAGATTAACGTTTTCCAGATAAATGCTCACTTCTTTGTGAACCCTCTTCATGAGCAAGATTGTGGTTGGGATTCTTAGGGTTGTGTGACAGAGGCACACATGGCCAAACCACGCATGCCTCTACCACACAGCCTGAACCATGAATGAGTCTTAACCATTCATTCCGACACCACTCATGTCTTTGTCATGCAATTTTGTTGTAAAGGCATGAATGGTAAGGGGGGTGTGCTTGGTTAAGATCACCACTACCCTGACCCCCTGCCCAACAACCTAAAATTCTAACCACTTACCTCACCCACCTGCCCTGAGGCCTAAAACCAGCCCTGCCCTTAAAACTTCTCCTTCCCCGCCCCTCACCTGAGGCCTAAACCTCTCCCACCTATCTTAAACTAGCCTGATTCCCGCCCGAACCCTAAAACATACCCCGCTTTGTCAATAAAACTAGTATAACCCCTTCCACTGCCCTGAGGCCTAAAACCCTGCCCCTAATTGAAAAAAACACAACCCCCCACCCTGAGCCCTAAAACCGCCCCACACTTAAAAATTCTCCCCAAAACCCATTCCCAGACCTTAAAACTAACCCGACCAACTCTCCTCGAGCTCTAAAAATATGCCCCTTCCTAAAAGTACTCAAACCCCCAATCCTGAGGCCTAAAAGCGACTCCCACCCCCAAAATCTACCTCCTCCAAACCCAGCCCCAGCTCCACTTACCTGTCTGTGTCCGGAGCTTCCTATTCCAATACTTCCTCTTCTTCTAACCACCCATCCTGAATACTTTGAATCAAAAATAGTAATGAAGTATCACCTTTGATCTGATGTTAGAAATTGGATTTCTGTTTGCAGAAGTATGAACCCTAGCCTATCAAGAACCACAATCCTAGTCATGGTAAGTCACAAACACATCCTAAATTAACCTGTGCTCACCTTCTGGTAGATAGGAACTGAGCAAGCAGGCTTAACTTAAGAGGCAAAGTGTAAATTATGTGTGCAACACTTCAAACAGTAACACAGTAAAACCACAAAAAGACTTTACACCAGGTTAGAAAAATAGTACTTAATTGTATAAATACAACAAGACCACAACTACAAAAATACAGTAAAAAGTATATTGATATGAATTTTTAACGAATAAACTTTGAAATAGTGCTCAGAAGCCATAAGCAGCTATTTGGGATATATGGTTGCGCTGGACTGGGCCAGAGTTAAAAGTTCAGGCTGACTGCAATGGAGTGCGGGCTGGGTACAGGGACCAGACTTGGTCCTCTGAGAAAGAGCTTTGTTGCCTCGATGACAACAAGATGTTGGGTGCAGAAGAGGCGATGCGTTGGCAACGGCCCACACAGCGACAGAGATTTGTTGGTTATTTCCGTGCAACAGTGGATATATGTTGGCACCAAGGGCAATGCACTGGTTCCAAAGGGTATGCATAGACTTTGCTTCGGCAGTAGAAGATGCATCGGTTCTAAGGGCAATCCGCTGATTCCGAAATGCTATGCATCGATTCTTTCCATGCAATAGCGGCAATGCGTCGGTTTCAAAGGTGATGCACTGGTTCCAAAGGCGATGCACTGGTTCTGCTCTCACAATGCCAATGATGCGTCAATTCTGCTCTTGCAGCAGAAGATGCGTCAGTGCTGAAGCAAATAGCTTAGGCCCACTTCCAATGGTCAAGCCATAAGAGCAGGGTGGTTGGAAGTGTATTATGTCCCTGAGACTTTAGATCAGGAGACAAGAAAGTAAGCCCTTGGGGTCACTCTGGGTTCTGAGGACAAGTTAGGCAGGTCCAGTCCTTCTCACCCAGGCAGAGAGGTCAGCAGGCAGGAGGTCAGCACAGCAAGAAAGCATGTCTTGCAGAGCAGCAGTCACGCAAAGTGTTAGTCATTGAGCAGCACAATAGTCCTTCTTCTTGGCAAGGTATCCTCAAGTCCACAAGTGTACAGTGTGGTAGGATCTGAAGTCCAGTTCTTATACCCAGTAGTGCCTTTTGGAAGGGGGATACTTGAAAGAAGAGCTTTGAAGTGCACAGAGGTCCTCTCTTCCTGTCCTGGCTTCAGACTTACTACAGGGGGTAGGCAGCCATGTGTGTGTGGGCAGGACTCAACCTATTTAGTTGATGTTTGAGACTGTGCCCAGCTTCTCTCTCCCATCCTCCCAGGAAAACCCATCAAGTCACACCTAAGTCTCCTTTGTGTGTGACTGTCTAGGGGGAATAAACACAGTCCAGCTTTCACTCACCCCGGAATCATAAGAGAAGAGCTGCAGGCATACAGTGCCAAGAGAAGGAACATGCCAACTTTCTAAAAGAGGCACTTTCAAAATTGTAATGATAAATTTGACTTTATCCGTCAGAGGATTTATCATTACAATTCCATAGGAATTAAAAATGAGAGATCCACTCCCTCTAAATTAGGAATTACCACTTATCAAGTGTAATAAGGAATCCTCGATGTTTTCCTATGAAAGGGACATTTGAGAGTTTTTCGCTAGCAGTACATGTAAAATTTAAATGTGCATGTCCTATCTTGTAAGTACATAGCACACTGTCCTATGGGATACCTAGGTCCTACCTTAGCGCTGCCTTATATGTAATAAAATGGAGTTTAAGGCTTGGCAAGGGGTTTTAAATGCCAATTCGACATGGCACTGTAAACTGCACACACACACACACACACACACACACACAGGTTCTGCAGTGGCAGGCCTGAGACATGTGTAAAGGACCACTTGAGTGGTTGGCACAATCAGTGTTACAGGCCCCTAGTAGAATTTAGTTTACACACACTGGGCACATGTAGTGCACTTTACTAGGGACTTATAGGTAAATTACATATGCTATATATTCATTAAACTATGTTTAAGAGAGTGAGCACAAGAACTTTAGCAGTGGTAAAGTTCACAGATTCCCAAGGCCAGAAAAAATTAAATTAGCTAAGCTGGAGGCAACCAGGCAAAAGGTTTGGGGGGCGAACACCCTAAGGCTCACTGGACTAACACCTGATGATTGTTTAATGATCTAGGTAAAGGGCTATTGCCTCTACACCAGGAATCAGAAACCACTCAAACATAATTAAATAAAAACAGAGTGGCAAGAATGACTCATTCTTTGGCATTAAATTAATCTGTTTTACTGTTGATGCTAAATCACTTTTCTAATGCAGTGTTTCCAAAGTAGTTGGTATTGTTAAAGGAAACTCAAAATGTACCAGTCCTACTCATTTTGCATCTCTTTGATGTTTGATGTCTTCATTCTTTCAGTGCTTCTTACCCAATGCCTCCCAATATTGTCTAAAGAACCAATGTGAACCACATAGCCCATCGCCAAACCAGAAGAAACTGCTATCACTATTAGATCGATTCACTCAAGAGCCCCATCAGAGTACCACGCATACTCGAGAAGGACTACAACCCATGAGCACCATGCTCATTCTAAATTTCTCCACCTCTTCAATGATCTTCCCAGATGCTTTTAAGAGCCTAGAGAACATCGAAATCCAAGGTCACACACTCAGATAGATCTGCTCCTTCTTGAGTGGAAGGAACCAGTGAGTCAGTCTTGCAATGTACACCTTGGATGCTTGTGAGCTCATCAGTGGAGAACTACAAGCATCCTCCCAGAGCCCAACCCTCTTCAATGTATTCATGATCCCTCTAGCCAGCATCTTCTGCTCTCATGACATCAAAGTCTTCTCTTACGTCGATGGCATGCAACTAAGTCTCTCCCTTATAGGCAAGGTGCACAGTACCCAGATCAAGTTCAGTGTCTGCATTACTGAAATCGCACATGGGATGAAGAACAGCTGTGTGAAGCTGAACACCGAGATGACTAAAATCATGATCTTCGGAAAGAGCACCTTACCAGGGGACTCTACCGAATGACCAATAGAGATAGTTCAGACTCCCACTTCCTATGCCAAGAACCTCAGGATCCTAATTAACAGCAAACTCTGCATGACTGCCCAAGTCTCCCCACCACCACTTCATGCTTCTATATTCTGAAGATGCTGAGGAAGATTTCCAAATGGCTCTCGATGAGTAGCTACAAAACCATCATGCTCGCCCTCCTCACAAGCACTCTGGACCACGGGAACACCCTTTATGCTGGGATCAGCAAATATCTCATCAGAAGGCTGCTGATCATTCAGTACTTGGTGGCCAGAATCACTTTTAACCTTCCACACCACCCTCACGTCACACCACACCTGAAAGAACTCCACTGGCTCCCCAAACACAGGCTAGCACAATTCAAACTTCTCACCCACACTTTCAAGGCAGTATATAAAACTGGATAGAATACGTCAATAATCACATCCGCTTTCCCAAAGATTTCAGACACCTCTGCTAATATTGACTACTACTTGCACACATCCCATGCATACAGAAAACCAGATTCGGTTGTTGAGCCTTCTCCTACATCGCTCCTAAAGCGAGGGATGACCTGCTGCTACACATAAGAGTCTTTCCTCACTTCTTGAATTCCACAGGAAGCGGAAGACATGGCTAACAAAACATACCATACAGTGTGTATTAGTGTTTTACAGGTCTGTTTCTTGCTAGATAATGATGGTTGCAGAAATTCTGCAATGTGAACACAGAACTAACTTGACACAGCTAAAGGATACATGTTTTCAGTTTTAGAGTCTGGAAGCATGTCAAGATTACAAGTGGGCCGTTTTATATGTGCAATAACGTCTGTTACAGTGTAAGACAAAATGATTATTTGAAGTGTATTACATTTTGAAAAGCATCCGCTGAATGCTTTATCTTCCTGTTTCTCTTTTCTGGCTTTTGCGCCATATTCTAGAATCTGAAACAACCTTTTTAGGAAATTGGTGAACAATAAATCAGTGAGTATATGATGTAGTATGGGTTTTAAACTAGAGCACATTAAGATAAGGATCATGTCCTATTTTGATGACATGTTTGCTATAACGCAGTGATAACTGTGTACAGTATCGCAATGTTTAGTCTAAAATAAAGAGCTTGATTTTAACGTTACACCCAGCATAAATACATGCATCACTGCCTTGCAATCCCCTGGAAGCTGGCCAGAGAGGCACAGGTTTATAAATATAAGAAGCACATTAAAAGGATACCTTTTAATCTACTCATGTTTCATGGTCTAAGCAGCTGCTTCCTTTTCTTACTTCGCAGCTGTGAGCTGCATAATTAATGACCCAATTATACATTAAGCTGAGGCAAAACAGTAGGGGTTTTACTTTTATGCCATTTTTATGTATATATCCGCTACTGTGAGAAGCGTGAAATCAGAAAACGTACTGCATTGTAAATTGTGATATTATACAAGTACAACACTTCAGAGAAGCGACACGTTGACATGCTAGAATGTCCATGAGGAAAAGCAGCTCAGCACGGTTAGTTAAAAAGCAGCAGAATACAAAAGTGAATAATTATGGTTTTACTTGATTTTGGTTTCCATCTAGAGAATTTTATGTCACCTTTCCCCTTTGCCCTCTCATCCTTATTCATATTGTACATTGGAATGCTGGTTGGCCTCACAAAGGTCAGTGAGTGGAACCCTTAAGTTAAATACCCAATGCATGAATCCTAAAGATATCATAAGCTCTACAGGATGAACAGAGTTTATTTGGTAAGTTTGTGTGACATTTGTGTAATTTGCGTTTGCGTAATTAGGTGAAATTCCACCCAAATTCGGCTAAATTATGGGCACTGCAAAACTGGCATTTAGTTCTATATTTTCGGGAGAGAAGCATCCTGAGGAGGATGCAATTTGTGTAAAAATAGCAAAAACAAGTGCTGTGAACAGGAGCCACTTAAATCTGTGTTGCTCGCATTGTTCCTATGCTCCTCTAAAATTTTACCATGAATGAGGCGTAATTTGCCAATGTAGACTAATGGCGTTATTTCAGAAATTTCACTTTAAGAAGTATAGTGTAAAAATCACCAAATAAAGGCATAACAGAAATTTCCTCCAGTTGTAGTTTTTGGTTGACAGGTAGGCTTTTATCCATTTATTGTATATATCACTCTGCAGCCTCTAAGGAGGGCTCTATCAGTCTAGATTGGCTAGCATTTCTCATCTACCTGCAACCCTGAGGATTCACTTGTTGTGCATGGACTTTTGGGTATGCAAATATTCCGATTAGAAGATAATACATGTTTGCCCTAAGCCTGAGAAATGTGGTGGCAGCTCACCTTTATTGGAGGATAGTTGTAGCTGTAGGTCACTTTATGATGGCTGTGTGAAGCTGGTGAATTTACCAGCTCCCTTTCAAAGCTTCTCAACTCCACCCTTATGTTAACGTTAAATGTTCTCATTGAGTGCTCGATTACCAAAAAGGCATCTTGTCGCTAGCTGAGATAGCAGGGGAAGCAAACTCAAAGGAAGAAATCTAACCTGCAGAGAACAGCCATGTTTTCGGTGTTGGGCATGGCTTTGATGTGTCAGAGAAGAGCATTCCAGGCTTTAGATGCTCCAAACAGAACATCTACTACCCCAGTTTGCATATCTGAATCTGAGGCTGCACGTAACAATCTGCTTGGAACACACCAGGAAAAGCTCTACTGTAAACAATTAGGTGCTATCCCATGCAGTGCTTTGAATACAATATACAAAACTTAAAAAGTGACCCTCTGTCTAACAGGGATCCAGTGGAGTTTATTGATGCAATTTGTGACCGACTGATATTTTAGAATTTTAAGCAGCACAAGGGCTGCAGCATTCTGCAAAGTCTGCAGCTTATCGAGAACCAGCTTGTGAACAGTTAAGTACAGCCCATTACAGTAGTCAATATTTGATAAAAACCAAAGAAGTGACTTCTGTTTTCTGCAGCTGACCCAGTAGAAAAGGGAGAATTTTCTTGATCAACTTCAAAATAAAAAAGGCAGCCGAGATTACTGCATTGACGTGATCCACATAGGAAAATGTATAATTCATAATAACTCCCATATGCTTGATAGACTTAACAGATGAGGGAAGTGAGCCAAGTTCAGATGGCCACAATTCCGGAGACCAAAATGAGGGCTGAGCTCAAGTCAGCAGCACCGCCGTCTTTACGGAATTTAGTTTGAGACAGTTCATAGCCATCCACTGGCTTGCTGCCTTGATACAGTCACAGAATCTTGCAGTCACACCCCTGTCCTTAGTAGCCAGTGAAACAACAAGTTGCATATCATTGGCATAGGACTTCAAGGTGAAACCGAATGATCTTATCAGTTGAGCCAGGGGGGTGACGTAGATATTTAATAGAATTGGACTGATCGAAGATCCCTGGGCGATCCGACAGGGAAGAGATTGGGAGGGTAAGATGAAATCTCCCAGTAATACCGATTGCTCGTGTCCAGACAGAAAAGAGTGCAACAACTCCGATGCTGTTCCAGTCACACCGATCCTGCCTAATCATTCCATCAGCAGCCCATGATTCATGGTATCAAACGCTGCTGAAAGATCGAGCAGGTTCAGTGCAGCTATCCTGCTCTGATCAAGGGACAACCTGATCTCCTCGGTAACCTTAATAAGGGCAGTTCCCATGCTGTGCCCAGCACAGAAACCAAATTGTGTTATGTCCAAGAGGTTATGGGTGTGAATATATTCCACCAGTTGTGTGTTTAGCACTTTATTGAAGATCTTGGCAGAAATAGGGAGGCAGGAGACAGGACTATCTGTAGTAGGATCTTCCAGATCCAGTGAGGGATTTTTAATTAGAGGTAAGACCAAAGCTTTCTTCCAAGCTGAGGGCAATGATCCACAATTGCACATTAGCTGGAAGATGTCTACCAGTTTGATCCCAATGATCTCTGCTTCCAAGTTACCTACACTAGGAGGGAAAGTGATGCATGGGGAACCTGATTTAGAGCTTTTTATTACATTGATAACCTCATCCAATATGGGTGAGGAGAAAATACTCAATGAGCTACCAGTGTCTGAAGGTATGGAGAATTGCTTTCCAAAAGAGGAGATGGATCTCAAGGAAGAATAGTTCTAATAGACATCCTCCACTTTGAGGCAGAAGGCATAGTATTGCAGAAAGATTGGCTGCAATCTTTGGGCAAAGGTGAGGTGTTCTTTAACTGTAGCAAACAGTTCCTTTGACAAATTAGCTGCAAACTCAATCTTCCTAGAAAAGTATGTTGATTTTTCTTTGTGGATCAAGCCCTTATTGTCTGTCATCAAGTATAATGGGGTTACCCAGAAACCCTCAGAGCCTGAGTATTGTAAAATTATAGTGAAATAGGTTCTGTCTGGAACTGAATTTGTACAAGAACGTAGAACACACCTAGATTGATGTAATCAGGAGAAATTGTATTAGCAACTTAATTAATTTTTCTTTTTACAATTAACTCTGGTTGTAATGTAGCCAGGCTGTCACAGAGAAAAAAGTACATGAAAAACAGGACAACCTAAACTAATGGTGATCTAGCGGTCCCAAAGTGCTTTAGGTGCATAAGATATATATGGTGCTTTATAGGCAGATCTTCCACTTGGCTTTTTCGGAGTTACAGTAATCCGCTCTCCATCATTTCTCCTGTCTCCTACATGCCTGTAAGAGACCGTAACCCATATAAGAGCCAAAGGGCGGCTATATGATTCCTCTTAAACCTGGCCCTTTTTACAGGAGCCAAGAAGATTGAGGCTGCGTCTAGCCAATGTGTGGAGTACACAACTGCCATCTCAACATCATTAGATGGGCCTGGCAGAATTTTTTCTAGCAGTTGAGAGCACTCTCCCACGGGCTCCTATGTCAGACATGGGAGTAGGTCCAAGATGGTCTGGCTATAGATCCCTGCAAGTAGTCTCTACAATTAATGTTGAAAAAACCAGCCCCCCTATGGTGGGACGAAAGTAAGGGAAGCGTCCTAATATTCCCCAAAGATGGGTTGTTTGCAAAGATGCTGTCCAGGATATGCCAGCAGTGGTGTGTGGGACTTTCAACCAATTGAGTCAGGCTGAGAGAGGACATAGCCAGCAGTAAATCTGCAGTATCATGATCAGTATCAAAGTGAAAATTGAAATCCCCAAGGACTGTGTAATCACTAAGCAGGATGTCTACCTTCAATAAACTACTAATCTCCTGGGCACGGGTAGAAGATAGGCCTGGTGGCCAATAGAGAAGGGTCCCTTTGAAAGTCTGAATAGCAGACAATCTGGCGCTGAAAGAAACCACTTCACAAAGTGGGACTGAGAAAGGAGAAGGGTGGACTTCTAACTCGGATCTAATCATAATTGCAATTCTGCCCCCTAGTTTTCCAACGTGGTCCAATCTGAAAGTATTATACCAAGAAGGAGTAATGGCTCACATTTCAGGAGTAGAAGCGGAGTCTGCCCAGGTCTCTGTGGTAAAAATCAGAGAAGGATTGTAGGTTTCACAAAAGAGATGACATTCAGCATCATGCTTAGAGACCTAGCATTGATTAGTGCACAAGGTACATAAATATTACATTGATGTGTGTACGCCCTTGAGGTGGGAGAATTAGACTCCAAGGACCCATCGGAGTGTGGTAAAGACCATCATACAGATGCCAACCGTCTGAGACAGACTCAAAGATTGGAAGCCATCTGCCATACCATAGGGTCAATTTGGGTGCTAGCAGAAGACTCACCCGGATGCTTGCACAGCAAGAGTGCATTGCACAAGTAAGTAATAAACAGGACAGCCTCTTGGCCAAAACTGGCAGGGGGGTTGGTGTTGTACACGACCCATGCATTGATGAGCGCAGATGGGCTTGCCTTAGGTGCACCAGCGGCATTCCCTCCGCACTCATCTCCTGCGAAGGTGCACTCTGCGTACAAGAAAATAGCCATCCATGAACCAAGGGTGGGGCCAGACGCGTGACATGCTTGCGCTATCAAGCAGCAAGCAAAATGGTTAAAAACAAGTGGACAGCTAAAAACAAACTAGGGTCCAGCAACTCCAGACTCTAGTCCTAGGCTACCCTGGAGAGAAGAGCCTACTTGAAACCAAGGTAAGACTAAAACGAGAATGTGATAACAGGTGAACACATAAAACAAGTAAAAAAGGGTATGAGTCCTTAGCAATATGACCCCCACATTTGAGGCCGGGAGACAGGCACCTTCCAAAATGTAGGCGCAGAGCTTTCCTACAAGGAAATGAAATTATGATGTGGGAAGATTCAAACAAGTAGCACTGAACTGAGTGGATGCGCTTTGCGTTTAAGTAAAAAGCCCTTCATGAACCAAGGGCAGGGCCAGAGGTGTGGCTTACTCACGCTATCATGTGGCAAGGGAAATGATTAAAAACAAGTGGACAACTAAAAACAACCTACGGTCCAGCAACCCCTGAGTCTAGTCCCAGGCTACCATTTAGACCGGAGCTTACTGGAAAACAGATAAAAAAGGATTCAACCCGTAGCAATTTCACCCCCATATTTGAGGGCAGGAGCTAGGCACCTCCCGAGCTCATCTAAATGGAAAGGAAATCACGATGCATGAAGATTCCAACAAGCAGCACTAAGCTGTTCACAATTGGCTACATCTGTATCCAGGAAGTATTAGAGAATACAGCTGTGTTCATTCAGCTGTTGAAACTCTTGCCAAAAAGATTTTGTGCTTCAGAATAATAAGATAGCAACCAAATTGATAAATGAAAATGGAAGCAAATTGTAGTATGTTATAAGTTGACTATATGAATCTATTTTGAACACTCTATTTGACAGCCTAGATGTAACGAACATACCTAGAGTTTAAGCTTTTTATATAATTTTTGAAAGGTTTTTCACAGATGTGGTGTGAGAAATTAGAACCTGTATGCGGTATCCCCCCACGTTTTGCCCCCATTTTGACTACTAGGTGCTGGTTTTCTGACTCTGACTGTGTCATGGGCTATGCTAAACAGACCCAGGTCATGTGCTCTGATTAAAAGTATGTGTTAATTAGGTGTAATTTCAATTGATACTGACAGCCTGGTTGTCCCTAGCATATAATAGGGCATGTATGTTTAGAGGCCCAGCAGACTTAATGCACTTAAGTGTGCACTACAGTGTTGGCAGCTGTCATTGTAAAAGCAGCACTGCTTTTCAGGCTGCCTTCACAACAAATTTGCATGCAAGTTGGACTGTGGATTTAAAGGTACTTCCAAAGTCTGAAACTGCCTTATTTTTTACATATAAGTCACCCCTAAGTTCTCCCCCAGGTGCCCCAGGGGTAGGTTGCCCTGTACCTTTAAGCAGGGACATTATAAAAAACGTTTTTATAAGCCCTGGTGAGTAAGAAACTGCCAATTTCATTGTTCCTATTGTAGAAAACTAGCTGCATAGGCTAACATGGGAATATTTTATTTAAGTATAATTATTGACAGGAGAGAGCTAGAAGTGTAATTCTACCTCTCAAAATGATATTAATGATAACTCCAACATTGTGTCACTGTTAGATTTATAATAACTATTACAGAAAATAAGTTATAGAACTTTCTTTTCTGTAAGCCAAAATCCATCCTTCAATCTGACCTATCCTGATTGGGCAGACTGAACCAAGCTGTCTTTAAGAGATGTGAAGTGACCTGATAGAGAGACAAATGATTTCCTGTGGGTGGAGTGCTGCAGCTGCAGAAGCAAAAGGCAGGACGAAGTGGAGTAGCCAAACTGGTTTTCAAAAAGGGAATGACACTTTAGGATAGTGCAGGCTCATCCCTACATTATGTACCCCAGCCACACAGAAGCCCATGTAATTAGATTAGTGAAGGGGCTGAAAGGGGAGTGTTAGAAAAACCTAGCCACACCACTGGGTTGGCTTAGCCAGATCTAACCCTTCATGAGAGAGTTTCTCTGCCACTGGATATTGAAAGAATAGTGCCTTCTGGGACAAAATATGCCACACTTTGGAGAAAATGGTCATACCTGAGGCCAGGGTTATCCCCATGCTTGATGGCCAGAAACACTGAATAAATATTGGAGAGTTTCCAAGCAACCGAGATCTACTGCCGGAAACGACAAAGAGTAGGAGGACTGCCCTGACCTGCACCCAAAGGACTGCACTCTGAAGGGGGAACAGCGTTTACAACGCACTTTTTACAACGCAGTACCTTTACCGCGCAACTTTTACAACGCAAGTCGTTACAACGACTTGCGCTGGGGGGCGCTCTAGGATAGGGAATAGTTAATTTACTATCCAAAACCTTCCCTACTATCCACGGGGACTGGAGTTGGAATAGTAAATTAAACTATTCTCTATCCAGCACCCCCCAACGCAAGTCGTTGTAACGACTTGCGTTGTGAAAGTTGCGTGGTAAAGGCATGCTTTGCAAAAGCATGCATGGTAATGACATACATCCCTCTGAAGGACTGCACCTGCTGCACAATCTGGTACTACAGCCCTAAAAACCTCGCCTGACTTCACAAGGATTAAGGAGTGGACTCCCTGTCAACTACAGGTTAACAGAGCCCACCAGCATCATCTCCACCAAGAAGTACCTATCCTGGAGTGCATCCTGACAAGCCAGGTCTGGTCTCTTAGCGGATTAATGGGTCCGCTGTAGGGGCCTGTGCTTAATCTCATGGTCATATGTTCAAATCCCGGTGGGTCCACACAGCCTTTCCTATTTCTGAGGTTGATAAGATGAGTGCCGTTGAGTTGGATAACAATAAACATCTGTTATTCAGAACCAAGATTCCCATGGGTAAACGGGTGCTTTACAAATACACATGATATGTTTAAGGATTTAGCCAGGTGCATTGTGGGAATGGTAGTCCCAACAGCCCAAGGACCATATGAGAGATTATAGACCCTTGGATTTGTATTTTGAACACTTTGAACTCACAAGAGGAACTTCAGGAAGAAGATCCAGAAGTTTGGAGCAACTTTTGGAAAAAGCTCCATAAGGAGAATGACCCAATGTCGAGTCAAGCCAACTACATTACACCTGGCCTGGATTTCAGGTTCGTCCCACTTAAAGCTCTAGAATGCAAGACTTCCAGGAGTTGACTGAGGACTCTCACTATACCAAGCAAAAGAAGCAGCTGTGAATCTGGCCTGCTGGAGGCCTGCTCGATAGTGAGAGAAAATCCTCCAGAAAAGATTCCAAGTGCGAAGGTAAAATTTTGACCGAGGCCTCCCACTTAGTGTATCTGACCAGGGTTCCATTGCGGTCAGCCTAAAACTTTGACTTTGTCCCAGTCATGCGCGGGGACACACTGTTTTTGGGTAACCAGGCGCTTTATAAATGGTTTATTATTATTATTATTGTGCGGAACGAGCTGTCCCAAATAGGCACTCATGGTTTTTAAAGAACTAAAAGTGTTTATTAATTAAAAATGCATATCTCTGTTCCCTGTATTGGATTTGCATCATTTTAGTGTCTTTTTGTTCATAAAAATATATCCTATTTTTATAAATAGGTGTTGGACTTTTATTTAGTATTGAGTCTTGACTGTTCAATTTATTGGTGTTTTGAAATGTTTATGTTTTATACACCTATCTCCTAAGTTAAGCCTGACTGCTCTTTGCCAGCTACCAAGAGTTGAGCAAGGGAATAAGTTATTCAGACCTTGACTAAACCTTTTATTGTGTTTGTGGCCTTATTACTAGTGATAGCTCCCTACTTATCACTACTAATAAACCATTTTCTAACGGGTGAGCAACCGGGGTTTATGCACTATTCTTAGGCTTGAAGTTGACTCAAGCAGCCCAATATATGTCTCTGTGGACTGGTGTGAGTATAGTGAATTTTATCATGACCCATACTGGAATAGTGCTCCCTGTGCAGGGTAAGCATATGAGGAGGAGAGTTCTGTAACATCTATACCTTTTGAGAGTGTTTCTTTGCTGTCTTCATCAAGAGTGTATTACAATTATCATTCTTTGGACCAATGTTTTCTGACTAGGGAAGTAAATGTGCTTGTACTTTAATTACTATATCATGATCCTGCTACAATTGTGGTAGATACTACCAAGGAGATCTGCTTGAGGAGTGGAGTATCAAATAACTCATATTCAATCAATCAATCAATCAATCAGGGGCTGATAGAGCGCGCTACTCACCCGTGGGCATCTCAAGGCGCTGGAGGGGGGGGCTGCTCCGGATCAGTCGAAGAGCCAGGTCTCGAGGTCCTTCCTGAACGTGTGCAGGGTAGGGGACCGTCTGATGTTCACCGGGAACTTGTTCCAGGTCTTGACCACGATGTAGGAGAAAGCTCTCCCGCCTGCTCTGTGTCTGTGGATGCGGGGGACCACTGCTAGGGCAAAGTCGGCAGAGCAGAGGTTCCTCTTGGGTACGTGGAAGGAGAATCGCTTGTTGAGGTGTTTGGGTCCGATGTTGTTAAGGGATTTGTAGGTGTGGATGAGGAGCTTGAAGGTGATACTCTTCTCGATGGGGAGCCAGTGGATTCTCGTAGGTGTTGGGTCATGTGCTCATGACGTGGAGTTCCGCGGATGAGTCTGGCTGCGGTGTTCCGGGTGGTTTGGAATCTGTGTTGGAAAGTTCTGTTGATTCCGGCATATAAGGCGTTGCTATAGACCAGTCTGCTGGTGATGAGTGCGTGGGTGACTGTCTTTCTGCAATTAGGGGGGATCCATTTGAAGATCTTTCGGAGGATGCGCAGGCAGTTGAAGCTGGTGGAGGCGACAGCGTTGATCTGGCGGGTCATGGAGAGGGAGGAGTCGATAATGATGCCAAGGTTCCATGAGTGGTCGGTAGGTGTGGGTGGCTTCTGGGGGCAGCGGGCCACCAGGTGTTGTCCCAGGCGGAGGTGGAGGGGCCGAGGATGGGGACCTCGGTCTTCTCTGAGTTGAGCTTCAGGCAACTGTCTTTCACCCAAGCAGTGATGTCCTTCAGTCCTTCGTGGAAGCAGAGTCTGGTATCTTCAGGGTTCTTAGTGAGCGAGAGGATAAGCTGAGTGTCGTCGGCGTAGGATACTATGCTGAGCCCAGGCTATCTGACAATGGCGGCAAGGAGGGCCATGTAGATGTTGAAAAGCATTGGGCTGAGCGAGGATCCTTGGGGTACTCCACAGTTGATGTTAGTGGGTTCAGAGAGGAAGGGAGGGAGTCTGATCCTCTGGGTTCTGCCGGAAATATGTTTCTAGGGATCCTAAATACAGGTGAATTCCCTGCAAATTGGAAAGGGGCTATTGTTAGGCCAATCCACAAAAAAGGAGATGCAAACTCCCCCAAAAATTACCGCTTAATAAACCTTCTGGATATAGGTGAAAGGTCTTTTCCAAGGTAATTCTAGGGCTACTAAAGGAGTGGGTGGTAGACAAACAGATAATACCCCAGAGCAGGGGGGGTTCAAATAAGGCCACTCAACGATTGACCATTGTTTTGCTCTTTGGTCCATTGCACGGAAGTCAATTGATCAGAGGGGTAATTTATTCTGCTGTTTCGTTGACTTCCGTGCAGCCTTTGATCTTGTGGATAGGGAGCAGCTGTGGTCAACACTAGTAGGGTATGAACTACAGGATGACCTGCAGGTCCTTATCCGAGCTCTACATATAGAAAATTGGGCACAGATAATATTGGACAAGGACGGAGGACTGACTGGGAGATTCCCTATTGGGAACGGGTTAAGGCAGGGGTGCGTTCTAGCCCCCCTTGCTGTTCGCCCTGTTCTTAGCCGACCTACCCCAAGTATTAAGAGATGTTAGAGGGGTGAACCCGAAATTGGGAGGAAAGCACATATCGTGCCTCCTTTATGCGGATGACCTAGTGATTATGGACCAGACGGAGATAGGCCTCCAGAGAAAACTAAATATGTTTAAAGAATACTGTACGAGTAAAAATTAGTGGTAAATATGGACAAGACTAAAATTGTATGTTTTGGGAGAAGGAAAGCGAAGTTCGCGTGGTATCTAGGCACAGTTTTGCTTGACAGGGTGACCGACTACAGATATTTGGGAATGTGGTTCTCAGGTAACTTGAAATGGCACACACACCTGCAAGCATTAAAAATAAGGGCAATGGCGTCGGTCAAAGGCCTAAAAAGATTTAATAATACCTATGGTGAAAGGTCAGATAGGCCGGTCTTAAAAGCCTATCAAGCAATGGTTCCCCCACAATTTTTGTATGGAGCTGAGGTTCTTTATCTCAGTGGTAAGACCTCCTGGGATAGAGAGGAGGGAAACATATTAAAAAGTTTATTCGCGCTGCCTAAATCATCTATGGTGCAGGCAGCACGATTGGAGCTGGGAATAACCTCCTGGGCTATAACAGCTTGCATGAGCCTTGTACGCTTCTGGCAGCGGTTGGGAGTAGGGGAACTTACTAAAATTTCCCAATGGGCTAAGGAGGAAATTACCATCAGTGAGCTACCATGGGCAAAAGAGGTGAGAGCTTCAATAAGTAAGGCTTACGGGGTGCTAGATTTGAAGGTATGCTCGCCGCAAGACCCCATAATATTTGGGAAAAAAAAATTGAAGATTCAAGGGGTCAATATGTCCCGTAGCTATGATCGGGACTACCTTGCTCAAAAGTCCTCGGTAGCACACATGCAAGTGGCTTGGGAGAGCAGCCAACATTTCCCCTATGTGGATCGACTACCCAGCCATAGTCTGAGGCGAGAAGTCTTGAAAATGCGAATTGGTATAAACCCAGGTTATGCGAATAACGGGGTTCGAAACCTAATGATAGGATGTAATGGGAAATGCACTTGCACTTTAGGAACCACCTGTGATATTTTACATATTTTATTAGATTGTATGAGATTTTTAGATTTTCGAAAGGAGTTTTTATGTCCGATTTCAAAAAATATAAGATTACGCACAGAATGCAAGCTGCTACTCTCTTGGTGGAAATGGAGAACTTAGATATAGCCTGTGCGTTGGGGAAATATATGAATAAAGTTAAGCTGTTCCTCAAATGCGCAGATGAACACGTATAGTGCAGCCCATACCACCGAATAAAGGAAGAGACACTAAGGTATAACAGTAGTAAGAGCTGCATTCTGAAGAAGTTATGTATAGGTAAGATTTTAGCGATTTTAACAAATAAAATATAATACTCCGTTTTAAAAGGAACAAGAGAAGTTAATCTACATGTATCTGGAGGTGTAATTGTGGTTTTAATACTGTCATGTTATGCTGCTGTCTTTCTCTTTGCTGAATATTGTCATGTTTTGCGGCTGTTCTTTCTCCTTTCACGGAATGTGGTAAATGTACTTTTAAGGTTTTAACCAACCAAATAAAGTTTGTTTGACTGACTGACTGACAGTATACAATCGCTTTCCGAAACGACTGGTTCATTTTTTAAATATGTGAACATTGTGACCTATGTACTATAAAGGCATTTGGAGTGCATACATTAGTACTCGTTTGGTACTTTTTACGTCCTTTGTGAATTTACCCCAAAATGTCTAAAACGGGAAAGAAAGGGAATTATAGAGGTGTATGTCCGGGTTACACTTTTACAAATAGGGAGTTGGACGCTATGGGTCAGATTTACCAAGGCAGGTAAGTGAGTGTTTGCATAAGTGTAGGTTTACTTCCCACGCTCATAAATGCTTGTGTGAATCGCCCTGCTACTTGCCATATACAGTTGAAACACGTCCTCTGGAGTGGAAGAGGCAACTTCCTAGAGCCAACATTTATACAAAGTTTCCAAAGAATGAGGCGCGAATGCCAGGAATTCTGAGCACACTCGCTTTGCATCATCCCCTACGCGCGGTTCTTCCATCTCATGCCATCACTTACTTTGATAACATTTTCCGTCTCATTTCTACTGCTCGGAGTTTTTCCATCTCAAGCCATGCTTCTACTTGTGGACGAACTTTCTGACCTTGAGTTTCTTGACAAAGTTTGCTTTTGCTGTCAAGCTGCTCGTTTCCACATTGATCCATGCGGATTAAGGCAGGCACACGTTTCCCTGGCTGCATCCTTCTCACAATAAAGATCATTTAAACAGCCAAGGGAAGTGTGCGCCTGCCGCTGTGACACATCAATACACCGCATCTGAAATTCAAATAGGGCATAATGGAGGGGAGAAATCAACTCAGGTGTCTGATGCAATCTTAAAAGGAGCAGGTTGGAGAAATGCATCACTTTGATTCGAAAGGGAAACAGGATGTGACTTTTACTCAATCTTCTTTAAAGCAATATAGGGCCCTCTTCCTTCTGGAATGCTTTTAAATGTTTAAAAATCCATTCAAAAATTAAATCCAGATGGCATCAAGGAAGTCCTAATGTGGGCTTCAGGTTCATGCAATCGTAGAGATGAAACTGCGATTTGGGACATGCACGTTTTATGTTGCTCATCCGTTATTTAACCGTTTGGTAGAAAATCAGATCTGCACAGTTTTAATTTACTGCCTGAATGAGCCAACCATTCGGAAGGAGGATCACGAAGTTACATTAATTAGTAAAAGCTCGTAGGATTAACGCTGCCTGCTGCGGGTGTCTCGTTCATTTTCCTAACTGGAGCAGCTACGCACTTCTCCAAGAACACGGTGCAGTGTTGCATCACGACGTTAAAAAAATATTTCAGTAACCACAGTCTCAGTTACTTTCTGGAAACAACGTGTAAAAGCATTGACGAGAGTGTCGTCGTTGTTATTATTCCACGAGTTTAGCAGAAGTATACCTTCTTTCATGAAAGCGATATGGAGTGTCTGTGAAATATCTGCTTAAGTGGTACACATTTGTTTGATGCACAGACGACCTGATGCCAGAAAATATCAGGATTACATACACAAACTTCTAAAAGTAAAAGACTGGAGTAGAGGTTTTATAAATGTTTGATGTTTTGAGCCTTGTGACTGATCGAAATCTTATTGTTGTAAGCAGGGCCACTGGAGTTGTGCGGCAGGGGAGCACCAAATTATGTGGCATGGTTGACTAATTATGCAGCAGAAAAGGCACAATATGCGGCATAACACGGCCCATTTTTTTTATTGCATTACTTCATGATTTTTACATTGTCACATATGGTAATAGTGTCGGGGCAAACATGTCACCTCATTAGGGCTAGTTTAGCAACCCAGTACAGAAATAACCAAAGGAAAGATGCACAGTTAACCTTTGCGAATGGCTTTCCACTGCAAAAACACACTTTGCCACAATTTTAGAATGTTTTGATACTTTTCAGCTAGACACAACTTTGTTATTGTTACAATCTGCAGTTTATGTAGCAGATGATGGCAAATGCGGCTAAAAAAGCAGCAGCCGGTAAATCGCATAATTCTAATCACTCTGGTTGTAGATAAGATTCAGTAAAGTGTAGGAATCTGGTCCAATGCCACACCGACCAATTTGTCATGGAAAAATAAAAAATAACAGCAAAGAAAAGTCCTAAGCAAACACCTGACTGAGTGCAGCAGAAAACCCTGCATTTAATCATTTTCTCTCGTTCCTCAAAAGATGTGTCTACAGAATAGCAGGTCATACACAATGTGCACTTTATTGGAATATGTCAAAATGTCACTAGGCAAGAGGCTTTCTGCTAGTTTTTAATCGATTTAGAAATATTATGATGCATATTATAAATTCCTAATGCCAAAACCCAGCAAAGATTTTTGATAAAGGGCATCTTTTTGCCGTGTGACCCCAGATGTTTTAATATGCTGGCCTAGTTTGAATCTGAAGTATACAAAAAGCAATGGATGAAATGCCCTGAATTAATCTCAGCCACTGGTAAATACTGGGGCCACAACCAAGTCTGTCATTAATTTTCACATCATGAAACCTATTAGGTTATGTTATGGGTGGGTTTTCATATCGCGGCTTATCGCCTATCAGGATATCCAGGTGCTAGAGCAGGTGTATAGGCATAGAAGTGAGAGTGTAGAAACATTCTTCCTAGGAGAATTATTTGAAGAGCCAGGTCCTCAACTTCTTGTGGAATTCAAGTTGCGAGGAGGAGGCCCTGATGTGTAGAGAGATGTCATTCCAGGATTTGGGTGTGATGTAGGAGAATGCTAGACCTCTCATTTTGCTTATGCGGATATGGGTCGCATGTGCAATTAAGAGTGTTGCTGAGTGCCGGTACTGGTGGGTTGGTAGAAGTGAAGGTGGCTGTTAAAGTATGTTCGTCCTATGTTACATAGTGCCTTATATGCCTGAATGAGGAGTTTGAAATTGGCACCATTTGTGCATCCGAGCCAGTGGAGTTCTCGGAGATATGGAGTGAGGGGGATATCATGGGAGATCTAGTATGAGTCTTGCTACAGCTTTCTGGATGGTCTGGCGTCAGTGGAGGAGGTGGTTGCAGATTCCAGCGTAGAGTGCTTTGCCTTAGCCTAGTCTGCTTGTGATGAAGGCTTCTGTGACAGTACCTTTATTTATTATTTGGGAGTTTTATATAGTGCTAGCCAGACCCAAAGGTATCAGAGCACTTTACAACAGTAAATGTTCACATCAAAGATAACAAGTATATACAGAGCATATGAACCAGAGGGCTTTACAAAAGTAAATGTTCACAACACAGATAACAAGTATAGTAGACATTTATGGTACACAATGTGAAATTAACTGCCACCAGATGCACGGTGTTACTGGCCGAAACAATGTACAATTTCTTGTCCATGCACTGCAGCTGGCTCCAGAAAGGTTCCCGGTAAGAAGTAGACTACAAAGAAAATGACCCATGCAATTCAAATGTACGGCGGTGCCATTTGACCAATATTTAGCAGCAAGCTCATAGATAAAGGACTACTTAAGTGGGTGGACCATTAAATTAACCTGTGCTTAACACTCAGGTAGCTTGGCACAAAATCTGTCACGCTTAACTTAGAGGCAATGTGTAAAGTATTTCTCCAGCGCACAAACAGTAAAGAGAAAACGCAACACAAGAAAAATCTTACACTAATTTCAGAAAAATAAATTTTCATAAATTATTTGACACCAATGTAACAAAAATCCAATCAGTAGAACCAGATTTATGCCATTTTAAAGATATATTTATTTGAGAATTTTATATAGTACTAACTAGATACAAAGGTATCAGAGAGCTTAACAAAAGTAAATGTTCACATTAAAGATAACAAGTATATATAGAGCATCTGAGTCAGAACACTCCACAACAGAAAGTGTTCACAACATAGGTAACAGGCACAATCCATGACAAAAACACATCCAGCCAAGAGGCACACTGGAGAAGCAGGTGGCACAGTGGACAACAACATGTACATAGATTTCCCCGACAAGGGCTCAAATCTCAACAGCCAAAACCTTTACCCATATTGTCGCTTATTTATTTATATTATACCCAAATGTAAAAGGGTCCCCGGGAAATCACTCACCAGCAGCATCTGCAGCCAGGCACAAAAGACCATGGCAAAAATCCACAACACGCTGTGGCACTTGCCACATGACCTGCGGCACATTCCAGGGTAATATAGGCCCTAAAAGCAAATAGTGCCACTAATGGCTATCTGGTCCTACGAGATTAGGTGAAAGTCACAAGTTGAAGCCAACCATTACAGAGCAGGGACCAGATACAGGTTTCAGGTGAGTCTAGCTGAAAGAATTACCTTTAAAAGCCGATCGTGAAGAGTCCAGTTTATAGTGGAGGAGGCCACAACTGTCAAGTATTCTGGGGTATCCATTTGAAGATCTTGCAGAGCATGCTGAGTATATGGAAGCAGGAAGAGCTGATTGTGTTGTCCTTTGCTGTCATGCTAAGTTTGTTATTGAGGATGATTCCCAGGTTTCTAGCGTGGTTGGTTGGTGTGGATGTGGGTCCGAGATGTGGTGACCACCAGGGGGAGTACCACAGGGAGGTCTTGCTAACGAAGATCAACACTTCCATTTTGTTGGTGTTGAGTTTCATACATTTGGCTTTCTTCCAGTCTGCCACATTAATCATGCAATCAGGGAAGTTGATCCTATTGGTGGTGGACTTGTTGGACAAAGATAGATTGAGTTGGGTGCAATTGGCATAAGAGATGATGGAGATACTTTGTGGGACACCCCCGCGCCGCACGGCCACCAGCTGCTGCGTGTGCCCCTCTGCCCCGTTGTGCCTGACTGCCGAGCCGCCGGCCGCCTTGCGTCTCCCTGTGCGCTCGGCTCCAGCTGCTCTGCCGTAATCTGTGCTTGTTTTCTTTTCCCCCGTAAGTTTTGCCTGTTTTTGCCGTAATTTGTGCTTGTTTTCTTTTTCCCCGTAAGTTTTGCCTGTTTTGCCGGAATTTGTGCTTGTTTTCTTTTTCCCCGTAATTTGTGCCTGTTTTCTGTGACATTGTATTTTCTGTGCTAACGTCTACCCTTTTCCCGCCGCCCTCGCCGCTCTCCCTCCCCGCTTCCCGCCACCGCCAGTTACCCCGCCCCTTTCTCTTTTGTTCCCTCCCCGCTCCCGCCTCCCAGCTGCTCCGCCCACCCGCGCACTTGGCCTTATATGGCGACCGTGCGACGCAGGTGAGTGTGACCCACTTGTGGGACACCCCCGCGCCGCACGGCCACCAGCTGCTGCGTGTGCCCCTCTGCCCCGTTGTGCCTGACTGCCGAGCCGCCGGCCGCCTTGCGTCTCCCTGTGCGCTCGGCTCCAGCTGCTCTGCCGTAATCTGTGCTTGTTTTCTTTTCCCCCGTAAGTTTTGCCTGTTTTTGCCGTAATTTGTGCTTGTTTTCTTTTTCCCCGTAAGTTTTGCCTGTTTTGCCGGAATTTGTGCTTGTTTTCTTTTTCCCCGTAATTTGTGCCTGTTTTCTGTGACATTGTATTTTCTGTGCTAACGTCTACCCTTTTCCCGCCGCCCTCGCCGCTCTCCCTCCCCGCTTCCCGCCACCGCCAGTTACCCCGCCCCTTTCTCTTTTGTTCCCTCCCCGCTCCCGCCTCCCAGCTGCTCCGCCCACCCGCGCACTTGGCCTTATATGGCGACCGTGCGACGCAGGTGAGTGTGACCCACTTGTGGGACACCCCCGCGCCGCACGGCCACCAGCTGCTGCGTGTGCCCCTCTGCCCCGTTGTGCCTGACTGCCGAGCCGCCGGCCGCCTTGCGTCTCCCTGTGCGCTCGGCTCCAGCTGCTCTGCCGTAATCTGTGCTTGTTTTCTTTTCCCCCGTAAGTTTTGCCTGTTTTTGCCGTAATTTGTGCTTGTTTTCTTTTTCCCCGTAAGTTTTGCCTGTTTTGCCGGAATTTGTGCTTGTTTTCTTTTTCCCCGTAATTTGTGCCTGTTTTCTGTGACATTGTATTTTCTGTGCTAACGTCTACCCTTTTCCCGCCGCCCTCGCCGCTCTCCCTCCCCGCTTCCCGCCACCGCCAGTTACCCCGCCCCTTTCTCTTTTGTTCCCTCCCCGCTCCCGCCTCCCAGCTGCTCCGCCCACCCGCGCACTTGGCCTTATATGGCGACCGTGCGACGCAGGTGAGTGTGACCCACTTGTGGGACACCCCCGCGCCGCACGGCCACCAGCTGCTGCGTGTGCCCCTCTGCCCCGTTGTGCCTGACTGCCGAGCCGCCGGCCGCCTTGCGTCTCCCTGTGCGCTCGGCTCCAGCTGCTCTGCCGTAATCTGTGCTTGTTTTCTTTTCCCCCGTAAGTTTTGCCTGTTTTTGCCGTAATTTGTGCTTGTTTTCTTTTTCCCCGTAAGTTTTGCCTGTTTTGCCGGAATTTGTGCTTGTTTTCTTTTTCCCCGTAATTTGTGCCTGTTTTCTGTGACATTGTATTTTCTGTGCTAACGTCTACCCTTTTCCCGCCGCCCTCGCCGCTCTCCCTCCCCGCTTCCCGCCACCGCCAGTTACCCCGCCCCTTTCTCTTTTGTTCCCTCCCCGCTCCCGCCTCCCAGCTGCTCCGCCCACCCGCGCACTTCGCCTTATATGGCGACCGTGCGACGCAGGTGAGTGTGACCCACTTGTGGGACACCCCCGCGCCGCACGGCCACCAGCTGCTGCGTGTGCCCCTCTGCCCCGTTGTGCCTGACTGCCGAGCCGCCGGCCGCCTTGCGTCTCCCTGTGCGCTCGGCTCCAGCTGCTCTGCCGTAATCTGTGCTTGTTTTCTTTTCCCCCGTAAGTTTTGCCTGTTTTTGCCGTAATTTGTGCTTGTTTTCTTTTTCCCCGTAAGTTTTGCCTGTTTTGCCGGAATTTGTGCTTGTTTTCTTTTTCCCCGTAATTTGTGCCTGTTTTCTGTGACATTGTATTTTCTGTGCTAACGTCTACCCTTTTCCCGCCGCCCTCGCCGCTCTCCCTCCCCGCTTCCCGCCACCGCCAGTTACCCCGCCCCTTTCTCTTTTGTTCCCTCCCCGCTCCCGCCTCCCAGCTGCTCCGCCCACCCGCGCACTTCGCCTTATATGGCGACCGTGCGAACGCGCAGCGGTCACGCGCAGCGGGTGCGCCGATTGTGCGCCGAAGGCGCGCCAAAGGTAAGCCCGTCTGCGCCCGTCCGCGACCGGATCGCGGCCAGCGCCAGGACCCCTGGTCCCCACCGACGGAAGCCGACCCGACGAACCTACAACGCCGCGGACCTCCTCGCACTCAACGCCGGCCGCACCCCAGGATGTCACCAAGCCGCCCCGAAGCACACCCACGGACCCTTCAGCTGCCACGCCTGCAGGTTCACCTGCATCCGGACCTGCCCTGCACCAGCACTCGCCAAGCCGAACATCAGCAGCAACCACCTCAAGTGCTTCCTGCTCAACACCCGCTCCGTCCACAGACACGCCGTAGAACTCTGGAACCTCCTCGACACCACCGCCCCTGACGTTGCCTTCCTCACCGAGACCTGGATGAACGCCTCCTCAGCCCCAGACATCGCCATCGCCATCCCGGAGGGCTACAAGATCATCCGGAGGGACCGCACCGCCAACCTGACGGGAGGAGGCATTGCCATCATCCACAGAGACACCATCCGCATCACGACCAACACCGACGACACCCTAACCACCGCTGAACACCTGCATTTCCAGATCCACACCGACCCGAAGACCACCCTCAGAGGCACCCTGATCTACCGACCCCCGGGACCACGCACACGATTCAGCGAGGACATCACCGACTTCGTCAGCCCGCATGCCCTCCCCTCCGCCGACTACATCCTCCTGGGGGACCTCAACTTCCACCTGGAGAACAACAGCGACCGCAACACCATCAGCCTGCTCGACAACCTCGCCAACCTCGGACTCAAGCAACTGGTGACCTCCCCCACCCACCTCGCCGGACACACACTCGACGCAGTCTTCTCATCCAGCAAAGACGTCACCTTCAGCCACGCAACAGGACTCCACTGGACGGACCACAGCTGCGTCCACTTCACCTTCAAAAGAACGACGATCCACCACCACCAGCAACAGGCTGCCCGAAGAAGCTGGAACAAGATCACAGCCGACCAGCTCACCGCTTCCCTGAGCCAGCACCCTCCCGCCAGCTCAGCGAACCCCAGCCAGGCCGCTGACAACCTCACGATGTGGATCAACAACTGCGCAGACGAACTCGCCCCTCTGAGAACCCCACCCAGCGGACCCTGCAGCAGAAAAACACCATGGTTCACCGACGAACTCAAGAGCTCCAAGAAGAACTGTCGAGCCCTCGAGAAAGTCTGGAGAAGGGAACCAACCACGGACAACATGACCACCCTCAAGCACGCCACCCGGAAACACCACCAACTGATCCGCGCCACCAAGAAAAATACTTACAAGGACCGGCTGGACAACAACGCACACAACTGCAAGGAACTCTTCAACATCGTGAAAGAGCTCTCCAACCCTAACGCCGCAAACAACGACATCACCCCGTCGCAAGACCTCTGCAACTCCCTCGCGTCCTACTTCCACAACAAGATCGCGGACATACACAACAGCTTCAGCAACCAACCAACGGAAGCCACAACCGCAACAACGCCACCCACCACCACCCTCCGCACCTGGACTCCGATCAGCACCGAAGACACCATCCGCACAATGAACTCCATCCACTCCGGATCTCCGACCGACCCCTGCCCTCACCACGTCTTCAACAAGGCCGACGCTGTCATCGCACCCCACCTGCGGGACATCATCAACACCTCCTTCAGCACCGCCACCTTCCCGGAGAGCTGGAAGCACGCCGAACTCAGCGCCCTTCTCAAGAAACCCACAGCAGACCCCACCGACCTCAAGAACTACCGTCCCATCTCGCTCCTCCCGTTCCCGGCCAAAGTCATCGAGAAGACCGTCAACAAACAACTGGCCGCCTTCCTCGAGACGAATGGATCCCTCGACCCCTCACAGTCTGGCTTCCGAGCGAACCACAGCACCGAGACCGCCCTCATCGCCGCCACCGATGACCTTCGGACTCTGATGGACAACGGGGAAACAGCGGCCCTCATCCTCCTGGACCTCTCCGCGGCTTTCGACACTGTCTGCCACCGCACCCTAGTACAGCGCCTCGGCAACATCGGAATCCAGGACAAGGCACTGGAATGGATCACCTCCTTCCTCGACGGAAGAACGCAGAGAGTCCGTCTACCACCGTACAAGTCAGAGGCCACCGAAGTCATCTGCGGCGTACCCCAGGGATCCTCGCTGAGCCCAACCCTCTTCAACGTCTACATGAGCCCCCTCGCGACCATCGCACGCCAACACAACCTGAACATCATCTCCTACGCCGATGACACCCAGCTGATCCTCTCCCTGACCAACGACCCCGACGCCGCCAGAGCCAACCTGCACGAAGGGATGAGAGAGGTAGCCGAATGGATGACGACCAGCCGCCTGAAACTGAACGCAGACAAGACGGAGGTCCTCATCCTGGGCTCCTCGCCCTCCGCCTGGGACGACTCCTGGTGGCCCCCCGCCCTGGGCACCGCACCCATACCGACGGACCACGCACGCAACCTGGGCTTCATCCTGGACTCCTCCCTCTCCATGACCAGACAAGTCAACGCCGTCTCCTCGTCATGCTTCAACATCCTGCGCATGCTACGGAAGATCTTCCGGTGGATCCCCACCGAGACCAGGAAGACTGTCACCCAGGCCCTCGTCACTAGCCGACTGGACTACGGCAACGCCCTCTACGCCGGAACCACCGCCAAGCTCCAGAAGAGACTCCAGCGGATCCAGAACGCCTCAGCCAGACTCATCCTCGACATCCCACGAAACAGCCACATCTCCGGACACCTGAGAGACCTGCACTGGCTCCCGGTCAACAAGAGGATCACCTTCCGCCTCCTCACCCACGCGCACAAAGCCCTACACGACCAAGGCCCGAGCTACCTCAACAACAGGATCAACTTCTACACTCCCACGCGCCTCCTCAGATCAACCAGCCACGCCCTCGCCGCCGTCCCCCGCATCCGAAGAGCGACAACAGGAGGAAGGTCCTTCTCCCACCTGGCTGCCAAGACCTGGAACTCACTCCCGTCCGACCTGCGCCTGACCCAAGACCACCTCTCCTTCAGGAAGAAGCTCAAGACCTGGCTGTTCGAGCAGTAACGGCACCCCCCCCCTCCCAGCGCCTTGAGACCCTACGGGTGAGTAGTGCGCTATACAAATGACTTGATTGATTGATTGATTGATTATTTGCTCTTATGATGTTCATGAGGGGAGTAATTTAAATGTTAAACATGGTTGGGCTGAGTGTTGAACCCTGGGGGACTCCGCAGATCAGGCATTGAGTTCTGACTTGTAGGGTGGAAGTCTGTCTCACTGTGTTCTTCCAGTGATGAAAGAGTATATTCAGTTGAGGGTTGGTCAAAAGCAGTGGAGTGGTCGAGTAGGATGAGGAAAGTGAAGAGGTCGAATAGGATGAGGTCAGCTTTTTCACCACAGTGTAGAGTTTTTCAATGACCATGATGAAGTTGCTCCGACAGCCTGATTGGGTGCAGTCAAGTATGTTCTGGAGTTCCAGGTGGTTTGTTAGTTGTTTTTTGATTGCCTTCTCCATCTATTTGGCTGGGTACAGGAGCAGGGTGATGAGTCGGAAGCTGCTCATTGCAGCCCTCAGAGAAGGTGTCTGATTTGATGAGGAGTTGATAATGTGGATGACGACTTTACAGATCTGTGGTCCTCCAATGTTATAGAGGTGAAGGTAGCAGGGGTCCGTTGGGGTCCCTAAGTGGGCTGTTTTCATGATTGATGCTGTGTATTCCTCAGTGATTGATTTCCAAATAGGTGTGTATCTTGGTTGGTGTTGGGCAGGTTGGTGATACGATCCTAAAGGTTAGGTTGTTGGTCAGAGTTGTTATAGATCCTATTGATGTTGCTGCAGAAGAAGCTGGGTAGGTTGTTGCGGAGTTCCCATGATTGTGTGACATTGTTGGCTGTGGCCTCTGTGGTGGTGAAGTCCTTAATGATTAAGAGGATCTCTTTGCAGCTGTTGGAGCTTGCCTCTAAAGTTTTGGTTAAGGCTTTTCCCTTGGTGTCTCTCAAGAGATAGTGGTAGTACCAGAGTTCATCCTTGTAGGTGGTTCTGGCGTTGTCGTCAGGGTTGGATCTCAAATTTCTTTCCAGCAGTGGCATTAGGATTGTCGGAGGTAATTTGTTTAAACAGTTATAATGTTTGTTGGTTTTGCTTTGTCTGTGAAGTTTGATGGGTGTGAATGAGTCTGCACAGTCCTTGATCCATTGGTTGAAGTTAGTGATGTTCTTGTCTAGGTTTTCAGTGGTGTTGGGTTGCCCCATTTCAAGGGATTTGCTTCAGTTTGCTTCTGTTATTATGTTCCAGTTCCAGCTGGGTCGATTGATGCTGATGGGTGCTTTGGTTTGTGGTGTAGAGATGTAGAAGTGTATGATGAAGTGGTTGTGAGTGGTGAGACTGTGTAGTATTCTATTTTGTTGTCAGTGGAGGAGCTTGAACCCAGAATATGTGCTACCATGTGTGTTGCATCTGTGATGAGCTGGGAGTGTCGATGTTGTTCAGTCTCTCAAGGAGGTTTGTGGAGCAGGCATTTGTGGGGTCATCAAGGTGAAAGTTGAAGTCGCCAAGTAGTATAAAGTCCTTGGAGTTAATGGTGAAGGGAGAAATGAAATTTGTGATGAGGTTGCTGAAATTGGTTCCTGGTCCGGGTGGTCTGTATATTAGGGTTTCTTTCAGGGCCTATGATGCATTTGATGGTGTCTTTGTAAATAATTGTGCGTCCTCCTCCTGGTTTGTGACACAGTCTTGGTGTACGATTTGGTTGTGCGGCTGGGATGGCCATAGCAATGTCAGAATTCAATGTTGGGTTCAGCCAGGTTGCCGTGAGGAAGAGGAGATCTGGCATGCTGTTGCAGAGGAGATCCCTGATTTCTGAGGAATGCTGCTGAACAAGCAAGTGTTGAGGAGCATTTATGTGAGAATTTGCAGAGATTTTGGTGTGATGTGTTGTATGGTGATAGTCTGAATGGGAGGTGGGGGTGCATGTGTATGGAGGGCATGTGCAGGTGTGTCATTGCAAGTAAAGCAACAATGGATGTAGAGAAAGGCCTTAAGGTGGAGTATAGTGCAGTGTAGCAGCAGCAGGTGGTTTGACATCCAGGATCGAGTGAACAGGGGGTAGCTGCTGTTAGTGGAGGGGTTATTGGATCAGAGGATGTGATTTTGGGCGCTGTCCAGGTGTGGAAGGGTGCTGAGGACCTTGCCTTTGGTGTGCCCTTAAGTAGGCCCTAGAAGAAGGGACAAGCAGGAGGTTGGTAGTAAGCATGGGCGTAAAATCCGTTCCACTCGCGGATTTTGCAGATTTTCGGCAAATTCGCAATCCGCGAACTCTCGCGAACTTGCCGAAAATTCGTAAAATCCGTGCAAAGCGGATTTTTTGCTTGGTCGCACTTGCCAACTAGAATACTATACAATTTCGCGGGAGTAAACACTTGCGAACACGTAGATGCGGCGGGCAGCGACAATCTCGCAATTGCAAGATTGCAAAATTCGCAATTTGGCACAAGAAATCCACCAGCAGGCAGCATAAACCTTGAAAATTATGATTTTATCAGAATAACTCCTCAGGTTGACATTTGCCTGCACTTTTTCTTTGCAATGAGTCCATTTTGGGGGGGGGGGGGTGGGAGGTCACAGTCTCCAACTTTCTGTTCCTGTCCAGCAGGCTCCTCCCAGTGCTTTCTTCATGTGCTGGTCACTTTGATTTGGATCTTGACCTGGAAGGGTTACTTTTTGTGGATGCTGCTGGATATTTGGATTTTTGCAAAACTGAAAGCACTCAGCAGGTGCAAAAGTTCAATCTTATCATTAGTAACCTTTCCCTGTAGTGCTTCCTGAGGGGCCCCTTCAGAGTTCATTTGCCTACTTGCAACTATTCTATGACCCTGCTCTGACCCTCACAGCAGGCTCAGAGAATAGCTACAAGTATACAACAAAGGTCCTGTTAAAAAAATTACACTGCAACAGAACGCAATTACAGACAAAACTGAAAGCACTCAGCAGGTGCAAAAGTTCAATCTTATCATTAGTAACCATTCCCTGTAGTGCTTCCTGAGGGGCCCCTTCAGAGTTCAGTTGCCTACTTGCAACTATTCTATGACCCTGCTCTGACCCTCACAGCAGGCTCAGAGAATAGCTACAAGTAGGCCACAAAGGTCATGTGAAAAAAATTGCACTGCAACAGAAAGCAAATTACAGATAAGGAAGCAGGTGCCAGCCAGACTGGAAGTTTAAATTCAGTGACACATTAATCAACCCCAAATTAATTCATGTCAGTTGAAGCAGGGCAGGTGTGCTTGCTTTTTTTCACCCCCATAATCTACAGTGATAAACCAACCAGAGGGTGGCAGTGATGTACCAGAGGGTGGCATGGGTGTACCAGAGGGTGGCAGTGGTGAAACAGAGGGTGCTGTGAACCTGTGATGATGAACCAGACGTAGAAACAACATAGTCGCGGCCGTTGCGAGCCGACAAGTAAGTTCGCAATTGCGAACTGGTACACAACCCTCGCGAACTGGCAGAAACCCTTGCGAACACAAAAAAAACAAAAATTCGCGAGAGTTCGCAGATTTTGCGGATTGCGAATCCGTAAATACGCAAGTTCGCGGATTGCCAATTCGCAAAATCCACCCATGCTTAGTTGGTAGGGAGGGCTAGTATGAGTGGAAGGAAGACTAGGAGGAAGAATGAGGATGTGGGAAGCAGGCTAGGAGTGGGGGAAGTAGGAGAGGAAAAAGCACAGGTGTTTGGGGGCTGAGTGGCCTTGCATGGGCAAGCTGGTGAGAAAAAGAGAGAAGCAGTACAAAACAAAAGGTGGCTGAAAGCCAAAAATCAAAGAAAGGCACTCATGGGGGTAAAGGTCAATAGAGAGGCACATGAGTAGGGGTGTCGTGTAGTTCCTATAGTACCCATGCAGGACCTGCGCAATTGGATAAAATAAACTGTAGGATTGGTGGCAGACTAACTCTGGGCAACCCCCCCACTGTGTATGTTGGCCTGTTTGCATTAGCTAGCTCACAGTGCCACTATGATCTCCTCTTATTGGGGAGAGAATAGTTTCTGGCAACCTTAGACCATGACAACCCTGACCCCCCAGGATCGTGGAAACAATGTACTACCTTTCTCTCAGTCACTCGTGCTCACTTTCAGAGAGCTACACAGAAGAAACAGTCAGGCGTGTTTACAATAATTATTTATTGAAAAGTTGTTCTTCTAGTGTATAATATGGTAACTAGACATAATATCGAAAAAAAATATAGAATGGCCATAATATCGAAGTAAAAAAATAGAATGGACAAAATATTGAATGGACCCAATATAGTGGTTAAAAATATCGAATTGAAGGTAAGTAATATAATATCGCTTGTCAAAATATAGAAGTCGAAATAATCGAAGTATATAATATAGGCATTAAAATATATCGAATTTTTAATAATATCGAATTTTTCTAAGTGTTTTGTATGTTAGTATATGTGTGAAAAGTGTATATTATTTTTGGAATGTATGTTTAATTTATTTTTAGTAATGAATTTTATGTTATTTAATTTTTGCGTAATTTAATTCTGTAGCGGGTTGTGGGTTTATTAGGGGAATAGTGTGGGAAGTAATTTAATTATATTAAATTAAATATTAATTTTTAGCAATTATTAATTATTTTTAATTTAATTTCGCTTTTTAGTTCTGTAGCAGGTTGTGGGTTTTTAGGGGAATAGGGTGGGAAGTAATTAAATTGTAATTAATTAAATATTTTTATTAATTTATTGGTATTCATTTTGAATTTATTGTTAATTAATTATTTTTAATTGGTGATTCATTTTTATTAATTGGTAATTAATTTGTATTAATTGATTAATTGATAATTATGTTAACTTTCCTATTTTATTTTCCGTAGCGGGTTGTGGCTTTATAGGGGAATAGGGTGGGAAGTAATTTAATTGTAATTATTTGCATATTAAAAATACTTTTTGTGTATTGTTAATTAATTTACTGTCAATTATTAATTGTTATTCATTTTTATTATTAATTAGTTTTGTTATTGAAAATTAATTAGTTGTTAATTATGAATATGTAATTAATTTTTAATAACTAATATTTATTTTCATTTCTAAATAATTATTGATTACATAATATTACATTGGTAATTCATTTTAATTAATGTTTTATAGGTATTCATTTTAATTTTTTTTATTAATATATTAAATAATTACTTTCCCTACTGTTAAACTCACTGGAGTGGGAATAGTAATTCTTACCCCCACACTATCCAACGCTTTCCCTACTGTTGCACTCTCTGGAGTGGGAATAGTAATTTTTATCCCTACGCTGTCCGATATTTTCCCTACTGTTGCACTCTTTCTAGTGGGAAAAGTAATTTTTACCCCTACTCTATCCAACACTTTCCTTACTGTTGCACTCCCTGGAGTGGGAATAGTAATTTGTTCCCCTACTCTATCCAACACTTTCCTTACTGTTGCACTCCCTGGTGTGGGAATAGTAATTTTTACCCTCCCGCTATCCAACGCTTTCCCTACTGTTGCACTCTCTGGAGTGGGAATAGTAATTTTTACCCTCCCGCTATCCAACACTTTCCGTACTGTTGCACTCTCTGCAGTGGGAATAGTATTTTTAACCCCTACACTATCCAACGCTTTCCCTACTGTTGCACTCTCTGAAGTGGGAAAAGTAATTTTTACCCCAACGCTATCCAACGCTTTCCCTACTGTTGTACTCTCTGGACTGGGAATAGTAATTTTTACCCTCCCGCTATCCAATGCTTTCCCTACTGTAAATGTAAATGTGTTTGTATTTATATAGCGCACTTCTACCCAGAGGTCTCGTAGCGCTGTATTCATACCGCTGTGGAACCCATCCTGGCTTTCCTGTGAAATGTCCACTCCTGGGCACCCCCAAGGTGAAGCCAGGCATCCAAACGCTGCTGGGGCCGTTGTGGAGATTAAGCAAGCTATTGCCCAGAGTCACAGAGTGGGACCCATGATTAGACTAGGCACAGAGCCGAGAATTAACAGGTTCAGGGAAATTGAGTCCAAGAACCACCGAGGCGGGGATTGAACCCTGGTCCCGGGTCAGACCTCTGCATCAGGGTTTGCCGCTCCAACCATTGAGCCACGCTTCTCCACTACTGTTGCACTCACTGGAGTGGGAATAGTAATTTTTACCCCTACGCTATCCAACGCTTTCCCTACTGTTGCACTCTCTGGAGTGGGAATAGTAATTTTTACCCCTACGTTATCCAACGCTTTCCCTACTGTTGCACTCTCTGGAGTGGGAATAGTAATTTTTACCCTCCCGCTATCCAACACTTTCCCTACTGTTGCACGCACTGGAGTGGTAATAAGAAATGTTACCCTCCCGCTATCCTACGGTAAACATATTGTATCTTTTTTGTTCAATTCAATTCAATTTCAATCTTTATTTCGTTGCATTGCAACATAAAAGATAACAATAAAATATACAGTTCATAATATACTATACAACAATGTAACATTCATTCTAAGGGCTCCCTTCTACATTTCATCAATTTTAGCACGTTAGCTAGTATTTCATTGATAAAGCACATGATTTATACTCAGTTTGACACAGTATCAGATAAATATTAAAATGTTTTAAAAAAGTAGAAAAGTTAAAAAAACATTAAACATTAGATTGAATCTATAACCAGGATTAAAATACAATGCATTGGCTTTGTTCATGGTTCCGGGGAGTCTAAGTAACATTTTTCTTAATCTAGAAGGAAAGGGATAGTTTCTTTCTAACAAAGTAAGTGGACAATAGAAATTTGCTAATGCCGAACACGATAACTTGACTGGTGTCCGTACTTAGGATTCTGCCAGCTTCCCTATGGGAAATAGAGCCAATATTACGGCACAAGGGGACTATCCACTTTTTCCTAGCTTTATCATAACTAGGACAAAAAAACAATATGTGGAAAATGTCCTCCCTTTGGTTATTGGTGCACAGAGTACAATATTCTTTATCGGTCTTCCCCCATCTTTTCTCAGTTACTTTTATCCTCAACGTTCCATACCTGAATTTTAGATATAAAGATTTTGCCAGTGGAGGTTGAATTTCATCTAGAAATTGTTCGAATAGAGCCTCGTTTTTTGCCATAAGAAATTTTTCAGTAAGGGGGCCATGGGTTCTTGAGTACACAGATTCATAATTCACATATGACCAGAAGCTTAGTTTTACAATTTTTTTGGAATTTAGGTTTAGAGATTCAGGCTTGTTCCAAAAGTGTAATAATCCGAGCTTGGTAAGCCAGTTTTTTACATGCTTGAACCAGAAAATCTTATTATCTCTATCCAGCTCTAATACTTCCTTCAGCCCGTTTCTATAGTCAGATAATTCCAAGGTTGTCCATAATCTGACCCACATCAGCAATGGTCTCAGTACAGCTTGCTGATCAGTGTGTTTAATATTAAGGTCTAAGAATAGGGGTATCAGGGGAGTGTTGTTTGCGACTTTTAATAAACCCCTGACAAATTTGTTTTCCAGTATTTCAAAAGATTTTTTACATACTGGCCCCCAAATTTCTGCCCCATACAAGGAGGCAGATTGAACCTTGTATCTAAAGAGCTCTATCGCGGGAGTAACTGCTTTATTCACACTTTTATTATATCTCTGTGTTATTGGGAAGCAATTTTGTTTAAACACCAGTTTAGATTTTTCCAATTGTGGGCCCCATCCCATTGCAGAATCCATCAAGACCCCCAGGTAGGTAAAACTGTGCTCGTAATGTAATCTTTGCCCATTTAACATTAGGTTCTTTTTAAAAGTTTTATGCGGGTTCAGTGCCATATATTTAGTTTTTTTTATATTAATTTCTAATCCTTTATTGATACAGTACTGTTGGAACCTGTCTAATAGGATCTGTAGTCCACGTGGCGTTTGTGATATTAGGATTGTATCATCCGCGAAGAGGAGGGACGCAACTCGTTCCCCTCCCAGTCGAGGAGAGTCATTATTGCAATTTTCCATGTAGGTTGCGATATCATTTACATAGAGGGAGAATAGAGTAGGGGCCAGGACACAGCCCTGTCGCACTCCCCTTCTTATCGGAATCGGGTCTGTGAGTTCCCCATTTGGGCCCCATCTGACCTTGGCGTAATTCTCCCGATGCAATCCTATTACAAGTTTTAATAAATCGCCAGGCAGCCCTTGCCTATTCAGGGTTTCCCAAAGTAGATCTCGTGGAATGAGATCAAATGCTGCTCGCAGGTCAACAAAGGTCACATACAAGTGACCTTTGCGGATGATGACATACTTCCAATACAAGCAGCATAATCTGAGTACTTGATCAATTGTACTTGTTTTGCTTCGGAATCCCGCCTGATATTTGGATAAAATTGACTCCTCCTCCAACCATGAATTTATTCTATTTAGAATGTGCCTAGCATATATTTTTTGCGTGATATCTAAAAGACTAATGGGGCGGTAGTTTGCTGGATCACCACGATCCCCTTTTTTAAAAATGGTGATGATTTCTGCGCCATTCCAAGTATCTGGAATGTGCTCACTAGCCGTAACTATGTTAAATAAATGATTTAAATAGGGTGCCCAGACATCAATATTGTACAAATACAGGTCACCGGGGATTCTATCAAGCCCTGGCGCCTTCCCTTTCTTAATTGAGATAATTGCTGCCTCTGTTTCTTTTAAAGTAAACACTACCTGGTGAGTGTTAACTGATGGTGTAAGCGGGGGTACATCATTTGCTGCCTCGGTCGAGGTTTTGGCCGCATACAATGACGAAAAGTGCTTGACCCAAGTGTCTTCATCTAAGTAGACCTCCCTGGAACCTTTCTCTCGTTTATTTTCCTTAGCTGCCAGTTCCCAGAATTGTTTCTGGTCCTTGTTTTTGGCGGCTGTTAACATATTGAGCCACAATTCCTCATCCCATGAGGATTTAGCTCTTAATATTATTTTGTTATAAGCCTTTCTTTTCTCTCTAACTATTGACGGACTTTCCCCTTTAACAGCGTTAATCAGTGCAGTTTTGGCAAGGCGGCATTCCTTGTTATACCAAGGTTTGCCTACAAATTTTGCACTAGTCCTACCTGCACCTTTTTTAGGTTTTTTAGTAAGAATTTCTAATAATTGGCTAAAAAGGGATTTATGTAAGTCGAAAAATTCTTTAGGAGTGCAGCTGAGGGGGCAATATCGGTCCAGGGTATCTGCAAAAATGCAATAAATATTAGCTAGCAAATCCTCTTTTTCTAAGACAAATTCCCATTTAACCGCCCTGCGATTGTTACTAAGAACAATATTATCGGCAATGGTTGAGGTTGCTATACTATGACCTCCCTCCATGTTGTCAAGCTCCATAACCATGCTTAATAGAAAACTCATTTCTAGGGGGTAGTGGTCACTTTCGTATCTTTCTTTGACCTTTAGGTCCACTGTAAAAGGCCAGAGATCAAGGGAGACAATAACATAGTCTATTTTACTCCCATAATTGCCTCTCTTAAATGTAGGGGCTTTAGGGCTGTCTGAAGGCATACGGCAATTACATGCTCTCAGACCATGTGAGGTCAGGAACCGTGTGATTTGTAGCGCCAATGCTGTACCGGCAACCATACGATTCTCATTCAGAGCAGGTATTGCATTGGCGTTATCCTCCTCCTCAAACAATATAGCTATCCCTGAGATTGGTTCAAAGTTGCAGTTCAAGTCTCCACATAGAATAACACCTGGCTCTGTTTTTAGTGAATCTATGAGCGACTCCAACTTCCCTATACACATAGATTCCTTGTGGGAAGATTGGGGACTGTTGTAAACATTAAATAAATAGAACGCCCTATTATCCACTGTTGTTATTTCTAGACAAAGAATGTCTAAGGAGTCGGTGTTGATCATTTTGATAGCTAATTTAATGGAAACATTGACCCATACTAAGAGGCCTCCAGATGCACGACCTCTCAAGGAAGGGACAGCCTCTATTTGGTAGGTTTTATAGCCAACCCTGTGCAGTTGTACTGTAGCCCAAGTTTCCTGCAACACACAGATGTCAAATGTGTTTATGTATGCGTTCCAGTCGGGATCATTCAATTTTGCACGCACCCCCGCAGTGTTCCATGAGACGAGTGAAAATAGGGAAGATCCCTCATTCGTATCATGGGGCATGGCAGGTACAGCTGCTATTTGGCTCCTAATCACTTCATCTGGACCTATAACAACTAGGCATGTATCCTCCCTAGGTCTACTATCACCTTCTTTCCAGTGGTTATGTCCCAAAGTACATGACACATTTTCTATCCCCCCAGCATCACTGCTTTGGCTCGGGACAAGTGGTAACAAGAATAAGCCCTCATTTATCCCAGGAGACGCCACAGGAGATGCAACAGACAGTCTATTTTTAATTGTTTCATCACAAATAACGGCAGTGTATGGGCCTGGCTTCAAACAACTTAATCCATTTTCCACAATACACTCCCGAATACATGTAGCATTTTCAGTACCCCTATTATCTTCCATGCTCTTTGAACATCAATCGCACTCTTCCAAACCACTGAATACCTCAAACCTATTTGTTAGTTCCAAGGGAGTAAATGGGATGAGATTAGACATGTTACCATTCCCTCTTTGGTTGTGGCTATTTGGTACAGTGTTCCACCCGTGAATTAGAGGGGGTGGAGCAAGGTGGTGCAAGTAAGCAGGATTCCTAGCTGCTTCCATATTCGAAAATTGTGTATTAAAAGGATTGAAGCTAGTTGCATATTGAGGGGGGAATACAATTGATCTTGGATAAAAATAAGTTAATGGGCGTGGCACTATACAGTTATTTTCGTTGCCGTAAGGCCAACTCAAAATATATTGGACCGCCTTCATATCCCTGAAATTTACAACTACAATGTCACCCCCTATATCTTTTGTTCTGCCACCCAGCCAAGACAGACGGCGCACATGAACTATTTCACCATTTACATAGTTGGCTTTAGGTCTATACAATGACAACCAGTGCATGATCTTGTTCTTTAACTGAAGGTAACCTTCCCGCTTTCCACTTGTCAACTCAGGAACCCCGGTAAGCACCACTACATATGGTAGTGCCTCAGGTGGGAGTTCTATAGGTGGTGTCCTTCCCTGACCCCCTCTTACGTGACCAACCTCTTTCTCTTCAACTCTAGGCAGACTGTTTGGGAATGTAGTTGTTTCCCTAGGTTGGATGTTGACTAGGGTGTCCGTAGAATTTGATATTATGGTAGATCTACTTTTAGTAGATTGTATTTGTTTTGGGTCAGTGTTTTTGGACGATTTGCTAACAGAATGAGCACCTATTGTTGGATGGCTAGGGCCAGCTACATTAGCCACTACTATGTTGCTATCAGTAGTAGAGTTAATAGTTTTTGCAGCTGCTCGTTCAATAGAAGTAGTACACATTGTATGTGGAACTTTTTGGGACTGTATTGCGTTCTGGGGTCTAGATGGCCTTTCCAATTGCCCAAGAGCTACCAGGTCCAACTCTATCCTCCCCAGCCTTGATTCCACTCCCTTTAGTCTGTCAGATAAAGCTAACATATAAGTACGCACAATCATTTCAATATTGTCCAGTAGATTCTTCGGGAAGATTGTCTGCGGACCTTCTTCTATTGGAGAATGGATAATGTCAGGCAATGTGGTTAATGGGGAAGGAGGTGTTGTAGGTTTTGACGGAGTTATGGCAATTGCCATTGTTTGCTTATTGGCTGGTTTTCCCAGGGTCATGGTAGAGTCAAGGCTGGTCTTCTTACCAAAATCCGAGTAGCTAACCTTGGGCTTACTTGTGTTCATTTTTGTCCGTCTCTTTTTCGGAGGTGGGGGCCCATATACTTTGTTAGCCAATGTCTTCTGAAGTTTCCCACTTACTACCTTTCCCGGCCTGATTGTAGGTGAAATCAAAATTGCAGCGGGATTAGGTGTGCTAGGGAGATCTAGACCCTCATTTTGTGACTCGGCCAAGGATTGCGTTGGTGAAATGGCAGGTGCTAGACATTCCTTGAGCAATAGGGGCACACTAGCAGTTGGAGAAACATTATCAGTAGGTATATTATTTGTGTCGTTGTCCAATGTGACAGAGTAAGTGGGCTCAGACAATGTCCTATTTTTAATGCGTTCAATTGAGCGGCGCCTATCCGCCCGTTTCTCAGCAAGTAATAGTTCTTTGTTGCCCTCGGGAGCAGCCTTTGGGAAATAATCGTCCAGTGTTCTGTTTAATATACTCCCAGATTTATCCAAGCCAATAGTGGCAACGCTAACAGCAGCAGTAGCCATCAAACAGTTTGGGAGTGATAGTGAATGTAAGTATAGTTGTACTTACTCAGGACTTCGGGCCCAGCCCAGCCTATTCCGGCCTTTGAGGGCCGTAGAGGGCCCGCCCTTTGCCCGGGCTTCGCCCCGGGCGTCCCGCGTAGCGGGCGAGCCCCTCCTTAGTAGCGCCTCCTGGCGCAAGATTATGGCGCGTTGCAGGTGCGCCGGTGTAGAGGCCCCTGGGAAAGCGAGTTTCTCCTCGCAGCACCCGCAGTTGACATCAGCGCGGCAGCGGCGGGAGAACTCGGCAGGCGGGACAGAGGCGAGCAGTTGGTCTCCCCGACAAGCGGTAAGGTCTTCCGCCAAAGTGCAGTCACACGGAGTATCCCTCAATCAGTTTGCAGCAGCCACAGATGGCCGGGCGAGCCCCTCCTTAGTAGCGCCTCCTGGCGCAAGATTATGGCGCGTTGCAGGTGCGCCAGTGTAGAGGCCCCTGGGAAAGCGAGTTTCTCCTCGCAGCGCCCGCAGTTGACACCAGCGCGGCAGCGGCGGGAGAACTCGGCAGGCGGGACAGAGGCGAGCAGTTGGTCTCCCCGACAAGCGGTAAGGTCTTCCGCCAAAGTGCAGTCACACGGAGTATCCCTCAATCAGTTTGCAGCAGCCACAGATGGCCGGGCGAGCCCCTCCTTAGTAGCGCCTCCTGGCGCAAGATTATGGCGCGTTGCAGGTGCGCCGGTGTAGAGGCCCCTGGGAAAGCGAGTTTCTCCTCGCAGCGCCCGCAGTTGACACCAGCGCGGCAGCGGCGGGAGAACTCGGCAGGCGGGACAGAGGCGAGCAGTTGGTCTCCCCGACAAGCGGTAAGGTCTTCCGCCAAAGTGCAGTCACACGGAGTATCCCTCAATCAGTTTGCAGCAGCCACAGATGGCCGGGCGAGCCCCTCCTTAGTAGCGCCTCCTGGCGCAAGATTATGGCGCGTTGCAGGTGCGCCGGTGTAGAGGCCCCTGGGAAAGCGAGTTTCTCCTCGCAGCGCCCGCAGTTGACACCAGCGCGGCAGCGGCGGGAGAACTCGGCAGGCGGGACAGAGGCGAGCAGTTGGTCTCCCCGACAAGCGGTAAGGTCTTCCGCCAAAGTGCAGTCACACGGAGTATCCCTCAATCAGTTTGCAGCAGCCTTTTTTGTTAATATCACGTTAATATATATATATATATATATATATATATATATATATATATATGTATTAAAAAATAAAATTGTATGTTTACATTTTTTTTACTCAAATTAATTATTTATTAATTTTAAGGTTATTTAAGTATTTTTAAGTATGTTTTAGTTAATTATATTTATTATTTCATTAATTTTAAATTACTTTTAAGACATTTAAAAAAATTCGATATTCTCACTAACTATATTTTTTACAACAATATTTTTGATTCGATATTTTTGTACTTACCTGTTTGTAGATAGGAATTCGATATTTTTGCATTCTATATTTTTTCAACGATATTTTCGTAAGTCTTTATTTTGGTATTCTATATTACTTCAGTGATTCGTATAATATATGTGCTGCGACAACCATTAGACAGTAGCAGAGATATATGATCAGCAGTACAGTGAATATAAAAGGATTGTACAATTCTGCAATTTTGCAATAATCATGAACACATACATGGATATAACATGCATGATAAAAGAAAGCGCACACTCCTACGATGCCTATCTAGATGTATCTAAGTGTACCTAGCATGTGAGTTTGTATGAAGCCAAGAATCCCTCTAGGTTTAGTCTAACCCAATTACCTGAGGTGATTCAGTGTGGGACCCCGTCCTGGTCTCGAGTTGGACACCTCGCAAGGGATGTTTAGAGCGCTGTCAGCTGGAGCGTCTGCTTGCAGGAGCCTCAGCACCTCTGGTGAGTGTGTCGGCCTGGAAGTCTTGGTTCCCTCTAACTAATAGTAGCAACAGGTGCTGTATTTATACAGAAAAGTATCTAGGTTTCTTTTGTCCCCTGTTTCTTGTATTAGCCATTATTGGGTTTGAAGATGACGCATGGGATAAACCTTGTACGTAGATATTATGCAGGTGGATGTAGCCCCAGCCTGGTTTCCAAGAACCCTTATGAATATTCATTCATACTGTGTCAGTCTAAAGATGAAGTCAGAGAACGCTATTTTTCAGGGAAACCCTCCTTCTGCACCCATGACTAGAACTAGGTAAAGGTTCAATCCTAAAAGGCTTGTTACTGTGTAGTGTGGAGGAGGTGATGTAGGTGAAAGTGAATGATGTTACCTGGCCCTATATTAGGCTAAGTATATGAAACATAACGGGGAGGAGAAAAAGAGCAGGAGGCTGAAAGAGCACTTGAGAGGGACTAAGAGAGGGTAAAGCAGAAAAAAGAGGTGAGAAGAAAGAGAGAGAGTCACCAAAGCATGAAAAAGAGAGTAGAGAGTGTGAGAAAGAGTGCAAAAAGGACAAAAAGAGGTAGAAAGAGAGAGAGAGGTCCTAAAGAGAGAGGGCACGGAATGTGGACGGAAAAAGAGAACAGACGAGAGAGAGAGAGAGAGAGAGTGATAGGAGTGCGAGTGAGAGAGAGAGGTGGCTGCAAGAGGAGCAAGGCGTGGCCCACAAGGAACAAGTCTGGGTCCGAAAAAAATGCAACTGGTCCAAGGACCAGCCCAGGTAAGTGATAGTGGGAGCTGAGCCTAGGCACCTGCTCCACGGGGTCACATCCACAATCATTTTAAAATCAAGTGCAGCAATTTGTTACGGTGTTACTGACTGCAAAATGAAAGTGCTATCTTAACTCTTCAGTGTGTCTCTCCTCTGCACATCTTATCTTGGTACTCATTTATATCTAATTCTAGTTATTTAGTCTTTTCTCTCTTCTCAAAACAAGCCCAGTAGTCAAAATATTATTGTTTCATTTGTACATTAAAACTTATATGTATATGCATCACTTCACTGTGTCTCAGTGTTATTCTTATATATTTTTCCTTAATATGTTAATTCACTTCTTTTATTATCTCCTCTGTGTAATGCAGTGGGACTGAATATTTGGGATAAGCTTTCACTGAGTGCCCAGATAAGCTGTGCAGAAGGCAGACATGAACCAATGACCGGGCAGCGTGAATTATGGTTTATTAGTAGAGTGACTCGACCATTGCTGCCCCCAAGTAATGTCCAGTGATAAACATGCATACAACGGTGGTAACAAGCATATCATTTCTGCAATGAACTCACCCAGGCGATGTTATAATTAAAACCTGCCTTTCTGTCTACAAAGCTAGAATATACAAGGTGGTATACAAGGTGGTGAGTACAGAGCAGGTCTGGCCATAGCTGACACTGGGATTTTCCCCGGTGGGCGGTAGTGGTGGGGTCCGGTCTTGTGCCTGAGGGGGCCTGTTTTGCAGCAATGCTGCAATATCAGCCTCCTGTAACAAAAGCGGTAGTGATGCTGCAGACCCCCCACCCCCTTCCAGGACCAGTCGGGCAGCAATCTGCCAGGGCTGGTTGCTCTTCCCAGTCCAGCCCTGGGTGCATACTGTTTGTTGCTGTGCCAGAGGTAGGCATTTGTGATAAGCTTTGTAACCTTGTATCGCTAGGCTGTGCAACACATTCTTAAAAAAGTAGGCTTGAATAATTAGAGTGTGGGAGCAAAAACAAAGCTAAAGTTAATTGGTTTCTATAGTGTTGCAGAGGGAAGATACATGGGTAGATAGTTGTTGTGTCCGTTCTTTCTAGAAGTTTATATGTATCAAAGTAAAAAGTATGTTTTAAAGCACTAATCTTAATGAGTCACCCAGGTATTATTTTCTTTCATAGTTTTGATTATTTTGGTAAGACCAAGAAATGAGTTGGCCTAGTACTGTAGACTTGTATTTATATATTTATTTCATCATTTTTTTTTACTAATAAAGGTGCCAGAGCACTTCAAAAAAGCGGTAAAATAATTTCACAGGAATCATAGTTTTGAACGACATAAACAAAAATATTTAGATCATTGGATGTAGACAACCTTTATTCAGGTAAGGCAGTATGATAAATATTTGATAAGTGGTTGAAACGACAACTAGGTGAAACTGATAGGAGTTATGCATAAGGGGATTGGTAAATTGCATGTTAAAAAGAGGTTGTAAAATGAGAACTGTTGTTCTTCTGAAGAGCAGTGAAAAATGTTGCTGTGACTGTAGGAGCAAGAGTGTAGGATCCAGTTAGGAATTATTTTGTGGATGCTATTTTAGTTCAGATTTGAACTCTGCAAATGAGGGAGCCATGTGTAACTTGTTTGAGAGTACCAACGTCTGGACAAATCTTGCTGGACTAACCAGGAGTCCCTGAGACCTCCCTGGAGACACTCGCCCCCACATCACTTTCCTTGACAACGCCACCAGCTGCTCTGAAAACCACCTGTTACTGTGTATGTTGGCCATTCCTTCTCACCGTTGCGCACCAGCCCTTAAGTCTAAAACGTATTCTGTGCTCTCGCACCACAATGTTCATTGTCCACCCACTTACCAGTCCTCTTCACCACCTCGCGTTTTTGTCCATCCCTTACCTCCCTGACCTTTCCTTTCCCTCCCGCAGCAACCTCCAAACAACACAACCCCGTCCTGAAGACGATCCCAATTGACGAGGATCAAAACGTCGTCGACAACACAGCGCAATACATGGCGCAGTTTCTACAATGGCTCATTTGAATTGCTAATTATCCAAATCAGTCATCATCATAATTGAAATTACCCTTGAGTCACATGATCCTACTCACTGTATATATTTTGCACACTTACTCACCTCGCGCCGCTCACCCTGTTCACTATTGTCACTTGCGTCGCCACCTATGTCCCTTGCACATACTTGAGCACCAAGTACAATCGGGTTGTTATTGATTCTTTTCGTACAGTGCTGCTACATTTTTCTCCCCCCCTTTTTTTCTTGTAAAAAGTTTATGATGAATAACAACCAAAACTTAATTTGATTCAAGTCTTCTTATTTCTGTAGTAGTAATGCTTTCAGCATACATGTTTAATCGTCTCCAGAATAATACCTGTTGGGATATTGTTTGTTCTCTCTACCTTCTTACCCTGATCCCGACGTGGTTTACGGGTCACACTCCTGTAATATTTTACCCTAAGTGTAGCTTGGTCATGGGTCATAGAAGACCCATGACCAAGCTTCTCACTTGCGAACGCTTCCCTACTTGATTATTTTTTGCCTTTACCTGACTTCCTGTAAGGAGTTTTCTTGATTTGCTAGGGTTTATTTCCCAACAACCCTCTGGATTTTGAAATTCTAAATTACTAATGTATAGGAGCGAGAGCCTTAAATTATTCGCCGAGCAACAGAGTTGGATGCTGTTATTTTGCATTGCCATTTCCGAATTGCTTATTTGTTTAACACTAAGTCATATGAATTTCTTTAGGCATCTGGGAAACCCAGTGTTATTCTGTATCTCTACTGCTTGGTGCTGCGAGTGGTGTGTTTGAACTTGATTATTAATTTGTAATACCTTTCTACAGTTTCCTGGTTTTCATTGTGTAGCTATATGCGTTGCACTGCTAAATGAATTTGGATTGATGTTAATGTTAACTCCCATCACCTCTCAGATGGATACAAAAGTCTATCAGAGGACCAAGTGGTAAGCAAATGGGCCCAGAAAATGCTGGATCAGTGGTGCAGGGCAGAGCTTCAAGTGACCTTGAAGCGCTGTCCTGCGCCACAGAGAAAGGGCAGAAATGCACCTTTTTTATCCAATACAGTGCATTCCTTTCTTTTCCTCCTGTGCTGGGGCTATTTAGATAGCCTAGTGCCAATGCAGGCACACATGCACTATGGTGCAAGTGTGCCTCTGTTGCTAGAAGAATTATTTTTTGGGAGGAAGAGGCACATTCCTGCACAAAAACAATCAATAACAACGTTTTCCTATTTCTATGTGTGCTGTAGAATACAGCACACATATAAAGAGGAAAACAAGTAGGAGAAATAAAGATATTTCTCCTTGATATGCCTCACCTTGGAAGCAGTAAGATATTGACACATTCCCTTGTAAATCTGTGAATGTATCAAAAAACAATAGTTGTTGAATGGAAACACCCACTGCAATGCCCATGGAACACCTTCCTTGTGCAGAATATGGCAATGCAGAGGTTTGCGCAGCTTTGTACTACTCTATATTTGTGAAGCCATTCAAAGTCATGCAATGTGGCTGTGCATGGCTTCATAAATATGACTTGGGACTTTACGAAGGGCATGTACCACTTTGCATTGGAACAATCATGATGCACGGCCCTCATAAATATCCATAATGAAGCTGTTCCTCTTAGTGTACTGTTTTCTTTAGATAGGGTCACATTGGTGGCATTGTTATGCAGCAGCACCTGAGTGTAGTACATTATATGATGTAGGCAGTCTTAATGTGTGCCTGTCTTCGAGAGGTAGCCAATTTAGATATGTCAGCATGGCAGTATTATTATCATTTTCTTTTGCCAGAGAAAATTACAGCTTTTAATGGGGTCACATCTCTTAATGGTGGGAGTCGAGATTTTGAAAGGCCAGAGAATATTCTGAATGTGACAATGGCGTGAACCATATACTTCAGGTCTGATCTGATGACGATGTGTTTGATATTTCTTATATTTCTGAGATTAAGTTTGCTCACTTCACTTTTATGTGGTCTAGTTTAAGGTTTGAGTCTAGGATGATTCACAGAGATGTAGCAGAAGAGTAGGGCTTGGGAGGCATGCCCATGATACTCAGTCTAATAGGACGAGAGTTTGCGGTTACATTTCAATGAGAAAGCCTGTAGCTCACCTGCAGATTATGGGGGTACAATCAGGTCAGATACTAATTGAGAGAGGTACTAGAAAAGGGTGTCCCTTTTCCCCCTATTATTTACCTTATATAGTGATTGCTTCATCCAGAAACTCAAAGCTAACAGGGCACTTAGAACTTTGCAACATCATGGTTGGAATACTAAAGTTCTAGCGTATGCTGATGACATTACTGTTGTAACACCTGATACGGATGAAGCAATGTTTTCAATAGAAAAATAATCCCTGTTTTTTGATAACATTTCTGCATACTCGCTTAATCAAAATAAGACACAACTGGTAATTAACAATCAAATACGCAGTGGCGGCTCGTTGAGGGAGTGCTGCATGGGGTGAGGTGGGGCAGGGTGGGGGGTAGTGGAGTCCGACATGGGATTAAAATATGTGCAGAGGGGGATTAGATAGTGAAGGCCAATCTTGCTGGGGCGGCCTAAGTGGGTTCTCCAAAGTTTCTTTAATGGAATATTAGTGGTGAGTGAGGACTGTACAATCAGCCGGATTTATGGTGCCTTGTACCAGAGTTGAGAAGTGGATTTGACCGAAATGTTCAGCACCTGTTTGTCCCTAGATACACTTAGGATCAACATTTCTAAATGTATCAAGACTGCATTAAAACTTGATTTCACTCTGACTCCCCACTCGATGCTCCTCGGGATGTGCATGCAATGCAGGCGATATTAGGCCAGGCCAGTACGTTTTATTTGTGGCTATGGCTGTGGTTCGGATCTGTGTTGCATCTAATCCCCCCACGTTTCAGCAATGGCGGGGCACTTACTGTCCATATTCAATACTGAAAACGCGTTATAAGCATGTAAAGGCAGGAAAGCCAAGAAGAAAGGCACGAAGATTTGGGCGCCTCTTCTGGACTAGGTAAACACGCAGCAATCAGAGCAACCAGCTCAAGGGTGTTCATAGTTTGGAATTTGAGCCTGGGTGTCTTTTTCTGAAAATCGTGAGTCCTTGTGTTTGCACTTCCTTAGCCCCACTCGGGTCATCCAGTGTAATACATCTGTGCTAGAATGGAGAACTATCTCCAAGATATCTTCTCCTTGTATGTATAATAAGTTCACTGTTCGTATGTTTTGTTTTATGCCCTGCTCTAGACCCTAACGAGTCTCAATGTCATGTATTGATATTTTTATTCTTAATGCATATATTCGTTTGTCCTTATCAACACGTGTTGTTCTTGGCTTGATGGAGCCCTACATTTGACTAATGTATGAATTTGTTGTAATTATTAGTTTGCTCCTAAGTTGGTCAGTAGGGGGGTGACCTCATTCAATGTGATACATTTTCTGGCATCCGTACTGTGTATGTTGGATCCTCGTGACTGAACTGCTACACATGGATATATCTATATGCTTTAAAGAAAAAAAAAATCACTTTCCCCCTCTCCTCCTGTGTGTATCTGGGGGAATAATTTGTATAAAAATAATAAATGTAAAAAAAGAGTGAAAAAATTAGTATTTCCTTTTCATCCCGTTTTTATGTCATACAGGCAGCTGGGTAGGGTCATGATGCTTTTAGTGCAATCGGTTTTCAATGCTGACATAGGAATTCGTGGAGCATGCTTTTGCAGAAGTTCACTTAAGGTCCCATGTAAAGGCTGAACATGATGGGAGCCAGTAGTGAGTACTTTTGGATAGAGCAAAGAGTAAAGGGGTGATCCAGAAGTTGATTTACTTACTCTCAACTGTTGGGATCTGCTTGATAGATAAGATTGGAACCAGCTCGTCTATGAGTGCTTGAAGAAGAGTGAAACGCATGTTATGGTTGATCAGATAATGTGCTGTGGACAGGTTGAGTAGCACTTGACGACATTCTACTCCTTTGTTTAAGGGTTTAAAGGTTGAAGGTAGTGTGATTTGGACGAAACTTGACTAGCACCGCCCTAAAAACGGTATTATGTTTATATGCACATTTTGTTAGGTTTCCATACAATTTCAGTCAGCTTCGTTGGAAATGAGAGCCTGGTAGATGGTCTGCATTTCCCTACTTTGCTAGAGTCAGTATCGTATTTTATTTGAGGTGTTGAACATGCCTATTTTGAAAGGATCATTTATGATGCCCGTCTGGAGTGTCACATTAATGGAGTTCATTTCGATTGGTGAGATGACATTCTTGATTTATTTGCCTTTAGAATAATAGAGATGATCATTGCGTGGTGTGATACCTTGATCTCGGAACTGGCTTTGAAAGATTTTGCTGAATGATAGGATTAAAGGTGCAACAAACTTATTTGACCGATCTGGATGTGAAGATGGCCTGTTAGCATTGGTGGTAGGCACATTATCGATTTCTCATTTCAGAGCAGTGAGCTTGTCAAATAAATAGTAAGTAATCTGCATTTAGGTTCTTCAATTTGGTGGGCAGGCGTGGAGTATTACAGCAGATTTTTAAAGGTGCACCTTGAGAATTTGAGCACAACCAACTGGGAACATTAAAAACAATGAACATTGTAGTGAAAGACCACATTTCTGCTCTATACCAGGTTGCCTAGTCAGGACACAAGAGAAAATGCTACCCTTTCCCAAACAACACACAAGCTCAACCTGAAAGTAACTTGCTAAGAGCTAATGCTTGTCTTGGAGTCACTGATCAGTATTATTAGCGGGTTGTATATTTTTGGGACTTGCCGCTGATCTTGGCAGCTCCTCACAAAACAAAAACGTACTTGATGGTTTCACTTCCCGTCTTGGGTCACCAGATCCAAGAATATGCAAATCTCCGCAAAACACTGTTGACTTATTAGGCAACCCGTCACCCACGGCTAGCACTGTCATGCAGCCTCTGAGGCTGGCAAATATTCATTTTTCTTTTCATTTGATGCACCCGCTTCAGAAGCTCTTAGTTTAAGTGTCACCTTCTTGGAGAATAGTGCACATATGGGCTGGTTCCTCTACCCACTCTTCACACTTCCTCTTGCATTGGTAGCTGCTCTGCTCTAATCGTTCGTCCAGTTTTTTCAACTGGGTGCAAAGAGCAAGTACTTCTCATGGCATGGGGGAGTGAGAACCTCAGACATGTGGCTTACCTCAATATCTTCCTTGGAGTCAGACGCCAACTACTTTGGCCTCACCAGCAGCAGGTACTAGTGAGGGATTTGCGGAACCTGTAATGGGGGTTACAGGCTCACAGAGTGCACTTTTACTCAGCTCTCTGTGCAGTAGGAAGGCCACACAGTCTCCCTGAAGGTTAGTTATTGATCCTACATGGGATTTCTGCATCGTGGTGGGTGCCCCATTCAGGGCCGATCCTAGAACTTCTAGGGCCCCGGGCAAAAGGAAAGATGTGAGGCCCTTGAACTTGCATGTAACATCCAATCGCGGCCGGCCTGATGCGCGAGTGGGGGTCACGTAGGTGTTCGCACGCCGGGGCGTAATTTAAAAATAAAATAAACTTACCTACCCAGGTCTCGCGTCGTCTCTGCTCCTGACCTGCTCTCCTGCAACAGGAACAGGAACAGAACAGGAAGCCTCCCTCCCCTAAGCCAATCTCAAGGCTGCAATGGCAGCATTGTGATTGGTCGGTACGCAGACAAGCCAGACCAGCCAGGCGTACCTGCCAGCCAAGCCATTCTTACAACCTTGGGGGCCTGAAATAGTTCAAATTATCGCGTTTGCAGTAGTGTGATGGTTAGTAGCTGTGTTGTTACTAAAATTGGCAGCGTGGCGAGGGCAATGTGTGGTGCAAGCTGCAGTGACCTCCTGATGAGAGCCCTGGCACTTATGTTGTTACAAATTAAGCACTCACTGCTCTGCTCTTTGAAAATCGTCTGCCAGCTATAAATAAACTACTGCAGACCACTGCTGGCTGGGTGTGTTTATTTTTGTCTCTTTTATTGAAAGGCTGCATCCTCATCGTGTGTTTTTGGTGAAAGGACAGGCCCCGTACCAAGGAGCGATATACCCGCTCAATACATACATGCAGATGGTATTGTCAGACTTCTCTCTTTTTAAATTACAGACAAAAAGCCTCAGGCAAAGCTCATTTATGCAGATCAGATAACTGGTCTGGGACCACAGGCTCCTAATCCATGACTCAGCGAGAACCACAAGGGACATAATACTTAAATATGACTGCAAAATAAGAGTCTTTGGAAGTTCAAAAATTAATAGAAAGGTGAAGTTGGTCTCTCACTTGCAGTGCCAGATGTCATGCAAAGCGGACACACTGTGGGTCAAAGGTTACACAGGAGGATGAGTATGCCATGATAATTTCATTACAAGACCGGAGGCTGACATTATGCATTTATCCTTTAATAGCAACTCACACAGCCGCACTACATCATAAAGGATAAAGTTCTAGAGTTAACAACACTGAACAAAGGATGTATCCAGGAGATGATCTGCCTCTTTTAAAAGCGGCTCGCCAGCAGATAAGTCACTACTACTTGCTCTCCTTCATTTTAAGCTCAGACTTGTATTTCTTAAAACCTATGTAACTATGTCGTGTTGATTTTAATGTATTATGCAGCCTTTATAAACCTGTACCTCTGTGCTGATTTAATGCCTATTTTGATCGTTATCCAGTGACCTTATGAGGTTATTTCCCTTCCTTCAGCCCCCTAACACTGTGCTTTAGCTCCAGTTTTCCTCCGTGGGTGGCGCAGGCTCCCCCCCATCCCACCCTCCCTCCCAATGGACTTCCAATATATGGTTGCCCCCCCCTTTATTTCTGCCAAGCGTGCGACCGCGCCCCCCTTTTTACCGTCGTTTTCGGCTTTCCTTTTCCCTCGCCTTTCGCCGCTTGAGACGCGCATCAAATCTCCGTTTCTTCAATGGAGGTGCGCTTGTGATCTCGCACCCATTTCCTCGTTTTCGCCTTAGAGGAAAGCACATTCGCAACACCCGCGTTGCGTGCCTCCTCTTCCAAGCGACTTTCCTTTCCTCCGGCGGCTGAGCTCGAGCACGACTAAATAATTTGTCAGTTGCTCTGCTTCAACCGCCGGAGACACTCGACTACTGCGCTGATTTCCCGATTTCATTAATAATCTTACCCTTCTATTTTAAACACGCTTTTTTAACCAATAGCACTGCTTAGCTTTACCAATAATTTTATTAAGGACTTAAATGAGCCTTTTAATTCCCCATTAGATACCATGATAATAATACCCCTTTACCCTATTATTAGAATAAACACCCTTACCATATAATAAAAAATTAAAAAAGAGGGGGTAGTTTTAGACTTTGAACCAAAAAAAAAAAAAAAAAAAAGAGGAGAAGTAGAGGAGAAGTTTATTATTACCTTACCTGTTAATATCCTTTCATCCCCTCTAAACTTTTACTACACCATGTGTGACATGGATTCTGATGACGCCACTGCTAGCTCACCTGCCCCCATTGACGATTCACTTAAAAAATTCCTGCAACAAGAAATTAAGTCATGCATGATGTCCTCTCTCAGAGAAGTCATGCTCTCTAAAAGACCGTGTGACCCCCAAGAGCTCCCCTTACACGGTAAGAGACCTAAAAAGACCGAACATTGCGAAAGCACTACAGGCCCTAGCGCCTTTCATAGCACAGGAGGTCCTAGCACCTCACTTTGGATGGGAGGCCACCGCGCCCCACTTGAACCTGATGTCCCTCGGGACACTCCCTTGACCGGTGCCCATGGTGGCACAAATATGTACGGTGTCCCTCGCGGCACACTTTGGAATAGTGCTAACCAAAAAAATAAGAATATTGGTCTTGACTCCTCTTCCTCCTCCTTTGATGACAACTCCTCCAAAGACCCTTCAGACGAATTCGTCTTTGGCCTGGATGAGGTCCAACATGATCTTAACTCCCAATCTGATCCGGAACCTACCCCAAAAAATATTATTTTAAACCCTATTGGAGAAGAGATGTTTTCTCCCCTAAACATCTCTCACCCTAATAGTTCAAAATGGTTCCCACAGGATCATGTTTCCAAATTTGTCACACGCTGGTTGAGAAACCTTTTGGATAGAAACACTAGAAACATAATGAGGTCTGAATCCCCCAGACCTACCATTGATGAAAGGGTCTGTCAAACTCCAAACCTGGATCCAAACCTCATCAAATTCCTATTTAAATTAGGGCGTGATCCCAGAAAAGGATTGGAGAGAGCCCTTAAAGGCTGCCAAGACCGCCTTTTAGACGTTTTAGGACCCCTGGTTAGAATCCTAGATATGGCTGAACAATCCCACCTCTCCTCTACCCCCTTGAATGTTGATCTCATTCGAGGATGGAGCCAAAGGGCCATCGTTCTCCTTGGCAATGCTAATTCAAGTTTGAACGTTGAAAGGAGGAGGTCCATTCTAAACAAAATCAACCCCAAATTAGGTGATATGGCGGAGAAGGAACCCTCCCAGAACCCCAGAGCCTCCTTTTCGGAGAGGATATAATAAAGGAGATCGGTAAATATGTATCCACCTTCACTGCTCTTGACAGAGCTCAAAATAACCTGAGACGGGTATTCAACACCAACCTTTTTGGTCAGGCCGGTAGAAGGGGTCGCTCTTCCGGCCGAGGCAACCAACGACCCTATTCGTCCTTCAGAGGAACAGGAAGGGGCTTCTACCCCCCCAGACAACCCTTCTTCCCCCAAAGAGGAAGAGGTCCAAGACACCGTGGCTCGAGAGGTCGGGGTACTCCCAACACCTCCAATTCTACAAGTAAGTACTACTCCTTCTTCTTTTTTCCCTCCCATAGTAGGGGGCAGACTAAAACAGTTTTATCATGTTTGGGATTCAATTACCCAAGATCCATGGGTTTTAGAAACCGTCATGGGCTTCAAGATAGACTTCTTACAGATTCCCCTCCAATCACGCTTACCCCAGCCCTTCGTCCTTTCAGAAGATCAAGAAAAGATCGTGGAGGAAGAAATTATTTCTATGCTCAAAAAAGACGCAATAGTGGAGGTTCCCTGGTCCGATGCAAGATTCATAAGCACACTGTTTCTTGTTCAGAAAAAGGACAAGGGTTGGAGACCCGTAATAAACCTTCGAGAAGTCAACACATTTCTGGTTTATTGTCACTTCAAAATGGAGGGTATCCACCTCCTGAGGGATCTCCTTCTCGAAGGAGATTGGATGGTCAAGTTAGACCTGAAAGACGCCTACTTCACCATCCCTATGTACAAGGAACATCAACCTTTCCTTCAATTTGCTTGGAAAGAATGTCTTTACCAGTTCCAAGCTCTTCCCTTCGGCCTCTCTTCTGCCCCTTGGTGTTTTACCAAGATCATGAAGTGTGTTGTTACAATCCTAAGAGAGAGAGGTATCCGCCTCATCATTTACTTGGACGATATTCTTATCATGTCCCAATCCCATTCAGACCTCCTAAGAGATCTAGAAACCTCCATGAACTTAATAGAGAGCCTAGGATTCATCATCAACAGAGAGAAATCCATTCTCTCTCCCTGCAGAATTATAGAATTCCTCGGCTTCACCCTAGACACCTTGAAATGCCTTCTCCTTCTTCCTGCCAAGAAGATTGCCAAGATCCGGAAGGAGATCAGGTCTGTCTTGAAACAAGAGTCTTTAACTCTCTGCGAACTAGCCAGACTTCTTGGGCTCCTTTCTTCTTCCATCCAGGCTATTTTTCCCGGCCCTCTGAACTACCGTGCACTTCAGAGAATAAAAAGAAGAGCCCTCAATTCAGGTCTGTGGTATGGGGACCTTGTGTCTCTGGATCCAGATGCGAGAGCAGAGCTCTTTTGGTGGCTGGAGAACTTAGACGCCTGGAACGGCAAAGCTATCTTTGGCTCATCCCCGGATTTTGTCCTAGAATCAGATGCCAGTCTTCATGGCTGGGGTGCTCGCTTGGAAGACCAGAACACCGGTGGGGTCTGGACCCTGTCGGAATCTTCTCAACACATACATTTTCTGGAATTGACGGCTGGTTTATACGCTCTTATGAGCTTCAAACACTCCATCCAAGGGAGGTCCGTTGTTCTGAAAATGGACAACGTTTCCGCTGTAGCCTATATCAATCGCCTTGGAGGGACGAGATCTGCAGATCGCTCCAATCTTGCCAGGAAACTTTGGATGTTCTGTCTGGAACACAAAATTTCCCTCAGGGCGGAATATCTTCCCGGGAAATCGAACATTTCTGCAGACTGGAATTCAAGATTCCTTATAGACTTCTCGGACTGGAAACTCGATGTGAACGTCTTCAATTCCCTCTTCCACTTTTGGGGTCCCATAGACGTGGATTTATTTGCCAGCAGACTTACCTTCCAACTTCCCAACTACTTCAGTTGGATGCCAGACCCGGGCGCTCTTGCTGTGCACGCGTTTCTCCAACCTTGGTATCACTTCCTGGGTTATGCCTTTCCTCCTTTCGCCATGATTCAGAGGGTCCTTCAGAAAGTCAGATCGGATCAATGCCCTCTGATCCTAATAACTCCTTTTTGGCCGTCCCAAGCTTGGTTCCCGACAGCCCTGGAACTAGCATGCGACATTCCCTTTCTGATCCCAGCCTCTCCAGGCCTGGTCTCAAACGCAGACGGGGAAGATCATAATCTTATTCTCGAGGGGAATTTGAACCTTCTTGCCTGGAAAGTGTCAGGCAATCTAACGAGCTGTCTGGACTTTCGTCGACAGCTCTCTCTCTTCTCGGAGAATCTTGGGCACCTGGAACACACCTTAGATATAACAACATTTGGAAGAAATGGTTTCATTGGTGCCTGGAAAAGAGTCTGGATCCCGTGGAGACTCCTGTCGTGAATATCGTCAATTTTCTGGTCGAACAATTTGACAGAGGCCTTTCCTATCGCTCTATTAATTGCTTTAGATCCGCAATCTCTGCTGGTCATTCTCCTATCAACAGTAAATTGGTAGGTAAAAATCCTATCATTTGTAGAGTCCTCAAGAGTATAAGACTAAGAAGACCCCCTAGACCTAAATACCAGACCCTTTGGGATGTTAAGTGTATTTTAGACCTTTTTTGTTCTTGGCCAGATAATTCTTCCCTTAATAGAAAGTTTCTCTCCTTTAAACTCGCCACACTCTTATGTTTAATCCCCTGTAGGAGAGTATCTGACATCAGAAGCTTAGACATTTCAAATAGATGTTATGATTTGTTTGGTGTCAAGTTTGAATTACTAAGAAGAACTAAAACCATGTCAGATTTTATCTTTTATCCTCGTTTTGACAGTTTGCCTAAACTTTGTGTGGTTGCTTGTATGAAAGAATATGACGCTAGGATGTCTCTCCTACGCCCTAATGATGCAAATCAACTTTTAGTTTCTTTTGTGAAACCTTTTAAACCTGTTTCTTCCACCTCCATAGCTAGATGGGTTAAATCTACCATGAAACTTGCTGGTATAGACCTCTCTAAGTTTCAAGCACATTCTATTAGAGGAGCTATGGCCAGTAAATCCTTCTGGTCAGGTGGTAAGTTGGATGATATCCTGAAAGCTGCTGACTGGTCAAATGCTAATACCTTTTCTCGTCATTATTGCAAGCCTATCGAGCATATGTCTGAGGTTGTCCTTCGGGGCTACGAACATGCATAATGTAGCCTCCGGTCTTGTAATGAAATTGCGATTCTCCTATTAACATGACCAGAGAATCTGGATTTCATTAAAGACACAGAGGCTGACATTATCCCTCCCTTCTCCCTTTTACAACTTTTGGGATGTCTTTTATGAACTTTTTACATCTTTTGATATATTGTTCATGATCTTATTGATTGCTTCAATTGTTTTTAATCTATTATTATGCCTATGTTGTGAGTTAGCTCTTTAGGCTCTTGGTCTTAATCTCTTCTTTCTTTCAGGCAATTCCGTTTAACCGGCTGGCCTTTGACTTGCTGAAGTTTCTTCCATGATGGTTTCAAGCTACCTGGATCTCTCAGCCTATGAAGTTCGTTCCTTACCCGGATCTCTCAGTTTTTGAAGTTCTTTCCTGCTGCGATTCTTTTAAAAGAGGCAGATCATCTCCTGGATACATCCTTTGTTCAGTGTTGTTAACTCTAGAACTTTATCCTTTATGATGTAGTGCAGCTGTGTGAGTTGCTATTAAAGGATAAATGCATAATGTCAGCCTCCGTGTCTTTAATTAAATCCAGATTCTCTGGTCATGTTAATAGGAGAATCGCAATTCTCACTGAGTAATTATTATGGATGATTTCAGCTCCAAAGGTGGACAGTGCTATCACTGGCTCTCTGTGCAACTAATATGCTTAACTAGACTTAGTGGGCAGGCATCAAGCAGATACTTAGAGCTCTATAGTTGCCTCACACATGTGCATTCTGGGACCTGTAGTTTTACTTCCCTTCTGCGGCGCTCGTAGTGCCAGAAGGAAACAAGCATTCCCAATGCAATAGGTCTCCCATTTGCGCGAATTTAAGCTATTAGCATAGTAAATGACAAAGAGCCTGATTCATCAAGGTACCGTTTTGCGAGTCTCTAATAGAGATTCATAAGGAATCGCTATTAGAGACTCGCAAAATGGTATTCATGTAGGAATTGCTAAATAAATAGCGATTCCTACACATTCCTTATTTGCGAGTAGCAAATTGCTACTCGCAAATAAGGAATAACTCCCCATTCATTCCTATGGGCCAAAAGGCCCATAGGAATGAATGGGGAGTATTCCTTATTTGCGAGTAGCAATTTGCTACTCGCAAATAAGATAGCGATTTAAAGGGTGCCAGGGGTGTCCAAAGGACACCCTGTAGCACCCCTTAAATGCAAATTGGAACAGGTGTTGCGCACACACATGTCCAAAGGACATGTGTGTGTGCAACATGCAACTTAGAAAAATGCTTTTAAAAGCATTTTTCTAAGTTTTTGCTATTCACCGAGAGGTCTGACCTCTCGGTAAATAGCGGCCCAAAATTGCGAATTAGCAATTTAAAATTGGTTGATGAATTGCATTTAAGGAATCTCTAATAGAGATTCCTTAAATGCAATTCCTCACACAATAGCGAATTCTGTAATAGCGATTATTGTATTTGGGATGATGAATCCCAAATGCAATAATTGCGCTCGCAAAGGGCCAGATTCTCAGAATCTGGCCCTTTGCGAGCCGATTTTCGTTTCATGAATCAGGCTGTATGCCTTTTATTTATGTTTAAAAAACCAAAATATAAATAAAAAGGCATTTTCATTTACAATGTCAATAGCTCAAACTAGCTTAAATGCGAGACCTATTGCATTGCAAATGCTTGCTTTACATGGAGCACCAAGATTGAATATTTAATATTAAATCAATGCCAAAAATCCATTCAGTTCTTTTGCTGTTCAAGGACAATCGAAAAACGAATTATTTATATGAAAATAGGCAGGGGAAGGAGCTGCTGAGGCCTCTCAAGTTCACAGCAGCAGAGCAAGCCTCAACATAAGTGAGGAAAAAAACGGCCCACTTAAGCCTCAGGGACTGAGCCTCTCGCACCAGCCGAATAACTCCCTTCCCAATCCAACCCTGGCACTGTATAATTACTACAAGGCCCAGGGAAGGGGACCCTCACACCTGAACCTTGCAGCCCCTCCCCTGGGCCATGATACAGTAAGGACACACTTCCCACAACACACAGTTTATACACAAAGAAAGGTCAAAAACAAGTTGATCTGGCTGCCCCCTCCACCCATCACCCACCTCCTCTTACCTGTGTCCTCCTTCCCCTGGAAACAAAGGGGCCTTCTGTCGCCTGGATACAAAAGGCACAAAGGACCTAGAATGGCTGATACTTAACTGATGCGCTGCCTACCTCTGACACCGAGCCAAGATAATTGCTGGCCCAGCTGGTGTGCTGTCCCCCATTCAGTTTGTACCTTCCTCCACCCCTGCACCCCCAGGAATGTCACCACGCCAGCAAGTTCAAGATGTAATATGATCAGCTGGGGCAGGGGGCCTTGCAAGAATAGGTTGGCTAATGTGAAAGTGTGGCCTTTCACACTGATGGGGGGGCCCCCTAGAGCGCGAGGCCCTGGGCCGCTGCCCACACTGCCCATGCCTAGCGCCGGCCCTGGCCTCATTCATTAGTGAACCAGTTTGCTTTCTTTCCAACAAGCCGCTCACATGTTTTGAAAATATTTTAGGATACTTTGGGCTTTTTTTGACCAATTTAAACTTGCCTTTCTACTTTTGTGGGTCTGGTGCCTTGGCAGCGAGGGAGCCGGCCTCGACCTCGGCATCGACGCCTCATCTCCACAGCGCTGTGCATCATCAAAAGACCTAGTTCCCAAGTACTGGTGTCTGGGGGTCCGTGTGACTCTGTGCCCAAACCGCGCACCTTGCGGTCGGCTCCGTACTTTTGATTTATGCCTGTCACGATGTCAGACTAGCCCCAGGTGGAGCTATTTGTTTTTACAAGTGTTATTTCTGCAAGTAAGTGTTTTGATGTGCTATTTTGACTCTCAGATGTTGGATTTTTGTTGTTTTGGTCTTATTTGGTTTAGACAAAGAAAACATATTTTTGTAAACTGATGTGGTGTCCATGTGTGGTGGATTCACTGTATTACTGTGTTTTTTGAGTCAAATACTTCTTTACACATTGCATTTGGGGTAAGCCTGTCTGCTCATGCCAAGCTACCAAGGGGATGAACAGGAGTTATCTAAAGTGTGTATCCCCCTTACCCTGACTAGAAGCAAGGGTCCTTACTTAGTACCTAACTATGCCAATTAGAGACTCCTATTTCTAACAAGACATGTGAGATTATGTATGTTTAGGTGAGCCTTCCATATATCAGGTGTGCCTAGGCTCCAGTCATGCTAATCATCATGAACCCTGGCATTCCAGAGCAATTAAAATCTGATGTATGTAACAAATATAAGTACTTAGGTCCTGATTAACAAAGGTAAACTCACACTTTTGTGTACATCTTATTATGTTTGCTATTCACAAAGGTGTTTTACTAGTAGTATCTTTACAACTATGGAGTCCCCGCTCATGAAAAAATAGGACTGTCCTATATATTTTATGTGCTGTCACTCGACAGTTGTAATATGCTTCAGGTGATTGCATATGAAAGTGGAAAGTAGAATGTGATTATGAGTTATGTTTCAGCAGCTGAAGTAGGTAAATGTACACAACCGTAACAATCACTAGATTCTAAAGCATGTGTGTAGTCATGCACTAATCTGGAATAAACATTCAATGTGAAATCTGCAGCTAAAGCAGCTATAAATGAAGCTTTCAGTTGTATTTGATCTATTGATTGTGCAGATGATGTTGGTATATGGGTTCACCTAAGGGTAGCTATCTCAGGGGTAATACTCATACCAACTAAAAAAGATATGAACACTGACACAGCAACTGTTAATGTAACAGCAGTCACTATCCTACAGCTTGCCTTTGTAAGAAAACACATGTTTCTCTTGTATTTCTGTGCATTAATATTATCTCTCTTAAATAATAATTATAGTTAATTTATCAGTTGGCACAATCTGTTTAATAACTCAGTCAGAAACAGTTAATTTTATGAAGAAACAATGGTATTTTTTAATTGAATCAATCAAATGTCAAATAAATAAAAATAAAAATCAATCAGTTCCAGAGATTTAGATTGTATGTTATGATAGTCTGGAAATTATCATGGAGGTTCAAGTGGTTCTATTCTGAGTTTGTTCCGGTCATGAGCTGTCGGATTAGACACACTGTATAATAAGTCCACTCGGGTGCAGAATATTTCCAAAAAGGTAATCTTGCTCTCTTGGATCTTCTAGATGTCTGGTAATTTTCCTCTGTGTCACTCATACCACTTGATTCTGTCTCTTCAATGATGGTCTGTGGTATGTGTTAAACTGCCACACTAGATCTCAGTGGATATCTGCTCTTTGGCCAGTCCTCTATCTTTGGACTCTCTCACTCCTTTCTCTTGCTCCTTCTCCAGGGTATCTCACTTGTACCAGTGACTGCTGTTCTGAGTCCTCCTTCACTGGTCTTGTCTCTTCTTCCTCCTCTGGCACTGCACACCACTCTAAGAGATTTCTGGAACTTGAACAGCTGGGGAACTCTGGTGCGCAAAATCCCCCTCAGGTCCTTCTGGACAGCCAAGCACAGGAAGTTGCAGACTTGCTTCAGGCATCATCTTCTCTTCGAGCGGACATCTTACTCTCTGGATATGGGAGGCATGTATCCAATTGGGCAGCACACCACATTTCATGGCAGTATTGGTGATCAGGAAAATCTGGTAGGGTCCTTTTCACCTTGGCTCGAAGGATGACTTCCGAATGTGCTTCTTAACTAGAACCCAATCGTCAGAAACAAGGTCTTGGCATTGCTCTTGATTTGGAGGTGCAGTAACAGCTCCAACCTGATGAAAGACAGAACATAGCACATCAATGAATCCTTTGCAGTATGTAAGAATCATTTTATCTGTAATATTTAACAGCACAAGCATATTTTCAGGTACAAAAGTCAGTCTCATGGTATGTCCCATGAGTATTTCATTTTGCAACAATCCTGTCCTTCCGTCCGGAGCACTTCAGAAACTCATAAACACCAGAGGCAGAGCATCTGGCTCTTTCAAAGACGTGAACACACACACTGGCTAAATGAGACTCTGGAGTCCCATTTTATATGTTCAACAATTCCTGGAGCTTCTGGTCTGTAATTACAATGCAATCTTTGTTTCACTTGCTGCAGCAGAAGCTTTATTTTATTATTATTTTCGTTCATACTTTGAGCCCATAATCATACACAATTACTAACTATTCTCTCTTCATCTACGTATGATATCTAACCACATCCACAGAGGCTCTGGTCCTTCGATTGACTTCTCTCATCGCATTGAGGGGTGAGGTACTAGGGTGTCTCCCGTTGGCTACTAAATGAGAACTAACTAGTTGATAGCCAACTCACAGATTGGAAATTATATTATAAAGTATATTATGCTCAATATCATGCTGTAAATGTTTAGGATGCCAATGGGAAGCCTGAACCTCCTAAAGAAGTTCATACATGCCAAAATTATACAAAACCAATAGTTCTGCCATAGCGGTGCAGAATAATAACAGTAGAATCAGGTGTTCTGAGAATAATCTGTCAATCCCTAGTATGCGTTAGAATCTGAGCTACTCTATTCACATTCTCTATGGAAAGAACATTCCAAAATAAGACTCAAACAATAAAGATCAAAGTTTATTATTGTTTAATCAAATATAGAATGTAAGGAAATGATCAACAGTATATGCAATAAGTCATGAGTCTCGAATAGCAATTATAAAATGTAGTATAAATCCACATATTAGCAGAGATAAGTCAAAAGGCAGCCTGACAAGGAAATCCAAAACCTAATATTTAGCCACAGAGTTCATAAACTTCATTAAGCAAAGGGAATTCCTGCCATCAATAAAGTAGGAGCATGTTTCGGGAAAGTTCTCATAGGATAAGCTTAAAGTTCAGTCAGAGTTAGGATGAGGGAAAGGTGTCATAGACTGGCAAACCAGTAATGTCAGCAGGCCGCACTGACTTGAATTCCCAAGGCAGCAAGGCAGAGGAAATGTCCACATCAACAACCTCAGCATTGGGAAAATGAGGACTGCCATGAAAATGATGTCTCAGTCTTAAAGCATGTCTATGAGAGTATCAGCATGTGAGGAAACTGTCCCCACACAATGGTTTATCACCCATGTGACCAACATCTGCTCATAACGTGCAAAAGAGATACTTTATAGATATTTCCCAAGGGATCCATGGAAATCAACATTCAGTTTTGGGCACAAAGGTTAGTCTACAAAGAACATTTAAAAAATGTTGCTTTTCATGTACTAGTACCACAAGTTTAGGTTTCCACATATAAGTTCATGTTGAAGTGTCAAAAAAAGAGTAGGCATCAGGAATGTCGTGTGAACAGTACAGAAAAGTTACATGAATCGGCAGGCAAAATCCTTTCACATTAGTTCATTAAGTAAAATTAAAACCTAAAGGAAAAACTCACTTATTGTATATAAGGGCAATGCAATTCCAATGTATAAACGAAAATGCTATTAGATCCAAGCATAATAAATTCAATCAAGGATTCATGTCAAATAAGTATTATAAGTTATCATAATTGGCATCGGCTACAGTCTGTTTTTATGAAGAAAGAACCCTTTTTTTGAAACAAATAAAGAATTTACTACTATTCCACTGAAGATTCATCATTTATCAGGACTCAATTGCTATTATAATGGAATAATTTGAAATAATACAGTTTATTATAAAATGTTATGGCTTTGTTGAAGAGGAATAGATCACCTTTACTTTGTTAAAGAGTGCTGGACATATGAGTATTACGTAAGTTATCATAAGTGATTGCATAGAAATGTTCAGTCCTAACTATGGCCTATTACTATGAGCCACAACATACCTAAATGTAAAATATTTTTATGAAGCATATAATCTTTGTCGTTTTAATAAATCGAGGTTCTTATTAATGTAAAGCAACTACACAGAACGTATCATTCATGTAAATTATTGTACAAAACATATGCACCAGCTTTTCGATTCCTATGGTGCATTTCAATGGAAGCACTAAAAATGGCTTTTAAAATAATTAGAAACGTTGCGCAATTAAATCAAGACTCAGGTATGAATGTACATATGATGTATCATTTTAGTTCATATTAGTTTGCATTTTATCAGTGCATATTTTTGTGAATTTTCATGTTGACATTGTTAAGCCATCAGTAAAGATGATTATTAGACATGTTTCTACAGCTCAAAGCATTCTTTTACGGCGCTTGCATTTTGTCTTTAAACAATATCTTTGTGATTTCATTTAGTGTATGCAAGGTGCACATTCACATTCATGTGTAGTTTTGTTGTCATATTCACTGTTTAATGTCATGAATGTGGTTAACAGCATTCATGCTGCATCACACTTGTATGCCACATACAGCATTCTAAGGATCTCCTTATTAAAATGAGTCGCTCGGTCTGACTCTCTAGAAACCTGAAATCCAAATCTTGGTATGTGTTCTCGCAACAGCAGTTTGGCAACACAGAGGTTGTCATTTCTCTGAAATCTATGGTATAAATACTCACACAGAAATCTAAGGGCCCAATTATGACTTTGGCGGTGCAGCGAGGGGTCAGCCTCACCACTGCACCACCCAAACCATGGTCAGATCACCTTCCAGATTAGGAGTTTTTTCTTGTCTGGTGGGCTGGTTTTTGGCTTTCCCATTGCAGTGCCTCTAAAAATGAGAGCTGCAATGGGAACGCAGAAAACAGTTCAAATCACAGCATGGACTGAAAAGTACATGCTGTGCAGGAACTGGGGGGGCATGCACACAGGAGGGCACATGGTGTGCCCGCTGCATGCATCCCCATGCACAGGAGGCACTGGGGGCCCAGCAGGGCCCTCTTTGTTTCTTCTCCGTCACAGTGTTTATGAGGAGGAAACTCCAAGACCCCACTGGCGGAGAGGAAACTTATAAAATGGGTGGCAGGAACGCAGTTGTCCCGCCAAGCATATTGCTGCCTCCTGACCACCGTAACATTTTGAGTAAATGGTGGGTCCCTTGTGGCTGTTGTGGGCTGTGGCGGTCCCACCACCTGATCTTAATAGGGCAGTCCGGAGACAGCCACAGCCATGCCCAGTGAGTCTGGCCATCCGTGGATGACCAGACTCATAACCGGGTCCTAAATTGGAGGTTGAACTAATTCTGTCTGAACAGTCTAACCATGATGTCTCTCCCTATGTGTTTAGGACCATGAAATCATTTTTATTGTGTTGAGTCTTTTACTTATTTACTGTTTTGGTGATAATATGCTTACAAACCTGTCTCCTAAGTAAAGCCTGACTGCTTGTCAGCCAAGCTACCAAGGGTGGAGCTAAGATTAATTTATTGAGTCTTGACTGGACCTCATTTATGATTATGGTGTTATTGCTAGCTGTATATACCTACATGCACCTACTAATAAACCACCTTCCACCAGTGGCCGCTCACCTTATGTTCTATGAATGAATCATTATGGCCTAACTCTAAGATTGCACCAAGCATGCAATCTTCCTCCTCCTCAGGAATCATCAGTGTGAATTGTAGGAGTCAAAGTTATCATTCTCAAATATCCGATACTATTAAATCAGTTCTGATTTTGGAAAGGATTTCAGTTGGCTTTTGGGGCTTGATTTGCATTGAACCTGGGATTACCCAAGCGTGGAGCTTGTGGAACTTGCATAATTGGGTTTGTGACCGATTTGGGGTTTGCATTTGCTGAACTGGGACATTCTGCATTTTAGTCAAATTAACATTTTTCATTTGCTCATCACCAACTAATCTATTGGAGTGCTGATGACCCTCCCTCTTCCATTAACCAATTCTGTTCACTGATGACAAGGAGTCGACCTCTTCAACATCACAATATCCACATAAGGTTTCAGATTAACCAAAGCACCTCGATCTCTGCCTTGTAGAACACCACTTTCACCTTGCATCATTTCACCTCCGCTCTGATAACCAACACCTTGCATTCCACCTACATTTCCAATTTAAGGTTGATTTTAAAAACTTTTCTGAGCTAAAACCGTATGAACAAGCAGAAATTTCCCTTTAAGCCTTTTCTGCTTCATCTCCTGCTCATCACTACAGTACTTAGTATATCTCAGGATCTCATCTAATGGCTTAGTCTGCCAACAGATCACATTCTGCTGGATATGCATACTGATCTCTGGGCTTAAATCAAGAAAGAATTGTGATACAAACCTTCCCATATCTCCCCTTTCAGAATTTTATTGATGACTGTGCTGCTTAAACAACTGCAACAATTGTTCATACTAGGCATGCACTGTTGTGGCTCTCATGATCCTTATTAAAATCAATATCCCTTGCCAGGACCTATTCTTTCAGGAAAGTAGTCACCTCATCATACTTTTTCATCACCATAAGTGATGGAGCACAAGAATATGGATCCCTTCGGGATTCTGTATGAGGCCACTGTAGGGCTACATTATACTAATTATTACTTGCCACCACAATATCAAAAATGTATTCAAATCTGTCCACAACACCTTTGAGGTTTAAACAAATCTGTCCACCTAGGTGTACCATTGGGCTAGATTCTCTCTAAATTTAAAGAAATTGTTTGCGAATGTCCCAAAATCAGCTCAATTACACGGCAGATTAAAATACCTGTCAGCCTTAGGGTGTTTTCCCCCAAACCTTTTGCCTTACTCCTCAATATTGTTCGGATTTCGTTTTTGTTGGCCATAGGACTTCGTGCATTTTACCACTTCTAGTCAGTGCTAAAATGCATTTGCTCACTCCATAAAACATGGTAGCATTGGCTTGTCCCTAACTGGTGTATTTAATTTACCTAAATTGGTAATACATGTATCCAGGGCCTGTACATTACATGCTATTAGAAGGCCTGTAGCACTCATTGTGCCACCCACTTAAGTAGTCTTGCAAACTTGTCTCCGGCCCGCCATTGAAGCCTTTGTGTGCAGTTTTAACCTTCCACTTTGACCAGGCAAAATCACTATTTGCCAGTCCTAAACCTTCCTTTTTAGTACATATAAGTCACCCATAGGGTAGGCCCTAAACAGCCCATAGGGCAGGGTGCAATATTATAAAATGTAGGAACTGTTCTTTTATGTTTTACATGTCCTGATAGTAAAAAACTCTTACATTAGTTTTTCACTATTGCAAGGCCTACATCTCCTATAGGTTAACATTGGGGTCATCTAATTACATTTGATAAGGATAGCTTCCAAGTGGGAACTGGTGAACAGCCCATGTTTGGGGTCTTTGGAAATGTAATGAAAAATACTATTTTATGGTAAAACTGGCTTTCACATTACAGTTGAAAATGCCACATTTAGAAGGAAGGGTATCTTCCTGCCTTAGCCATTTAGTGCCTGTAACCTGTCTCTGGGTCACATGACTAGGTGTAGTTGGCAGTTGCTCTTTGTGTATTCCTCCCAGACAGCCACACATAATAAAGAGCTTAGGTATACCTGGATGAGCCTTCATTGGTAGCATGGGGAATGGAGCAGGGCACAGCCTCACTTACACATGAATAGGCTGTGTCTTACCCTCACACAATGCACTGCATACCCCCTGTAGTTAGACTAGAGCCAGGACAGTGGAGGTAGGGAACCTTAGCACTTAAAAGGCAATCATCTAGAACAGGGGTCTTCAACCAGTAGCTTGTGAGCTACTGAAGGTCTCAATCTACCTCTGACTACCTGTGTGCATATCCCACTTTATTAAATTAGAAAGATTTTGCTAGGTTGAACTAATATGCATATACAAATATTGAGATTATACAACACTAATAATATCAGTAGCTCTCAATGCGTGTCATTGAATATAAGTAGCTCTCAGTACAGAAAAGGTTGTTGACCTATGCTCTAGAAGCTTCTCCCACTTCAAAGAAGGCACCAGGTATAAATATTGGACTTCAGATACCAATTCTTCAGTAATCTTCTGGACATGTGTAAGACTATGATAGGAAGAAGCACTGCTGTGCTGCTGAGGGGACTAACACTCTGCTGGTCTGCTGCCCTGCTGTACTGACCTGCTGCCCTGCTTCCACTTACCTAGGTGAGAAGAACTGGACCAGCAACCTGTTCCCAGGACCACCAGAGTGAATCCAAGGGCTCGTCTCTTGTAACTAGCAACTGGACTGTACAACTGTGAGTCCTATCCTACCAAGAGGTGCCACCCCAGTCCTGGATGCTTGGAAGTGGTCCTGAAGGTATCCTTCCAGCCTCTCTATGGACCCAGAAGAACTGGTGCATCTCCTCTGCTACGTGGCACAACCCCCAGCAGAAGTGATGCATCACCTCTGCGTGGACTGTCCGAGCGTCAAGACTTCAGATTGCCATCAGTCCTCAGCTTCTTCGGAACCAGCCAGTGTGCATTGCATCCTTAATGCAGGACTTTGCATCGAAGTGCCGCTCATCAACCACCTCTACTCAGATGACATAGGACCTCGCATCACAGCCTTGCAGCTCCCTGGAAACAATGATACACTGTGCCTCTTTACCTGACCCTTGCATCACCTTAGCTGTGTGCCACATCCTCGACGCAAGACCTCAAAATGCTCCCAACCAGGATTTGAGGTACTCCTGTTCAGGGGGTCTTATTAGGTCAATGTAGCTGGCCCATGCTCCATTGTGGTTGGCCTGCAATTGTGACTTTGTCCCAATCTAGCAGGGCCACATAACCACAGTTGGCACTTTTTGACTCTATTTAACTGAAATCTGTAAAACGGCATATCTCTGGTTCTTCTGACTGGATGTTTCTGATTTTGCTCTTGCTTTAGTTATTACAGTTCTCTGTATTCTTCTAATTTGGTGTGGGATTCTTCTTGTGATGTGTTTTCACTTTATTACTGTTTGAAGTATTGCCCAAATACTTGACACATTGTCTCTAGGTTAAGCATGGCCTCTCTGTGCCAAGCTACCAGAGGGTTGAGCACAGGTCAATTTGAGATTTTGCTTGTGATTTGACCCTGATAAGGACTGTGGTTGCTGCTTGAGTAGGGTTTCACCCCACACAACAAGTAAACCAATTTCTTATAATACCCTTCACCTGCTATCTCCCTCATAGGGAACATAGGAGCTTCGTTTTCATTTGGAGGTGCTGGAGGCAATTTACCATTTACCCCTACATTCTCAGTTTGCTAAATTTTCTTTCTCTGTTCGTTCACCCACTTCCTCTCTAATCTATGAAAATCATTCCATTTCTGAATGCATTAAAGTAATTCAGCAAGGGGTTACACTATCCCTGAAGATCTCATAGTGAACACCATCTGGTTGGGCCCTGAAACCTTTCTGCAAAGCAGACTTCTAGAAAGACCAACGTCATACTTTCTGCAGTTTTTATAGTGTTTTGTGTGTCATGGCTGCACACCTGGTAATCTCCCTTCTCAAATATATCAGCTTGTTTTCTTGGTATTGATTCTGATGTGAAATGTCTAAACATCACCTGATAAGCTTTTCCAATTCTACCTTTAATTTTGGTGCATCTAAAGGTCTCATTTTTCTTTCACTCATGGAGGGTCTCCTGTCTCTCTACTCTCAGGAGACTCCTCAAACCATGGGGGTAAAATTTCATTCATTTCATTGAGGTTTTGCCTCAAGTGAAAAAAGTAATGTCAGAGCATTCCCTCCCAACCAAGCCTATGCTAGGTTCTTCCCTCACGCAATTCCCTTGTTTCCCGTTGGAAAAGTCGCTCGAGATAATGAAATCCTTTAAATACGGTTCTCCCTCGGACCCATGCCCAGAAAAAATATTATCATCAATTGCTGAGATTATTACTCCAGCAGTCAACCTGATCTTGAATTCCTCTCTGCAAGAGGGTCAGATGCCAGACAGCTGGAAAAAGGCAAACATTCTCCCATTGCTGAAGAAGTCCACAGCAGACCCCTTGGTGGCTACCAATTATAGGCCGATATCATTGCTGCCCTTTTTTTCCAAAGTGTTGGAAAAGTACATGAATTGAGTCACCACGGAATATGCGGAAGCCAACCAGGTACTCCATAATAGTCAGTATGGTTTTAGAGACAGTTTTAGTACAGAAACGTCTCTATTGGAAGTCTCGGATGCTATCAAGGAGACACTAGATAAAGGGGGAAAAGCGGTGTTGGTACTATTGGACCTCTTCGCTGCCTTTAATACCATGCCCCATGACCGCCTCTTGTTTAGACTTCAGGAGTGTGGTATTGCTGACATGGTATTCAAATGGTTTTCCTTCTTTCTAAGAGACCAACAGCAAATTATCTGGTCTCCTCCCTTCGAGGCTCTTATCCCACCTATGGTGGTGGAGGTCCTGAGGGCTCGATTTTGAGCCCTACACTTTTTAATATTTATATGGCTCCCCTTGGGCACCTTGCTAAGGAACACAGCGCCAAAAAAGTATCTTGCGCCAATGATAGGCAATTGGTGTTCACTTGCGATAAGGGCGCAGATTTTAGATATGGAAATATAAAAATCTGCCCAACTGAGGTGTTTGCCTGGCTATGGCGGAACCAATTGAAAGGTAACCCGGAGAAATCTGAAATCATTTTCTTTACTCACAAACCAGATATCTATTCACAGAAAAGGGGCTGGAAAAAGTTCGATCCTGAGGTTTTTAATATAATTCTATCTGATCTTAAACCAGAGAACTTATTTACGTCTAATGATATGGATATGATGGCCAGTTCTGTAAACAATTGGCTCTCGGAAGCCTTAAATATCTATCTCCCCACTACCCGTAAGAAAGGGACTATTCACAAAGCACCTGCCCCCTCGTACAATGAGTCGCTTCGCTTGCACAAATCAAAGTGCAAGAAATTGGAACGTTTATGGAGGAAAGATTACTCTCTCTCATCTTGTGCCGCCTATAAAACTGAACTGAAATGCTACCACAAGGCGTGCGCTACAACCAGAGCCATCCACGTCAATAAATCCATAAATGAAGCAATAAATAAATCAAAAACCCTATTTACTGTGGTGAAGGAGCTCGCTGGCTCTGAGACCACAGCTACACTTCCCCAACTATCCAATGCGAAATGCGATGAGCTTGCCCAGTACTTCACTTCGAAAATCACGATTATACATCAGGATATCCTTGCTCAAATCAAAATACCTGTTCCCCCCACCTCCCCTCAGATTAGGAATGTGCCCTCCAACTCTTCTGGGCCCCCTTTGCCACTACTGCTGTCGTGGCCTGATCTCTGCTCGGAAACTCTTTTGGAAACACTGAGCAAAGTTAAATCAGGTTCCCCGCTGGACCCACTGCCCGCCCCTATTCTCCGTTCTTTGAACTCCTCACATCTATCCACTATCTGTAAGATGCTAAATCATTCACTCAATATGGCCACTGTTCCTAGTTGTTGGAAACATGCCATGGTCACCCCGTTATTGAAGAAACCACAGGCGGATCCAAAAATACCCGCCAATTACCGTCCCATTTCTTTACTACCGGCATTCTCGAAAGTTTTGGAACGACACATTCACTTCCATCTTTCAAAATTTGTGACAGACAATAATCTGTTACACCCTTCTCAATCGGGATTCCGCCCCGGTTTCTCTACAGAGACTACCCTGTTGGGCGTTACAGATAACTTGCGTCTGCTTTTGGATCGAGGAGAAACAGTTGCGCTGATCTTGCTCGATCTCAGCGCAGCTTTTGATACTGTGTTACACAGTATCCTTCTCAAATCTCTTGCTGCCCTTGGCATTGGCAACAAAGCATTGGACTGGCTTGCAGCTTTTTTGTCTGACCGCATCTTTCAAATTTTTTCTAAGTTATCATCCTCTAAGAGTCACTCCTCCCCCCATGGGGTACCCCAAGGGTCTATCCTTAGCCCTCTGCTTTTTAATGTGTATGTTACACCTTTGGCTTATGTTGCACAATGTTCGGGACTAAATCTTTTTTCATATGCCGATGATTCACAAATTGTTTTTTCACTCTCCCAAACTGATCCCACGGTCCCCTCCCCTTTGCAAACTGGACTCAGCAAGATAGCTGAATGGATGAACAACAACCTACTCAAGTTAAACGGTGGGAAGACGGAGGTCCTGATTCTTGGTAACAAACCCGATCTCTGGAACCTGACTCATTGGCCTACTTCCATGGGTCCCCTTCCAACTCCATCTGAACTAGTGCGAAACTTGGGAGTAACCATCGAAAGAGGTCTTACCATGAAAGATCAGGTCAACAGAGTTACAGCCATCTGTTTTACCATCCTACGTTGGCTGCAAAAAATCTTCTGGATGATCCCTAAAAACACCCAGAGATCTGTCGTGAACGCCTTGGTGACCTCCAGATTGGATTACGGCAACGTGCTCTATCTGGGGTCTCCAATGGCCATCATACGTCGCCTTCAGCTAGTCCAAAATGCTGCAGCTCGGATCCTCTGTGGCTGTCATAAACGTGATCACATCACAGAACGCTTGCGAGAGCTACACTGGCTTCGTGTTGAAAACCGGATCAAGTTTAAAGCGTTGTGCTTTATGCACAAGATCAAAGCCGGATCAGCACCCCTCTACTTACCAGAATGGGCGGTAGCTCCTTTTCGCTTTCGAACTCAGGTCCCAGACTGTGGAATTCACTTCCACTGGCCCTACGGATGGAAAATAGTCACACGCGATTTCTCAGAGCAGTGAAGACCTGGCTCTTTGACCTCTAATTCTTCTGTCTTATGTTGTTGATCTGTCTCTTAGCGCTGGGAAACCCTTACGGGTAGCTGTCGCGCTCAACAAAATCAATTAATAAATAAATAAAATAAATTTGGTCCCGCACCGTGCGATGCATGAGGCCAGTGGTGGCCTCTGGATATGTCCCTCCTGCCGCATCTGTAAGCACTGTGAAGAACCTTAGGGTGAAGCTTGATGCTGATCTGTCCATGAAGGCCCAGATCTAAACAGTCACTGGCACCTGTATTGGCCTAATAAAAATGTTAAAGAAATTTCTGCCCTTGTTGCCGGTCTCACACAGTCAGACCTCAGCCCAGGCCACGATAATATCGAGGCTGGACTACATCAATACCCTGTACCTGGGCCTTCCAGATTTTTTAATTAACCGCCTCCAGGTGGTTCAGAATGTGGTGGCCAGAGCTATTCTTATGGTGGGACCTAGAGCAAGAATGTCTACCCATCTGAAGTAATTTCATGGGCTGCCGGTCCGGAAGAGGATCCAATTTATAGCTCTGGTCTTGGCTTTTAGGGCGTTCCATGACACTGGGGCCTTCTGGATTAGGAAAAGGTTTCAGCACTATGCACTGCAACGGGCCCCTCAGGTCATCATCGCAGCTTTTGATGACAATCCAGAAGTTCCCCCGATCCCTTTTCGGCTGTCGCTCCTTTCAAGTGCTGGCCGCCCGCCTATGGAACGGTCTGCCATTGTCGCTCAGCTGGGTGCAGGATCTTCTTATCTTCAGGAAGCAGCTAAAATCCTGGCTCTTCAAGCAATAGCCTTCCGTTATTGCCTTTCGTGTTATTGTGCAAACTGTCTGTCTTGAGGTCCTTCGGTGCCAGGACCCTCTGTGGAGTAGCCATGCGCTTTATATGTACCTATTTACATTACATTATCAAGATATCCTATCCCTTCTTGGATGATTGGAGCTGTGAAATTTCCTACCCTCTCCCAGAGATTGTACATTCTGCAGTTGGCTTCAGGCAACAATCTGCAAATTTTGCGACATCAGAATGAATCCTGTTGTGGTCACTTTACCTACAGCTCTTGGAACAACAGACATCAAAGAAATAGTTACTGAGGCAGATACAACAAGAACACCTAAAGTTTGGGCAGGCATGGCTTGTGACATTGATGTAGGAACAGACACAACAGAAGCAGTAGCAACCGGGGCACTTACTGTAGTATCTGTCTCGGGAGTCCAGCAGTAACAGGAAGCGTTGGAGGTGAACCTCCAACCTAAGTAACATTTGGGTCAACAGGGGTTCTGGCAACAGTACCACTAATGGTGGTAGAACTAGTTTGATCTATGGACTGATCAGCATAGGGAGGTGGACTTGAGGACAGCAAGGCATCTAAGAGCTCATCCCTGGATTTGCTATCAGTACTTGACCCTTTTGTGGAATTGGCATTTTCAGTTCCCTGTTTCTCTTTCTTTTTAGACTTTTTTATTTGTTAACACAGAATACATTCTAGCTCATTCGACTATACATGTCCTCCATCTTGGCTGTTCTTCATTCCACTTAACATCATCACTTAACATCATTTTTATCATGAACTAATATCTTAGCTTTAGTCTGGTATTTCTCTTACTAGTATTAATAACCTCATATTGTGCGGGTCTAGGAGGTTGTTTCATGTCATACAATATTCTCCTTCAATGCTCAATAATCCACAAATTTAAAGAGCTGTATTGTGAAAATCTTTCTAAGTGATCTCATTCCATTGACAAAGCTACAAACACATGTGAAGCCCTACACCTGTCACCATAGAATGACATGGCATACCTTCTGGTGGAGCTTCCATAGCCTCATGGACAGGAACTCACATATCAACGATCGCCAACAGTTTATCAATGCAAATAAGCACATCTCAATTAAAATATGCAAGACTTTAGTTTGAACTATAATTCAATACAAATCGGGAATAGTACCAATCCCAGCACAGTTATTTCCTGTGGACTTATCATAGAGCAAAACTTGATGATGCAACAGCCAATCCAAGCGCAGCACTTCATACCAACTAACCCATCCTAGTGCGGTACCCTCTGATGCAACTCTAACTCCTCGCAACAGTTCAACCTTCTTTACAATTTTCTCATACGTCAACTTCTTACAAACTTTAAAGCAAGCACAATTAAGAAATATCTTTTGTCTGCTCCACTAAAGAATTCAAAATGATCACTCACACAAGAAACATCCAGAAATAACACTTGTCAACCTAATATACACACAGGTGAAATCTCAACCAGCAGGAAATCATGCTGACTGATGCAGCTTTCCCTCTGCACAATAGGGGCTACCAAAACCAATCACAATTAGTACATTCAGAACAATCAGTTAAGGGTTCCTATCTCAATTGTGCAGACAATGGTACTTCATGGGCCGACCCATCAAAACTTAGCAGACAATTAAAACCACAATATATTGTGATCCATCTTATCTTATCTCATCCATCTATCCCCAAGTCTAGGACTTCAACAAGCCCAATAACAGCTTCAAGTGCTCAGTATCATGCGCATATGCACATTTCCAGAACTAAAACATGAACATCACCACAAAGCAAAGCACACAACTTTGACACAACACAATAAACTTGACATAAACTATTGTGACACACAACTCTATTAATACTTACTCCTCCACCTCTGCAAACTCCTTCGGAATCGCCAAAACTAGATGATCTTCAAAACTGGGCCATGGACTTTAAGGATATGGGCAATTTAGGCTGTGGCAAGGTCTAATTAGGTCTGAAATCCCTGGACCTATCTAGCTCTTTCTCTTCTGTGACATAACAGGTGGTTTCTCAAATCCATAGATTTGTAAACTAATGAAAGAGATACACATGATAAAGTCCCCAGAATTAAGATACTCTAGACTGTGGAATTATATAGTTTCATAACTCTGTATCAGCTGGCAGGATAATCAGAATCTCACACAAAGAAATGATCAGCAAAATTGGTGATGCCACTTTGTTTGATATTATGTAAGATAGTCTTTGATGTGGGAGCAGTAGATGTATCTTGGCATGTACTCACACCAGAGGGTGTGATATTTACAGTGTCATGAAGGGCTAAAACAAATACTAGGTTGGTGTTGTATCCAGCTTTCAATGATGCTCCTAATTTGTGTGTGGTTAAATGTATCAAGGCTTACGAGGACATGGCATAAGAGGTAAGGCTAACAGGAGAAATACAACTCCTCATTTTAGTGAAGAAGCCTTTCAAGGGGGTTTCCCCCCTTCTATTGTCCGGATAAAACGGATCATGGGGGAAGCCCCCTCCACTTGGCATGCAATTGTCTCTAAGGTACCTGAGGTAGATGGTAGATTGGAGGATATTATGAGAGTGGCAGATTGGTCATCAGAATCAAGCTTTAAGAAATTCTACTTTAAATCCATTTCCAAAGCAGCAGCTTTGGTTGTATGTACATTTTAAACATGCATAATTCTCACCTCCAGCCTTGACATAAAATATAAGATTTCTTAGCTATAGAGAAGCTATAGAGAAGGAAAGTTTCAATTCTATTAAGAACTCAAAGGTAAGGATTATCCCACCCAAAGATCTTGCAAAGAAAGATTCTCTTCCTGACCCAGAATTAATGTGAAATGACAGTAAGTAAGACGATTATTACAGTTCGACGTTAATATTTCAAGGAAAATTGATGCTTAATTTTTTCATTATTAAAGTTAGGATTACATTTTTCCTTATGATGGACATGGAATTAAGACATCCTGCAATCTTACTAGTTTTTATTAAAGCGGAAAAGAATTTGCAAGGAAGATTTGGATAACATTTCAATTGAATACTTTTAGGTAATGACCAAAAGAATGAACTATTAAAAACATAACAGATAATTGACTCACTGGAAGAAGACGAACAGGAAAGGACAACACAAGGTTACATGGAAAGACCCGTATCATGACTGGAGCACTGTTGCTAATGGTTACTGATTTCCAGAGGTTGCTGTAATGTGTATTATATTGACTATTTGTATTTATATGAAGTGTTGATCTTTAACACTACTGCCATTTAATAAAACTGAAGAAAGTAATGTATAATCCTCGCCTCCCGTCCTGACACAGAATCTAATTCTGCTGTTGGAAGTACATATTTTACACAGTATGTCAGAATGTATTCTCACACGGCTGACAAATTTAGTTTGGGTTTACAGAAAATATGCTCTCATTTTAGCATCCTGAGCACCGTTTATAACCTTTATGGGAAAATTATGACAGAAAACTGTTTTCTCTCCTGCATGTTTTGTCCAATCCCGGCAGGGGATCAGCATTTTACATTGGATAAAAATCACCTAAGAATACACCACATTTCCTAAATTTAGTATAGTACCAGCAATAAATTATTTATTTTGAAACTAAAATCTGTTATTCCTCTTTATATGCACCTCTTTTTGTGACCCTCAAAACAGTCTATTTTTTACAGTGCAATTTCTTGAGGACCATGTACCAGACTTCTTTAATGGCTGTCACAACATGTTTTCAGTAGTATCTTGTAATAAAACTACGCTGGGACTCTTTTGGTTTCAACTGATTACTGTAGGCCGGTGACGCAAGTGATAGGGAGATGAGCTGAAGGTAGGATTAGAATGTTGAGTTCTGATTTACATGAAGCAAAATAAATCTATGTGTATGGCGTGCTTATTGGTCAGTGATGAGGTGAAAGTAGTCCTATAATGTTTAGTGCTGACTGACATGCAGCAGAATAAATCTCTGTGAGTAGCATGCTTATTGGCGAGTTCCTGGGTTGCCACAATGCTACAACTGATGATGGGATAGGGGATCCGAAGCCTGTACAATAAAAGTGCTCTTCCAGCTGGAGCATGTCATGTGTGCTGCATTTGCAGTGGACAATTTATGCTGGCATAGGTGGAGACTCATTGTAACACAAGCCTATATAAAATGCTTGAAGATAAAGAAAACAACATTGAAAGTATACATGTCTGTGGTCAAGACCTGAATGAAACAGCCACAAGTCAAAAGTACTGTATCATCACGCAAATCAATGCTATATGCTATATGTAGAATAGCGCTAAAGGTGGATGCAGATTCATGTGCAACAAAACAAAGAATAGCCAGTTGGTTCTGCGAAATGATTATAAAATATCCAAGAAACATGGCTGGTGAAGGAGTGAAAGCAGCCATGAAAAAGATACCACAAGAAGGTGGAGTGATGTACTAACAAATAAAATTGAATGTCAAATTTAATCCAGTGCCAAATATGGATTCTGAAAGATATGTATTCAGTCAAGAACACCAGAGACCAGATGAAACCCTTAATACATTTGTTGATAGAAAAAAGAATCTTCTAGTGAAGCACTTCAATTTCAATGTGTTTAGTGATGACGAAGCTATTCGCTACAGAGTAATAGATGGATGTCTATCAGATTCCTTACGATGACAAATGCTGAAAAAACTCTGAGCTTAAAATAAGTCTTTAAGGCTACTCATGCTGAAGAGCATGTTGATCAACAAGTAACTGACATGGAGGCTGGAGGCACCGAAAGTGCGCCAGTCATGTGCATGAAAAAAGTATGCCAAGGTACAAGGCTGAGGGACAAAAAGTGATGTATCCACAGAAAAAGAGAACACGTTACAGATTCGAATTGTCATTTCCACACAAAGGTAAATGTCTCACCATTGGACAAACATGTCTCGGCTGTAGTAAAGCGAACCATTTCGTAACAATTTGCAGGGCAAAGACAAAAGTAAGCGCATTACAGCTTGAATACAAAATGCCTGACGGAATTCTACCTCAGCGACACTCGACACACTCCCACAAGGCCAAGCAGTAACACCAATTGAGGCAAATCAACATGTGAATCATCAACAAAGAGTTTCTGATTCTAATTTTCCGGTGAAAGTGACAATGATAATTGTGTGATGTCCTCACAAAAGGCATGCACATGTGGGACTGGTCAAATATGAGAAAGAATTCAAAGTGAAGAAAAATGTACATGAAGAGCACATTCAAACAATGTCTTAAGATCACTCTAAAAATACAAGCGTGTTAGATACCATTCATAATTGACAGTGGTGCGTCAATAAATATCATCCCTGAGGAAAAATATCAGGAACTGTTTTCATTACCACAACTTACTAAAATCATAGATGAAAGTATGTACATGGGCTTCTTCAATGCCCTTAAAGAGTCAAGGATCCTTTGTAGCCACAACAAAATTTAAGAAAAATTAGGTACAAGCACCTATTCATGTACCTCAAGGAGCAGCTTTAAGCACCGGGTTTGCTGAGTTTTAATACTGTGGTGGATAGTGAGCTGCTATCAGTGAAATACAATATGAATGCTCATCATGAAATTGTAAGTCAATTTTCTTCATTATTTCATGGGATAGGACACCTAAAAAAATGAAAGTAAAGTTACACATCAATTTCTCAATGACACAGATGAATTGCCTTTCATTTGCAAGATGCTGTTGAAAAGGAACCTACTTTGTTACTCAAACATGTCATCATTGAACGCTCCACTGGTCAGACACCATGGATTTCTCCAATTTTAGTAGTGCCCAAAAAAGACAATGAAGGAGCTGTATGCATGAGCATGACATACATCAAGCCAACAAGGCAATTGAGAGATAGAAACATCCTGAAGGTGTGCAAACAGAGCTGAATGGTGTAAAGTTATTTACTCGACTCAACTTAAATAAAGGATATCATCATTTGGAGCTTCAAGAAAAAGCCAGGTACATTGCAACCTTTTCAATGCATATTGATCTTTTTTGTTATAAGTGATTGAGTTTTAGTGTATCTTCTGCTGTAGAACTTTTCCAGGACATCATTCGACATATCATACAGCCTGTAGTAAATGCATTTAACTATAGTGATGACATGTTAGTTTTCGAAGCCACACAGGAAGAACATGGCAAATGTCATGCAACCATGTCATTTGTTGACCAATGCAGGCTTACCTCTGAATGATGACAAATGTGCATTTCACAAAAATAACTTGAAATTCTTTGTCCACGTCTTTTCTCATGGAGGTATGAAGCCTGCTCCAGCAAAAGTGCAAGCATTGTCCACTGCAAATCCTCCAAACGGCATTGCTATGTTACTATCCTTTCTTGGACTGGCCAGTTACTGTTTAAGATACATATGAAACTTTGCTACAGTCAGAAGAGCTTTCAACAAATCAAGCAAGCCATTGAGAGTGCCACTGAAATAGCCTACTTTGTTCCCAAACTGCTGTTGCGGGGATTCTGCACATACACAGAAGTATGCACAGGAAAACAGGACCTCGGTGTATAGGGGTTGTACGTTCCTACCACCTTAGTACCCAAAATCCCAAAACCGACTAGCTATAGTGTCTCATTCGTTCTCCTACATAATCACAAAGCTACAAATGATTAGACAACCAAGAACACAACACTCCCGACTCTCTCATGAATTGCAATAGCAAGACATACCCTTTTGCTCACTCACTCGTACTTGTCCACAATAAGGATTGTCAGAGTCGCTGTATAGTTCAAAATAAATATTTTAACCCCTTGCATGCTGATGACGGCCCCCAGCCGTCATGCACTACAGTGCTCGTGTGCTGATGACGGCTGGGGGCCGTCATGACCGCACCCGCGCTGAAATCTGCAGCACAGGAGCAGAATCGGCACAGCATGGAAGGGGTTAACTATCGTGCTCTGTAACGCAGTATACGAGCCACTACCAGCAGCAAAATGCATAAACCTCGCAGAGTTAGCATTGTTACAATACCATAGAATATGAAGGGGGATGTCATTATATATAGACAGTGGAAAAAGGACTATAAGGCCTAACCACCCTCCCCTTGGTAAGTTGAGCTTTATTATATAAAGAAAGATCTCTGGGCTTTGTCAGGAGACCGCATACCGTAGAACTTAGATGGTAGCTTTACATTATAGGAACAGCATAGCTCTTCTCCAAGGAAAGGTTTCCTTACAAGTGTGTGTGAACAACATGCAACTCTGTAATATCAAAGCACGAGCTCTCTAGCAGTGCAGTTGTGTGTAGCATGTTTTGTCTAGGTAATAGGAGCTGACCAGAACAGAATAACAAGGGACATGTTTTTCTACCTTGCACATCGTGTTCAGACTAAACTCCAGGAACAGCAGAGTTCGCAGAAAACAGACCATTCTCATATGAAAGGCTTAGACAGAGTCTTTGCAAAATAAAGTTATGTAGTAACGTGCACAAAAGCAGCTTCATGGCAGCAGAGGTCATGCTAACTTAGCAATGTCGAGAATTACCCTAACTGCCATATAACACCCTCCCCCTGGTAAGGTTAGTATATAGACAAAACACTAAAACAGAGTTCAAAGTTAAGCAGAGTCCAGAAGCGCTTAAAAAAACAGACTGGGGGAGGGGGGGTACATTTGTGTAAAGAACTAATATTTGGTTATTAAAATATGTTGTTTCATGAAAAACAGGATTAAGAAGGAGGTGGGAAATCCTTAAAAGTACGTAAACCTAAGAATGCAATTAGTTCCAAAAGGCCATCTCTATCATTAGTAGAAAAAAGGGATGCCATCCAATTAAGTATGTTGAAGGAACAGACATGCTCCTTGTATCATGAAGCTTCCAAGAGCATATCAGGACAACTTGCGTGATATTCAATGAAACTTCATTGTAGGAGGTTCTGCGCAGCCGTACAGATATCCCATTCAGCCAAGATGCCAAGTGCAGCAGCAGGCGCCTTGTTGCCATTCCCAGAACAAGCCCACTCATGGGCCTCTAAGGGATCCATTAACTGGTGAAAATCCAGGACTGTACATGTCGTATTGGAGAGGCATAAATCCGAAGCCCAATAGAAAGGGCACCGCTTACAGTAGAACACAGGTTGCACGCGAGTTAGGTAGGCAAAGCGAAAAGTCAATCCATAACTCGTGCTAAGTGTTGCTAATGTCAAGCATCGAAAAAGTTGTTGTATTCAGTCACGGTACAGTTGCAATTGGCCTGGTCTTTGCAGTATCACATGATTAGCAGCCATTGCATAGTAGAAGCAGAAGGATCAGTATTCCACCTGCAAGCGCCGGAACAAAGAAAACCCCCCAAAAGATGCTAGAAAAGATAGACTGAATAAAAGCTGGTATTACTCCAAATATCATCTGAAATAAGCCACAAGGCCGGATCCCACATTCTTAAAAAAATGAGCAAGTCCTTTGGTGTCAGACGCATTAAATATTTGATGTATAAGCTCCCCAAAGTGAGTGGGAGGTTAGTATTTAGAAGTGACTGAATCTAGCCACCTGCAACTCGCACATCTCTCGAGCTGAAGTGAGGGCCACTTCCTGTTGAAACCATAGCGATTTTGGCCTGCTCAATTTGTTGAAAACTGTTTTCAAAGTAGGAATGGAAGGCTAAATTGAACTATCTACTTTCCCATGCGGGGTGGAAGAGGCACATTGCTACAACGAGTAACACGTTGTGAAAATGTTACTAAATACGGGATCCCTGCCCTTAAGCCACAGAAGTCGTTTTTATTCAGAATAAGATAACTGCCATTTGTAAGCAATGTAAAAGCGGGAATTATTGATGAGATGGGATGGCAGTTCCTTTAAAAAAACAAGCAAGATCAGGTGCTGATACATTACAAGCGCTGTACAACTTAACATGTTTACAAATCAGGGAATGTCCCTCTGTAGAATCGCAGTCCTCCCCTGTTAGGAAAACTTCCTTATCGTCCCTTTGATATCTGTGTGTCAAAGGAAGGGACCATAATCCATGGAGAAATGAACTACCCAGGGGCTCAAAGCGACCTATCGGATGATTTAAATTGAAATACCGAGAGATAATACCCCATGAATTAACCAAACAGCTCAGTCGGATTCCGCCACAGAAAACAGCAAAGGGCTCCAACTGTTCAATGTGTAATAGCATGTATGTAGCATCTTTCATGGACATGAATCGCTGTTTATCAGTCAAATTAAAAGGTGAAAACAAATCAGAAGCATTTAAATAATCCCAAGGGACTTTTCCCATTTTGAGAGTCCGTAACGTCCATGCAAACTTCATTACTGATCTTAATTGAATTTGACCATTATACAACACAGATGCATCATTCTGAACAATATCAATAACATATGAAACAATATTATCCAAGGTGTAAATGCGTGAAGACAATGTACTGATGCCCTTGTCAACCACAGAAAGAACTTTTTCTAAATTTGCCTGATCTATTTGATGCAGATGTAAAGCTGCTTCTGCCTGCGAAAGTTTCCAAATTTCATTGTAGGCTGCATACAGAAATCTCTTATTTCTTGGGGCTCTAGGACCTAAGATAAAATCAGCCAATTTAATGTCGCTTGACAAGAGTGATAAATGTTGTTTCACTGACGACAAAGTGGAATGTTCCAACCATTGGTGGCACAATTTACCCACGGAGTATGTGGTAACTGTGTTTGAATTTGGAAAACGAGGATCCAGTCTAGTCTGTGTGAAACCAGGTGTTACATTATAAAAACAGAGTTGGCATGCATTTGAACTTGTAGGCCAGACCAACCAACTGGATTGGTCAATTTCAGAAATATTAAAAGTGTCATTGCGAAATAAAACTTGTAATACATCGATGGTGTAATTAGTCTGTGCGCCAATTGTCATATTCCGCTGAGGAGGGGGTTCATGGAATGTTCAAATTTTTAGCAGTATCCAAGCCAAAACAAGTGGTCTGGTGTATTATGTCATTTAAAAATAAAATTTGATTCGGAATCAGGCATGGACAATGCAGAGCTTCAGTGCCTTGAACCTGCCAAGCTTTAGTGCCCCAAATTGATTTTAAATCAATTGTATCTTTCTAATTATCATAACCTTGTTTGGCCAATTCAGTTCTAAAGGAGGCAAAATAGATCAATTTAGTATGGGTAAGAATACATTTAGGCTGCGGTGTTGAATGCAATAAAAAAATATGACTCTGGATTAGATGTGTTGTAATTGGTCAAAAAAGCAAACTTATCCCTAAGTGTTTTAGAACTCCCCTGGATGGAGTCGGACAATATTCCCATTGAGTGTAATTAAAAACAGGTCTTAATGTGCTTGTTTTGTGTAAGTGATTATGCCCATAATGTTGATAATAGAATAAATCAGCATAGTTGGCTGAATTTGAATACAAATCTTCAGCATCTAAAGCAGCATAATATTCCAAATCAGAAAACAATGAATGTACAGCTTGCACATCCCAATCATCAGAATTTATGTACTGTGTTACCACATCATCTAAGGAGACGTGAAATACATATGGTATCTTAAGGACTTCCATTGAACCGTGGACTTTACCTACTTTATCCCAAACGATGCCATCTGCAACTGGGAAAGCCACAATGTTAACACAAGCTTGATCACGTTTCATGATATGGGATGATGTATGAGGTGCCAGAACTCCTTCAATCAAGTTCACAGCAGAGCATTCTGACAAATAATGACCATTGATCAGTAAAAAAAACTCTGTCACAAATCCAATTGACATGAAGAGGAAAATCAGGATAGGACCCACCAGATGTAGGTCAAGGGTGGGACCAGGTGAGTCTTTTTGAACCAAGAGATAAAAATACACAATTTCATTGGTGGAAGAGTCAAATTAGAAAACAAAGAGGGTAAGTCAGAAGAGAAGCTAGCATGATCTCCAAAGTAACCGCTTCCAGTTCTCTTAGTTAGGGGTGGGTGTTGCTGGGTCAGTGTGATGTTGTCGAGGACTGATCGGCACCTCACCATTAAACTCATCTGTACGGTAAGTATACTCAACGTCTGCATTGGAGGATGGTGGCAGGACAGGTGAAAGGTCAATAGCGGTGTCCATCACTCCCTCACCCACACGGGCAACAGTGGAAGAGGATGAAGTCAGCGGATTCAATTCAATTGCGTTGCACGAAACAGCAGGCGTGACACTATTCAGAATCGGCCAGACAGTGTAACTTGACATTGTCAATTGAGATGTATCTGCGACCAGCTAAAGGTGGTAAAATGACTGTATGAGTACCCCTAAATCCAAGCACTGGAACCGGTGCACGAGGGACCAAATTATTTTCTGTTCTCCAACTTTTCTCATACCAGTTCTCCAATCTTAGGAAGTCTGCTGGCTACTGGAATCAGCAGTGCTACATCATTGGGAGAGGGTAAATGTTCAGTTGTGTAGGTGTCACAGGTCTTTTGTAGGTCCTGTAATATAGTAGAATGATTATCTGAGTCAAAGGTTGCGGCAGCCACCACAACGTCTAGACCATCAAGGTCTGGCACTAACATTTTAATGCCAAAGATCATTTCATATGGGGTCTGCCCACCCAGAGATCTTCTAGGGAGATTATTAAGTGCACGTTGAACCCCATATAAGTGGGCCAGCTAGTTTCTGCCAGTACCTAAGACTGTAGCTGTCAAAGATTGCTTTAAGTCACGGTTCATTTTCTCCTCTATGGAATTGCCGTCAGGCATATATGGGGACGAAAACTGTACTGGCACCCCCATCGACATCATTGCATTCTTGTACGTCTTAGAGGCGAACGCTGGACCTTGGTCTGAGTGGAAGGTGCCACAGGCAAACATCCCAACAAAGACACGCAAATCTCCAGTGACATTTCGAGCGTCAGCACTGCGTTGTGGCAAAACCCAAAGGAATCTAGTGCACAAATCAACTGCAACTAAAATATTTTTATATTTAGTATCAGAGGAGAACCGACCGCAGTGATCAAGATACACACAGCCAAAAGGCTGATTGGATATACACATCTGTGTTTGTGGTGGGCGCGTGACCATAGATGGCTTAATTTGTTGACAAATGTCACACAAAAATACAAAATTACGGGTTCGTTTATAAAACTCACCCCGCCAGTAATGTTGCTGTAGAATAGAAACTGTTGCAGACACTCCGGCATGAGCAGAAGCCCTGCCTTCGTGTGAGGCAATGATCAAAGCAGGTCTGCTGTCCCTGTTTGGAATCAGCCGATCTCCATCACTTGGGGTTATAGCATAAGGCACTTGTTCAGGAGATAAATAATAAGAATACTTTGAAAGGAAGCTCTGCGGGGGAGCAGTTCCATCCTTTGTAGCAGCAATAGCTGCCAAAATTTCATTATCAATCTTAGTCATGGACCTTGTTACCGCTGCAATGGAATATGTGTCCACTGCAGACTTGGCCGCTTCATCAGCCAAACAATTACCAACAGCATGTGCTCCCACACGCTGATGGCCAAGAGTATGGATAGTGTGTTTGAGTGAGAGACGTTCTTTAAGTTCCGCCACTCGAACCCAAAGCATTTTAAGCTTTATTGTGCTGCCTTTAGGGTCTCTATAATCATTTTGTGACCAAAAGAATAAGTTGTAATTAAAAGACTGGACACAGTAGTAAGAATCGCATACAATAAGAGTATTCACACTAGGATCAGCAAACTCAAGAGCGAGAACAAGAGCACGCAGCTCCGCCAATTGTGCCGTACAGTCCGCAAGTGCCTACATATGCACTGTGAAAGACTTAAATTCTCCATTGACAATTGTATTAGCCACAATAGCACAAGCCGCTGAATAAGCGTGTTTAGAACCAACGGCCGTTGAGCCGATCCATCAGTATACATGATACATTGTATTCATCCAACGGTAGCAAGGACAGAGGATGAGGATGAACATGTTCACACTGTATGAACTCCTATGTCTGAAGAGAAGGATCAAAAATAAACGTGACATCAGCTGATGTCAAAGATGCAGCCCATTGGATCCAACAGGGATGTAAAGCCTTAGGGACCCATTAGGATCACGGGCGGATTGCCACCACCCGAATGGCAGTGGCGATCCACACATGATACTACCCCGCCCGACACCCAATTACCCCCCGCCATATTACTATGGCAGGGGGGACCGCGGCAGACGGAAAGACCGTCCGCCACTTTTCCGCCCGGTCAACGAGTTGACCGGGCAGAAAAGGGTTTAATATGGTGGCAGTGTTTGTTAGACACCGCCGTCCATATTACTATGCAGGCAGGGACATGCCTTTCCGTGGTGGTGGCATGAGGTGTTAGATATTGGGGGCTCGTTGCAGGCCCCCGGGGACTCTGGGATGGTGGGGGTTGCACATGGGGGGGTACCCATGGTACCTCCCAGCAGTTCCTTGCACAACATGGCAGGCACCGTGCGCTGCCTGCCATGTTGTGCATGGAAGTGCCCCGCCCGCCACAATGACAGGAATGCAGGATGTGCCCACCACAGTGGCAGGCACATCCTAATTGCCCCCAAGGGACCCCCGCCCTTATGGCGGGCAGTCCCGTTTACCAATAGGGTGGCGGGCGGACAAAGTCACTGCTAAAGCAGAAAGAGGCGTAACCATAAAAATGTGTTTATCTTGCCCCAGAGAGCATTCCTTCAGGATTGCTACCTTCATCGCTGTCAAAACTTTTTCAGCATTGCGAAACCGCATTTCAGCCGATGTGTGCAAATGTGATTTGTAAGCTGTGGTACTGTGTCACCCTCGTTGAATGGCAAGTAAGTGAAACCAACTGTCCCATGTACTATATGTATTACCAGGTTAGTGGCATTGTCAAACGTCAACTAGTAGTTAGTAGCAATCAAATCTGATTGCAAAGATTGCAGAATTGAGGTATGTTCCGGAAGCCAGCTGTCCGTATAAAATTTTGGTTATATCAACACATATAGCAGTTTGATACGCTGGGCATAATCGGGAATGTATGCTCTCCTGAAATTTAAAAATCCCAGCAAAGATTGAAGTTTTTTCAGTGTAGAAGGCGGTTGCAATTGTGCACATTTCTCCAGAAAGTCAGGGGGCTAACCCCCTACCTTCATTGTTGAGCTTGTAGCCCAAAAGGAGCACTGCAAAATGTGCAATGTGTGACTTTGCAAAATAAAACTTGTATTCATAGTCGGCAAAAGACAAAATAATGCGGTTGACTCGGACAAGATGTGGTATCAGTTCATCGTCCGTCAAATAAATGTCATCAACGTACAAGAACATATCAGGGTCTATGCTATGTAGTAAAGATACAACACTGCAGCAACAGCCCCGCGCTATTCTTATACCCCATAGGCAAACGTATACATTTTTTCTGCTTTCCGACAGCGGTGGAGGCTGTCCAGTGACTGCTCTCAGGAGCCAAGTTGTGACTATAGAAACCATTGGATATATCCAGTGTACTTTTATATATTTTACGGATCAATGTGTTTACTACTGTGCGTATTTTGTACCGCAAATGTACGACTATGACTATTCAATTTTTGATAATCTAAGACAATGCAATACGATCAGCCAGGTTTTTATACCGGGAAAAGGGGATTATTCATTGGTTATATGAGGGATTCAATCACCCCCTGATACTCCAACTGAGCCAGAATATCACAAACAGGTGCCTTAGCTTCTTGCTTAATTGGATATTGCGGCTGTGGCTGAGGCATAGACTATAAAGGTATCTCATGTGCTGGGAATCTCTACCCCAACCCACCTGATTAGGGTACACTGCCGGGGCAAGGGCCAAAGCCCACTCAGCTGCAAAAGCCTTTGCATGTTCCTCAGGGACATAACGTGAAAAACTCGGGAGTATCACTTCTTCTCCTTTGGGAGCAGCTAGTACAAATAGTGGTGGCCAATCTGCCTCTGCTAACAAAATGTCATATGAAGAGGTTAGATTTTCCCAGAACACCGGTGTGATTGTACGCAGTATATCACCTTCAATTTGAAAGACTATTTCATAGAGTCTTTCTTGGGGGGGCAACCCGCGTAACTGCTGTCCCTACTGTAATGAATGTATCAGTTGCTCTCGCCTCCAGACAGGACGCAGTGCCTCCCACACTATGGCAACCTCTGCTACACTGTCGAGCAGAGTCACTGCCGAAGTCCAGTCTAGAAGATGTGTTCTCACCGTCTGAGGTATATTTCGCTGTTAAAGCTGAACTTTCTTCTTCTGATACGGGGTCTAAAATGAGGCAGATCCTCTTGTTTGGCTTTAACGTCAAACTGTCGAGGTAGTTCTCGTTCCTGTGGTGCTGGATGACCTTTTTCACGATCCTGGCATTCTCCACCACCGGCTTGAGAGGCTGATGTGTGTTGTAAAGAACGAGGAGAGCACTGATCAGAGTCTTGAAATCTATCAGGAGTCTTAATTTTCGCACGGTCGTGCAAGTCATAAGTACGCTCAGAAGACTTGGGTGTTTGTGACCCAGCACGCGAACCCTGCTTCTGTTGTTACTGCCCCTGTTTCCTTTTACTCCAGTCCCTTTCAGAAAAGAACGGACGCCCATCTTTATTAGTATGGGCCTTTTGTTGATTTTGAGTTTGAGCTTGATTTTGTGGTTGAGTAAAAGGCTTGATTCCCAACTATTGCTCCCTATGGAGTTATAAGCTTTAGCAATAATCTTTGGCAATACACGTGGCTTGTCTGCATCTGCCACAGCCTCCAAGCATTGCGTCACTTGTAAGCATACAGCATCACCTTTAACATTAGCAAGGATCATATCGCAAACAGACCAGTCTCATTCCCAACTCCAGAGCTGCTTTGGCCCCATGTTCTTCCTGAACACACTTGATCATGGAGGGGAGAACAGTCATTGAGGGGGTGCCCAAACACAGAATAAACTCTGCAAACACTTTACCCCAAGTGTTACAATCTAACTAGGGAACCAGATTTTTTGGTACACTTATTGTCGAAATCCTGTGCTTTTCCACAGGTGTAGTATTTGGAAAAACAGCTTCGAGTTGCCCAAATTTCTCGGCAAGCCAATAGGAAAGCTCATCCTTATTTTAGGTACTCTTTCCCATTAGGGAATTAACCATCAATGGACTGACGGTCACACTACCAGATGCAGGTGGTTGTGCAGCAACGCCATGTGGTCTCACCTGAAAGTTGTGCGACATAAATTAAATACCTGCCCTATGCGTACGTATCAAGGAAGTATGTAATATACAGAGTTCATCAATCATCGCAGTTGTTAGATAGCATGGGTGTGTGGTATATCCAGCTAAGATGGGCCGTGTTGCCCCTTCTATCGATAAAGGGCCTAAACGGACTGGAGTTATTGGGTGTGGAAGGGTGCCATTAAACCATATTTGATGTTGCCAAGCTGTGAGCGGAACATCAAGAGTACTATATGGTCTATATTCCCATGGAATCGCGATGGCAAAGTACTTGCGAAACAAATTGTCAGTTCCATTGATTGCCGGAAAGGTGACCCAAGAATAAAATACCTCAAAGCAGAAGACTGGATTTGCCTCCCCAACAAAGATAAGCGCAACCCCCGCATCAGGAACTCCGTATTGTTGTAAATAAGCCCTGAGCGGTGCGTGGTTAGGAGCTGTTATGGCAACCGCCAAAATCAATAGTGTAGAATAACAACCTATGCGTGGCGGTGCAACAAAGGTTAGAAGAAAGAGAAAGGCCTCTTAAAATTCAAGCTTGAAAAACCTATATAAGATATCACAATATAGGAGGCTACACCATCGCAGCTGTCTCTGGAAACAGAAGTGAGGAGATTGTGGACAAGCACAAGCGCTACTCAGGAGTCTCACAGATAAGAATCAGACCAAACTTTGGCGGCGCCATGTTGCGGGGATTCTGCACATATACAGAACTATGCGCAGGAAAACAGGACCTCTTGTATAGGGGTTGTACCTTCCTACCACCTTAGCACCCAAAATCCCCAAAGCGCCTAGTTATAGTACCTCATTTGTTCTCCTACATAAACACAAAGCTACAAATGATTAGGCAACCCAGAAGATAACACTCCCAACTCTCTCAGGAATCGCGGTAGCAAGACAAACCCTTTTGCTCACTCACTCATACTTATCCACAATAAGGATAGTCAGAGTCACTGTATAGTTCAAAATGTTTATTTTAAAAATTGTGCTCTATAATGCAGTATATGAGCCACTACCAGCAGCAAAATGCATAAACCTTGCAGAGTTAGCATTGTTACAATACCATAGAATTTGAAGGGGGATGTCATTATATATAGACAGTGGAAAAAGGACTATAAGGTCTAACCACCCTCCCCTTGAAACATTGAGGTTTATTATATAAAAGAAGATCTTTGGGCTTTGTCGGCAGACCCCATTCCTTGTAGACCTATATGGTAGCTTTACATTATAGGGAACAGCATAGCTCTTCTCCAAGGAAAGGTTTCCATACAAGTGTGTTTGAACAACATGCAACTCTGTAATATCAAAGCATGAGCTCTAGGTGATAGGGGCTGACCAGAACAGAATAACAAGGGGCACGTTTTTCAACCTTGAACATCGTGTTAAGACTAAACTCCTGGAACAGCAGAGAATGCAGAGAACAGACCATTCTCATGTGAAAGGCACAAACTGAGTCTTGCAAAATAAAGTCATGTAGTAACGTGCGCCAAACCAGCATCATGGCAGCAGAGCTCATGCTAACTTAGCAATATCAAGAATTACCCTAACGGCCATATAACACTGCATACTGAGGGTGTAGTTGACGCGAGCTCTCTTGGGTTGGGTGCAATCCATGACAGCACAGTGGAAAGCCAAATGCACAGAGGTATACCGTGGCATATGTCAGTAGGAGCCTTTTATAAACAGAACGTGCCTGCACGCAACCTGAAAAGAAAGTTTAGCCATAGTTTGGGCTTGTGTATATTTCCATTTTTTCTTGTATGAAGAGCCTTTTGACTGTAGTGACTGATCATCAAGCACTGTCGATGACATGTGGCAACACAAAAGCCAAAATACCTCCTCAAGTTGAACATTGGGGCTTAAGATTACAAGAAAACAACTATACAATTGTTCGTCGTCTAGGGAATCTGGCTGATTATTTTCCAAGAGTGTTATTATAATGCTCAGGTACCCCATCTAAACACAGCAGAGGCTTACATCAATGTAATTGTAAAATCAAGTACACCAGCTGCCATGCCTTTAGAACGAATTGTCACTGCCATGAGCCATGATAGTGATATGTTAAGATTAAAAAAACATTATTGCCCAATGATCGTGTAACCAGCACTCCAAACCTTTCATTAGTGACAATGAGTATCTGAAGTTAAAAAAATGTAATAGATGGACTTTCAGTGACCTAAGAAGGCCTCATTCTGCTAGGTACGCTAATTGTTCTTCCTGAGAGTCTATGACAACAAATAATCAATGTCGCCCATAAGCAACATTGAGGAATCGTTGCCCCTAAAAGCATTCTCTGTGACCGAGTCTGGTTTCCATATCTCGACAAAAAGTACAAATAAGAATTAAATTAAACACTTGCCACATATGAAACTGTCTTTCATCTCAAGTCATTCAGCACCCCTTTAAAAGGTCTGACTTACCACATCATGCTTAGGGGAAAATTGCTATTGATATCTTTGGTCCTCTTGAGAACGGACATTATCTTCTAGTCATTGCTGATGAATACTCATGTTTTCTATTGGTGGAAAATCTGCCATCAACTGCACATGAAAAGGTAATTCAAAAATTAGATGCCATTTTTGTGACATGTGGTGTACCTGCATTATTAAAGTCTGACTACGGCCCACCTTCTAAATTGTCGAGACATTAAAGATTTTATAAATCACTTCAATGTAAAGCATCACCAAAAAACACTCCTTTTTCACCCCAGACCAATGGCCTAGTAAAAAGGTTTATGAGTACTCTAAAGAAAGCTGTTCAGTGTGCTGCATTGGGGAAGCTTGACCTCACAGTTATTTTAAATGAATCACTGACAGAATATCGACGATCAAAATATTGACCTGCCAGAATATCGCTGACAAAATACAGAAAACCAGAATATTTAATTTCTATCTACAAACAGGTAAGTACAAAAATATCGAACACAAAATATTGTTGTAAATAATAGAGTTTGTTAAAATATCGAATTTTTTAAATGTCTTAAAAGTAATGTAAAATTAATTAAATAAAAAATATAATTAAGTAAAACATACTTAAAAATAGTTAAATAACCTTAAAATTAATAAATAATTAATGTAATTAAAAAAAGAAACATGCATTTTTCTTTTATAATACATATATATATATATATATATAGATATAGATATATATACAAAAATTACACATTGACCAAAGCATAAGAGCAATGAGCACTGTCACTTTAATTCACTCACGGTGGGAGGGAAGAAAAAAGTAAAAAAAACACACAAAATGGTATTTAAACAGTCATGTGATCTCTAAGTACAACATGTGAGCAAGGCTCTACGGAGTTGAAACACGTAATGGCTGACTTACCTGAACGAAAATAAAGAAGAATTTGTAGGTGCATAATTGTGGTCCGTGCTCCTTCTTCCTGGAATTTGAAACGCCGAAAAACAGCAGCAGTGGCGGTGGAGTACTTGGATATATATATATATATATATATATATATATATATTAACTTAATACTATTAAATAATATTCGATATTTTTAGCGTAGGATAGCGGAAGGGTAAAATGTACTATTCCCACTCCACTGAGTGCAACAGTAGGGAAAGCGTTGGATAGCAGGAGGGTAAAAATTACTATTCCCACTCCAATGAGTAAAACAGTAGGGAAAGGCTAGGATATCAGGAGTGTAAAAATTACTATTCCAACTCCAGTGAGTGCAACAGTAGGGAAAGCGTAGGATAGAGGGAGGGTAAAAATCACTATTCCCACTCCAGTGAGTGCAACAGTAGGGAAATCGTTGGATAGCGGGAGGGTAAAAATTACTATTCCCACTTCAGTGAGTGCAACAGTAGGGAAAGTGTTGGATAGCGTAAGAGTAAAAAATACTATTCCCACTTGTTAGAAATGGGATTTCCAGTTGGCTAAGGCTTGCGCCAAAGCCAGGCAGAAACCACCACTCAGGTCAGGGCAAGGGAGTTACACGCCAAAGATAACCCCTGCTCACCCTCTAGGTAACGTGACACAAGCAGTAAGGCTAATCCCGGAGGCAATGTAGGTTAAGTATTTGCGCACGCACCCAGCAACAACACCCAAGGCCCACTACATAGGAAACTCCACACAAGGTTATATATAAAAATAGCATTTGTATTATACCAAACACATTAGATAATAAACACACACTTTACAATGTGCCATAGGCACGGATAGAATTTACAGGGGATTATGTACATGGGACAGGGCCACATGGACCACTGTCAGGAATAAGCACTTTCAGATCTAGCACTTTGTAGAATTAGCACTTTGTAGGAATAACACTTAGTACATAGAACATATCATAACTGTAGCACCAAATAGTAAATGTAGCACACAACCAGTAATCAATGGTAAAAGGTAAGTACCACCTACGCAACCCTAACCACCTTAGGAAACTATCACGCAGGGAACCATGAACTCACTAGTATAACTATACTATGAAAAACAACCACCTAACCATAAAAAATACAGTTAGGGTTATAGGCAAGAAGCTTGGCACATGATGCATGAAAACACATTCAGAGGTGTAGGTAAGAAGGCATCACACATTAGGCAGGTAATCACAAATTGTGCAAAGATCACATAGGGCCAAAAAACATGTACCCCACGCAAGGGCCCAACACATGAACTGTCCCACAGGCCAACTGGCCTCTCAGGGGCTGGAACGCCCTGTGTCCAAAATGTCAGGGCAGGCTGCACAGGCAGCCAAGGAAGATTGTGCAAGGTTCCTAAACGGAGCAGCTGCCCACTAAGTACTGGGCAGCTGGAGAACTGAGCCTGGCACCAGCGTGCCTCCTGGCTCTCTTCTCGGGGTCTCACACAAGCAATAGGGCCAAAACAACGTGGGAGCCTGTGACTCTCATATGCTCTAAACAAAATGCCCCCTGGAGCCTCGTGGGCTCGCAATGAACAGTGGGGCCCCAAACACAATGTGGGAGCCTCGTGGGCTCTGAAGAAAATGCTGCCCACTGTGGGTGGAGCGGCCTGCTGCCAGCCGGGGCCTCTCTACCTCCCGAAATGCCCCTTCGTGGTTTGAGACTCGTGGGCTCTGATAAACAAACTGCCCCCGTCATTGGAGTTCCACTGGGGGACTCGTTGGAGCAGCCCGCTGACCAGATGGGGCCGCTCGACACACCCGGAGAACACTGTGCCTCTCTCCGGCACTAGGGATAGGTACGGAGCTCTCCCCCGCCCGACAACATGCGGAGGCTCCTTCACCAGTCTCTGCTGGCGGGGGCTGCATGAGTGCTCCCGCTCCTCGGGGCTCTCTCTCCCTCCGCGGCACTCCTCGTGGTCCCGTCCCAGCGTGGGGTCGGCACACGCCTGGGTCTTCTGAAGGCGGCGCTGGCCAGGACCGGCTCTCTTCTTTCTTCCACACCGGAGCGCGGGGTGTGCTCCCGTCGGCTTCCGGTTTTCAGGGAAAGCCCTTCCGGGTCACCGCGGGCAGCACGGCGGCCCTCCCAGGCACAACAGGCGGCGATTTGGGCAAAACGAGGGGTGGGCTCCCTCTCAAAAGGAGATATGACGCGGGGTAGGCACCCGCTAGGCCGTGGAACAGATAAACGGGCAGATATACCGGGGCTTAGAACAAATTAAAAGAAAGCGCTCCCAAGCGCTAGGGGGACAAAAACGGCAGATGAGCGGGGTGGGCACCTGCGCCGTAAATCAGCACAAGAGGAGGAATCCCCCCACACGCTGGGAGATCCCTTAGGGCAGGGATCACCACTGCAGCGGCGCAAATGCGCTATTTTCAGCAGAGGGAGGCCAGCGCTTCCCAGGGGCTGGCTGGCAGGAACTAAAAAGTCCAGGAAAGTTCTTGTAGGAGGTGGGGGGGCAAAGGCTGGGCCCAGGGGCCATCTCATAAGGTCCTCCAGGCAGGGAGGCAGTCCCCAGTGGTGGTCCACCTGGCGCCCAGCAGCAGCAGGCCCCCCTCAAATTAGGAGCTGGAAGGAGAACATGGGGTCACAGCCCCTCTTTTATACACCAAATCCCTTTGTTTAGGCTGCAGGGTGAAGGGAAAAAGCAGTCGCAGCGGGTTTTGGAGCACTCTGTTGTGTTCAGCCACTCTTTCCATTCACTAGTCAGGCTAGGGTCATCAGTCGCACCACAGGAGGTGGAGCCAGCATTGTGTGGGGAAAGCCCAGCCCTATTTAGGTCCCAGGTGCACCCCTCCCTCACATTAACATACAGATCTCCCATTCACCACCGGGGCAGACCCATCCTGACTCCTGGAGCCAGGCTCACCAGCCAGCTCCAGCCAATCACAAGCCAGTCAGCCAATTTACATAATTTACACAGACATGCCATCTTCTAGAAGTGGCACTTCCACACTAGACACATTTATGCCGCACACATCATCGCGCAGCATTTAATCACACGAGTCCGCATATACCAAACTCGCACCTGCACTCCCCACGCATCAGGAACTAACATGGACACATACATTCCCCATGCATTCCTATGGGAGGGCAGGTCAACTTCACTACACGCACGCACTTTACCCTGGGACACAGTGGTAAAGTGTGCAGAAGCCAAAAATCACTAACAACATGTCACAAAAAAAGTTTAGGGATGAACCTGCCAGAAGGGCCAAGTCCAACACCACTCCAGAGAGTGTAACAGTATGGAAAGTGTTGGATAGTGTAGGGGTACAAATTACTATTCCCACTCCAGAGAGTGCAACAGTAGGGAAAGTAAATTTTTTTTATTGATATAAAAATAAATTAATTATCAATACCAATAAAAAAATTATAAAAATTAATTACCATTTACAAAATATTTAATACTTACTTAATTATAAATACCAATACAGATTATTTATTAAAACATAATTACCTATTAATAATTAAAAACCAACAAATTAATTTCCAATACCAAAAATAAATAAGCAATAACAACATTTATAATCAATTAACAGTAAATTAATTATCGATAAACAAAAATAATTTCAATAATTACTTAATTACAAATACATTACTTCCCACCTTATTCCCCTATAAACCCACAACCTACTCATAATAATACATTAATACAGTTAATATAATTATCAATTAACCAATTAATAAAAATGAATTACCAAATAATACAAAATAATTACCAATAATAATTAAATAACAACACATTAATTATCAATACCAATAAATAAAAATAAAAAAATAGTTCATTACAATTAAATTACTTCCCACCCTAGTCCCCTATAAACCCACAACCCGCAACAGAACTAAAATGCAAAATTAAATGAAAAATAAATAATAATTCCTAAAAATGTATATTTAATTTACTATAATTAAATTACTTCCCACCGTATTCCCCTATAAACCCACAACCTGCTACGGAATTAAATTACTCAAACATTGAATTACATAAAATTCATTACTTCAAACAAAAATCAAACACACATTACAAAAAGATTACATACTTTTAACACATATACTAACACTTAAAATACTATAAAAAAATCGATATTTTTAATAACTATATTATGACTGTCGATATTACTAACTTTGATATTATAAAAATCAATATTTCTTACCTGGATTTTGATATTCTGCACCACTATATTTTTGCAATTCAATATTCTGTCCATTCTATATTAAAAACTCGATATTCTGTCCAGTCGATATTTTTTTTTCCAATAATATGACTAGTTACCTTTTTAAACACTACTCTTTGAGTTAAAAAATTTGACCCCACACTCAACTACAAGGGAAAGCCCTGCTACTCTCATTTTTGGAAGAGTCATGATGACCAGGCTGCCCCAATGTAACAACCTCATACATAGGAATGAGGAAGACATTCACGCTATGGACTTTGGTTAAAATGAGAAGATGAAAATATTTGCTGGCCGACGACGTCATGCAAAGGACATCACTTTTACAAGAGGAGATCAAGGGCTGGTTATACAATTCAGAATAAGAAAATCTGATGCTCCTTTTGCGATTGAACCTTTTACTATCACATGGTGACTACCCAGCGTCCTGGGAAGTCCCTTACGAGAGATTCCTCTCATTTTTTACATCTGGCCCATTACTAGTCCATTATTAGTGGAGTGGTGTGGCTCACTGGTTAGAGGCAGCAGACCCGGAAGCAGAGAACGGCCTGGGACCAGGGTTCAATTCCCGACGCGTCAGGGTACTGGACAAGGGTCAGCGGACTCGATAATTCTCGCCTCGGTGCCTACTCTAACCAGGGATCACACTCGGCAACTCTGGGCATTAGCTTGTCTCATCTCTACAACGGCCCCCCACATTCGCCGGGGATGCCTGGTTTCACCTTGGAGATACCCAGTAGGGACCATCTCACAGGGATAGCCAGGACGGGTTCCCCAGCGGTCTACAGCGCCAGGACGCCTCAGGGCAGCAGTGCGCTTTACAAGACACATACATTTACATTTTACATTTACTCACCAAACATCAATCTCAATGTAGAAACTGGGTTTTGACTCTGCATCAGCCAATAATTCCACTTCACCTTTGTGGATCACTAACACTTCAACTGACTGGTCCCGGTTTCCAGTGACCCGATCAGTATGTGTGATTCAGCCGCCACAATGATTAATTGAAGAATTGTAATTGCCTGTGGATCTATGCATTTTGTTCATGTACTTATTCATATATTTATTCAGGTATTTATTTATTTATCTATTTTTAAAAGTTGTCACTTTTATTTAACAAAGCTGTAGATGTAGTGTCTTGTAATAAAAGAACGCTGGAACTATTTGGTTCCCATTGCATACCGTTGGCCTGTGACATAAGCATTGAATAGATGAGATTTAGGCAGTCTTAGAATGGAGAGTTCTGACTTACACGCAGCGGACTAAAGATGTGTAAAACCATTCTCTGTGTGTGGTTTACTTATTGGTGAGAGCCTAGGCTGGCAGGACACTACATTGTCCATGTTGTGGCTAGTCAATGGAGGGAAGGACTTTGGAGTCAGAGTGTGTTGACCCTAACCGTTTATATATCTTTTAAGTCATTTCAATGGCTCTGGGACCATATCCCTGAGTTCCGTAATCACTGGCATAACATATTTTTCAGGATGTGATCCATTAATTAGGTTTTGCCAGTCCCTTTAAAGAGGCCAATGAGAGCAAATCTGGACAGGTCCACCAATATTTCTTTATTTTTTTACCTTAATTTCACATAAAAAACCTGAACATGTTTACACCAAATTACAGAAAGTGTTCTTTCTCTATAAAGATCTAGCACTCTTCCAAATTTGGTATAATTCTCTATGAAAATTGCATATTTGCCCTATCCTTTTTTCTCGACCCTCACTTGAAAGATCACCCTGAAACTTTCCAAGAAGCAGCCATGATAGATGAAAATGTTTTGGAAAGTTTTGTGAAGATTAGTCAACTGGCACCAAATATATTAGCTAAACAAAAAACGCACTTACTATAGAAACTCTGACATAATTATAAGTACATAGTGGGGACCACCACTCCGTAATATATATGATGTTTTATGTATATACATTAAATAAAATCCATCAAAAGCTTCTGAAGTAAAACTGAAGGTTATGATGTATTCATCTTATGCACTTGGCAACTGAATACATAGTTTGCCTTATTTTTTTTGTCAATATCTTTACTGTATTCCATTTTCAGACTTGTATAATATGTATCCTAGTATTACTGATTACTGAAATGTTCATGCTTGTAATCAAGATGTGTTGAGTCATTCTTTTTCTAGACTGAACACAAATCAATAGTAACCGGGTGCTCAGAGTATCAATCATGACTTACTGGGGTGCCGCTCGCTGTTGGGTTTGCTAGGGACTGGCTGCTGTTTCCTGAGTACAGGGACTTCAAGGACCAGGAGCCCTGCGACGCTCTTCACCTGTGCTGCCTGTTGCTCCGCCCACACGCCCTATATTACATCTCACAGCCCCCGATTCGCGGGAGCCGCTCGCTGTTGGGTTTGCAAGGGACTGGCTGCTGTTTCCTGAGTATAGGGACTCCAAGGACCAGGAGCCCTGCAACGCTGTTCACCTGTGCTGCCTGTTGCCCCGCCCACACGTCCTATATTACATCTCGCAGCCCCCGCTTCGCGGGAGCTGCTCGCTGTTGGATTTGCTAGGGACTGGCTGCTGTTTCCTGAGTACAGGGACTCCAAGGACCAGGAGCCCTGCAATGCTGTTCCCCTGTGCTGCCTGTTGCCCCGCTCACAAGCCCTATATTACATCTTGTGGTACCCGCTGCGCGGGCGTGCACCGGGGAAGCCCGGGCCATGGGCGGGCCCGTCTGAGCCTGTCCGAGACTGTGCGAGGCTGGGCTGGGCCAACCCCTTTGGATCTGTAAGTTGAGACTGTTGAAGAACTTGCGCGAAACCGGTTATGCTAGTGTTCTGTTAAAGTTTATGCAACTGGCTTCCTCGGACAAGCTTAACCATCCTGTAGTTTTAAAAATAGTAGATGTAAATTCTTCCTGAATTTTACTTGATCAATAAGCTTTCTTTTTATAATTTTAAGGGTGTCTGTGTAATCAGGATACTTGACCTGACCCTGCTTTTTAATCTGTACTATCATTCCCGATTGCTGGTTACATTAGAGTACTAGGCTCTGGCTTTTGGAAGAAGTGTAACATTCTGTAATACCGAGTATACAAGGGTACCTGTGTTCCCGCTATTACTAAGCAAAAAACAATACCGTATTAAGTGGAGTTTTATTGTTTGTTATTTACGGATTTTACTTAATACGCCACTAACAATATGTCGAAACCCAAAACTCAAAAAGGAAATAACAACGTTAATGAGACCCCGGGCTCTACTATTAAATGCTACCTCGTGAAGGCGGTTAGCTCCATTAGCGTTGAGATAGATAAGGCTGAGCGGCGCCTTTCGGTAGGGCCAGGAAATGTACCCGCTCCCGCAAAAGCGATTGACTCATTATTGGAGTCTAATACTGAGCCTAATACGAGTAAAGAATTACATATTACCCCCCATTCGAATGTCATGCGCCAAGATCATGCCCCAGATTCTTCTTCTGAACCTAGAGAACTACATAGTATAGAGGAAAGTAAAGATCCACCTACCCCTAAAAAGAAAAGAAGCTGTAGGAAAAACCAGCAAAAACAGGGAACGGTTAATAAAGGCACCAAGGTTCTATCATCTAATCCTACAGTGGAAGATCCATCTAAAAGGGGGATTATGTGTGATGAGCAAGTTAATAAGATCATAACCCTTACATTAGAAAATTATCCTGAACCACTGGAAGATAGAATAAATACACTTAACGGTGAGGTGGTTGGGATGTTTAACAATCTAGAAAAGTTGCTTAAAGATAATGTTAATAGTCAGTATAAAGATCTACAGGGTACAGGAACACCAACCGCCCTAGGGGTTGTATCTGAAACCTTAGGGCACGGAAGGGCTGGGCCATCAATAAGCCCTTATCCTAGAGTATCTAATCCAGTAGATAACTTAGTCCCTGTAGGACAAAGGAAAGAACTACCAAGGGATAGTTACACCCGTGAGGCAGAAAGCCAAGGCATTAGGAATAAGGAGGCCGTTAAGATATCCATAAATCCGACAGATAAAGATCCAGAGGCAGGAATAAGGATTAGATCCATTGATTTGCCCCAGATTGTTGTCCTTATGTGGCAGTTTTAGTCAACATCCTTGTCCTTAGCCCGAGTTCAATAGAAACACATGCATCCCTAAAGAATAAAGTGGTCGATTGGTTAAATCTTAAATGCGGTTTTCCATTTAGTCATGCAGACCGGATCCTTACGACCAGAAGAGTAAACTGGATCAGTCCTACGAGGAAAACAAAGAAGGGGGATTGTGTTATTGTGAATTTTAAGAACCCATATTATGCCAGGATTACATTGGAGAGAGCCTCTGTCTTGACAGATAACGATGGTAGTATTCTAGCCCTGCCCCTTGGTTTTTTCTATAGCCATTTAAAACGAGATATACCCATGGCATTAGACTGGGCCTATCCAAGAACTAATTGGTCATTGCCATGTTTGCAACATTTTGCCCTCCCTATACACAATAGATTCTTACCACTTAGTTCCCTTGAAGATAATGATTGACACAGCCCTGCCCGCCACAATAAAAGAATGGCGGGTTTTAAGAGCCCTAGGCAACAAGGGGCCGAGAACCCAGTAGGGCAATTGTCAACTAGTTGGGTCCCAAGTTTACAGGGGGATATAAGCATCTTGGAAGGCAGAAATTTGAGTGAAGAACAGGGAGAGAATACAGCTGGTAATGGGAATGCACCTACAGAGGCAGTTTTTTTTAACTATGCTGTGCCCAATATGGTTTACGCGACTGGGGATGATCAGCGGCCAATGACCCAGATAGCAGAAACCATAGAGAGATCTAAAACTAGAGGGTTTAGTATAGCTTCATGGAATATAGCCGGGCAGACCAAGAAAAAAAGATATGTTAGGATGGATGGACTTTGTTAACAAACATGACATTATTTGTCTTTAGGAAACCTGGTGAGTGGAACATGTACATTTTGATGGGTTTGTTTCTTATGACTTACCTGCTTTGCGTTCTATAGCAGGTAGAGCAAAGGGGGGTTTATTAACACTTATGTCCATTGACCTGCCGATAGAAGGTAAAACATCTATTAATGTTGGCTGCAATCCACAGGTACTTTGGCTACACCAGAAGAATGGTAGGGAAATTTTATTAATCAACTTTTATAAAAATGTGTTTGATCATACACGTCACAAGATAGTTACCGAATTGGAGAATGTAATTGATACTTTGGGGCCCATTAGGATGGTGGGCAGATTGCCCCCGCCAGGCTGGCGGTAGCCACCGCCGGCCTGGCGGGGGCAATCCGCCTGCCATCCTCACATAAATGTCCCCCAGCCATATTAGTATGGTGGGGGGGATCGCGGCGGACGGAAAGACCGTCCGCCGCTTTTCCACCCCGGTCGTCTTGCGTCCGGGGCGGAAAAGGTTTAATATGGTGGCGGTATCTATTAGACACCGACAGCCATATTACAATGGGCTTGGTTAGATGCCGGAAAGGCATGCGGTCTTCACTTTGGGGGCCCCCTGCGGTCCCCCAGAGTGAAGGAGAGGTGGGAGGTGCACACAGGGGTACCTGTGGTACTCCCCAGCGTTTGCATACACGAAGTGGCAGGCACCGTGTGGTGCCTGCCGCTTTGTGTATGTAAATGCATACATGCATTTTTAGCATTGTGGCGGGCGGTGCTAAAAGCACCGCCCGCCACAATGTTAAAAATGAGGGACGCGCCCGCCACGGTGGCGGACACATCCTAATCCCCACCACGGGACCCCCGCCCTTATGGTGGGCGGTCCCAATCCCAGTGAGGATGGCGGGCGGGCAAAGTCCGCCCGCCATCCTAATGACCCCCTTTGTGTTGTGATGAAGGGGTTATTTTTTATATCATTGGGTGGGTGATTTTAATACACAATTGTGCCCCCTGTCTGCAACTAAGATATGTGGGTTTAGGAATGATTCAGGAGATGACTGGCTGCCCTTCCCACACAATCACTATGGCGAAATATTAAACAAATTTATGGCTAAATTCGACTTGGACATAATGCAGTGTGTAAAAGTCGGCAGTGGAAAGTTGATTCCTACATTCACGGGCAGAAATGCTAACACCATTTTAGATCACGTATTGGTCTCAACAAATATTGTCTCTCTATGCTTCACACCCCGGGTAGAAGATCTATTATTAAGTGACCATAATTGTATTAAAATGACTTTAGATGAATGGGGCAATAGATGCCCAGTAATACAAACAAGGATTGGTAATATAACCCCATCTAGATCCAATGGCACCAGGATAAAATGGAAAGGGATTAACCTGGAAAAGGTATTAAAAAATATTATTACAGTTACAGTTGGCTACACAGAGATTATGGAGAGTCTGGAAGTTAACGTCGAATCAGCCCAGATTTTAATGAATTTTCGTAAAATCAATGGATTTATTGATAATATTATGACTAGGACTTCTAACAAGAAATTGATCCAGAATAGAGGATGGTTCAGCCATGCATGTACTCACTCACTGAATCAGTTAAAACATGCACTGTCTAGTAGGAGCAGGGACATGAAGCTTGTTAAGAACCTAAGATTTACCTATAAATTGCAACTCAATCAGAGAAAGAGAGAGCTCCAAGAGGAGGCCTGGGACAAATTAACACTGGCTGTTGAAACATCTAACAGCCAGTTGTTCTGGGAAACAGTTAATTCACCCTTCTTAAAAAACTGAGGATGTCCCTGAAATGACATCATATGTCAGTAGTGAGGCATGGGTCGCACATTTCGCTAATATTTTTAACCCTGGAAATGTAATTACAACGGACTCCGGGGATTTAGGCATCTGGCCAATTCTACCACTAAATATTACACTCAAGGGGGTGGAACAAGTTATTAGCAGCAGCAAGGGAGGGTACGCTCCTGGACCGGATGGCGTTCCGATAGATGTCTATAAAGCCAGTCCTGCTCTTTGGGCCCCATATTAAATAGAGTTTGTAATATCGCTGTAATGGAAGGATCCCCCGCTACATATGGTGAATCAACAATTATTCCCATTTTTAAGAAAGGGGATGGATCCAAGCAAAAAATTACCGGCCGCTTTCTCTCTTAGACTCATCAATCAAAATTATGAGCAGGGTCTTACTAGTTAGGCTAGAGGAGTGGGCGTAGGAAAACGGGATTTTAACACAGTCCCAATACGATTTTAGGAAAGGGCGAGGAACCCTTGAGCAGTGCATCAATTTGGATTTAATAATAGGAAAATATACATGCAAGGGTCCCTTTTCCTGTGCTTTGTTGACCTTAGCAGCGCATTTGATCTAGTGGATCATGCCCTGTTATGGCCGATCCTACTAGGTCTTGGTGCCCCAGAGCCTATAATCTTTTTTTCGGCTAGGTTCTATGAAAAATTATTGACATCCGTGCGATATGGCCAAAGGGGCGAGTGTACCCCTAAATTTGAAGCTAAATTGGGCATCCGGCAAGGCTGCGTCCTTGCTCCATTGCTTTTCACACTTTTTATTAATGCACTGGACGCAGAGCTTAAACTTGTTAAGTCGGATGCTCCTCAGGTGGATGGTCATGATGTGCCCGTTCTGCTTTATGCGGATGATGCTGTGCTCCTATCGAGAACTCCTATAGGATTACAGAGGTTAATATATACATTTGTTGCTTTTATTAAGGGTAGAAAATTGCAAATTAATATGACCAAAACTTATTCTATGATTTGTGGCTTGAGGCCCGGGAAAACCAAATCCTTTTTTGTAGAAGGACAGAAAATACAAACAGTAGATAAGTTCTGTTACTTAGGGATAACTTTTTCCAGTAACGGTAAATGATCGCAGGAAATGATAAATGTTAGGTCCAAATTGGTAAAAAGTGTGCATGGGGTTTTTAGGTTTGCTGCCAAAATCGGGGACCGTAGAATTAAAGATATGGTGCATATTTACCAGTCCAGATGTACCTCGATTGCACTTTACGGTGCGGGGGTATGGGGCAATTACCATCATGATGACTTGCAAACAGAGGAAAATAAGTTTCTCAAAAAGTTGCTCTGTTTGCCCACTTCTGCATCCTCTGATCTTATACATAGCGAAGTGGGGATTAATTACCTGACAGATCTAATTGGGTTAAGACCATTATTGTCATGGCGATCTAAATGGTTGAAAGAAGAGACTACATTTAACCGAAACATTATCAAAGATTGTCTCTGATTAGACAATTGTTTGAAGATTCCTTGGCTCAACTATATAGCGGAAACCTTCAAAGATCTATGTAATATAAATATCCTGGAAAACTCCAATGGAGTAATAGAAATTCCTAAGACTGAACTAAAAAATATGTTTTTGCGGGAGAAAAATTGTGACCGTAAAAAAAGGAGTGAGCTTCTGACAACTTGCCAGTTCTATTAATCTCATTTAGAAACTGTGGGGTTCCAGGCCTATCTGTGTCAGGTTACCAGGTCATCACATCGATTTGTTCTTACAAGAATGAGATTAGGCCTTGTCCACCATCTGGTAGCATTTCCTTGTGTTAAAAAGTATTCCAATATCCTGTGCCCATGCGATGGACACACTAAACAGAGCACTTTGCACTTTCTCCTTATTTGTGACTTATATTTGAACCTCCGTATTGCCTTACTTAAACCCTTGTTTAAAAAATATTGCACTTTAACTACAAATGCTGCTATGAGTCTGCTGTTAACCATGCAAGCGGTACAAAAGGGGGTGGTGATGGACGGAGCATCTGAACCAATCAAACACTCACACCCAGTCAACAGATCTAGGTCTAATCCATCACCGTTTACCACGCAAGAGCCTGATATCTGTTTTTATACTGCAACTTATATTTTAAAATCAATTAATCTAAGGAAAAGTATGATGTTTTAAATGTGTCCTAATGTCAAGAATGTATTCCATTGATGTAATGATTTGTACAGATTTAATTATGTTTAAACATGTGCTTTTATGGTCGATTTTATCTCAACTGAATAAAGCTTATTCAATTGAATTGAATTGACTTACTGAGGTTAGTGTTTTCCCTAATTATGCCACTTCATTTTATCTTCATGTTCATACAGCTCTCATATCAATGAATACTTGTGTATGTCTATAAGTAGTCTGTCTCCATGTGTGATTCCTGGACTGCAAGCTTTCCAAATAGTCACTTTCTTCAATATTTCCTAAAGTGCATTTTTTGCTGTGAACGCATGCAAAACATTCCAGTTGTCAATCTTGATATCTGGATCGCACACATGGACATTGTTAGAAATGGCGTCTCTAGTTAGCAGTGGTTTTCACTCTGTCCAAGTAGGGATCCTCATTCTAGTCAGGGTAAGAGGATTACACAGCTAACATAACCCCTGCTCATGTCCCTTGGTAGCTTGGCACAAGCAGCCAGGCCTATCTCAGAAGCAATGTGGAAAGCATTTATACATACACACACAGTAACACAGTGAAAACACTACAAAAAGAGTCCACACCAATTTAGAAGAAATAGCCAATATTTATCTGCATAAAACAAGACCAAAATGATAAACATCCAACACGCAAAAGTCAAAATATCCCTTTCCAAAGGCTAAGCAAATGTAGTCTAAAGAAATCTATGGATGTGTCCCTTTTAGCACAAAGTACTAGGGAAGTGTCAAAATAAAAAAAATAAAAACCAGGCACAGGGGAGGTGATGCGCTGGAAAAACAAAGCAATCCATCTGTTTCTTACTCCCAGGGGAGGTTATGAGCCGGTTTCTTATTGCCAGGGAAGGTGATGGGTCAGTTCCTTACTGCAGCACAGGGGAGGAGATGCGTTGGTTCCTTAGCATATTTGTAATATTTCACTTGGCCAGTTATTAGGCCAGCAGTCCCTTGTTGGTTCTTGTGCTATTAATGAGCAATTCACAATCTCTATTGTAGTCCTAATGCAATGCTATGCAGTTCGTAATGTAATAATAAGACAGTTCTTAATGCAAGAATCAGGCAGTTCGTAATGCAAAAATAATGCGGTTCATAATGCAAAAATAATGCGGTTCATAATGCAAGAATCAGGCAGTTCTTAAAATAAAAATAATGTGGTTCGTAATGCAAGTATTAGGCAGTTAGTAAAACAATAATAATGCGATTCGTAATGCAAAAATCAGGCAATTTGGAATGCAATAATAATGCGATTCGTAATGCAGGAATTAGGCAGTTCTATAATGCATTAATAATGCCATAAGCCAATCTGCGCAGGCCACACTAGGCCCCAACAGTAGAGACACCAGTCATACACTTAGAGGAGCTGCCCCGGTACCGCTGGGCAGGTACTGGCCATCGGGGACTCAGCACGTTTAACGTGGTGCAGCGGGAGAGAGATCGGAGCACTCCTGCACTCCTCCTGCACGCCTCCCCAGGCCACACACGCTTGCCGCTCCCGAGCAGAGTCCAAGCCTTACCTGGGGGTGTGCTGCCTCGTTCTCTCTCTCCGCTCGTCGGAAGTCCTGCTGGACTATCCCGATCACGTTGCAGTTCTGTTGCTAGGCAACACTGTAGCCGGACGGGTTACAGCACTGCCTTCTCCTTCTTTGATGATCTTGGTCAGATTCCTTTCGACGAACAACCATCACAATCACTTTCACCTTGTAGCTTCCATAGCTTCAAGAAATACTTTAGCACGTTGCGGCTTGGGCCGGCAGCGGCAATCTTCACTAACATCCTCAGTTACGATGACGGCTCGGGCCACAAACAGCAATGCAACATCGTGGACAATGTTTCACGCTGCGGGGCAATGCGACTACGGTGCACCTCGTAAACAGTACCACAGACCACACAGTAGTCTCAGGTGTGCACAAAGCACACGCACACAGTGTCGCTGAGACACCCTTGTTAGTTTCAAGAAATCCTTTAGTACGTTGCGGCTCGGGCCAGCGGCGGTGATCTTTACTCACAGCCTCAGTTACAATGATGGCTCAGACCACAAACAGCAATGCAGCAGCGTGGACGATGTTTCACGCTGCAGGGGCTATGTGATCACCGAGCACCTCGTAAACAGCACCACTGACCACACGGTAGTCTTAGGAGTGCAAAAAGCAAACGCGCACAGCTTCGCTGAGACACACTTGGACACTTTTATGTTCCTGAGTTTCCACAACAGGGGACCACCTCTCCTCTGGCCCTTGGAGAGAAGTTGCTTCAGGACACAGCACACAGCAAAGTCCTCTCAAGCAGGGGGACACACACAAAGCCCCTTGTCCTCTCCTTAGTCAAATCAGCAAACTGCAGGCCAGCCCTAGAACACACAACAAGAGCAGTCCTTCTCTTCAGTCTCTTCAGCTGTTCTTCTTTGGCAGAGGTTCCTCTTGAACACAAAGTAGTTTCAATCCTTTTTCAGTAAGTATGTCAATCTTGAGTTCAGGGGTTTCAGTTCTTACATGTATACCCTTAAATGCCTTTGAAGACATTGTGTTCAGGGGGCTCTGACCTCGGTCCATACCAGGCCTGGGTGTCTTCCTGCCAGTGCACCCCCTCCTCCTTTGATAGTCAGGGTCTGGGCCCAGACTCTCAGCAAGAGGTGGAGCCATCCTCTTGCGGCAACAACACAGGGAGGACCTGGCCTGGCAGTTCGGGCTGGACTGTTCCCATTGGGTGCAGGGTCAAGACTGATTTGCATATGGTTGGGTCCAAACTGGAATGGCATGGTGAGCAAAAAAACAATGGATTTAGGCCCAGATCTCGGTACTAAGGTTAATGTATGACATTGTTCTGCATTCTGTCCACCAATTGTTCTTTTTGCATTTGTCACCCCGAGTGGGACGGGTATGCCCAGACTTGGGTCCTGTGCTCTCCATGCCTCTGGAGTCAAGCTATCCTGGCTGATGAGGGCTGAAAGCTCGAAACCGGTCCTAGGATGCTTGTTTCCAGTCCAGGGAGGACCTGGCCTGACAGTTCAGGCTAGACTGTTCCCATTGGGTGCAGGGTCAAGACTGATTTGCATATGGCTGGGTCCAAACTGGAATGGCATGGTGAGCAAAAAAACGATGGATTTAGGCCCAGATCTCTGTACTGGGGTGAATGTACGACATTGTTCTGCATTCTGTCCATCAATTGTTCTTTTTACAACACAACCCTCTTCACATCCAGGGGGCTACTCCTCCACCCACATCAAACACAGGCCAGCCTGTTGCTGTCTCACCTACTCCTCCCTGTGGTCAGGACACTTCCTTGACCCTGTCACATCCAAACCCAGGCAGGCAATATACAACCAGGCAGAGGCACACAGGAGGGTTTAAGACAAGAAACCAGCCACTTCTAAAAGTGTGGTTGGTTTCTAAACACAGAATTCAAAAACCATCTTCACAAAAAAAATGTGCTATTAAATTCTGAGTTCAGGCACACTAAACTCCATATCTCCATCTTATGTATATGGGAAGATATGCTGGAAACCTGCGACACAGCATTCCTCATTCTGTCCCATGGGCAAGATGGTCTTGCAACAGGGAAAAACAAATTTGGCAGTATTTCACTGTTAGGACATGGTACACACCTCAGTACATGTCCTACCTTTCACATACACTGCACCCTGCCCAGGGGGCACCTTGGGCCTACTATAGGGGTGTCTGACGTGCATAAAAAGGGAAGGTAAGGCCTGGAAAGTGGGTGCACTTGCCAGGACAACAAGGCATTCAACAAACTGGTACAGGCAATGCTGTGGCAGGCGTGAGATCTCTTCTTAGGGCTACTTGTGTGGGTGGCACACTTAGTGCTGCAGGCCCACTAGTAGCATGTGCATTACCAACCCTGGCACACATAGTCAACTTTACTAGGGACTTCACTAGTAAGGCAAACATACCAATTATGAACAGCCAATTACTATAGCACTTTGTACAGGGAGCACTTGCAATTTGACACTGATCAGCAATGGCAAAGTGCCCAAAGCATCTAAGTTGGCAACATCATTTCAGAAAAAGATCTAGGAGAAAGGCAAAAAGTTTATGGAACTTTAGTCAAAAAGGGCCAAGTCCAACACCTACTTTCTAAAAGTGGCATTTTCAAACACCCAATTTATAAACCAACTACACCAAAAGATGTATTTTTAAATTGTGAGTTCAGAGACTCCAAACTCCAAATCTCCATCTGTACCCAAACGAAAGTTACATTTGTAAGATGTTACAAGGCAGATCCAATGATAACCTCTGGGAAAGATAGTCCTTGTAATAGTGAAAATGAAATTAGCAGAATTTCACTATAAGTACTTGTAAAACACACCAATACATGTGCTACCTTTCAAATACACTGCACCCTGCCAATCGGGCTATCTTGGGATTACCTTAGGGGTGCCTTACACATAGTTAAGGGAAGGTTTGGGCCTGGCAAGTGGTTGCACTTGCCAGGTTGACATGACAGTTGAAATTGGCCCACACAGACACTGCAACGGCAGGTCCGAAACATGTTTGCAGAGATACACCTGTGGCTGGCACAATCAGTGCTGCAGGCCCACTAGTAGCATTTGATTTACAGGCACTGGGCACACCCGGTGCACTTTACTATGGACTTACTAAAAAAATCAAATGTGCCAATCATGGATCAATCAATTACAGATACATTTTACACATGGAGCATTTGCACTTTAGCACTGGTCAGATGTGGTAAAGTGCCCAGAATCCTAAACCAGCAAAAACTTAAAGGCAGCACACAGTCAAAAACAGAAGGTCTGAAGTGAAAAAGACAGACAAAAAACATGCCAAAGATGCCATGTCTAACATACACCATTCGTATTTCTTACCAATAGCTTAAGTTGTAGGTTTATGGTTGAAAAAACCACAAAACAGGAAACTAACAATTTTGAATTGAGAGCAAGGGACGTCAATGGAAGCATAGACATTTGAAGGTACAAAACACTACTCAACAGTGGTGGCTGCTCCATAGCATTGCCCTAATCACTGTGAGCCGCTGCCGGCCACTTAAACACCACATATGTTATTTTTAGCTCTAGCTTATAATACTACAATTATTTTTTCCCAGTGTGGGCGCCCTAGTCTGCTTCCTCAAAGTTGTGGTTTCGTCGAACCGAAGTGCGGCCATGTAACTGAAGTGCTCATGTCTGGTAGGACAGGAGTCTGGCTGTGTCCAGTCATTCACTATTCTGCACTGTCAGTGAGCTAGGACTGCACAGAACATCCCCCATGACACCAACGGAGCATCGGTTTTACCTGCCCTGTCAAATCCTGGCGCTGCTCTCATGCATACTATCATAAATAACATGAAAACAGTGTTTGGATTGGTTGTTACAACGTCTACGTTGGCCCAGCATGCACCTGGGCAGGCACGGCAACGGGGGCCAGGTCGATGAAGATGATAGAAAATGGTTACTTAATTGGGTATGCACAATATTTGACTTTCAGTTTTATGAAGTGTTTGAAATGCCATCATATATTTAATGTTAGACTATAAACTGCTCGATCTCTGCATTCAATAGAATTTAAATGTGTTGATTCGGCTATGTGCTGGCAGGAAACACCTCTTTAGCTACCGGCTAAACCCTGATATGTCACGTTGTATTAACAAAACAAAGGTAATGTCTATACCCTTGGTAACCAAATTATCATGTTAATAATAACTAGCTCTTGAAGCATGCAGCAATGAATTGTATTGCGCATTTTATTGCTTCATTGGGGTTACATATGAATCCCAAACATAACAATTGTGCGCCCTATTAGTTTTCCAGTATTTGTACTGTGCAACATGAGTTTTATGTGTACTTCTTGTTTACATCGCGCACCGCCAGCACACGCTGCATAAAACAGATGCTTTAGCAGAAGTGACGGACGATTACACCCCGCTGCATAAAGGGCACACTTCAGACATGGAAACCGTGCACTAATGATATATAGTCAAGGTTACTCAAGGATTTTTTCATCCTTTTTAAATCTGAGAATCTGTAAATTAGTAGTTCTATATAGCTGTGCCTTGTTTTATTGTAGATTGCAAAAAACACAGTTGATGGACAGAATGTAGAACAATGTCATACATTCACCCCAGTACACGGATCTGGGCCTAAATCCATCGTTTTTTTGCACTCCACTCCACCCTGGGTTAGACACTGGCTATTGTTTTATTGTAGAGCAGAATGAAAATGATCGTGGGTGCATTCATTCTGCAGCTGCATGGCAGGCGGGGAGGCGAGGCTTCGTCACCTGCAAACTAATGCCCATTTTTTAGGAGCATACGTCACTTGTGAACAAATGACCTGCCCTATCTTTGCGTCGAGTCCAGTAAGCGCCCATTACCTCAAAATGTATCCCTCTTATTGCTTACGGTAAATGTGGGGTCACACCTGTGGCATTTGGTTATAGTGGGAGTGAAACGTTGGATTGGCGGGCTTTTCAGGAGTAAATTGGTGGAATGTCAATTTGGAACGCAGATTATTGAAAACACACTGGGAGTGACAGCAAAACCAGATCTGAGATCTAATGTATGCCCCCGCTGCTTGAAGATGACAAATTGGCCACTTAAATACGAGCAACATTTAAATTATCACTAAAAATAGCTTGGAGAGGCAGCCGGAAGTAATCGCCTAGCAGCATCTCGAGGATTACAGATTCTTGCCATGCGTGCTAACATTGAACAGCATTATAACCCAAAGTTAGTTAAAGCAGCTGTGATCTCTAATGTCGATTGCTTGCACTTGCACTTCTATAGCGCTTAAAACATCTGAAGAGACGTTGAAGCGGATAATTATAGTACAGGTAGCACCATGCCGCAGCTGCTCTGCTGAATCTGCCCTTTGAGGAGAGCCCCTAATTCATTGAGCTCACCCCCCACCTCTCTGTCACTTTCAAGCTTCATTTGCTGACTGCCTGACCACACACACACACCACGGCACCCTTTTCCCAGTTCCCTATATTAGTTATTTACGTTGGGAAATCTGAGCAATCATTTCTTGACTGTTACCTCATCTTTTAAGTGGCCAATTTATTGAACGTGTGGGCCAGAGCTGGTGCAGGGGTCTAATATGCAGAATTGGGTCGTACATGGCACATCATTTTAATGTTGAATGTTTTATTTAATTATGTTTGATGTGTTCGTTCAATGACACATCAAACAAAATTAAATAAAATGTTTTTCATTAAAATAATGTTCATGAAAGCCTGTATCCCAAACTGGTGTATACACTGATATGATATGCAATGGAATTCACCTTCCAAACAGCAGATATTACATGAAAAGGTGTCTCAGACCTCCTCTGAGCAGTGCAGAGGCCTTTACTCTTTCAAAAAGTGGTTTAAAAAGGTACCATTTGGCTATCTAGTTTTTTAAACTAACTGAATATTTGTAAGTTGTGCTCAGTCTGTTCACTCACTAAAATCAAACTTGTCACCAACTTTACGCCTTACCACTTTCAAAAGTCACCATCCGCCACTGTCACCAAAGGTATTCTTGGGGTGTGTAGTAATGGCATCTTTAAAGAATGACAAATGGGTGCATTTTAGATACATCTTGAGTTGATTTATGGTTTTTTTACCAAAAACATCACAGCCCAACGAAGAGCATAATGCATAGGGCTATGTAAGAATGTTATTGTTTTAATGAAAACAACAAATTGTAAGGAAACAAAGTAATTTGTCAGTTTATTACAAATTACACATTGATGAAATGTAAGAGTAAACATAAACTGAATTTATAAAGTGGTTCCCTCTTAATATGTGTGCGAATCAGACTTTAAGTAGACCTGGATATGACATAGCTGAGTTTCCGAGCAACATCTCTGAACCCACCTGCAAACACACTTACTTAATACTTGCCTGAATCCACTGACCATCTTTATCCGTAGGCTCCTTGCAGATATTGCAGAGGCAGCGATTTTGGCAAGGAATTTCTACTACGTAGCCGACTGTGCTCCCGTCACAAGGACACTTATTAAGTGTGTATGCTCCACCGCTGTGTAGAAGAGCAACGACAAGCCCGCATGTCACTTTTTTGAAATGTTATTAAACATGAATTTACCAATTTGCCTGCAGTGTGATGCTTTGAGGGTACTAAGTAACGAGCAAAGTGTTACTTGGAAAGCATGTGTCATCATTTTCCGTCATGAAAACATGCAGCGAGAAAAGCAAATAGATATTTTTAAATGGCCTCTTCGACAGTGTTGAGTGTCGAAATCAACACACTGAAAGAGCTTTGCTTAAATTTAAAAATGTTTCCTGTTGTCTGCTAGAAGTGAAACGCCCCAGCAAAATCCAGAACTATCCGCTGCAGGTCCGTGCTCCCATTTACTCTGCTCAAGAAAGCCCCTCATATTTTACAGACACGCGATCTTTTACATCATGGGGTCGGATCACAACAGCATTTTGAGTCAATTTCATGTCCTTGGTGGTAAGTTTAGGCAGTGCTTGCTTCAGTCCTAACACATTTTACTACGCTATTATGATAGAAAGTGGTAATACATGACAAAGACTTTTGTTGTGATGCCATGTGTTCATTTGTGCAGCTGTATTTTTGTGTTCTAATAGTTCTTTGTAATTTCGTTGTGCTGTACTTTTGTTGTTGTGTTGCATTCTTTTTTACTGTTTTGTTGTGATGTGTCCTGTAATCTGTTGTGATGTTATGTTGCTTTCTGTATGTCATGACAATTCTTTATTTGTATCAGTTACCTAAAACCATTACAGAAGAGATAAAAACTTTTTTTTAAAACAAGTTAACTCGTCCAAATGTGTAGATACAGTAAATCCCAAAGTATGATTTCTGCAACAAACCACTTTAACAATTGTAATAATAATTATAATATTAATAATCATATCTTTATTTACATGATTACTTAAAACAATTGCAACCATAAAACAGCAGTATTCAAATTCTCCAAAGTTAGAACCATAATTGTGTACCAAAGGTTTACCGTTTGCATTTACACCAGGACTATGTCTACCTCATTTAGACCATGTATAATCAAAAGCATTAAAAACGGTTTAATGTTAAAAGGGTTAATTAAGATCAAGAGGCCCGAGGATACGGGGATTAAAGGTCTGTGGTCAACAGCAATGCGCGAAAACCGCTGTGTGCAAAATAGCTCCCAGAACAACAAGTGCAGGCAAAGTGCAAAGTAAGATGTGTGCAGAAATAGTGCTCTAGTTGTCAAGATTGATGGAAGCCAGTAGCGGCCGTGATGTTTATATACCTCTAATCGGTCGTAATCCGTAGTTTACTACCCCTCATCCTGCCCCTCCCTGCCCCACATCCGCGCCCAGCAGCACTCCCACCACTGGCCACTACTGATGGAAGCTACTAGTCATTGTCTGACTGTGATGTGCAAAATCAACAGTGTTCGGAATAATTCTCTTAACAAATACGTATTCTATTAATTTTGAAAAAAATAATTGTGCAGATTGTAGTTACCTCTCAAAAACATACTGGTATTTTCAAACTAGCAGTATAAAGTGCTAGTGTGTGCTGTAATTAATGAGTTAAGGAACCCTTTATGGACATGACGGATGAAATATTGGATTTACTAGGGCTCTCCTTTCTTTGATCACAGCAGGGCAGCAGCACAGAAGGTGCAACCATGATTCTTGTTTGTAGTTGCAACACCTCCATTATCCTGTTTGGCCTATGCCAGATTAAAATCTGTTATTGCCAGGCCAAGCAGAAGCATGCACATGATCTCTCTCCTTGTTCTGCGATTGATGGCACCTGATAAGTAAAGGTGAGATCTTGCAACAAAGTACGCCGAGTTTAAAAAGCGCAAAGTCTCAGAGGATTTTAGAGAAGCTTGATCTTGCTGAAATGAGGCCAGTCATATTTGTCTATTGATGGTGTTTTTCCATGTCGTGTATGAAATAGACTCCAGTGGAAATGCTGCTCGGTTTATTGCAGAGGTTGCTCCTGCTCTCTGTAATTGTTTGTTCCAAGAAGATCCTGGTTTCTCAAAGATGGCTCAGAGATAGGCCTTAAGGGAGTTCTCTGGTGGTTTTAGTATGCAAATGTAAAATTTCAAGAAGTCAGCATCTGTACATAATGATTGTTTCACCAGGCCGAGTTCCAATCTAAGTATTGATCTCCGGAGGTATTTTGGCAGTTGAAAATTGGTCTTCTATCTGACACACTGGACATGTTCCATGCATTCCGAATAAGTTCCAGGGAATGCTAGTGCTGGGAGGAGGGAGGCTTGAGTAACTTTAATCATTCCCTCAGCAGAGGGTGTATTTAGTTTAGTGTTATGCTCAGCTAGCCCATACATGATTGCTATTGATTTCTTTTTCATTGCGCTTTTATGGGCGGAAGGTTGAGCGGATTCACTGAACCGTACACCCAGATATTTGTATTTGGGTACCGAAGTGATGGTCTTAGGTCCAATGGTACATGACAACATGTTCTTGTTCTTATAGCGGCCAAATACTACTATTTTGTTCTTTTCTGGATTTATAGTGAGAAAATGTTTCTCGTTGTATGCATGGAGGCTGGTCAGTGTTCACGGAGCCTCACTTTTGTATAGTCAATAATAACAATATCATCCGCATACTAAAGGATGTGAAGCGGTCTGTGGCCCAAATGAGGAAGAGCAAGTCTGCTATTTGCTAGAGCCTTCCCCAAATCTGCTATATATAAGTTGAAAAGTAGGGGCGCTAGTACACAGCCTTGCTTGAAATTCCCATAAGTGGAAATTTAGGGGGGTGTTTGGGCCAGTTCTCACCAAAACCCACGTTGAAGAAGAGACATTTTAATCATTAGGAGAATCAGTGGAATACCCCAGTGTGCTAGCTTCCTCTACAAAGTAGGTCTGTCACTTTATCGAACGCCGCTGTAAAATCTATGAAACTGCAGAAAACTGGTAGTCGTTCATGTTGAGCAGCTTGCTGACTGAGGAAAGTTAGTGCGATGATGTTGTCAGTGGTGGCTGCAACTCCACGAAAACCTTTTTGGAAGAAAGTAGCAGCTCATTTTCTGTTACCCAGGTTCCAGCTTTTTTAGCAAGATGCAGGTATTTTGCCTCTAAGTCTAGCAAAGCTATTAAGGGCTAATTGGATGGATTTAATGGATTGCCTTTCTTAAATATCGGGCATAACGTGGAGCCTCTCCAAGCTTCTGGAAATTGGCCCAAACTAAATGCTGAATTGTAAAGCGGGGTTAAAAGAGAAGCCCAATCGTCTGGTGCACACATGAAGATACCAGCTGGAAGACTGTTGAGGCCTGACACTCCATCGTCTTTTTATATCCTGAATGAGTTTTACAATTTGAGATGGTGAGGTTAACTCCTGTTGGCCCGCTGGTGATAGCTCAGTGGGCCCTTGTTAGTCCAAAAAGGTTATAGTTTCATGGTGAGCGAAGAATAGGCCAGATACGTGACTCTCCCACCCAGTTTCAAACTCAGTTTTCTCTCATTGAATAAGGTGTTTTCAGTTTATTCACGTAGCTCCAGAAACTGGCAAGTAATCTATCCTTTTGCATCCTTTGTATCTTAAGCAATTAATTTTCTTGCAGAACTGTGTTGGCTTCCCATATGTTTTTTATATGCTTTTCACAAGTCTTTAATTGATATTACATTTTTACTCATGGAGCTGGTCTTCCGTAGGTGGCGGCTTCTCCTTAGCCTCTTCCATTGTAAATGAATATCCTGATTGTGCATATTTTTGTAGCGGATGGATCAGGGTGGCTTTGGAGAATGATGCCAGCACCAAGTGTCCAAGATGGTATCAAGCAGTACTTTGATCATTGTGTCCCATTGATTAAAAATCGCCCCCACCCATTTAAATTGTTGAAGTTGTTGTTTAGGCTGCTATACCATTTGAGCACCTATGCAGAGTGGAACAGGCACCACTTAATTCTCCTGACTAGGATCTTTGCTTCTGTTCGTATGTACCCGGTCCACGAAATTTGTCTGCTGCTGGAAGCCCTAGGTCCACTGTTAAAGCTAGGGGATTGTGACTGCTTTCTTCTCGAATAGTAATTTTGAATTTAAGCAGGTGATCTGCCAGGTGAGTAGTCATAAAATATAATCGATTATCGATCTACCTTTAAATGTGGGACAGGAAATGGTTTCAGAGTTGACTGTGACGTAACTTAATCCAGAAACTTTAAGTTGAAAGAGGCAAGTAGTCCTTTAACTTGTTCATGTTCCTTATTCATTTGTACCTTCTTGGGATCTTTGCGAAGGAACTTAGTGTTAAAATCCCCCACAATCACTCTTTCCTGGGAAGGATGGGACACAAGAATTTCTTCTACACCGGTGGAAAGAGAGTCAATTGTGCTTGATTTTGGGATTTTTTGAGGAGGGTTGAAATAGCAATTAATATGGAGCAGAGGAAAGGCCTTCTATCCAAACAATAGCTCTTTTATTGATACTACTTGCAGCCCTGGGGGGTTTAGGTTGAATGGAGTTACTTCGATTTTCACTGATTGCTTTTTGAAAAATTGAAAGGCCACCTGATGGCCTGCCGAATAAGCTTGTACATGTGGCAGGGTTAAAGAACTCATAAAAATCATATATATCTGTGGGGTTTAGAGCCCAAGTTTCCGGTAGAAATTTCAATGTCAAGTTGGATTTCAGGCCTGCCACATTCCATAGGATGATTGTTAGATACATCTTGGTCCGAGGTATAACTCTTGCACTCAAAGTGTTAGGTATCTGGTAGGGTGCTTTTTACGGTTTCATTTACATTGGCAAATAACTGGACGATTTTTTAAATCTCCTTCAGGTTACCTGTCTCAGGGACCTGTTGTGTAGAAATCCGTGATAATTCTGTTGTGTTGTGAGCTTATGTTTTCTGTGCGCCCGCTGCTTAATTTGTTGTCTTGGTTGAAAATCGGGTTGAGCTTGCTGATGTTGCCTTGTTGGGATATACTTGCGAGGGTGAGTGGCCCAGCTGTCAACAGTCTCCTTTCTGTAAGGCACTATTTTTTGAATGTTTTTTAGTTTCTTTTTTGCTCTTCACGAGAGATTGGGTAAAGGCCCAAGTCCCAGTTCGGGGCCTTGTGAAGATACACTTTCAACCGCCAGGAGCTGGTTGACGGGATCCTGGTGTCTAGTGGGAGTGTCTATTTCCAGGATTGTTGAGAAGTGGTCTCTTATATCGATTACTGGGGGTGAAGCTGGTTCCACTGTCAAGGTGGAGTTACAGTTTATAGTTGCTTGGTTAGCTAAGAGTTTTTTCCCAGATGTTGGATCCCAAGAGGGTTTTCCAGGTGGTTTTGTTAGATTTTGAACACTGTCTAAAAGCTCTCAAAGAATTTCCAGGAATAAACATACTTTATCAATTTATTGGGAGCAAGAACAGAGTTGGCCCACTTTTGTGTGGCCAAGTTTGTATTCTAAAGTTCTTAATCTCAGTACTAGGTCCATTAAGCTTAAGGCAATAGACTGAATAAGATCGATTTGAAGCTCCATTTTTTGTGATTGTCATAGAAGAGCTTTGGCTATTGTATCTTGTTTAAAGGTGAGAGAGGCCAAGGTTGGATTTACTGAGCATATGGGACTGAATAGTGTGCAATCGCCTGAGTGGGTTTGATGTGGAGACTTAAGGCTGTACTCTATCCTAAATACTGGTGTTTGAGCTAAGAAGGCTTGCTTCCATTTGGGCCTCCATTTGTGCTTCTAGTGTAGCTAGAAACTGGTTTGATAAACTGCCATGCTCATATTCATATGTGCAGCATCTCCTGGATTTATTAGGAGGCGAGTAAAAGATGGAAATAGCGGCGCTAGTTGTTATCTTGGCTTGTGCTTCAGCTTCCACAGTTGAGAGACAAGTTGATAGCAGGGGAGAGTGTGTTTTATTGTTCATGTGGTTTTGAGCAGTTATCATGTGTTTGTTTAAGAGGGAACCCACATCTTTGGGCTCAGGGTCTTGGCATAGCACAGGATATGAGTTTAATCACCTGAGTTTTTTCCTTGTTATGCTTGTATCCACCAAGTATTCCCTGGGTGAGGATAAGGACCTCCTATTTTGCTCATTAGAGCTTTTTAAGCATTTTGGAAGAGGGGAGGAGGGAGATTTTTGTGGGATTTTTTGGGAATATCTTTGGATCCGGCCAAAGTTGGAAGTTGGAGCATTTTCATCGCAACATCTTTCAAGGATATGTAAATAATTTGTGTTGGCCCAATAGTGTGTCCCCAAGATCTGGCACAGGGCTGGTGCTAGTCACTGCAGTAAGATCCTCCTGAAGTGGAACAATCATCGAGGGGATCTGCCTGCTTTTTTCAGGGCCATTTGGCAGTTTCACCCCTGAACTTTTTGCCTTAAGCTCTAACATAGTGGTAATGATTTGTGGCCTCTGCGCACTTTTGCACTGTGGCCCAGTGTAAAGTGTGTGTGCTCTCTGAGTGCGTGTGGTGAGGTTAGCTTGGCCTCCAATAGGAATGCATGGTGGATATGTGTGTCCATGGTAATTCCTGGCATGAGAGGAGTGCAGGGGCGAGTTTAGTATGTATAAACTCGTGAGATGAATGCTGCGCAATGGTGTGCATAGATTTATGGTGACTGGTGGAGAAATGGCAATTTTAGAAGTTGGCATTTCTGTGTACTGTGTGTCTGCCTGCCTGATGTAAATTGCATGTCTGGCTTGTGATTGACAGGAGCTGAGAGGTGTGGGTGGCTCCCGGAGACAGGGTGAGTCTGCCCAGTGGTGAATAGAGACATCTGCATGCAGATGGAAGGTAGGAGTTGCACCTGGGACCTGTATAGGGCTGTGCCTTCCCTCCACAATGCCAGCTCTGCCCCCTCTGGTGCGTCTGATCCCTGAGCCCCCACCTGACAAAGGAGAGAGGAGCTGAGCAAAACAAAATGCTCCAAAGCTCACTTAAACCATTTCTGACTGGTATCCCCAAGCCCTGTGCTGTGACACAAAGGAAAAGGGGGTATAAATATAGGGGCTGTGACCCCATGTATTTGTTGTTCACTTGACTTGAGGGGGGGGCTGCTGCTGCCTGGCTCCAGGAGGAACCGCCACAAGGGACTGCCTCCGTGATGGAGGGCCCTGTGAGCTAGCCTGCATGGGGCCTAGCCCATTGCTCCCCTTCCTTGGACTTTGGCTGCACTCTGGCGCCCTGGGAGCGCTGGGATTTATTTATTTTATTTTCCCCACGAGAGGAGAGCGTGGGGTTGCGCAGCGTTGGACTGCATCCCTTGGTGAGGGAATCCCCCTCAGGGATTACCCTGTTATGCCTACTGTGTCGAGTCCCCACCCCGCATTTTCTGAATTTCATGGGTGCCCACCCCGCTTTCATGCCCCATTTGCTTGTGATTGATGGCGGGTGCCAATTCTGCTTATTTTTATTTTAATTAGCGGGTTCCCACCCCACATGGTCACTTTGTACTTATTTCTAGCAACGGGAGAAAACCCCACGTTTCCCCGCCGCGGCCCGAGCCTCTGAAGAAGTCCTCTCCGGGCAGCTCTTGACGTGACCCGGAAGTCAGGCGAAGCTGCCTGACACAAGGCGGAACTTCCGGAGCCCTGTGGGCTCCATTTCCGCCTTTCCCCGGTAGTGAAGGAAGGGGAAAGGCGGCCCACAAGACGGGAACTGCGTCGCGGGGCTCCCTTGAGTGAAGGGAAGCCCCACCGGAGATCCATCCAGAACCTCTCAGGCTCCAGCAATGTCCCGGATCCCAAGAGGGGGCCCGGGTAAAGTAAAGAGAGCCCTGCATGCTGCAGAGCCGACCCGGTGAGTGAGAGCTGCGCTTCTGGTGGTCTCTAGTTTCCTGAGCGGATCCGCAGGAGAGGGGACTGCTCCGGCGTGGGCTATAATGTTGTAGGGACTCCGTGGGGGTTCAGAAAGCCCAAGGAGGCCCGTGCCGCTACATGTTGGCTATTTTTACTGCTGCCCCCCCTACTAGGGGGCTGTTACGATGATGGGGGCAAGTTTTTGTTAAAGAGTCCCGGCGTGGGGGCTTAGAGGGCACGTGTAGTGCCAGTGCCATGTCTGCAGCATTTTGGGGGCAATTATATTTAGAGAAGCCCCAGTGAGGCTCTTACGGCAGTGATGTGCCAGGGTCCCTTCACTGTATTCTCAGCTGCACTGCACCAGCGCGGGCAGCTGCAACGTCCCACATGTGTTCTAGGGGCACCAGGAGTGTCCAGGCCTCATTTGAATATTCACAGCTGTCCAGCAAGTAGTGGGCAGCTGCACCGTTTAGGCCTCAGTGTTTTTACAGGCATGTCTTTTTGAAGTTAGGAGTGAGATGCACTCCTTTGCCCCATATCTTCACAGCGGCGCAGCACTTAGTGCCAGCTGCAACGTTTAGGCCTGCACAGGGTGCGCATCCTTGACTTCGGCTGCATTTGTAGCGCGCCCTGACTTGTGGGCGTAGGGCATTTGATCCCCTTTTGAGATGGCCAGTTGGCCAGAGGGATTAAGAGTGATAGGGCACTAGGCCCTAATGGGATTATGTGGTGGTAGGAAATGTAATTCATGTGCAAAATTTGAGCAAGCAGCTTACAGACAGCTTGTGGCACCTAACAGTAGTCTGACCAGCAGTAAGAGACCGCCTTCATTTAGGAAAAAATATCATTCAGCCATCAAATCAGCAAAAAAGTCCTATTATCATGCCCAAATCACCAGGGCAAATCTTAATCCAAAGGAAATTTTTACAATCGTAAAATCATTCATTGACCCCAAGGGGCTACATGCTGAAATTCCCCCTTCTCAAAAGTTATGCGAAGACATCGCAATTTACTTTGAAGAAAAAATTAAGGTCATCGAAAAGAATTTTGTGATCCTCGACCATCTGGTGCCTTTGGAGGCACACAAAACCCCGAATGGGGAGAGTGGTGCAGACCTACAAGGTTTCAAACTGGCCACTCTCCTCGAGACTAAGGAAGCAATCCTGACCTGTAAATCCGGCCCCCTTTTGGACGCCTGCCCACCTTTGCTCTTACATCATTTAGTAGACATTGTTGGCCTGGTGATAAACGAAATTGTGAATTCTTCCCTAGCTACAGGGACAGTCCCAGACAAATGGAAACGCGCCATAGTAAAACCTTTAAAGAAGAAATCAAACGTTGCCTCAACAGATCTCACAAAATATAGACCCATATCTCTGCTGCCCATTTTGGGTAAAATTACAGAGAAAATTGTTTACAAGGAGCTCTTCAATTATCTAGAGGCAACACAGGCTTTCCATCCCCGGCAATCTGGTTTCCGTCCAAAATTCTCTACTGAGTCGGCATTACTGGAAATATCAGATACCATTAAATTAATTCTGGATGAGGGCAAGTGGGCAGTACTGATCCTCTTAGACCTGTCAGCAGCGTTCAATTCAATCTCACACAAAATCCTGCTTAACAGATTAAGATCGTGTGGCATATCGGATCGGGCCTTGGCATGGATTACATCCTTTCTGACAAACAGGACACAATCAATTGCGCTGGGACCGTTCACGTCACCTGTACAAGTTATCACCACAGGGGTGCCGCAGGGGGCTTCATTGAGTCCCCTGCTGTTTAATGTATATATGGCCCCTCTTGTCACCCTGATCGCTAATTATAGGATTGAGATCACGTCATATGCCGACGATACTCAACTGATTCTTTCCCTGGATAAGTCCTGTACTAATGCAGAGGCAAAATTTAAAGCCTGTCTGACGGCTGGGTTGCAATGGATGAAGGAAAACCATCTCTGTTGCAACACCAGCAAGACAGAAATGTTACCGATAGGAAAAGACAATGCCTACTGTCCAAAGGATTGGTGGCCAGATGACACCACAGCACCGCCATCAACGGTAGAGATGGCCAAAAATCTAGGTGTGTGGTTTGACTCTGCCCTTTCCTCCAAGCCCCATGTCCTGAAACTGACCGGGACCTGTTTTGGTTTCATAAAAACCTTGAGAATTTTTTTTAATATGATTCCCCTAGTAGCCAAATAAACGGTAGCAGTGGCACTTATATCATCCAGACTGGATTACTGTAATAGTCTCCTTGCAGGAACTAACAAGTCTATCCTGAGGAGACTTCAAGTGGTCCAGAACGCTGCGGCCAGACTGGTCCTAGGACTACCACTCAGGGCGTCGGCCTCGACTGCACTGGAGTCCCTTCACTGGCTCCCAGTCTGTAAAAGGGTCCTGTTCAAACTCTTATTGACAACTTTTAGAGCCCATCGTCACCTAGGCGCAGGATATCTCTCAGCAAGATTTAGGCCTTATATCACGGCAAGAACTCTAAGGTCAACCAAGGCCAACCTGCTCAGTGTTCCAGCATATCGGCTAGTTACCAGAGGCGGAAGATCAGCGACCGTTTTGGGAGCTAAGGCCTGGAACAGCATGCCCAAGGAGATTTGAACTTTGGAACATGAGGGGCATTTCAAGAAACAGCTAAAGATGTGGATCTTCGATTTACCACTGGCCTGTTGCTAAAAGCTTATTTAGACTCTTGTCCCCCACCCGACCTGTGGTCTGATAGCGCCAGGAGACTCCGTTAGGAGTGGCAGTTAGCGCTTTATAAATTTACTTTTCATTTCATTTCATTCATGTAGTATGATTTACGCACCCTGTTTTTATACCTCTAAGTGTGGTTCTTATGGTTTTGAGGTTGTTTTGCAAATTATGGTTTATGCCGGTGAGATTATGTTCCACTGAGATTATGCCCCTAATGTGAGTTATGCTTAGGAGGTTGGGGTCTAATGCCATTAGACTTATGAGAAGATTGCATAATGTGTTTATGCTGGTGAGGTTGGCGCAGAATGTAATTTGCGCCTAATGTGATACTGTGCATAATATGGATTATGTTACAGGCTGATGCTAAGTACAATGATTGCCGGTGGTTACTGGTTGTACGTTTATGATATGTCTTACTTTTACTAAGTTCGCTTTGTGATGGTTCTGACAGTGGTCCAGTGGGCCCAATAGGTGTATATAATCGCGTGTAAATATGACCTAGTGCCAGGTGGCACCATGTATATTATGTGTTTACTATTCTAATGTGTTATGAGAATAAAAAGACTATTTTTATATAACCTTGTGTGGAGTTCCTTTTTTTTAGTGTGCCTGGGATGTTGTTGCTGTGTGTGTGCGCAAATGCTTTACACATGGCCTGCGGGATAAGCCTGACTGCTCGTGCCAAGCTACCAAGGGGGTGAGCAGGCGTTATCTTTGGCATGTAACTGCCATGCCCTGACTAGAGTGGTGGTCTCTGCCTGGCTTTGGCATAAGCCTTAGCCAATCCTTCTAGATAGTCTGCTGCCCCTTCCTCATATGTGCCCTGCAGCTAAGAGTGGGATTCATTGTCAATTTCCATCATTTGTTGCCCTCCTACCTTTCCAACCAGCACCAGTGTGTTCACATGGGCACTGACCATAACTGAGCTACCACTCCTACAACGTTTTAACTTTAAGCTTGTCTTTTACTCTGTTGAGTGCTCCACTGCCGTTTAGCACTTTAGAAATACCATATACTTGCATACAAAAATACCACATACATGCATATATAAATACCTGATCTAGCTCCTCATCTACGTAAGACACCAGTCAACTCAAACTTGTGGCAGAGACTGTCTTAACTAACCACTCCCCTTGCTCACTTTAGGGTATGAGTCCCTGTGTCTTAACATAATGCCACTGCGCTTACTGCATAGAATAAGACCCTATGAGAGGTTGGGTTGTGATACAAAATAAATAATAATTTGATACACCTATATGCTTTGGTAGCTGCCTTTCCTTGCATATGCCTTTACTTGGCCTTTTGTTTTCATGCTCTGGCCGGCATAAATTCCCAAAATTCCTAATGCCTTTGACATTCTTTATGAGTAGGCATTTGATGCACATGCAGCAAAAAGATAACTTCTAATTTTATTTCAATTGCCGTTATGGGTTGTAGGTTATTTCATAGAAAAACAATCATAGAATTCCATTACTGAGAACACACTATACCTGAACTGTTTAATAGCATTTTTCAAAATAAATCTGTTTACTGCATTTAGCACTTATTAGAAAACAATTCATAGAATGATGTTTTCCCAAACTGATTTGTGTATGCTTATTTTTTACGGTGTAATTGCCATTAATGTTGAAAAAGATTTCTTTTTCATGTTTTTCATGCAAGGGTTATATCTATCCCTAATCTCTGTTACTCCTACATTTACAGCTTTTGGGGAAGAAGGTCCCTCAAAAACCACTTTTTATTAATCTATCTATCTATCTATCTATCTATCTATCTATCTATCTATCTATCTATCTATCTATCTATCTATCTATCTATCTATCTATCTATCTATCTATCTATCTATCTATCTATCTATCTATCTATCTATCTATCTATCTATCTATCTATCTATCTATCTATCTATCTATCTATCTATCTATCTATCTATCTATCTATCTATCTATTTATCTATCTATTTATCTATCTATCTATCTATCTATCTATCTATCTATCTATCTATCTATCTATCTATCTATCTAGTCCTCTCTATGCACAGTTTTCTTATGAATACATTAAGGGCAAATGTTGCAGTGATATTATCAATGATGTCATAGAAGATTTCATGAGTGATGTAATACAGGGGGTAATTATCAGTGCATGGCGCGAGTTATAGTTACCTTAGGGCACAAGTTATAACTACCAGAGATAACTATACCTGGAAATTTCAGTGATTTTGTACATTTAAAATGTTTCGTTGTCACTGATATTCTCACCTGACTACAACATTACTTTACCCTGGATTTTTTCCATGAATTTCTAGGTTCTCTTTAAAACTAATATCGTGTTACCATAATTAAAGTCTTCCCCTGTAGGCAGCCAATCTCATGTACAGCCTTCAGCCATAAGTAACATGGGGTTGGCTGCAGTGCCTTGCTTGTGGCCAGGCTCTGTGTCCAAATCGCCAAAGGCTCTCAACCCCATGCTGCGCACTGCTTTTGGCCGTGCATGGCATGGAGTTGGCTGCAGCGCCTAGCTTGCAGTCAACCCATTAGCAAAGCCCTCTCCCCAAGTCATTTCGGGCTCTGGGAGCACCATCCCCTGGAGCTGATTGCCTTTATAAAGGGAATGGGCCCTCTCCCTGACCCTATTGTGCCTCTGGGGACATCATCCCACCCAGGGTCTTTCTTAATTATAAGTGGGTGCCCACTGGGGGTACCCACCAAGCAACAAGTTTGGAGTGTCAAGGGAAGAACCAGTGTCCCTGTGGCACCAGCCGGCTCGGTGGATACTGTGGGAATTGCCATTGCTCTGGTGTGGTGGGAGCAGCTATTTCTGCAGGCTCCCGCCAGGCGTGAGCAATCTCTGTTTCCCTGCCCGCAGGAGTGTGCGAGGTGAAGCAAAGATATGCTGCCACTCTGCTCGAGCATTTTACATCTCTCAATTAATGGGTGTAGACTTGCCTTTCCTGTTCATGCTCCTGTAGGAAGGAAGCCATGTTTGCTCCCACCCAGCAGGAGATTTAAGAAAGCTCCCGCCAGGCAGGAGCAAGCACATTCTTCCCTACACACACTCATGCAGGCAAGAACACTATTGTGTCCCGGGTATGGGCTCACCTGGACACAGTCTGACAGCTGGGGATAGGGTTCCCAGAGACTTCAGAGTCTATAAGAGGGGAGCCTCACAGCCCACTTACTTTGAAATGTAGTTCAGTCCTGGTAGATGGAGTACCTGGGGCCTTTTAGGGCTCTGGAAGGGGGGCTGCATTGTCCTTCTGCACTTATTTATTAATGCGGCCCGGGGATGGGGTTTCCCCAAGGCCTTTTAAGGCTCAGGGAGGTGGGTCATGTGCCTTATAAACATAATATATACTCTGGGGATGAGGTCCCTGGGCCCTTTTAAGGTTTGGGGAGGTGGCTGCACTGCTCCCTCCCTTCATTAAAATACCTGCCACAGGTAATGGCTTAGAGCTTGAGGTGAAGGGCCATGTGACCACGACCTCCTAAATTATATAGCGCCGGCCCCCCCGAGCCCTGGCCCACCCCAGGGAATATTGTTTTACAAATATATGGCTATTATACTGCAACATTTAAAAAAGTACCTTTTTGGTCCCTTGGGTCCTTCGGGGACACCACTACCAGGCCCAGGGGGTTAGGGTATCCCTACCCTGCCCCCTTAAGTTTTTTTTTCAGGACTGAGTCTCCATTCCTAAGATGGCTGCACCACATCATTGTTGATGTGGTGGCAGCCAATCTGATCTCTCTTAGAGATCTATCTGGTCTGTAGATCCTCTACAGTGTGACATATATACAAACTTTGGGAGCATTAATCGCTCATAAACTACTGAACAGATTTACTTAATTCACAGAAAGCACTCTTTCTGGACTAAGATCTGGCTTTCAGCAAATTTGGTGTAAATCTGTTCAGCAGTTAGGGCTGTAGCTGTGTCTAAAGTTCCTATTCTACTTGAAAGACCTCACCAAAACTTTCCATGCTCAAAAATGGGCAAAAAGTATTTTGTGGAGATTCCTGAAAGGGCGCCAAAGTTATCAGCAACACAAAAAAGGCTTTTCCTATGGAAACACTAGTTAGCTGCAGTTTTCGTACTGCTGTGTACTGCTAAAAACTATTGCATGTACAAGACGTCACTACATGGCGATAGCTTCAGAGATCAGTGGTGAAAACTGCTGCCAACACTAGCATGGTGGCGATAGGAATTCTGGCGTTAGTGGGCGAAAACCAAGAAAAGGCCCATTAGTGCCAAAAACATCGCATGTTAGTTAGCCCAACGTGCTTTTTTTTGCCTCTATTGGAAAAAATAGCCAATCAGTCGACCTCCAATAGATAAACGCACAAAAAAAACCAATGAAATGCAGAATGGAGCAGCCAGGGCCAATTGCAGCACACATCAACAACACCCTCAAGCCATCCAACATCCAGGATGACCAGGATGAGAGCCTGGATGCCTTGCTGGACCTGCGTCTGAAGTCTGGATGCCTCACTGGACCTGTATCTGGAGCCTGGATGCCACGCTGGACCTGCGTCTGGAGCCTGGATGCCTCACTCGACCTGCGTCTGGAGCCTGGAGTGGGATGCGGAGGAACTGTGGAGTCGATGAGCCGTGGCATTGAGGTGCAGTGATCGCCCATACCTGGTGGTGAAGTCTGGCAGGTCGCATGAAGACACTTTGCTGACCTGTGTGAGAAGACCGCCTTGAGCCGCTTGGAGCTGTGAATGGTGGCAGCGTCCTGAGCACCAATGTAGGGAGGTGTGCATCGCATACTATGATCCACCACTACACCGGGGTGCACAGAGGGAATTACCAATGGTAGGCGGCGCCTCACTGCCTAACAGGCCGGATGACGTTGTGCTGGCCTGCTGCTGTGGAGGGTGGGGGGACCATTCCCCCTCCCGATTCTGTTAATGCAGTGGGGCCCCTTAGGCTTTTACCACTGCAACTGCATTAACGGAATCAGGAGGTTCACCAGCGGACTTGTCGGCGACTGTTGTAACCAGGCTTGTGAAATCCCACCTGGCTGAGGCTCCTGCTGGCTGATTCACAGATTTGGAGAGAGTGCAGCGGATTGCACCACAGTGTAAATGTCCAGGTACAGAAAAGGTGGGACGTGTAGCGAAGGAGGCCCGGGGGTCGGACAGGCATAGCACCTTTGGGATCACTACTACCTAAATCCTGTTTATAGCACCTGTAGATGACACACCCCCAGTAGTGGCCCATCCGCTGTGGTGGAAGAGCGTCGCCCCACTGCTTTCAAGCAGTGCAAGAAGAGGAAAAATCATCACATGATGAAAACTTCCCGATGTAATCGTGCTATGTTTCCTTTGCGGGCGGGAGGGTGGGTGGGGTTGCTCTACTCATGGAGCAGGGCAGGGGCGGAGTGGCATGCCCACTCAAGTGCTCAAAGACTGTTTGGTCGGCTCACTCAGGCCGCCCAAAGCAGTCATGCGCACTGTCCTGTTCACAATGCAGGCTATATTACAGCCTTCATGAAGAAAATGCCCAAACCTACAGCCCCCGGCTGAATGCCTTGTCCTAATGCCAATGACCAATCCCAACATCGCATTGTAGCATTGTGATTGGTTCAGGGGAGGGAGCCTGGCTGATTACTTCCTGTCCCTGGAAGCAGACTCAGGAGAGCAGGAGCAACGCAACGAAGACACGAGACCCGGCCTTGAGGTAAGATTTCTCTCATTTAAATATTTACAACAACCGCTCACACACACACACACGCATCCACTCCCCATCCAGTGTCCGTTCCGGCGTTTCTCAGCTCCCACCTGTCTAGTCCCCCCTGCAGCACTTCACAATGGCAGCCACTGTGCGGCTATGCGTATCGGGCGTACCACTGGTGTGCCAAAGGTATATATAAAGTGACGACACATACCATTACATAGCATTCCATTACAATGCATACTAATACTAGGCATATGGCAACAGTAGGGAAGGTGTTCGATAGCGGAGATGTAAATGTTACTATTCTCACTGCAGTGAGTGCAAACCTAAAACTAACCCTTGCACCCCTAAGCAAACCCTGAACCCTAAAATTCATCTTTGAGCCCCCAAAACACACCCTAAAAATCATATTTGACCCAAATGCACACCCCAATTTTCATGATTGACCCTAAAACACGCTCCAAATTTTAGATTTTACCTCATAATACACCCCAAATTTAATCTCCGACACCCGAAACCCATACCCGCTCTAAAACTTAAAAATATCGCATTACTGACTTCACAATGTGTTGTAATGGAATGCGATGTAAAGGCACCTGCATTGTTGTCGTTTCGTTGTAAAGGCATTACGATGTAATGCCTGCATTGTAAGGGATGTCTCAAGTGCCAAAGGCAAGCCATAGGCAAGCTCGTCTGCGTCTGTCTGCCCCAGGAACATGTTCAGCACCAAGCACCCTTCCTCTCGGACACTCCAACACTACGATGCCAGCACCACCTCACCATCAACCCTGGATGCCACATCCCCTGCCAGGACCAACCACTGCTCCGGACCGGACATCGCCATCGCCATCACTGACAGCTACTAAATCACCCACAAGGACTACCCCAACCATCCAGGAGGAGGCATTGGCATCACCTACAGGAGCACACTCCGACTGACCACTGACTCTAATGACCCAACGGTGAACATGGAACATCCCAGCTTGCAGATCCGGACCAACCTAAACCCCATCCTCTGCGGCACCCTCATCTGCAGGCCCCTGGGCCACGGACCCCCATTCTCTGATACTATTGTAGACCTCATTGCGCGCCAGGTTCTCCCATCCACTGACGACATCCTACTCGGTGAACTCAAGTTCCACCTGGACAACCCCAGTGACCAAAACACCACCTCCTCCTGGGGAAGCTCCCCAACATCAGACTCAAGCAGCTAGTCACCGCAGCAAGCCACATAGCAGGACACATGGTCGAGCACGTCTCCTCCACCAGCAGGAACTTCAACTACAGCCACACTACTGGACTAACCTGGACCGACCATCATTGTATACATCATGTCTTCACCATGTCCACCGTACACCACTGCCATCATCGCCCCCCCTCGCAACTGGATCAAGGCCACCGAAGAACGGTATTTGCAAAGTTATGCATGTAGGCATATGCATGACCTTGTGAAGCCCATGTGTCACACTGAAATCCCTCAGATTTTACTGCGACAATTGTAGGACTGCACTGCGTCAGTACGTTATACCTGCCTGATAGCAGGCGTAAGGGTGACACAGTGCCACAGGGATAGGCTGGCACCATGTATTGCTGGAGTTGCGTCATGATTGCGACATGACTGCAGCAATGCATGACTTTGACGCAGACAGATACATTAGGTTTCTAGACGTATCAGTCATTACTTGCGGAGCCCTGTTCAGTGAATACACTGCATTCGTGGTATCGCAAGAAGGCCGTAGTGAAAAATGTTGCAACATTGTCTTTTTGGAGCGCTGCAACACTTTTCATGACTGAGGCCCAGCAATGCACACTTTTTATTGACGGTGCACATTCTTGCCCTACAGTTTTGTTGCAGAGCAGTGCAGCAATATTGCTTGCAGCACTGTCCAGCACCAACACCTGCTTAAATGAGACCCCAGGTGTTATCTCCATATTTAAGACCAGCTATTTTTTGGTCGTAAAAAACTGCCTCTAACTGCAGTTAGAGGCAGTTTTTTGGATCCTCCTGCCTTCGAGGATTTCCTTGTACATATCGCAAAGTGGGGTTAGCTGGCGTTTTTGCACGGGAAGGCCTCAGTTGCATGTCATTATCACTAACAGAAGTGGCGATCTTTTCTATGGATGTTTTTGACAGACAACTGCCACTAATAGAGGTTAGCTACAGCTTGTCATATGGCAATGTAAATATCGCCGCAAAACCGTTGGAAAAGTGCTGCTAAGGCAGCGTTAACTCCTTGTACATATGCCCCCAAGTTTTGTAAACCGTTGACCTCCAACTCCCCATCTCCACTTTTCTTGAAAGTGAAAAGGAGGCAGAACATTATAAAATAATCAAGAGCATCATCTATACCTTTGCACAGTCGCTTAGGGCAGAGCGAATAAAACAGGGGACAAGCTACTGTGTGAAACCCAATACAAGTTAGGAAGATTGGAACACAGTATTAGATTTGATCTGGTGCTTACAAGATCTTAGGCAGGCTTTGGTCTGCAATTGTGAGCCAAACTAGAAAGAAAGAAAGCTGAAATCAATATATTGACCAATGTAAGTGATGGAGGAAAGAAAACTTTCTCTATAAGGGGGTGCATCAGGCACACCACAATAAGGCTTCTATGTTTTTCCTATGTTCGTATCCCCTGGTTACGTAAATCAGTTTAGACACATGCACTGCAGTTTGGTAATTTATTCCACTATTTTCGAACTATGCCTACAAATGTATCTTTCTATGCAGGGATTTCAAGTTAGAGCACTTTTTTGTACCTCATTTTTCTCACTACTTTAGAAGGCGGACAGCTCTACACTAAAGATAGGTGAGGGAATTGAGGAAATATGTGCTATTAGTATGTGATAGAGACAGACACACTTCACCAACGGGAGTAATTGTAAAGATTAGCATGATCTAATTGATTTGGAAATATGAGAAGTGTTGCACTAATAGTGAGATGCTCTGCATCGATGATAGGAGGAAGAGATAAATCATTAATGAGAGGATTAGAAAGTTAGGAAAGTAGGAGACACTGACTATATATCAGAGAAAGTAAAATCCATTAAAGCCTTCATTTTCTGGATTGCCTGAAACTGCACCAAAAGAAGGGAAAAATAGTTGTGGCAGTCTACGGTATTTGGTAAAAGGAGAATTTTACTTTACTAAAAGGAAGGGTTCTCAGTTTGAATATTAGTGTAAGTAGTGGGACAGAGAGTTATGCGCTGCACTCACAGAATGGGATAGGATTGAAAAAGCGAAATCCTTAAAACAAAGTTTGTAGAAGGTGTTATCAAGAGGTGTAGGTAACTAAGGGCCAATGACACCCGAATTATAGCTGTTTTACTATTAAACCAGGAAATGAGACCAACTACGGTACCCTGTATTAGGGCACGTGGTATGCTTTCTATGATACTGATGTTATCAAGGACTAATGATATTAGGTTTAAATAATTCCCCACCTCTTGTAGCTCCTCACTCAGACATTGATGCATGTGTGCAAAGCATCTGTTGATTATGTGGTAAGTGGTTGGTCTTGGGCTTAACACCTTTTTTTTAATTGAAAGTAATGAAGTATTGCATCCGCACATATTCCAGTATCACCTTCCAGTATGAGAAAATAATAATTCCATGCCAATGTATGTTCAAAAACTCCTAGAAGCATTACATGTGCAAGCTGTTCCATATTTAAGACATATATTTGCGGTAATGAATACCATACCAAAGACAAACGCACACCTAAGAAGTCACGTTATTACTGCATATTTGTTCATTTTGCAGGAATAGAGAGCCTTGCGCACATGTGCGGGAAGAAGAGTTGATGAAGAGAGCTGAAGAAAGTTAGGAAGAAAGAGAGAGACCAGGGAGCATATTATCAAGAACGGCGTTAAAATGATCGCCGGTTTAGCGCCAGAAAACTGCAGCTAAAGCGGTGATAATGGGCTTGATAATATGCCCTGGAGAATTCCAATAGAAGCCCATGTTCACACAAGAACATGGACTTCTATTGGAGTTCTCAAGAGCATATTATCAAGCCCATTATCGCCGTTTTAGCTGCAGTTTTCTGCCGCTAAACCGGCGATAATTTTTACCGCCGTTCTTGAAAATATGCCCCCAGGTTTTTCTACAAACATTTAACCACAGTCAGATTTTTGTCAGGGGCTATACTTTGTAACTTAATTAACTCACTATGTGTCACTGTCACAAATCCCTGCCAATAGACTTGGAATTTAGAATTTTTTATAGGCTAGGTTCATGTTACAGCACCTGTTTGGGACTTCCCAGCCACCTTCTTCTGAAATTGCATATTCAGAATATGGCTGTGTCGACCATCCACAATCTACCTATGTTTGAACATGTTCTGGCAGCTCTTTTTGAGGTTACTGCCTGACGCTTGAACAAAAAGTGCACTTCAAGACTTTTTCTCTGCCTCACAAGACCTATATGGAATTGAAAGATCAGAAATTAAGCCTATATGACAGCCGTAAGCACCAATGCGTGTTAAGTGCAGAGTAAAGAAGGCCCATTTTGGCGGTCGTTTTATTTATTTAAATGTTTACTTACCTGTAAAACTCCGTAATCCATACATTACTACCCCCCACCCTACCCCTCCCCCTGCCCACGTCACCGCCCTGTAGTAACTTCTACTGCCGACCGCTACTGGAGAGGAAGAGGGCGGGTAGAAATCTTAATAAGGTGGTTAGCTACCTTTCTGTGACTAACCTGCCAAACAGTCATTCCCCCTTTGTCCTGCCAGATTTAACACTAACAACATAGTGGTTTGAGTATAGAAGTAAAGCATATTACATTAATAACAACAATTTAGTACACCCTAACTCAAACGGCAGGGCAGGGTAGGCAGACCTGTGGCTCCAGTCATCCTAGTGGTTTTCTTTTCAGCATTGTAGGCAAGAAACAAATTCTGGCTGAGACAATTCAGTTTCTAACGAAATGAAGTGGAAGTTTGGGTTGTGAGAACATGGTGGACAGCTAGCAGCTGCCCATGCTCTCATCAGGGAAAAGGGAATATGCGGGTGTTGTGAAATAGCGCATACTTTGAAATAAAGCGGAAACAAGAAAAAAGAGCTTTCCACATGTTGGAAAGAAGAGAGAGATGAAATCGGGTGATCCACACTTACAGGGCTGCGTTGGTTGAGTGGAGTTCGGTGTTGCCAGGAGAAAGTGCTCGCCAGTTGGGCTTGGCCGATGGGTGCCGCCATGCCACTGGATATCATTGTGGAAATAGAACACCGGAGAAGGGTGGCCGAGGAAGTGGGGAGAGCACATAGGCTCACTTTCAGGGTAGTCTGGAGTAAGCCCGGGCAGAGCTGGCGTAGTTGCTCTACACAGAGCTGCACAGAGTTGGGAAAAAACTCTTCTCCGCGCCTCCCTCCACCTCCTCAATATATATTTTTAAAATTAAAATAAAAATGTAGGTAAAAAACACACTTACCTTCATTGCGGCGTCTCCGAGCTGCCCTATTCCTCCTAGCCGTGGTCTCTTCTGGAAACCAAACCCCCTACGTTAAATGTACGTCGTGAGCAGGGCTTCACGCGCACGTGAAGTCCTGACATGAAATAATGTGTTTGTATTTGTATGTGGAGCATAGTTCTCTGCCCACAGTTAGTCTAGAGAGGGTGGAGCAGTTATGCAACAAACAGTCTCCCCAGCCCTGGGCTACATGTCTCCAGTCTTGCTATCAGTTCATCTGGATGGCTGGAGCACAAGGTAGGCAGCAGTGAAATAACTCCCAAAAGGATCAACAACACAGATGGAGGCTTGAAGAAGGGGGAAGTAGGTGATCTCCAAGCTAGATTGGCTTCGGGTAGGGAGACAACTGATGTCTGGCTAATAAGGGGGAAGGGGTCGAAGGCGCAAAAACTGAATAGATACACATTTAGGAGTGCGGGGGGTTTGTAGGTGGGGATCTTAATTTACCAAAGAGCAGCCCCCCAAGGAAAGAAAGTGGAGGTGGTTTCAACAAAAACAAAAAATATGGCTCTAAAGGAAGAAAAGAAAAATCTTGTAGCACTGTAGGAGGAAAGAGTGGGTGGCACAGCCCCACCCTTGAGATTTGAGACCATAAGAATTGCCCCTTCCCTTAGATCCCACTTTGAGCCACAAGAATAAGAGTCAGAGAAGAGCCCTGTTGGACTTGCCCCTTTTTGCAAGGTCATCGCTAAACTTTTTGCCTTTCTCCCCGCCTTTTCTCTGACATGGTGTTGGTGGTTTTGGGCCTCCGGGCACTTTAGCACTGTGGTCCAGTGTAAAGTGTGGGCGCTCTCTGTGTTACATTGCTGAGATTGGCCTGCCCTACCATAGGAATGCATTGGGGATTCCCTGATCAGTGTGTGTCAGTGGTAATTCATGGTATGGGAGCAGCTAAGTGGTCAAGTTTAGTATGTATGAAATTGTAATAATAAATGCAGCACAATGGTGTGTGCAGATCTGTTGTGACTATTTGGGAAATGCCACTTTTAGAAGTTGCCATTTCTGTGTGCTATGTGTCTGCCTACCTGATGTGAATTGCATGTCTGGCTTGTAAGTGACAGGGGCTGGGAGGTGTGTGTGGCTCCAGGAGGGGCAGGGTGAGTCAGCCCTAGGCTGAATGGGACATCTGTGAGAGGAGTAGTGGAAGGAGTAATCCCCTGACTCTGAGTAGGACTGTGTCCAGCCTGTACAATGCTGGCTCTGCCCCCTGTGGTGTGTCTGATCACCTAGTCCCCACCTGACAAAGGGGAAGAAGAGCTTGGACAATAAAGTGCTCCAAATCCCCCCTGAACCAGTTGCATCTGGTTCCCCAAGCTCCGCGCTGCAGACAAAGGAGGGAAGTGGTATAAGTATAGGGGCTGTGACCTCATGTTTTTGTTCTCTTCCATGATGCTGGTGTGCTGTTCCTGAATCCTACTAGGGCGTGCTACTGCTGGGGCCCAGGAGAAACTGCCATGAGGGCTTGCCTCCCTGGGCCCAGCATTGCCCCCTTGATCTCTATGACCTTAAAATACTTTTGCTGAGGAGCTATGGCTCCAAGCGCCTCATGAGCGCTATATTCTAAATTCCAGGAGTGAGGAGCATGTGGGCTTCTGCAGCGCTGGGCTGCAGGTGGAGAGGGAGGGAAACCCCAGCATAGGGATTCCAATGAATTGTGAGGACCGAGTAGGAGCCCACCCCGCTTATTGGACATTTTAAAATGCGGGTGCCCTGCCCGCTTATGCGTGGATTTAAACTTGCAAGTGCCCACCTCGCACTATCACCCAGAGAAATCACCGCTGCCCCGGATCACCCAAACAGGAAGCCATCTGGCCTTGCCTGACTCTTGACAGGGTGTGACGCGCATCCGCCGAGCCAGGAGAGGAAGTCCCGTCTGCTGGAGATGCCGCAAAAAGAAGGGAGAGTCCCCGAGGAGAGAGGGCTCTCCCGAGCCTGCCGATGGTGAAGCGGGGCTCCCCTGTGCAAGGGAGAGCCCTGCGGTGTCAGCCTCAGAGAAGTCCTGGTCCCAAGAAGAGGTGCGGGCAGAGTACAAAGAGCAGAGTTCTGAGCGAGAGAGGAGCCTGCAGGCCACAGCCCGGTGAGTGCAGCCGGGTTGATGCAGCTGAGGCACCAAAAGTGCCAGTCTTTGTATGGGCTAACAGTTGCACCACAAGTGTGGGCAGCTGCATCAAGGGGGCACTTTCATTTTTCCGAGCTCCAGAGCGCGGCTCCCGTATGCCAGGGCCTCTTATTCCCAGCTGCACCGCACCAGCGCGGGAAGCTGCCACTTGGCCACAATTGTTTGGAGAGCCTCAGTGGGGCCCGAGTGCACCATGGGGCAAGTTATGTTGTGAGTCCCAGGGGAGGCTCCAAGGCACATTGTCAGTCCCTGGAGCCCTGGGATGCTCCAGAGGGCCATGAGGGGCCTGTGCCCATTTGGCCACATTTTGGATAGAGTCCCTGAGTGGGAAAGAGGAGGCACCATGGTGCCAGGGCTAATTTGTTTTCCCAGCTGCACCGCACCAGCGCTGGCAGCTGCAATAAGATGGGCATGTGTTTTAGAAGTCCCTGAGTGGGACAAGAGAGGGCACAGTGGTGCCAGGGCATTTGTTTGATTCCCAGCTGTACAGCACTTAGTGACAGCTGCATCGTTTAGGTCTGCGCAATTGCGCATGTGTGAACTCTCCTGCATTGGCAGCCGCCCTGACATTTTGGATATAGGGCATGTGAGCCCTCTGAGAAGGCCAATTGGCCGCCTGCTACAGAGCCACCCTGAAACGCACCCACGGACCCTTCAGCTGCCAAGCCTGCAAGTTCACCTGTCTCCGGATCTGCACCGCACCCAAAAGGACAGCCACCAGCAACAACCACCTCAAATGCATCCTACTCAACACCCGCTCCGTCCACAGACACGCCGTTGAACTCTGGAACCTGCTCGACACAACTTCACCGGACGTAGCCTTCCTAACGGAAACCTGGATGAACGCCTCCTCAGCGCCCGACATCGCCAAAGCCATCCCGGACGGATACAAGATCACCCGGAGGGATCGCGCCAACCAGACCGGAGGAGGCATTGCCATCATCCACAGGAACCCCATCCGCATCACGACCAACTCCAACGACACCCTCACTGCCGCCGAGCACCTTCACTTCCAGATACACACCGACCCCAAGACCACCCTTAGAGGCACTCTCATCTACAGACCCCTGGGACCAAGCACACAATTCAGCGAAGACATCACAGACTTCATCAGCCCGCACGCCCTCTCCTCCTCGGACTACATCCTCCTAGGAGACCTCAACTTCCACCTGGAGAACATCAACGACAGCAACACCACCACCCTGCTGGACAACCTCGCCAACCTCGGACTCAAGCAACTGGTGAACACCCCCACCAACTACGCCGGCCACACGCTTGACCCCGTCTTCTCCTCCAGCAAGCACATCTCCTTCAGCCACTCCACCGTCCTTCACTGGACCGATCACAGCTGCGTCCACTTCAGCTTCAGGAGAACCACGACCCACCACCACCCGCAACAGGTTCCACGCAGGAGCTGGAGAAAGATCACCGCCGACCAGCTCACTAGCTACCTCAGCCAGAACCCCCCCGCCAGCGCAACAGACCCCAAGGAAGCTGCTCACAACCTCACACAGTGGCTCACCAACTGCGCCGACGACCTCGCACCACTGAAGAACCCTCCCACCAGACCCGGCAGCAAGAAAGCCACGTGGTTCACCAACGAACTCAAAACATCCAAGAAACACTGCCGCACCCTCGAAAAAGCCTGGCGACACGACCAGACTACAGAAAACATGACTGCCCTCAAGAACGCCACCCGCACACACCACCAGCTGATCCGCACCACCAAAAGGACAACATTCAAAGAACGACTGGACAACAACACCCACAACAGCAAGGAACTCTTCAGCATCGTCAAAGAGCTCTCCAACCCCAGAGCCGGAAACAACGACATCACACTGTCGCAAGACCTCTGCGACTCACTCGCCTCCTTCTTCCACCGCAAGATTGCCGACATACACAACAGCTTCGGCGCACCGACCACGCACCCAACCACCGAACCAACGCCCCCCACCACCACCCTACGCAACTGGACCCCTGTCAGCACCGAAGACACCACACGCACGATGAACACCATCCACTCCGGATCCCCAACTGACCCCTGCCCCCACCACATCTTCAACAAGGCCGACTCCATCATCGCACCCCAACTCCGTGACATCATCAACATCTCCTTCCACACCGCCACCTTCCCGGAGAGTTGGATGCATGCCGAGCTCAGCGCCCTCCTGAAGAAACCAACAGCGGACCCCCTCGACCTCAAGAACTTCCGCCCCATCTCGCTCCTCCCTTTTCCTGCCAAAGTCATCGAGAAGACCGTCAACAAACAGCTCGCCGCCTTCCTCGAGACGAACGGATCCCTCGACCCCTCACAATCCGGTTTCCGAGCCAACCACAGCATCGAGATCACCCTCATCGCAGCCACCGACGACATCAGATCCCTGCTTGACAACGGGGAAACAGCTGCCCTCGTCCTCCTGGACCTCTCGGCAGCGTTCGACACAGTCTGTCATCGCACCCTAATAAAGCGCCTCAACGTCTACATGTGCCCTTCGCAGCCATCGCACGCCAACACAACCTTAACATCATCTCGTACGCCGACGACACCCAGCTGATCCTCTCCCTCACCAACGACCCTGCCACTGCCAGAACCAGTCTACACGAGGGAATGAGGGACGTCGCCGAATGGATGAAGAACAACCGCCTGAAGCTGAACTCAGACAAGACGGAAGTCCTCATCCTGGGATCATCCCCCTCCACCTGGGACGACTCCTGGCGGCCCCTTGCATTGGGCACCACCCCCAAACCAACGGACCACGCACGAAACCTGGGCTTCATCCTGGACTCCTCCCTCTCGATGGCCAGACAAGTCAACGCCGTCTCATCATCCTGTTTCAACACCCTGCGCATGCTCCGAAAGATCTTCCGACGGATCCCCACCGAAACCAGGAAGACGGTCAACCCAGGCACTCGTCACCAGCCGATTGGACTACGGGAACACCCTCTACGCGGGAACCACTGCCAAACTACAGAAAAGACTCCAGCGCATACAGAACGCCTCCGCACGACTCATCCTGAACATCCCCCGCCACAACCACATCTCTGCCCACCTGAGAGACCTGCACTGGCTCCCCGTCAGCAAAAGGATCACGTTCAGACTCCTCACCCACGCACACAAGGCTCTCCACAACATGGGCCCCAAGTACCTCAACAACCGCCTCACCTTCTACAAGCCCACCCGCCAGCTACGATCGACCAGCCTCGCCCTCGCCACCGTACCACGCATTCGCAGAACCACCGCCGGAGGAAGATCCTTCTCCTTCCTAGCGGCCAAGACATGGAACTCCCTCCCCATCCACCTACGGCTGACCCAGGACCATCTCTCCTTCAGGAAGCAACTCAAGACCTGGCTCTTCGAGCAGTAGCGAACCCCTCCCCCCCAGCGCCTTGAGACCCCTCTGGGTGAGTAGCGCGCTATAGAAATTGCTTGATTGATTGATTGATTAATTGAGGGGGACTGTGAGGTCAATAGGGTGCCAGGCCCTACTGTGATTTATGTGGTGCGCAGGAAATGTGATTCACCCCCTGTAATTTATGCACCAGGATTTATGCATAATGTGTTTATGTGTGAGGTTATTATCTAATGTGTTTAGTCTTATGAGGTTATTGCATATTGTTTTTATGCTTGTGAGGTTATGGTCTAATGCGTTTAGGCTGTTGAGGTGATCGCATAATGTATTTATGCTCATGAGGTTGGTGCAGAATGTATTTCACGCCTAATGTGATGCTGCGCGCATAATATGATTTATGTTACAGGAGATGATGCTAAGTACAGAGTTTACCAGTAATTTCTGGTTGTGTTCTAAGTGTATTTTATGTTTTACATCTGTCGTGTGTACTTGTGATGGTTCTGACAGTGGCCCAATTGGCCCTGTCAGGTGTATATAATCCCCTGTAAATATTGCCTAGTGCCAGGTGGCACAGTGTATATTGTGTGATTACTATTCTAATGTGTTTATGATAATACAAAGGCTATTTTTATATGTAACCTTGTGTGGAGTTCCTTTTGGAGTGTGCCTAGTGTGTTGCTGCTGAGTGAGTGTGTTGCTCAAACGCTTTACAAATGGCCTCCAGGATAAGCCTGACTGCTCATGCTAAGCTACCAAGGGGGTGAGCAGGGGTTATCTTTGGCGTGTAATTCCCTTGCCCTGACTAGAGTGGTGGTCTCTGCCTGGCTTTGGCGCAAGCCTTAGCCAATCAGAGATTCCATTTCTAACCAGCCCTCTATCCTCGGACACACCTCAAGTTTCTTATACGGATCCTCCTAACGCCATGCCCAATTCAACAGTTGGGGCAGGGAGTAAAGAGCCCAGAGATTCATTGACACCTCTAGACCAAAGGGCAGGAGAGGTGCCCCGGATTCCTGTTTGCCTGAATAGATATCAATGCCTAGCCAAAGATGATCTTCTTGAGGGTGCAGGCAAGGGAAGAGATTTGGAAGCAGGGTTGGTATCGGATAAGGCCAGGAAAATGTTGATGGGGCTAGATAAAGTAAGACAAGACTACAACCCTAAGACCTTATTGGAGGTAAAATCTCAGCCAAGACCAACCTTGTAAAACCCTGTAGAAAGTGTAAACCCTTTAGAACAGCTAAATAAATCCCTTGCAGTGGAGGCTAGAAGCGTGTTTGCTATGTCCCAAGCAAATCAGAAGGAGATTCAGGGCGTTTGTGAGGGACTTGCAGGAAGTTGGAATCTCTATCTAAGAGGACACAGGGACTGGGGTCATTGGTTGCTAAATTACAACAGAGCACCACACAAGATAGACAAGAGCTGAATAGGCTAAGGCTGACATTTAAGGAACGTCAAGCAATTTGGAATCTCTAGAAATTAATGCAAGAGGAAAGAATACCAGAATTCTAAATTTGCCCGAAGGGAGCGGGAAAGAGGACATAAAGCTATGTAGTAAATTTACTAAAATCCGTGGTGTCTGGGAAGGATTGGCAGAAACCCTGACGCAGGATGTTCAGAGGATCCATCATGACCCCTTCAGGAAGGATGGAAATAAAACACTCTTTTAGTGTCAGACCGGATATCTCTCAAAGTACGTTGAACAGACAATGGGAGCTCGGAAAAAGGATGGCTGAATTTAAAAAGATGGGAGGAACCGCCCAGCTAAAATTTCCGGCTACCTTGTAAGTGATGCTAATTAATAAAATGCACAACTTAAGAGAACACGAAGAGGCGAACATGTTACTGGAAAACTTAAATCAAATCTAGGCCCCATGAAGAAGGGTAAGGGATAGTTTAGATAGCTCTCTCGAAACTGGTTTCTGCTTTCCCAGCTTTTTCTTTTTCGGGTTATGCTGATATACAGATTTTATTTCTTTTTTTCACTTTTCTTGTGGTATTACATGAACTTCCCTTGAGCCCTGGTAGGGCCAAAATGGCTAGGTTAGACAAAGTAGGCAGGGTTAGGGTTCTCTAGGGAAGGGTGGGAGCGAAGGGAGAGGCGGGAGGTGCATGGGGGGGAAGCATAGAATTGTATTGTAATTGCATTTATATAGCGCTTACTACCCCATACGAGGCGTCAAAGTGCTTTTTCGGTGAGTAGCACGCTACTCCGGGACCCATAGAGGATTAGTGTTGAATTAGTATAGTAAAACATGCAAGTACATTTTAAGTGGTGGATAGGTTAGTCAGTTATTTGGATTTGGAATGATAGCAGATGGATAGAGGAGGAAAAAAGATTTGTGTTTATATATTGCTTGTTACCCCTGATGGGGTGTTGAAGCACGCTACTCTGGAAGCCCATAAAGGATTAGTGGTGAATTAGTATGGTGAAATATGAAAGTAATCTCAGTGGTGGATATTAGTCAGTTATTTGGAGTGAGAAGGATAGCTGAGGGATACAAAGGGAAGAAAGGTCTGCAATCATAGAGCACTTATTACCCCTGATGGGTGTTCATGCGCTTTTATGGAGAGTACCACACCACTCCTGAACCCATAAAGGATTAGTGGTGAATTAGCATAGTTGAATATAGAATTTGAGAAGTGAACATGTTAGTCTGTTAATTTTGATTGGAAAGGATAGTGGAGGGATAAAAGAGTGAAGGATTTTTTTTTGCTTTGTTTTTAGGTCTTAGCAGTAGGTTGAGGCTTTTGGATGAGTAAAAAGGCGTTTTGGAGGGGAGGAGTCAGAGGGAAGAGTTTAGAAAGGTTTGTTTTGGGGGATAGGTATAGTAGAAAGAGGTGTCAGATGATACAAGGAGGGGTAGAGTAGGAAAGAGTCTAGAAAGGGTTATTTTGGGGATCATAGTAGTGGTATGGGGTTTGGGATAAATGAGAGTGGATGTAGAGGATTTATTGATAGATGTATAGGATGAGAAATAGGGTAGTGAATTGGAAATGCTAAATTTGAAGAAAGCGATTAATATATAGATCCATAAGTACCTTAAGTTTGTTAATGTGGATGGTGTGGGCTGGGTATTGCTAAATGGGAAAATGGGCAGCATTTCTGGCCCTGGCCCTGGTCAGTCTTGAACAGGTTCAAACAGGCAGCTGCCCTTCTCCTCTCCGCCCTTAACAGGCTCAAACAGGCAGCTGCCCTTGTCCTCTCCGCCCTTAACAGGCACAAACAGGCAGCTGCCCTTGTCCTCTCCACCATTAGCCTCGACACCTGGGCTGAGACGCCCGAACCCTGGCCTTTTATAGCCCTAGTAATCAGGTGACGACTTCAGCCAATGGGAACCCTAGCCCTAACACTATCCAATTACAACACTTGCACTAAAATCTAGAAAAAATTAGGAGACCAGGACCTTACAGCCAATCTTAGCCATAGTCCAAGCACCCAATCTATTCAAAACCCCTTATTTCTACGTCCAATAGAGGCCCTAGCCCTACCAGTAGTCCCAACCCAAGTCCATTCAACCAATGGTACAGAAAGCCCTAGTCCCTACTTCCAAAAGAAATCCTAACCCTAGCCCTAGTCCCAACCCTACATTGATTGAATCACAGACCCAGAAACTCATCAGAACCCTCAAATACCCAACCAGTGAGGACATTAACCCTAATCCAATAGAAACACCAGATACAACCACCAATCAGTGTACACATGTACCAACCACTAGCAGACCATATAAGGTCCTAGCGACCTCAGACAAGGTTTGCTGGCCAGGGAGTTGGAAGCTGCTTCTCCTGTTCAGAAAATCCTAGGAGACAGACAGGCTCAATCCACACTTTGGACTTCTGCAGGTAAAGGCCTCACTAACTTGAAATCTAACAATACTGTTAGAATAAAACTTTACCTCCTCTCCTAGCCAAAAAACTAAGTGCACAGTCCCTAGTAAACACAGTTTAAACAGCTCACAGAAGCACCCTCTGATGTAGAATATCACTGTTGGCTGAGGTGGGGGGCGGGGGGCAGGGGGGCTGGTTTCACTGGCTTGTGAACAAAAAATGGTGGCTGGAGGAAAAAATCTAAAATATTTCCTGCTGCCCTAACAGATATCCAAGGAAATGAAGTGCTACAAATGGCAAGATGCAGATATGTAGTAAGAGAATGCCAATTCTGTCTGGAAATTTAAATGTGTTACAGGTTAGAAGTAGGAGAGCCAAAATCCTCCAATACTTGAGGGATGCCCCAGTCCAAATAATAATAATACTCCATGAGTCACATTTATCTAAAGGAGGGGCAGGGTGGAGGGTAGTAAACTCTGGCATACGGTCGATCGGAGTTAGGTAAAGAAATAAATAAATCAAATTAAATTGCGCGCGCTGCAACGCCGATAGGCCATATGCCGGAGTTCACTACCCCCACCCTGCCCCTCCCCCGCCTGCCACTCCGCCCCGCAGCACTCCCTCCAGGAGCCGCTACTGAGCTTTACACATTGGTAGGATGTAGGATATTATGGTCCAAATACAGACAACCTATGAACTCAGAGCTGATTAGATTTCAGTTTCTGATTATCTGGCCCAGAGATGTCAATCCAGTGATGGAGTACCTCTTGGATAAATCTAATAATAGTAGATCAATGTTCTGCCCTAAAATGCATGCATACATTAGATCGTTGATGAAACAATTTGGTCTCTGTGTTATTTGGAGAGAAAAACACATTGTTGAACAGGGATAGACTTTCCATAATAAAAAATACAATCACCACTCCAGGATTGATTATTTCTTGCTAGATAAATTTCTAAGAACAGATGTTAAAGATGTGAGACATATACCCACCCATCTGTCGGAGCATCACTAAGGATGCTTACTGAACCACTGTTAAAATACTATGCTTTTATGTATAGTGGTGAGAATATCCTCCTCCTAGGCTATCTTAGCATCACACTGTCTGTAATGACAACACCGTCCAAGCCTTTTCTTGCCACATAAGTGAGACAAAGACATTTGTGAATGACTCTTTCGCCTATGCAGTTTCAGCACTGGCCTATCCTAGCTGCTCAGTCTGAACTCACAGTGTGTTTACATAGCAGTTTACTTTAACCCCTTAGCCGCGGCGCTAAGGGGGAGGCGGGGCCGCGCGGCGCTCCGGTACTCATGACAGAACCGCTCCGTCACGGCTCTCGGGTGAGCTGTGCTTGTGACGGAACGGTTCCGTCACGGCCCCGCCCGCTCTTTAGAACGCTCAGCGCAGGCGCGAAATCCGGGCCATGAAGGCGCGGCGAGCGGGCCGTGACGGAACCGTTCTGTCACCAGCACAGCCCACCCGAGGCTCGTGACGGAACGGTTCCGTCACGAGCTCGCAACGGGTTAATGAACTTCCTTACCTGGATGCCAATTGTACTTTTCAGGAGGTATAAAGTCCATGAAAGTACAGATACTTGTCAGTCTGCTTTTCCGAGTGTAAAGAGAAAAGACAGTCCATCAGTTTTTTCCTAATGCTACCCTCAACCCCCCAAAACTTCAACCACTGTGCTCCCAGTCTTCTAGGCGTCATACTGCCAGTCTCTGTGTCAAATTTGCTACATGAGGATAATTCTCTCAACCAATGACTTCTCTCTAACCATTTTGCCCTGATTATGGTACTCACAATGCACTCCTCCCATTTCCCAGTGACCTGTTTATTGGTTTCATGTAGTTCAAATTTTATAACTTTCTTATATTAGATTGTATTTTTTGTTACATATTGAATGAGTGGATGCCTTTATGGCTATGTTTGTGGTATATAAATGATATTAATATAAAAAAAATGCACTGGAATCTACTGGGCTTGTATCTTTTGTAAAGACAAATGTAAGGGTTGGAATGTATTGCAATTGATACAAAGCAGATGTTGCAACTTTTGATAGGCTGACAGTGTAAAATCTAAAACATGAATTTTGGGTCTGCTGCACAAATACTGAGGGAAAAAATACACTGTCTAGAATGCCATCTACTAAAAAATGTTATGCAAAACAAATTGTGCTACAAAACAAAATCGAAGGTACGTCTAGGGGCAAAAGGGCATCTTCCTGTTATAGTAGAATGGAACATTTACCGTGAGGTGGGGAAAGAGGGACTTGTAAGGGTAGGGTTAAGGAATAGTTAATAAGTTTTAGAGTTGTGGAAAGTGTAGCATAAAGGGGTAGTATGGGGTTTCTAGGCTTTAGTGAAGGGTAAATGAAGGGGTAGTCAATTATTTGAGAGGGCTCATGGATTAGTAGTTTTAAGGGATAGTGTGGGGCATTTTAGGGTCAGGGAAGATTGACATTGGGGAAGGGCTGAGGGAAGGGAAGCTCTAGGAGGTACTAAGGAGATATTAGGGTACAGTTAGATAACTTAAAGAATGCATGTATTAAAAACGACTTTTAGCAACTTTTAAAATTCGACATTTTATGGAATTATCATAGGCAATAGTGAAGAAAACAACTTTACCCCCTTGACAATTTTAATTCGACGTTAATGCAGTGACATTTTAAAACTCGACTTTATTACATATAAACCAATTTTGACCCAGTTCAGGGTGAAATGTCCTTAGCAATGTCTAAATTTATTAGCATGTGAATCGTTATTGTGAGGGATGAGAATCTTACTTGCACATTACAGATCTCATCCACTGCTTTGCCCACAACTTTGGTCAAAGTGCACGGTGGTTTTTGTACAATTCAGTGAAATTTGCTTGTTCAAAAAAGGCAATGTGTGATCCTAAATTCCACATCCTGGCTCAAAGCCATGATTATTGAAAGTTGTGAGGTTCAAAGTGTATATTCGACATCTTTATTGATAGAATCAGAGAGTCATATTTACTATTGATTCATATAACGCAGGGCAGCAAGCAAAGTTGCTGAGCTGCATTGTGTGAAATGGAGAGAGAGCAGGAATGTGCCATATCTACTAAGATATGGCCCACTTCTGCTCTGTCATAACTCCATTGCACTGTGTGCTGCCTGACGCCAATGCAGGCACCCTTGTGCCATGCTGAAAGGGTGCCTGTGTTTCGGGCAGGCAACGTTTGTGCAGGAAGGGATATCTTCCTGCACAAAAATAACCCAAAAATACATATTCCTCTTTCTATGTGTAATGCAGAATACATCACGCATTGAAAGGGGAAATACAGGGGAGAAAAAAAGATTTACCTCGCCATCCTCTGGAAGGTGTACCGATTTGACTTAATCAGAGGTTTACAAAGCTCTGTAAATCTAGAACTGGATCATATATGAGGTTTGGGGGGCAGCAGTGGAATTCACATGCTCCACCCATGGAACATCTACCAGCTCAAAATGTAACGTCAAGCAGCGCTAGCTACTGTGCTGCTACATTTCTTTACCAAGCCACAGATGATGGTGCAAATCGCCCCTTGTATGGGTTTGTAAATCTTAACTAAGGAATTAAACTGGCTTGTGTCACTGTGGTTGATGGAAGGACAGCAAAACTCCTTGATAAATCTGGCCTATAATTCATAGACTATCTGAAGTTCAAGATGCACTTACAACATAGGAAAACCCACCAGTAAGGTGGATTCTATTGCCATGTAAGTTTAGAGTTATGGGTGAGAATGAGGGCATTGTCGGTGAAGTAGAGGTGCACATATTCGGCCCGTTTCACAGAACTAACTTAAGACAAAATCCTAAACTTACTAACATTTTGGTATTCTCAGAAGGTACTTACTCATTTTGGTATTCACAGAAGGCACTTACTCATCAATGAATAAGTGCCTACTGTGAATACCAAAATGAGTAAATGAAAGTAAGTTTAGGATTTTGTCTTAAGTTAGTTCTGTGAATCGGGCCCTAAGAGCAACCACACACATGTATATTTGTTGATCTTCAGAAACATTGGTGAAATAGACTTCATGTCATTTGCATACTCACTGTGGAAATTAACCTATTTCATGAAGGAAAACTATTATGGGGTTTCCACCACCCCTATCCTGGACCTCTATCAGGGTTAACCAGGAATAACAGCTGCAGCTTCTGCCTTTGACTAGTCGCTTGGGGGAATATTATCAAGAACGGCGTTAAAATTATCGCTGATTTTCCTACCGCTAAAGCGGCAATAATGAGCTTGATAATATGCCCTTGTGAATTCCCATGGAAGCCCATGTTCACACCAGAACATCTGCTTCTAAGGGAATTCACAAGGGCATGTTATCAAGCCCATTATCGCCACTTTGTTTCCTGCCGCTACAGCAGAGATAATATTAACGCTGTTCTTGACAATATGCCCCTTGGTTCCCCTTGCACTGTTCATCGCTCCCCCTTTGTCTCTGGTCTGAAGCAAGTAGAAGGAACAGAATGATAACAGAGGTCCAGGGCCGGACAGGGAACCACAACCGGCCCTGGCAAAGTGCTTGGCCGGCCCCCCCTCCCCACTGGGGGGGGGGAGAGGGGGGGGGGGGGGTTGGAGGTGCCGCCGAGCTCTCTTTGCCGGAGCCGGTTTTCGGCCGATTTTGTTACAGGGCCGATTTTTCAGCTATGCTGCAAAAACGGCCCTGCAACTAAAACGGGCCCCAAAACCGGCCCCCACCCATGCGGCGCACCGGGGGATTGCCCGGTGCCCGCTATGGCCAGTCCGGGCCTGCAGAGGTCTGCGAGATCTGCTAATGTTATGCATTTCTTGCCGTTCTGCTAGACCCCTAGCAGTAAGTGCAAGGCTGTTTTGGGGCTAAGATGGAATATGGGTGTTCAAATGGTGCTTGTGTTCTTCCAAAACCCGTGCCCTAATTTGTCAGTCCACTTCTATGGCATTGCTATCCTGTAAAATTGATTTACGTTTTATTGAAAGGGCTGTTCGCAATACTGTGTTTGTTAAAGGGCCTAGGGTTAGTACTTTGCCAAAGGCATGCTTTTGAACAGGTTGTGGCGTTACGATTTTTTAAACCAAAAATAACAATTGTTTTGACAAGAGCTTCAGCAGTTTCCATCAGTGTTTAGATCTTGCATTTGATTTGAAGCTTAGCGTCTGATAATAATTCATGACTATGCTGCAGCTGCAGTGAGGCATTTTAAGAGGTGCTCTGGCATCCATATAGCACTGATTCATTGTTTTCAACTACGATACACTCTATTCATCATTAAATACAGAAAGTACTTTATCTACTATGTGGGCTGTGGATTTCATTCAACAACATCCCTTTCATTAGACTCAAAATTATTTTGTTATGCCTAATCTTGAATTGTATTAAATAAATAGGCATAAGAAAATCCAATAGGCGATGGAAAGAAATGCTTTGTGCTAATCCTATCCAGCGTCAGCCCCCCCAAAAAAAAACAAGGTAAAGAAAAAAGACAAAATGAAGCGAACCCACGCATGTCTCATGATGCTACTGGTGGCCACGTCATTCCGTATACGCTCAAATTGTGCAATAAAATGCGCACATGTGTGTGATGACATATGCACACATGCATCACCACGCACATTTGCCTACAGAATGCTGCAAGTGGCATTTTAGTTATTTGTTATATTCAGTTTTAAGGTGGCAGGCACCATTTAGAGTGGTAAATAAAAAATATATATTTTCACTTGTATCAAGGTCGTGTTTTGAAAAAAACGGTGCAGCGAGGAAGCAAATGGCATCTGCTCAACCCTCCCAAAAACACACTGTGCAGTGAGAAACAAAGCACACGCACTCATATGGAAGGTCGACAACAAAAGAAAAAATTCGTTCCCTGAATGTGATCAGGAGAAGGATACAATAGTCCTATGCAAGGGGAGAAATCTGTCTTCCGGCGGAGAAAAACACAAGAGGAGGACGGAAAGAAATTCCATAAAAAGCAAGGTGACGAGTTTGACAAGAAAGACAACCAATGGTAGGCAGTGTGCTGCCTGCCACACATCACACTGCATGTTTTTAGTATGGTCCACAAGAGGCCTTTCGCAAACAGACAGCAAAAATGTGTCTATGGAAAAGACCTAAAAATGCTGAGGTCAACAATCCTGCAATATGACCACAGTCTGGAAACAAGTGCTGCTACGGATGCCTTCATACCAGAGACCCCACAGAATCCAGAAACAGATGTGCAGTCCTCCGTAGGTGAACCTAGCACTTGGCAAGCTCCATGGCAGACTTGGCTATTCTCAGAATGGTTACCTTGGCATAATCACTGAGAGCTATAGAAAATGATTATGCATGATCTGGGATTCATAAACTGGCGCAAAGGGAAATGTATGCTAGAGTTTCTGTATCTCCATGAACCTGCCAACGGTAAGGCTTGTAATTAAATTACTGCAATGCACCTGCTATTGTGTCTACTATTCTAATGCCTACTGGAACAAAATATAAACTTCTACAATGAATCAGGCCAGTAAAATCGTCATTATTCTGTACTGCTCTCACTTATTTTATTCTGCTCAACCCTGTAAACCTGATTTGTAATTACGCCACACATATCTTGTCTGGACTGCCAGTATCCTCTAATAAACAGAGCAGCACCACTGTTCTTAAATTGCAATGTTACAAGTTAGGTATTTTTATTCGTCTGCATGTCCACTTGCATGGATCACCAGTAAGAGACAGCCTGCTGTAAGAAACTGCATGCCAACCAGCATTATCACTTGCATGACAGAGGTGCTTTCCTTGAGCATAATATCCCTCCCTCATTGTTGCTTCAATATTATGCTTAAGCGCAGACACAAAAACAAAATGAGAGCACAGCTTTTCAATTCATGTATGACATCGACACAAACGATATAAGCCATATCTACCCGTCTAGCTAACAGGAATGTATTTAGTACAGACATACACCCTTGGAGGAAGGTCTCTCTGTGCTTTAGGTGCAGGATTAATACGGGAAAAACTGCATAGCACTTTAAATGCCTTATCAGGGTCTAAAAGTGACGTAAAATGCTATTAAAATGCAAAACAAAGCAACGTGTTGGGATGGGAATGTATCCGGCACTGATTATCAATCTCTGCATTTTGGTGTTACATATAAGTCATATTTGTACCTTGACATGCTTGAGTTTAACCTATCGCATAGTGGACTGAGTATGGCATATTTATCTTGCAACCGCCATAAGACACACGGATCTATTTCTGCAAGTACATATGATGCCCGGGGGAATCGTCGCAGGCCCTCAAGCAACGATTATTATTAATGGCTCACTCTTTGTTCATTCTACTTCTGGCAGATTTGGTTATGAATCAGAGCTAAGGAATATCACTAGATGCATTTACTACAACTTTGTAGCTGTCAACTTTAGTTAACTTGGTTGATTCTAAACTGCCTGATGGAATCAAATGGGGATTGTTACTACTTGTACAATATATAACATTCAGATCAGTTTTTCAAACTTACATGACATCATAACAAGCAACCTGATCTTCTGTTGTGCTCACAACATACCAATGACTATATTAATATAGCATTATTGCTCACGACGGATACCATAATGTCATTTTGCTTATTTTCAGAGAATGGGCACTAGTAGAGGTGGTAGAGCTCTCACTGGAATAGTTGTAATGATGTCAGAAAGCTTCACCAATTTAGCAGTGTTTTAATTAAAAGAAGGAGAGAGAAGTGGATTTGAAACGTTGCGCCAGAACACTCTCTACTTGTACTTATAATCCTCACCGAATTCCAAATCCGAAGGCTGAATATTTTAAAGCACAAATCTCTAATGCATACCACAATGTTAGAATATTTAATGAGACGTTGTCGAACATTGCCTTAGTTTCCTGCCACCTCATCAGACTGCTCACTTGGATGAAATGGTTGCCAACATTGGGAAATTAGTCATCGATAAATCTTGCAAACATAATCCTTACTCTATTTTGTTAATGCTCCTTCTCCAACTAAACTTTAATACCATGTAAAGTCTGGCTTGGTGGTCTATCACTGAGATTGATAAGCCTTCTACTAACATCTTTGTATTTTCCATATCATTTTCATTATAAGATGTATCTCTATAAAGCATTGGTGATTCTTTCAAATTAAACTACTGAGTCCTAGTCATTTTCAACTTCTGTTTCTTTAGATAGCATCCCCCCATTCTCAGGCATTCTAGCATGAATGAGGAGTCTCTCTGGGCTCAACAAATACCACCCACAATTCATACCTAATATGGTAAACCACTGGCTGAGATTTTGTTAACTTTTTATGGGCATGCAGCTCACAACCGCCTATGCCTTTTCTAAAGGATGGTGATATACTTATCTTTTTTCTTGACTATGGCAATTTTATGTCTGTTATACCTTTGAAACGAATTCCCAACTAAAGTAAGAACTCCCCACAGCATTCTGGTAACCAACTATCCCACTTCCACGAAGCACAAATATTGTTGGGTGGGTAAAGCCCATGATGGACCCCGGTATCTGCCATAACATCAGCACATTTTCAGGCTTCACTACTGGTGTCCACCTCATATGCAGGACCACAAAGCCAACACTAGGAAGAGAGCATTAACCAAATGGACCTGTGAAAGAAAATAAAACTAATTTTTCAGGACATTGACTTTAACTAGGTTGGCCAATTTTTGCTCCATTTTGAAGGCAGTAACAATCTGGTAGAAGGCCATCCCTCAAAAGTTATTGTTTTCGGATATAGTGGTCTTACACACCAGATTGAGACATTTTGCATGGGAAACGACATTTTACCATATTTTTGCCTAGTATGCATTACCTCCATCAGCTTCTGTCTGAAACGAGATTTTTCTTCAAGGTCCGTTCAATGACATAACAAGAAGTGCATTTTTATCAACCTGCCTACCAACATGAGAAACTCATCATAACTGGAGTAGTAAGGGCTACTCCAGCTAAAAGAAAGGCTCAATTGAAGCCAATTGATTCCTTATTCCAGCAATGAACCATTTTCAAGCGCTGTACAAAACTATAGAGTTCTTTACCTGAAGATCTTAGAATCCTGCCTGAAAAACCACCTGCAAAATTCAGTTGTTCAAATAATATGTTTGTTCTTGCTGTTTGGTATCACATACTAAAATGTCACTGTAAATGTTATATATAAAGAGTTCTGATATTCTAGGACTAGGCCTATGGTACAAAATGCTTGCCACCTATCAACCATATCGTCATCCCCTTCTGGACCAAATTATCAATGCATCTTCATTGCAGGGATCCATCCCGGATTGCATAAAAATTGGCCAAGTCATCCCTATCCCAAAAAACCCTACTGAAAACCCTTCGAACCTAACAATTTCCTACCAATAGCCAAAGTTATGGAAAAATACGTTCAACAACAACTGAGACAACGCATTATGGAATTCAAGCTACTGAACAACTGCCAATCAGGATTCAGATCTAGGCACAGCACCGAAACAGCAGTTCTACATGTAGTGGACAATGGCCTACTCGCACTCGACCATAATGAAACTTTTATGCTGGTGCTGCTTGACCTTTCGTCCGCTTTCAATACTGTTAACCACAGCAAAATACTTGAGAGACTAGAAAACAGGATGGGATTATCGGGCACTGTCCATCAATGGTTCAAATTCTTCTTAGAGAACAGAACGCAAAGATTCTGGCGAATCAAAATCTATCACCACCATCCCATAATCTAGTTGGAGTAGCTCAACACTATAACCATCACTATTTAATCTCTATGTTGAACTTCTAACCGAAATACTACAGCAGGCAAATATCTCCTTCCACATGTACGCGGATGACACACAGTTATATATGAAGATTACATCTCTAGAAGTGATCAGGACGATAAACCAAGCTTTGAAGAGGACCATTCAATGGCTAGCAAATATTCACATTAAGCTAAATTCACAAAAAACCTAATTCCTTCTAATCTCACCCCAAAAAATTCTACTGTGATAAAGGATTGGACCAAGGTGATCACTGCACTAAATTGTGTACGTATTGTATGCAGTTGTACGTATTATATGTAAATTGTATACACATTTCAGAAATGTATCTTAATACTATTAGGAAAAGGTCTGACATATGGCCAGCATGACCAAAAACCTTGAACTGGTTTAAGAGGGGTAGATCTGGTTTTGTAGTTGTTTTCTGAACTTTGAGTGCTCTGCCTCTGCCTGAGCGTATAGATGAAGTAGGAGATTGTCCCAGGTAAGTGCTCCATGCACATTAAAAAATATGTAGCCACATTTGCTATATTAAAATGTAGGTGTCCAAACAGAAGGTAGGATCTGGATATTAGAGTAAGACAGGGAACACATTTTTCATATTTCGGTTAGAAAAATTTGGATTTCTGAACATAGTAGACCTTGTGAACTTATTCCATTACGGGAAATGAGCTAAACATTTGGGGCTTCATTTATTAGGCCCCTTGTGCTGCCGGAACATCAATTTTTGTGACGTTCCGTGGCACAGGAGCCTGCTCCATATTTACGAGACAGCACTAAGCCACTTTTTTGGGGCTTAATGCTGCCTCATGAATATTGTTCCCTTTAACACAGTTTTCTGCATTAAAGGGGCATGCAATGGGTGTTGCTGGGGCATTCCGAGCAACATCCATGGCTTTTTGACACTGCCCCAGATTTACAAGCAATCATAAATCTGAGGCAGCTCTAAAAACGTACACCTTCCTGGGGAGGCGTAAAGGATCACAACGTGGAGAAATATCTTTATTTCTTCTCATTTTTCCTTTTTTTATGTGTGCTGAATTTTGCAGCACCCATAGTAAGCGGAAACGCCTCTTGTGATTGTTTTTCTGCAGGCAGTTTTCCCTTCCTGCACAAAAATAATCATCCCAGGCACGCTTTCACCATGGTGCAGAGGTGCCTGCATTGGCGCATGGCAGCCCATTGTGCGCCGGTGCAGGGGAAAAGGACATGAATGCACCGTATCTAATAGGTACGGTGCATTTTTTACCTTTCCTTTTGCAGTAGGGCAGGGCAGCAGGAAGGCCTGCAGCACTGCCCTATGGCAAAACCTCATAAATGAGGCCCTCAGAGATTTCAAATTGTCAAAGTGCTCTCCTTGCCCTGGGTCATTTCTCAAGAGATGAGAATGAATGAGTGGTAGGATAGTTAGGTCCTGTCTCATAAAAGGGAAAGCATTCTCTTAATGGGGTTTAGTCCACGTGTTATCCTACAAAAATATACTCTAAACCATATGCGACAATTCTGCCACACTTCGCGGATTCTGTGCAGTTGTTTGATAATAGCAATCTGTTTTACTCCCTATTTGTTGTGTCTAATGTGGGTTATACAGGGCAAAATTATTGAAGTCATATGTGAGTTTCTTTTAAAGAACCTTAATAGTTCTTGGTGTGGGTGTGCTATGTAACACTGTTCAAGAAGATAATACAATCACTGAATAAATAAATAAATGAATAAATAAATAATTACAAAATGTTGCTAATTAGGCTAGTTGACCCTGGCAAAACCAATGAACTAGAAAAATTAGTTTTTGCTTAACCCTTTTTATGTCGCCACATTCAAAATGCATTCCAATCTTTCTGCCTATGGCAGGTGAGATTGAAAGTCGTTTGGCTCTTGTTTTTAGATCATTAAGGTATGTATTAGATGATTGTCCAGTCTGTCCAGTCTGTATATCTATTTGTTAGAAATATATTGCTTCTTCTTTCTCAATGTTATGTTTTTGTTTTTACTATTTGAGAATTTTTTCACTCAGATTTGTCAAATCACATCTCACAAAACAAGAGAAGTCAGGAGAATGTACTTGTTTAGTGAGTTTGCATATATACATTCATGCTATAATTTTGAACATGTATATATTTGTTTTCATTTTGTTTACGCTTGCTTGTCAGTCTACCTGTTTTAGCTCGTGAATTATGAGTGAGTGGGCTGGGAGGAACTTTGAGAGACTCATGTTGCCTAGTAACTATTAATGTATAATTTTAACCCACTTAAACATTCCATCACGAATGTATGACTATGTTATGTTATTTATTATTTCGAACTCACACAGATACTGCAAGAGTGTCCTGGCATGGGCCTTGAGAGGGTGTCGAAGCACCAAGAGCCAAGAGTAGGGAAACAGATGAGATTTCAGCTTCTTCTTGAAGAGAATCAGGTCCTGAATGCCCCAAAGCGCAAAGGGCAGATCGTTCCAGGCCAAAGTGGCCTTCACAGCTAGAGAGCTGCCGCCTGTCCTTTGCAGGCGGAAACGGGGGATTTGGGCCAGAAGTTGAGAGGACAAAGGGGTGTAAAAAGGAAAAACGTTTCTGAAGATAGCTAGGCCCAGTGGCATAAAGAGCGATGACAAGGATCTTGAATCTGAACCTCTCTGCCATGGGCAGCCAGTGTAAGGCGCGTATATGATGTCTCAAGCTACGTCTGGTGGAAACGTTCATGAGCAACCTCGCCGCCGCGTTCTGTACCACTTGCAGTTTACTTAATGGGTAGTTAGGGATGCCAACATAAAGGGCATTGGCGTAGTCTAGCCGAGAGAGAATAAGGGCTCGAATCACTGACTCCTTAGCTGCCTGGGGAAGAAGGGGAAAAACATTCCTGAGGGACTTTAAGACGCCGAAGCAGGTCCCTGCCAGCTTCTTGACCCGGGTTGGGAAGCGAAGATTCTCCTCAAACCACATCCCTAAGTTCTTAACTGGGTTCCCGGAGAATGAAGGCAATGCAGAGTAGGTTGGCCAAAGTGATTCCCTGAACTAGGCGGGAATGTTACCGAATAGCAACATTTCCGATTTCTCCTCATTGTATTTCAATTCAGCTCCTGCCAACCAGCGGAAGACTGTGGTCAGGAAATGTTTGGCGGCCGAAGTACAAACTTCGTTTTTCCTTCAAGAGAACAGGAGATGGGCGTCGTTGGCATAGGCGATTATCTTTGCTCCCATGTCCTCCGCCAACGGAACCAGAGGGGTGATGTAAATATTAAAAAGAAGGGGGCTGAAACAAGAGCCTTGTGGAACCCCTGGGGTCACTTTCTTCGCTGATGAGGAGAACGGAGGGAGCCATACCTCCTGTAACCGATCCGCCAAGAGGAATTGGAGCCAAGCCCAGGCATTGTCTGAAACACCTATCTCCGCCAGTCAGGAAAGCAGAAGAGCGTGGGGAACCGTGTCAAATGCCGCCGAGAGGTCTAGCAACACCAAAGCAGCCCTCCTGCCTGCATCAAGGCAGTCTCTGATGGCTTCAGAAATTTCCACCAGGGCCCATTCAGTACTAAATAAGGCCCTGAAGACCAATTGGGCCGGGTGGAGAAGGCCTGAGCTTTCAACATAGTCAGTCAGCTGTCTAGTGACCGCTTTCTCACAGACCTTGGCCAAGCTAGGCAAAAGGGAGATCGGTCTGTAATTAGCCGGGCATAGCGAGGGTTTTTTCAAAAGAGGGAGGATCTTGGCCTGCTTCCACGCGGCTGGGACAAGAGCTTCAGTGAAGGACATGGTAATAAGTCTGTTGTATTCCAGATTGACCATATCCGCCACTTAAGCCAGAAGTCTAGCTGTGCACGGTTCCGAAGGGGATCCTGATTTCAGGCCCTTTAAAATTTTAAGTGAGCTAGGAAGGTCTATGGGGTAAACGCGGCCAGCGAATGAGAGGGAGGGGCCAATGGAGTACCTCTGGCCAGGAGGGCATCCTGGACTTTATTGCTGGTGGTAAAGGACGCCTGTATAATGCGGATTTTCTCCGTAAAGAAAATGGAGAGATCTTCACACCACACGGCAGGGACGATGGGATCATGCTAGCTAGTGCTTTTGGGGCGAGAAAACTTTGGACTGTGTAAAAGATTTCCGTGAATTTATTCTTGGCTGTGTCAATTCTATTCCCACAGTAATGGCTTTTGGCCTTTACAATAGCCATGTAATAGGCTTTTTGTTTAATTCTCAGCATGAGTTCATCCTCGAGATCCTCTAGATGTGTGATGTAAGTAAGACACACGTTTCAGTACATAATCAAAATACATATATATAGCGCAAATGCACATACGTATATAGATGGTGTATGCCTTTTTGCCTATTTCAATATATTCACTTTGTACCTAGTCCTAATGTGCATGTCCTATAATAGATACAGGTATACAATTATCGGGTAACTTATGGGCATTGTTGCAAAATATCTGCGATGTGTATGAAAAGAAATCCTAGAAAGTAAAATTATTTATAAATGTACTGTTTCCTTATTAAAAGTGTATGGCCTGATGCTGTTGAGTATCAGAACGTGAGTGCTAATTTGCATTAAACTTCCATCCCAGTTCCCCGATATTCTCCTGAGGACGCCCACGTGTTGTGTATATTAATAAATACAAACTATAGAATAGAAATACACATAGTTTGCATTTTGTTAATCTAACATGTGGTATGCATTCAAACACTTTATTATTTCATCTATAGATTTGAGGATTGTCTCTTTAGTGTCTTCTTGACAGGACACACTGAATATAAATTATAAGACCAATAGGGGTGCGTTTTGAACGCTATGCTAAAGTGTAAAAAAACACAGTATTCCTAAATATTTCTTATGGCTTTACTTTACCTTTCTAGGGAATATTACTCTTCGACATTTTCTTTGTTTGATCAATCTAAAATCTTTTCGGGAACTTTGCTTATTAAAGATGAGTTAGTACAAACGAGTTAGAATAAGGGGTTCATCATATAATCCATGTGATCATGTTTCTTTAAATGCAATTCTTTATTAAATGGTATTATTAGCTAGAGCAAACTCGATAGAATGGGCCTGATTCTTTATATAATTTGAGAACCCTAGTTTTGTGCAGATTTACACATTTCTAAAATTGACACTGTTTCAAGGAAAACTCCTGGAAATAGTGTGCAAATTCCTAAATACACACACGGGAAGGCAAATGGGACCTGCTGTCCTATTAGAGTAATTGCAGTTTTCTTTTTTTTGCATTTTTCCCTCTCGGGTAAAACATTTACTGCCTGAGAAAAACCCCGTCCTTACACCCTAAATATTTAGGAGTTTATTTCCTACATATTATTACCCTGAAAATGCATTCACTCCCATCCTTTGAAGAATACGTTCCAGATTTATAGTACAACGGGCAAGTTACCCCGCCACAAACCTGATGGATATCTCGTCCACCCAATTACAAATGCCAATGGATATAATGATGGAGTAACCGGTCTGCTGAACTCTAATCAGGCCCTAAA